>NC_047106.1:111743336-112393889 GCF_902500255.1 Thalassophryne amazonica
CGAAGCCGTCGCCAGTCACACTCCACCACGACCCTCGGATAAGGCACACACACAGGAACACGGCTGCAAGAGAGCACAAATCAGTATTCAGTAATGGGTTCTCAAACACGCACCATCCGGGCGGAGAGCACCCGCAACTGATCCGGATAACTTCTGAATGTCTGCTGCCGCCTTCCTGGCGCGTTACCGTCTCTGCTACCGCTGGGTCCATGATGTTTGGCCAGAGACTACTGTTATGTGTCGGACGCAGCTCGGAGAACCGACCAACGTTTGAAGGACCCAGTATGGAATAAGCAGAGCACGGTACAAAGGCTAACTGAATTTAATACATAACAGTGATACAAAAATAACAGAAAGTGCGGTCTGGCGTGGTGCGCTCCCAGCAGCGCTAACGGTCCGGAGCCAGAAGCTGTTTGGACCCAAGGACCCCGCCGACACCCCCCAGGTGGCCGCAACAAACCGAGTCTGTGAAAGAAGGAACCATTATGTGAGTCCACACTCTACACACAGAGAGAACACTTAAAGGTGTACAAACAGCAAACACTTCCTGGCTTGATTACTAATCAGCTTCCCAACCTGCAGGCATGGAACATCCAGTTCACAAAACTCCACTGCAGTGGAAGCCGATACATGACTAACATACAGCTCAATATAATAAAGGTGTGAGGGACACCACATTTACTGACTGTATAAATGTTAGTCACAAAATCTAACGTACCTCAGGAAGTGTGCTGACGAGCGTGAGACCTCACCCCCTCCTCTTTCACAGACCGTGCATCAAACCCTGGACGTTCTCTGCATCCACTGATGATGAGATGGCTCCCAAGACGACGATCTCACCCGTCTGGTCACAAGGTCGAGTCTCTGGCAAATAAACACTGTATACTCCAGTCTTAAATGCCACCATGTTCCAATCCATATAGATGCACCTCAGCTGTGAGTCCTGACGAGCCGCAGGTGATCAGGGTGAGGTCCTGATAACCTCAGCAACACAGCCACTCAGTCCCAAATGCAAGCCACCTGGAAGGAAAAACAAAAGACAGAAACAAAAAGGCAGCCAGGCCCCCCAGCCATACAACACTTGGAGCACAGCAGTGAGAAGCTTCTCGAACTCGTCGGGTGAAACACCATGCAAATCTTTCCTGTCATCCTTCGCTAAAAACTCCTTGAACAGTGCGGAACTTTTCTTGATAGTTTTCGCGGTACTCTCACTGTCTTTATTGGACAGAAGAGCATTTTTCCCATCAGTATCCACGGACGCAAACCTTCTTCTCTCCGCCATGATGTCGTGACGTAGAGAGAGGAGTAGAGAGAGAGAGATGAGAAGTGAAGTAGAGAGAGAGAGAGAGAGAGACAAGTAGAGAAGTGGAGAGAGAAGTGAAGAAGAGAGCGAGAGAGAGATGAGTAGTCATCTGCGATGTATCACCCCTGTGCGTGTGCGAAACATTGTTGCTCCGTTATGACAAAATTGGTCCACAATCACTCATAATGTTTCCCGAAATGGTGCAGAATCAGTCAATAATGTGGCTATTGTTAACTTTGAATGATTTATTATGAAAAGTATTGCAATTATTACACACGAATCAGCCAATCAGAACAAAGGATTTCAGTCAGATGTATAATAAAACAAGTTATCCAGACCATTACAGAACCAAGCCTCTGTCAGCTTTAATTATTTATCTATTTTTTAATCTTTAGGTCACAGGTGTGATATTTGTTCACTCCGGGGGTCTATGCACAATGATGATTCAATATTTAAAGTTCTTTAGATTAATGGTGGCAGGAAGAAGTGTTTTTTCTGAGCCCATGGGATTGCAGTGTCTATTCAAATAGCGGTGCAAGGACACTGAAGTACATTGCCATTTGAACTTTTTTTCTGAATAGATACTGGCATCACGTGAACTTGGAACACTAACTTCTTTATGGGGCCCTGTTTAGCCATAACAGTGTGAGATATGGGCATCAATGCATTTTAAGGCCTCTGTTGCATAAGGACAGCTCATCCAAGTTTGCTAGAAATTGCTCTGTGAGAGTAGCTTCTCTCACTCAAAGTCTAAAAATGTAAAGCTTAGCTATAAACATAAATTCCAACTCCTAAGTCAGAGTATTTTGGACTTAATTTGCAGCAGTCATTATGAAATACAAATGTTACACTATAGGGTAAATCTATCTGGAGTACTTGCTGTACAACTGATTGCCTGTGTTAACTGTAATCTGTTTGTCCATATGCAGTGCATCCAGAAAGTATTCACAGCACTGCAGTTTTTTATTTTTAATAAATTTGCAAACATATTTTTTTCATATCATCATTATGGGGTGTTGTGAGTAGCATTTTGAGGCAAAAACGAATTCATCCATTCTGATATTAGTCTGTAACATAACAAAATGTGGAAAAAGTGAAGTGCTGTGAATACTTTCTGGATACGCTGCATATAGTTTGACTAGGTATAAAAATAGCTACATTTTAAATGGTTGCTGCAATATTAAGGAAAATATGCAGTTAATAGGCATAACTACAGTAAGTCACTGTCCAACACTTTAATGGACCTGACTGTATCCTGACTTTAGTGTCTTGTATGTAATTAACTATGACAGTGACTCAAATTTGCATTCTTTGAAGGCTGCATTCATCGACTGCATGTGTCAGAGTAGTGCAGTGAGGCCGTCTCATTTTGAGTGGCCCCCTTTCCCACTAAAACAGCTGTATCTTTTGCTTGCTCAAACAATTCCTTGAGTGATTCTGCAAGGCCAACATCCCCACCAAGACAAAATGGTTCTTAAATAAATAATAATAAAAAAAAGATGGACAATTCCAGGCTCCATATGAACGATTATTTATACTTACCAAAAAAATTATCTATAGTAAGTACAGAGAAATTATTACTAAACTACAGGTTATGCCCACTACACTAAGTTGTGCTGTTAAATTTAGTTGATTTTAATCATTTGCTGACTGCATCAGTTGATGCAGCGTGTGATTACACACTGATGTACCAAGTGAAGAAAACTTTAATGCAAACTCATAACTTCATCTAAACCATTTAACCGTCAACACAAGTTGCAGCATGTGTGCTCAGACTGAGCAGCAAAAATACAAACTTTACAAGCACAAACACTTCCTAAAAGGTATCCACAAACCAGGGGACTGTGGGATGTGGAAACACTTTGGATTTTGATGCACCTGATCCACTGGTATACAAATATTAAGAAGTTGTCTGCTTCAGAAATAAAATGGCATGTTGAATTCAAATATGACAGTAACAATGGCTAATTGGCTCCTGTTTCCAAGGTATATAAGGTTTTACATTTTGCATCTACTTAATTATTTTGTGTTAACAGTAGAGTTTTCATGAAAAATCATAAACATAGGTCTTTTTTATGTTTCTCTGACTGTTTATATAATTTTTCACCTGCTCTCTTTTTGTAACACTTTAAAAATCAGCAAAAGGATATATATTAACCCGTAGTAGCATGTAGTAGCATTTCTTAAAACTACAGCCACTCAACAATTTCAAACAACATTTTCATTGCCAGTGGCCCAAAATTAGTAAAGTTTGAGTATCTTTATTTCAGAAGCATTTTGTCTGTAGACCAGTTAACAGTAACAAGTTGAAGGGAACAGTGAGGACAGTGCATTTCCCCAACAAATATCAGTGATCAGGCTGGTGTGTCCAGTGGTCAACTAAATATGACCTCATCCCTTTTCATTCCTCCTAATCCCTTCTGTGTCTGAATTTGGTTTGCTCATATGTTAGGAAAAAAAAAAACATCCATTGTGTTACAGTTCAAACTGATCCTCCGGGTGGTCCGGCCCGCGTGCGTGCAAGTGTGGATTTGTCTGTCTGTGTGTGACCCTGCGATAGAGTGGCCTCCCATCTAGGGTGTACCCCACCTGCTGTCCAATGACTGCTGGGACAGGCTCAAGCCCCCACGTGACTCTTATTTGGAGCAAGCAGGTGTAGAAAATGAATTCCTCGACAAAAATTGGATCAGAAGTATTTTAAAATATTAGTTGGATAATATAGATTTTTCAATATTTGCACATTGTTTTTACTCTTTAACAATTTTTTTTAAGTAAATGTTTAATTCCTGGCAGCACAGTGGATTAGTGGTTAGCACTGTTGCCTCATAGTGAGAAGGTTATGGGTTTGATTCCCACCTGTGGCCTTTCTGTGTAGAGTTTGCATGTTCTCCCTGTGTTTGCGTGGGTTCTCTCTGGGTGCTCCGGCTTCCTCCCACATCCAAAGACATGCAGGTTCGGTGGATTGGAAACTTTAAATTGTTCATAGGTGTGAATGTGTTTGTTTGTCTATAAGTGGCCCTACGACAGAGTGGCGTCCTGTCCGGGGGTACCCCGCCTCATGTTGCATGACCGCTGGGATAGGCTCCAGCCCCCTGTGACCCTTAATTGGACTAAGCAGTTGAAGATGAGTGTGTGTGTGTGTGTGTGTTTAATTTCTCTGCACACTGTGAGCTCCGTGTCGGTGTGGCGCTTTCTGCAGGTTCCTGCAGTTTGCACATGTGCCAGTTTTATTGTCTTCTTCACAAAGTCACACTGCAGGTCTGAATACACCAGATGCACTGACTGAAGGACTCAGGTTCATCTTAATGTTGGAGTAATGTGGGTTATTTATTAATTTGTTGGTTTATATTTATCAAGGTCCTCCAGAAAGTTGACGTTTGTGATAAATTGCTATTATTTTGTTACTGGTTTATTTCAGGCCACAGCTCATTTTAAGGAGACACGTCTGTCTTACTGTTCATGCAGGCACAATGTTAATGCCTGACGATATGATGCTTCTTATAATGCTGTTGGACACAACATCGGTGATGTTACCCAGGGGCAGGCGGGCCTGGCTGTTTGGGGTGTTTAGAACATCATACACGCTCACCTGGGTGACCCAGCTGAAGTTGGTGAGGTGTTTCATGATTGTGAAGATCATGTTGATTTGGAGTATTTTCTTCTGCCGTGCTGACTTCCATCAGTTTTCCAGCTGTGGAAGGTTTCCAACATTGGGTTTTTCTTTTTCTGCAGATGGGCTCACCTGCTGCCCTCAACCAGGCCTGTAGCATGAAGGAAAGCAAACCAATAAATTGCCTGGGGCCCCAACCTGGCCTGGGGCCCTCACAACTGGTTATGAATTTTATGCAATGACAGCATTCTGCACCCATCCAGATGTGAAGAAGATGTAGGCCTCGAAACGTTTGTATGCATTCAGGGCCTCTCCTGTGTAGGGTGTTAGAGTGTTGATAAAGTAGTTGAAAATGTCTGGATAGTTGGAATTTGTTCCATGTGTGCAGTGCACATAGCTTTAAGTTTTGGCTACAGGCTGTTTCTGAGTAATGCAAAAGTAACAAGTAATGATTTACTTTTCACTGAAAGTAAAATCATTTTTGAAGTAGCGAGTGACATTACATGTGACATTACTTTTTTGAGTGACGACCTCAACAATGTTCAGCATTGTTCGTGTTGGAAAAATACTGAACCTTCATTTTCAAAATTAATGTTGATAAAAAAATGTTGAAATTTCCAGATAAGTAAAATCAACTCTTCAAAGACAAAAAAAAAAAAAAAAAAAAAAAAAAAAAAAAAAAAAATTCTTGTAGAATCGCCATCAAATCGTCCAGTCATGACACAGGTTAGTTATTTTATGAGATGCAAAAATTTCTGTCTACAAAACAGGTAGCACAGAACAAGAATAAAAGTCTTCAGTGTCAGTACATAGATCCATATAATGAAATATGTCCTCTGCATTTAACCATCTTAATTACAGTTTGACACAATCCAACCAGGAGGAGCCTGTGCAGCTACAGTCCAGAGCACAGGGATCAACTCCAGATGTGGAGATGTTGGAGTGCCCAGAGGAAACTCAGACACCAGAAGCGAATTCTGGAGTCTGTAGGGGCCCTTAACAAAAGTTCACAGGTGGGCCCTCCAACAAGGGTTCATCATCATGATGTTGTACTGTAGGTGTGGCCCTGGACTTATCACCGTCACTGTGAGGCCTTTACCTGAGTTCTGCACTACTTTACCACCTGAATCATTTTAATAATCTTCTATTTATTTAAAGTGATTGGAGACCAAAAACATTCCACATGATCTTTTTATTTGAAGTAAGAAATATTAACAATACAGTGATCAAGGAAAGTAATTCAATATGTGTTTGAAGATAATTCGATGTTACATTAATGCTGCTGTGAGAAGATGAACAAATATGTTACAGTAGTGCTGCTCTTTAAGAAAATTAGTAAGTTTAACATCAAAGAGTAAAAAAGTGATGATCCTGAAGAAAGAATAAAGTGATATAGCAGGGTTTTTCTTGACTTTTTATTAGCAGCTGGGGCAGGCCAGGAAACGCCCTCCAATCTACACTACACATTATTACTATATTAAAAATTGTCCTCGAACGTGGATTTTAAGGAGTCCCGCCTGTCATTGCCATCCTTCAGGGAGGGGGAGTCCTGCTGTACAGGATGACCTTCGTGGGGTCATCAGGTAGTGGAAAGATGATGTCACAGACGTCTTTAAGAAGATCCAGGTTCTCCAGGATGCATTCAGGCAATTTGGTCTGAAAAAGATACAAATACATTAGAGTTAAAAGTCCATCAGTCTATCAGTCAATTAGTAAAGTTTGACTATATTTCAGAAGCATTTTGGCTGTAGACCAGTGAAATTGATCCTTTCAGAAGAGTTCTCACAGACACTCATTAAGTCAGTTTTTAATGACGTGGTGTTTTGTAAAGTCATTCATTGATCACAGCTGCTCTGACTGATGAAGAGGGTAAAAGCAGATGGAGTGTTTCAGAATGTCACTTACTTTGTATTTGTCCTGGAAAACCTTCGGCAGCGCCTTGGCCCACAGTCCACGAGGGAAGGTCTTCAGCAGCTCCATCAGCTTCAGCTTCAGTTCTGCACTGAGAGCTGCAGGGGAGGAAGGAGGGCTGGAGGAGGAGTATTAGAAAGAATTCATCAGATGATTCTCAGATGATGTGATACTTTACCATCACTTCACTGTGTGTGACATGAATTTCATCTCAGCTTTAATTCAACATTTCAACTATTTCACTCCCTGACTGTTCCCTCTTCTTGTTCCCCACAGACACTGATTTACCCTCAAACATCAGACCATCATTTGAACGTTTGTCCAAACTTCATATGTGGATGACAGTCAGCTCCGGGAGTTGCCCCTAAAGGGTTTGTTTTGGCAAAGGTCAAGGTGGTGAAAGGTCAAAATTTTCTGCACCAAACACAGCACACATTTGGCGGTGGATTCTGGAATTGCCCAGGTCAGATTAAATTGATGAAGGTGAAGGTCATTGTTGTCAAAAAAGAAAAATGTTTCTCAGTGGGATTTACATTAAACTTGGGACACATTTGGAGGTGGTGTTTGGAATTGAGTAAATTCACATTTTCCTGACCTTTGTCATTGGGGCTGAGCTCATGTCTTCCTGTCATTATTGGCTAACTCCCCCTAGGTCCTTTTACTGATTTCTACCAAACTTGGCATGCCAATGAAAGCTGACCCTGAAACTGCCCTGAAATAATTAATTTTGACAAAGGTCAAGGTAAAGGAATTCGATTTTCAAATCAATCGGGTCTCTCCATGCAACCAAAGTAGGGGTTGTGTCCAAATTCTTGCCACTTTATTGGACCTGTTTCTTGTGGCTGCTGGACTGTCCCAGGGCTGTCCCTTGTCAACAATCCTGTTTGTGATTTTTGTTTTTTCTTATGGACAGGATTTCAAAGCTCAGTCAGAGATTGGAGGGTGTCCAGTTTGGTGGCCTCAGAATCACATCTCTGCTTTTTGCAGATGATGTGTTTCTGTTGGGGTCAGACTGAGACCTCTGATGTTCACTGGGCATGTTTGAGGCCCAACATGAAGCAACTAGGATGACAATCAGCACCTCCAAATGGTCATGAGCTTTGGGTAGGGACTGAAAGAACAAGATCATGAATAAAAGGGAAAAGAGGTCCCTTTGTACGGTATTCCAGTCTTACAGTCAGGGACAGGGTGAGACGTTTTAACAGTGATGGAGACTTGGAGTAGAGCCATGGAGCTTTCAGACTGAAAGCAGCCCACAGAGGTGGTTCAGGCATCTACTGAGGAAGCCCCCTGGTCATTTCCCACACAAAGTCTTCCAGGCACATGGGAGGAGGTCGCAGGGAAGACCCAGGACACACTGGAGGGATTTGATCTTCCAGGTGGTTTGGGAACACAGAGGTATTCTCCTGAAGGGGGTTAAAGGTCAGAACAGGGAAGTTTGGGTTGAGCTGCTTAGTCTGCTGACACATGACCCACACCCAGATAACTGCCAAAAATGAATGAATGAATGAATGAATTTGTAGCAAATGTGAGCTAGACTCTGGAATTGCCCTGCCATGTCAGCAAGAAGTCAATGATTTGGGTGAAGTCACGGTCAAACGTCAGACTGCCGTAGCTGTTATTGTCTTCATGCCCACAATAAGTCCTCTTACTGAGTCATAAAAAAAGACACAAGGAACCGATGCAAGTGTGTAAGTCCAACTCTAAATCACATCATTCACTCACTGTGCTGAAGGCGGGCGTGAGGACCTGCGTTCTGATGGGACCATCCTGATGTCCCTCATCATGATGATACCGACATTCTGTCCATTGGGGTTGGACGGCCTGCGAGGAGTCTGAGGTTTGTCTGCAGAGAGAAAGAGAGAGAAACGGTCTTCAGCTAAAGTCCAGAGTTTCTGAGACAGAGACGTGTGTCTGTCTCACTGCTACTGACTGTACAGATCTGCAGAAATCTGATCCATCAAACACAATAATAATTCAATTAAAGGTGGCAACATAACGAGACACTGACAAAATAAATGTCCATGTCTCTCCTGGACTCAGCAGCTGCACACAAACATTTCCTCAGGTTTAAAGTTGTATCAGGTAAATATGGCTCAGGGTTGTTTTATGCAAAGCACCAAACCAAAAGATTTACAGACTTTTCCAAACTGTCTGAAAACCTTTGTCATGACTTTAATGTCATTTTGTATTTATTCTAAGACAACGCTGCACATGCAACATTCATACTGTATAGAAATTAAGAACATTGATATGAAGAATGTTTTGTTTTTTCTGAAAAGGGATTCGATCCTCAGAGCGACTGACTCAGGAACATCTTGATTGTCTGCTCAGTCCTAATCCAGAAACGTCACTTATGGTTCAAATGGAAAGAAAAATGTACAATAAACAACAAGCAGCAGAAACAGCTGGAAAGGAGTTTGTTTTCAGATACGTTAATCTGTTTGTAAGATTACGCACAACTTTTCAAGACGTTTACTGAATCATTCAGAAAAACATGCCCCTCAGCAACAATCGACTTGTAATTTCTTCGTGCACAGCAGCAAAGTAAAAGGAGGGTGAATTAACGCACAATCATTTCATAAGTTCTTCACATTTCTCCCTTTGTCCTCAGGTCGTCACAGCAGATCCACAATGGAGCCACATGTTGATTCAGTAAGTGTTTAAGGCCACATGACATGGAAAACCAGCTGGGATGGTCTTGAACCAACATCCCTACACGCCGGAAACAAGTGCACAAACCGCTTGGGCACTTTCATTTTAAAGAGCATTTTTTAACATTTACTGAGAAAAACATGCACACGTGTACATCCACAGAAAGTCTCTTCAGCCAACCAGATGTATCTGATTAGACTTTGGCTGATTCTGTTCCGACATTGATTAACTTTGAGCTTGCTTCGTACTGTTATGTTGTTCCAACTCCACAATGGAACAGTTAAAATTGTTTTTGTCCCAAGTGAAATGTTGAATCTAAAAATGTATAAAAATAATGCTCAGGTTGAAAAATCCCACAGTTCCCCTTTAAAAGATTATATTCCAAAACCAAATCTTACCGTTGAATACTCGCAGTGCGGCTGGTCTGACCCTACCATCGCTGTGGATCTGGTGTGGTTGGTTCATCACCTTGGAGACCTGCTGAGGGCTTCTCACCTTGGCTGTCTGGGGCTCAGTGGAAGAAAAGCACATCATCTGCAAAAGAGTAAAAAGCAGACATTGATGTGTATAATCCACAACCATAACCAGCAGTAAAATATTAGTATTTGGTGTAATTATATGGATATTGGATGGTGTCATAATGGCACATATTGTCAGTATTGTGAAAAGTAACTTTGACAAGTTACTTTTTTAGTTACTTTTTTAGTTGCTTTATACAGTTGCTTTATGCAGTTACTTCATTAGCAGCATTATGCAATTACTTTATTAGAATCTGCCGAAAACTTGCAACTGATAAATAATGTAACTAATAAGGTAACGGGTAATGTAACTTGGTTACTCGTAGCAATCAACAAAGTAACTAATAGTTACTTTTCTGAGTACTAAATCTTAAAAATAACCAAATTAGATTATGAGTAACTTTATTAATTACATTCAGCAGCTGCTGACAAGGTATCCGCAGCTGCTAATGAACTAACTGTATGAAGTAACTGTAAAATATAACTGTATAAATTAACTAATGAAGTAACTTTCCAAAGTTACTTTTCCCAACACTGCATATTGTTTTATCAGGGTTATTTTCACATGTTGGCTGTAATCTTGATGTGACACACCAGCTGCTGCATTCAGCATATTAAGTTCATTTGTCAAAGTATTTCAGCTATTCTTCATAATTTTATGCTACCAGCTGTTTATTTTATGCACCTTGTCTTATAGATATGTTGTGAAACAGAAGCTACAGTCCCAATTTTATCACTTTCCTCTGTGTGAGGTTGGAACCATCAGCAGCTGATGGTTAGCAAACAAAATGGAAATTTAATTCTGATGTGAAAAATATTCAACAGGCAGTAAGTATATAATATAGAAATATGTCCACCATTGGACACATGACGGTTCTTCAGTCAGTCTGTTTTGTCCTTTCTTTTTTTTTTGTTTTGTGCTTTTCTTCCTTCTTTTTTTCCTTTAGGATCTCTCAAGATCACTTGCTTAATGTGACTGAAGTCTGATTTCTTCCATTTACGGTGAAGGGTTTGCTACAGTTCTTTCAAGAAGAAACTTTAAAAGTGAATTTACAGGGTTTGATACAAGTTTCACTTCAAGACCATGTAGTTTTTGGATGAGATTTGATGTAATCAACCTGAAATTGCTTACATTTGACAAGAGAAGTGTCAGAAATGATTTTGTTCCTCAAATAAAAGGAATGTAATATGCTGCTAAAATTAAGAACAGATATTATTTATATTGGAGTTTCTGTTTTAGATTTCTGAGTCTCACAATTAATGTTGGTAAAACAAAAGGCAAGAAAAATCTTCACATTTCATTGTAAACACTGGTATACAAATATTTAGAAGTTGTCTGCTTCAGAAATACAATGTGCTATTTATTATGGATTTTGGCATGTTGGATTTAAATATGACAATAACACTGGCTAATTGGCTACTTTTTCCAAGATATATAAGGTTTTACGTTTTGCGCCTACATAATTATATTGTATTAACAGTAGAGTTTTCATGAAAAATCATAAACATAGGTCTTTTTTATGTTTCTCTGACTGTTTGTATAATATTTCACCTGTTCTCTTTTTGTAACACTTTAAAAATCAGCAAAAGTGTTATATATTAATCCTTAGTAGCACAGTAGTACCATTTCTAAGAACTACAGCCAATCAACAATTTCAAACATTTTCATTCTCCGTGGCCAAAAATTAGTAAATTTTGACTACCTTTATTTCAGAAGCATTTTGGCTGTAGACCAGTGAAACTGATCCTTGGGGGTTGATACGAATTGTTCTGTGGTGAATTCTAAAAGTTAATTTATATATATATATATATATACAAGGTCTGTTAGAAAAGTATCAGACCTTTTTATTTTTTGCAAAAACCTGATGGATTTGAATCAAGTGTGCTTGCATGAGCCAACCTTGAACCTTCGTGCGCATGCATGAATTTTTTCATGCCTGTCGATTGCGTCAGTTGCTGGTAAGCAGCCTTTGTGTGAGCTCGTGTGTAGTGCTCTTGGCGGATTTTCATTGCAAGGAAAAAGACGGAACAACTGGAGCAGCACTACTGCATCAAATTTTGCCAGAAACTGGGCGACAGCCACGTAGAAACCATTCCGATGATCAGACGGCTTTCAGTGACTTTTCAGTCGTGTGACTATCCGAGAAATTGTGGAAG
Organism: Thalassophryne amazonica; assembly: GCF_902500255.1. Classification (NCBI taxonomy): domain Eukaryota; kingdom Metazoa; phylum Chordata; class Actinopteri; order Batrachoidiformes; family Batrachoididae; genus Thalassophryne; species Thalassophryne amazonica. Next base: position 111,755,491 of record NC_047106.1, read on the forward strand.
AGGTGGGCATGTCACAGCATGTCCTGTGAGACTTCAACACGAAGGTGCTTTTGCTCCGCCATCAGCAGCAGCATGAATTTCACCGCCACTCTTTTCATGGCCAAATTTTCTGTCACAATGGAATGTGCCGAAAAAGTGCTGATGCCCACCTCTTCTGCAATTTCTCGGATAGTCACACGACGATCCCGCATCACCACAGCGTTCATTTGGTAATGATCTGGTCATTTCAGCATGTTGATGGCTGACCGGAGCGTGGCTCGCTCTCCACAGCTGTGCGGACGTCTTTAAACCGGTTGTACCACTCCTTAATCTGTGTGATGCCCATAGGATCATCTCCGAAAGCCGTTTGAATCATCCGAATGGTTTCCACCTGGCTGTCGCCCAGTTTCTGGTAAAATTTGATGCAGTAGCGCTGCTCCAATCGTTCCGTCATTTTCCTTGCAATGAAAATCTGCCGAGCGCACAACACAGGTCCTCACACAAAGGCTGCTTGCCAGCAAATGACGCAATCGACAGGTGTGAAAAAATTCACGCATGCGCACGAAGGTTCAACGTTGGCTCATGCAAGCACACGTGATTCAAATCCATCAGGTTTTTGCAAAAAATAAAAAGGTCGGATACTTTTCTAACAGACCTTATATATATATATATATATATATATATATATATATATATATATATATATATATACATATATATATGTATATATATACATATATGTGTATATATGTATAAATATATATGTATATATATATGTATATGTATATATGTGTATATATATATATATATATATATATATATATATATGTATGTATATATATATATATATGTATGTATATATATATATATATATATGTATACACTCAACAAAAATATAAACGCAGCACTTTTGGTTTTGCTCCCATTTTGTATGAGATGAACTCAAAGATCTAAAACTTTTTCCACATACACAATATCACCATTTCCCTCAAATATTGTTCACAAACCAGTCTAAATCTGTGATAGTGAGCACTTCCCCTTTGCTGAGATAATCCATCCCACCTCACAGGTGTGCCATATCAAGATGCTGATTAGACACCATGATTAGTGCACAGGTGTGGCTTAGACTGCCCACAATAAAAGGCCACTCTGAAAGGTGCAGTTTTATCACACAGCACAATGCCACAGATGTCGCAAGATTTGAGGGAGCGTGCAGTTGGCTTGCTGACAGCAGGAATGTTAACCAGAGCTGTTGCTCGTTTATTGAATGTTCATTTCTCTACCATAAGCCGTCTCCAAAGGCGTTTCAGAGAATTTGGCAGTACATCCAACCAGCCTCACAACCGCAGACCACGTGTAACCACACCAGCCCAGGACCTCCACATCCAGCATGTTCACCTCCAAGATCGTCTGAGACCAGCCACTCGGACAGCTGCTGAAACAATCAGTTTGCATAACCAAAGAATTTCTGCACAAACTGTCAGAAACTGTCTCAGGGAAGCTCATCTGCATGCTCATCGTCCTCATCGGGGTCTCGACCTGACTCCAGTTCGTCGTCGGAACCGACTCGAGTGGGCAAATGCTCACATTTGCTGGCGTTTGGCACGTTGGAGAGGTGTTCTCTTCGCGGATGAATCCCGGTTCACACTGTTCAGGGCAGATGGCAGACAGCGTGTGTGGCGTCGTGTGGGTGAGCGGTTTTCTGATGTCAATGTTGTGGATCGAGTGGCCCATGGTGGCGGTGGGGTTATGGTATGGGCAGGCGTCTGTTATGGACGAAGAACACAGGTGCATTTTATTGATGGCATTTTGAATGCACAGAGATACCGTGACCAGATCCTGAGGCCCATTGTTGTGCCATACATCCAAGAACATCACCTCATGTTGCAGCAGGATAATGCACGGCCCCATGTTGCAAGGATCTGTACACAATTCTTGGAAGCTGAAAATGTCCCAGTTCTTGCATGGCCGGCATACTCACCGGACATGTCACCCATTGAGCATGTTTGGGATGCTCTGGACCGGCGTATACGACAGCGTGTACCAGTTCCTGCCAATATCCAGCAACTTCGCACAGCCATTGAAGAGGAGTGGACCAACATTCCACAGGCCACAATTGACAACCTGATCAACTCTATGCGAAGGAGATGTGTTGCACTGCATGAGGCAAATGGTGGTCACACCAGATACTGACTGGTATCTCCCCCCAGTAAAACAAAACTGCACCTTTCAGAGTGGCCTTTTATTGTGGGCAGTCTAAGGCACACCTGTGCACTAATCATGGTGTCTAATCAGCATCCTGATATGGCACACCTGTAAGGTGGGATGGATTATCTCAGCAAAGGAGAAGTGCTCACTATCACAGATTTAGACTGGTTTGTGAACAATATTTGAGGGAAATGGTGATATTGTGTATGTGGAAAAAGTTTTAGATCTTTGAGTTCATCTCATACAAAATGGGAGCAAAACCAAAAGTGTTGCGTTTATATTTTTGTTGAGTGTAATTTTGATCTACGCCATTTCCGTTCTAGACCTCTAGCCTTATGCTTGAGGTCTTGCAAGTAATCATTGCACCAAGGTGACTGTATTTTTGTTGAGTATATATATATATATATATATATATATATGTATATATATATATATATATGTGTGTGTGTGTGTGTCTGTTGTGTGTTTGGCAGACATTTGCCTGTTTAACAAAGTTCTTTCTTTCTGAAATGTGGCTGACAGACACTGATCAAGTCAACCATTTGATCCAAACAAATCACAAACCTCTCCAAATCGATTCTGCTCCATGTGGACGATGGAGGGCATGCTGAGGAGCAGTGACATCAGTGTTCTGTGTCCCATTTGTCTGAAGGTGATGTGTTCTCCAGTCAACAGCTTGTACTCTGACTTAAGTCGGGTCAGTGACAGTCGCCCCTTGTTCATGTGGAGGATGGCTCGGAGAGTCTTCTGAAAAAGTTCAAGATCTTCCATCTGTGAAAAACAAATTCAGAGATAAACAAACAAACAAACAAGCTGAAACTTTTATTCATTATTTCCTTTCCTTACCACTGTTGCCTGTGTGATTGCTCTCGAGGTTGTGTGAAGTGCCTTTGTTGTGATTTGTCGCTATATAAATGAAGAAAAAAAAATAAATTGAAATTGGAAACTGACAAAGTGAAAGTTGGAGATGAAGAAAGTGAAAATGATCATTTGTGTCATGTCACATATAGAATGTGGCCTTTATGCTCCACTGATGGATAAAGTCAAACTTGAGTAAATCTGCAGTTACTTGGTGGAATTATCACTTTAATTTCTCCAAATAATTTTAACATGACAAAATATTTTTAAATGTCTCTGTGACTTTCTAATGTCTAAAATACTGCTCAATTCAATGCATTTTAACCAGCAAACAGTTAAAGTATCTGAATAAATGTCTCCTGTCTGTCTCTGTCTTTATTTATTTGAACAACAGACCCGCAGACAGCACCAAGTTACCCAAAACTCAGAGAAAGAGATTTTGAATATTCACAATAATCGGAAATAATTATTGAAGGCGTCTGCTGTGCTTGATTTATTACTATTTATTTATTTATTAGTTATTTTGAAAGGCTTTTGAAAGGAGGTCACCAATGACAACCATGTGTTTTTCTGGAACTGTAAAAGCAAATAAACAGAAAACAAGTGGGATGGTGTGAATATTGTAATTTTTTACTTTGCTGTTGACAAGTGAAGATGTCCAGTTGTTATTGTTGTTCCAAGCACATCCAACTGCTAACTAGTTGTGTGAACTAAGTGTTAACAGCTGCTGAGTGAAAAATGTCACCTATGGCAACCAGACCAAACAAAACAAACAAACAAAAAAAAAACCCTACAAATAAAAAAATAAATAATGGCTATATTAAAATAATTTCTTTTGAAACAATTATTCAGGAAAAAATTGTCGCGTTTAACTGTAAACAAATGTTTACAGTGATTTAAATATCACAAGCCTTCTTGATTTATTTGTACTCCAAATAACGTATGAATAGATAAATCACCTTCAAGTGAAACACAAACTGCAACTGATAATTAAAACCATAGGTGCACCTGATTTTGTAATTTTTATTTATTTTTAAAGGTATGACTGGAGGTTGCCAGTGACTATGATTGAGTAATAAAAGCCATTACATACCTGTAAACAAGTTAGCTGCTCTGAAGATAAAAGTCCAACTGTAGAAAGTCTTTTGTTGTAAACAGGTGGAGATGTCCAGTTATTAGTGTTGCTCCAAGCGCATCCAACTGCGAACTAGTTGTGTGGACGAAGTGTTAACGGTTGCTGAGTGAAAAATGACATCAGAGCGATTTTACGTCAGGTGTAACCCATGGCAACCAAAACAAACAAACAATATGGAGGAATAACAGTGCCAAAATTAAATAAATAAATACGTCATTAAATAATTACTTAAATGTGTCATTAATTAATTAAATGTGTCATTAATTAAATAAATACACCATTAAATAATTACTTAAATGTGTCATTAATTAATTAAATGTGTCAATCGGTTTAAATTTAGAATAATTACTTAAGTGTGTCATTAATTAATTAAATGTGTCATTAATAATTTTAAATTGGAGAATAATTAATTAAATGTGTAATTAATTAATTAAACGTGTCATTAATTAATTTAAATTGGAGGAGTAAAAGTGCCAAACTTAAATAAATAAACACATCATTAAATAATTACTTAAATGTGTCATTAATTACTTAAATGTGCCATTAATTAATTAAAACTGGAGTTAAATAACTAAAAAATTATTTCACTGTTTAATTAATTTTTTCATGGTCCTTGTGTTGTGGTGCATCATGAATTAATTTTATCTGTCAAAATCGGCCATCAAAGTCAGTGGGCGGGTTTCTAACACCTGATTGGTTACCGTGCACATCAAGTCACGGCAAACTGATTCCAGAAAATGGATTGATGCAGAGCCAGTGAACACATTCCTATACACTGGGTGGCGCTATTCACCCCTACGGTGGTTTAGATACTCCATCAAAATTAACTTTATTTGCAACCACTAAAAGGCAAGGTCCTGCTGGCCCCGTGCCGCTCTGCAATTCCAGCAAACAAACAACAAACCTCAGCTTTCACTCATTCCTGAGTGACAGAAATCTCCAAAAGAAATAGGTGCATCAGCCAGGTAAGTTTTATTTATCTATCTAAGTCTATCTATGTAATTTATTCGCTTCTTTTCTTTTTTGTATATCATTAATTTACATTAACTCATTATTACACATAATAATAATTTTATATATATATATATATATATATATAATATGATATGATAGGATTTTATTAAACCTCCAATGGAGACATAAAAACACATGATAAAAGCATTACAAACTAGAGATAATCTGGACTAGAATGGAGACAAAAGATTATTGACCATTGATATATCGTGACTAGTAAACAAAAAATACTTGACACTATTAAGATATATATAGTATAGTATATTTGTAGTTATGTTATCTGTGTCCATGTTGCTGTGTTGCCTTCTTGGCCAAGTCACTCTTGAAAAAAAGATGTTTAATCTCAATGAGGCTTTTACCTGGTTAAATAAAGGATATATATATATATATATATATATATATATATATATATATATATATATATATATACGAGGGCTGTCAATAAAGTAACGGTCCTTTTTATTTTTTTCAAAAACTATATGGATTTCATTCATATGTTTTTACGTCAGACATGCTTGAACCCTCGTGCGCATGCGTGAGTTTTTCCACGCCTGTCGGTGACGTCATTCGCCTGTGAGCACTCCTTGTGGGAGGAGTCGTCCAGCCCCTCGTCGGAATTCCTTTGTCTGAGAAGTTGCTGAGAGACTGGCGCTTTTTTTGATCAAAATTTTTTCTAAACCTGTGAGACACATCGAAGTGGACACGGTTCGAAAAATTAAGCTGGTTTTCAGTGAAAATTTTAACGGCTGATGAGAGATTTTGAGGTGATTCTGAAGCTTTAAGGACTTCCCATGGTGCGAGACGTCGCTCAGCGCTCTCAGCCGCCGTCGTCAGCCTGTTCAAGCTGAAAACCTCCACATGTCAGGCTCTATTGATCCAGGACGTCGTGAGAGAACAGAGAAGTTTCAGAAGAAGTCGGTTTCAGCATTTTATCCGGATATTCCACTGTTAAAGGAGATTTTTTTAATGAAAGACGTGCGGACGGATCCGCGCGTCGGGACGCAGCCGACGCGGTGCGGCGGCACAGGAAAAACACCTCCATGTTGATAACCATTTGTAAAATCCAGGCGGCTTTTGATGGCTTTCAGTGGAGTGAGTATATGAGAAATTGTTTAACAGGCAGGACATGTTCCAACTTGTCCTTAAGGCTTTCAACAGAGGTGTTTTTCCTGTGGCGGAGCGTCGCGGCGGCTGCGTCCCGACGCATGGACCCGTCCGCACGTCTTTCATTAAAAAAATCTCCTTTAACAGTGGAATATCCGGATAAAATGCTGAAACCGACTTCTTCTGAAACTTCTCTGTTCTCTCACGACGTCCTGGATCAATAGAACCTGAAATGTGGAGGTTTTCAGCTTGAACAGGCTGACGACGGCGGCTGAGAGCGCTGAGTGACGTCTCGCACCGTGAAAAGTCCTTAAAGCGACAGTATCACCTCAAAATCTCTCATCAGCCGTTAAAATTTCCACTGAAAACCAGCTTAATTTTTCGAACCGTGTCCACTTCGATGTGTCTCACAGGTTTAGAAAAAATTTTGATCAAACAAAGCGCCAGTCTCTCAGCAACTTCTCAGACAAAGGAATTCCGACGAGGGGCTGGACGACTCCTCCCACAAGGAGTGCTCACAGGCGAATGACGTCACCGACAGGCCTGGAAAAACTCACGCATGCGCACGAGGGTTCAAGCATGTCTGACGTAAAAACATATGAATGAAATCCATATAGTTTTTGAAAAAAATAAAAAGGACCGTTATTTTATTGACAGACCTCGTATATATATATATATATATATATATATATATATATATATATATATATATATATATATATATATATATATATATATATATACACAACCCCAATTCCAACGAAGTTGGGACATTGTGTAAAATGTAAATTAAAAACAGAATACAATGATTTACAATACAAATCCTCTTCAACCTATATTCAATTGAATACACCACAAAGACAAGATATTTAATGTTCAAACTGATAAACTTTATTGTTTTTGTGCAAATATTTGCTCATTTTGAAATGGATGCCTGCAACACATTTCAAAAAAGCTGGGACAGTGGTATGTTTACCACTGTGTTACATCACCTTTACTTCTAACAACAATAACAAGCATTTGGGAACTGAGGACGCTCATGATTGGGTATAAAAGGAGCATCCCCAAAAGTCTCAGCCATTCACAAGCAAAAATGTGGTGAGGATTACCACTTTGGGAACAACTGCATGAAAAAATAGTCCAACACTTTAAGAACAATATTTCTCAACGTTCAATTGCAAGGACTTTAGGGATTCCATCATCTACAGTCAGTAATATAATCAGAAAATTTAGAGAATCTGGAGAACTTTATACACATAAGCAGCAAGGCAGAAAACCAACACTGAATGCCTGTGACCTTCGATCCCTCAGGGGGCACCACATTAAAAACCAACATTATTGTGTAAAGGATCTTATGGCGTGGACTCAGGAACACTTCAGAAAACCATTGTCAGTTAACACAGTTTGAACAACTGAAGTCGTACATCAAGCAAGAATGGGAAAGAATTCCACCTACAAAGCTTCAACAGTTAGTGTCCTCAGTTCTCACAGGTACATTTACTAAAATGCCATGTATTAATAATTAATAGTAAAATAAAAGTAAAGCAGTAAAGTAAAAGTAATATTAGCAGTAATAGTCTAACACTAGCAAGTAAATGTAAATATTGAGCTGTAGAAAGCTTTCTCATTTTCATTATTTTCTCTCATCTCATACAGGTGCACTGGATGCTGCAAACAGCAGCGGGAGGCTGAAATAAAGGAGCTGGATAAAGATTTTACCACCCTTCAAGATGAGAGGTGGGCAAGACACAAAATCAACATTTCAAATGAAAATTGTGACCGTTAGTATTAAGATTTTTAAAATGTGCAGATAATAGTTACAGAAATAATATAAATTAATTTCAGTCCTAACCACAGCACAGCCCAGTAAAGAACATGCTCTGAAAACCCGAGCAGTTCAGGACTTCGAATCCTTGTGGAAGGAGCCATTCGCAGACTGAAGGAGTATCACATCTGGGAGCACACTCTTCCTCTGACCGTGTCTGGGTACACGCTCTTCCTCTGACCGTGTCTGGGAATGCGCTCTTCCCTCTGACCCTGTCTGGGAATGTGCTCTTCCCTCTGACCCTGTCTGGGAATGCGCTCTTCCCTCTGACCCTGTCTGGGAATGTGCTCTTCCCTCTGACCCTGTCTGGGAACGTGTTCTTCCCTCTGACCATGTCTGGGAACGTGCTCTTCCGTCTGACCGTGTCTGGGAACAGTCAACCAGCTGTGGACCAACTGCTCTGTGATGATCGACTTATCATGTAAGTCGTGAGTTATCATGTAGCTTTCTGCACCGACACTGGTATGACAGGGGTGAACCTAGTGGCACAGGTCTGAACTTACAGTCCACCATGGAGGGCTCAGACAGGCCACACAACACTGAGGAGATCAGTGGTTACAGTCTGAGGCTGTTCACTCCTTCACCAAGAGACAATAATGTGTCAGAGCGGGGTCCTCATGTCCACTCATGTCCAAGCAGACATGAGTGGAATAGTGTCCTGCTTCATTGGAAGAACTGAACATCAAGTTCAGAAAAAAATCTAACAGCCCTAAGTCTATTTTTATTTGCCTGTGGGCCTGTACACAAATTGTTTTATAAACTGGTTATTGATTAATTTTCTGATTTGCTTTAACCTCTATGTCGATGATGTTGGATACTGATAAAATAAATAATGCATCAAACACAGAGATGTGCATAAACTGTAGATACACTTATAATGTACTATGGATTTTTGCAATTCATAAACTAAAGACTCGTGAATTTAGTGTCAATACCTTAAACCGCATTGTCTCATGCGCCTCCCGATGGTCCTCTTTGACACTCAAAACATCGCTGCAATTTGACCAGCTGGCGAGCCACAAAGAGCAATTTAAATTAATTAATGACACATTTAATTAATTAATGACACATTTAAGTAAATATTTAACAATGTATTTATTTAATTAATGACAGTTAATTAATTAATGACACATTCAAGTAATTATTTAATGACATATTTATTTATTTAATTTTGGCACTCTTATTCCTCCATAATGCAGTGGACACAGTGGATCCCGTGTGATGTTAGACAAACTCCGAAGCCTTTTAGTTAAAGTGTGCATCTATGAGAAAAGTAAGTTCTCCACTGATGGTATTTTTCTACCATGAACACTGAAATATGTTTGGTGGATCTTATTACTTGTCCCTGGTGTTACAGTTTTTGCTAACTGTTTACACCTGTTTTGAAACAAGGTTCGGTCAGATCGGCACACAGAAATGATCACACAGACTGCATTTTGCTAGAACAAACAGGCGTATGTTTATTCCCCACAAAAGCAGTTACATCAAACACAAGTGGTTGCAGCGCATAAAATATCTCTTTCTCTCTTACCGTGACGCCTTTAAGGTGGAGAGCCAACACCTTCGGCAGAGTGCGCTTGTCAACCGGCTGGGCGTTCGTACGCAACCCGCAGCAGACTCTATCGGAGCATGGCTCTGCCCCCTCTTTTCTAGTGTGTGCGCGAAGGGAGGGTGAGTGGCCATCTCAAACTCCCAGGCGCACATAATTCCTTTAATCAACAGGCATCTGAAAGTTATTTCCTCTTGAAAAAACATAATGACCCCAGCTCTTCACTCCCAGTTCAGAATGACCCCAGCATGCTTCACTCCCAGTCGTTAGTGGCTACAAAAACAAATTCAGTGCAATTAGTGTAATAATAACAAGTACATCATTAGGGTTACTTTAAGACAGGGGCAAAACAACATAATCTTTTCTCCACACATTCCACTCTTGGTGTTTTGCACCAGTCAATTTATGTAACCACTAGCAGATTCAGGTAATGCTGGGCTCCAGCCTATTCCAACGATTATGTCCTGCCATAGCATTTCCCACATTTCTTCTAGTGATTCACAAACAAAATTTTGAGTAATATAGTCTTGATTATACCTGTTCCAAACAATATACTCATATACAAAACCCGATGTTGTGGGGTCTAATGTGACATTATATTGGTTTACTCCAAAGGGATCATGACATAGCAAAGATAACTTCATCTCATACGCTGAAATATTACCCATTCCACCTCTCGCCGTAAACGTATAACATAAACACATGTAAAAATATTACAAAAAGTCATAACATATATTGCTATAATTAATAAAATTAAGGGCGGCACTAAGGTACTCCTGGCAGTGATGGACATCCCTGAAAAGATATCCCACCAATGGTGTGCTGACGCTTGCTGTACTAATTTTGCCACATGTTTTACCCGTTCGCTAGCTATCAATGTAGACACCATGAGACTGGAGACGTTGGACGTATGTGACTCTATTAATTGCTGAATTTCCGTAGATTGTTCCAATGCGCATTTGAAACGCTCCAGGGAAAGACTCCATTGGGAATGCAATACATCCCATTGTACCGAAGTCAGCCGACTTGATACAGAATAATTAGTCAAACGATACGTCCGATCACCCCAATGCCATTACTGCACATTGTTCAGGCAGCCAGTATACGGAACCGAAGGTACCTGTGAATTATTTTTCATTGTTGCAACACACAGAGCATGTGGGCCGATCTGCCACAACATTTCTCTTGGTGTTTCCCTAGTCCAGTCACAAAGTACAACCTCTGAGTCGGTTAGACATGGATTAGCATATCCAGTTTGCAGCACACAGGCCATACCCTTATCCGTTATATCACACAGTTTAGTATCAAAAGTTATATTGGTTTTTGGTTCTAACCACTCTCCATCCATATGCAAGAACCAATAACCATTAGTCGTTATCACAGGTAATACTTGATATTTACAAACAACCTTTGGTTGTATTACATTATACTGGGTCCAATGCCCAGTTCATACCGTTTTATTACATCGTGTAAATTCCGGATGCAGTTTTAACCATAAGGTATTGTTTATATTCCAAATCATCCTCCAATCATAATAGTTCCCTGTTGTAACTATACGCTGAAATCTTTCTCTTTGAGCTTCTGCATGAATAGTTTGTACTGCACATACTGTCCAATTTCCTATATGGGATAGATTTTTTAATGAATTGTATGTTTCATTCCATAACTTCAATTGCCATTGAAAATTCTTCTGCCATAAATCAGCGTTTTGTACTTGTCCCACCAGTGCTGTTGGTAACCACTCTCCTATCTGATGTAATACCTGAGAAGAATACTGACCTGTGTTTGACAACATGGTTCTGGTCACTTCATTATCAACTGTATTTGATACTCCTAGGACAGTTCCTGTTCCTCCTAATAAAGTGTCATACCACGCTCTTCGGCGCCTTTTGCAAGTTGGAATATTTGGAAAGGTAACTTGCCAATATACCTTTGTCTTCACTGTTGCTTGTGCCAAATAGGTGCAGGTATCAATTAAAGGTGCAACCTGGGTTTGTGTTGCCTTAGCCTCTGTTGGTAGTACCCACAGCATGTACAGGAATGATCTCCTCCCTTTAATTTCAGTACTATTACTGATCATTACTTTACTCCACGGTTTAATAGTCCAGGTGGTTCCATTGACATTGCTACATGAATAACTTGTCTTATTAAAAACACACATGTTCACCCTAGCACGAAGAGTGACATTACATCCCATAGTAAATACTGGTATATGGTGTCTGGCAAAACAGTTCACACATCACCATAGTTTGCAATCACTAGTGAGATTAGCCACTTTACATGATTGGTTTGCTGAGCAGGTGTAATCATCTTGCGTTCTGTTGTTGGCAGAGTTCTTCCATCCTGTTTGGAACAATGATATCTCTTCAAGTTCGTTTCCTTCTGTCATCCCCCAACAACTGGAGACCATGGCACCACCTACAAGGAGGAGTATGACCCAGCAACCGACACCTCCAATTCCGGGACTTCCACTGGTTGCCATGGCAGTGCCCACCTCCTGTGGTTCTTGATCGCCCGATCAGCAACTCCCACCAGGGCATCAAGCCTAGACAACACAAGGGTAACTACGGGTAGAATGACGACGATTAGTCTTCTCTTACATAACACTTTGATACAGGCACATTTACCCATTTTTCTTCACCCTGATAGAGTATACTAACAGTTGCATCATTCCCTTGAGCTATAATTTCTGCCGCTTTAGGCGGTCCGTTAGGTTGTTTAACCCAAACTTTGGCACCTGCTTGATCTGAGGAACCAAAGCCTTGCGTTCCTCGTGTAGTTATTACTACGGGTTTTGGTATCTCCTGTACCAACCCCATTTCTGTGTTCCCCTGAATCATGATGTCATCGATGTAATGTGAGATCATTTTTGTTGGAATCTGGAACTGTTCCAAATGTTCTGCCACTACCCTATGGCAGATGGTAGGGCTATGCAAATAGCCTTGTGGTAATCTGGTGAAGGTATACTGTCGGCCTTCCCAAGTAAACGCAAACTGTTCCATTCTATCCTCTGGAATTGGTATGGTAAAGAATGCGTTGGCCAAATCTATTACAGCATACCATGTACCGCTATGGTGTTGCACTCGTTCAATGATACTTACAGCATCAGGTACAGCTGAAGTCAGCGCCGGTGTATATTTATTTAGACCTCTAAAGTCCACAGTCATTCTCCATGAGCCATCCGACTTACGGACTGGCCATAAAGGATTGTTCCACTTTGTCGTTACTGGTTTTAGGACTCCTGCCTGCAAATACTCTTTAATAGTTGCAGTAATTTCTGCTTGTCCTCCCGGAATGCGATATTGTTTTTGCCTCCTAACCCAGTTAGCGGAACTACTGGTCCCTTCATTTTTTCTGGATTGCCATGAATTAATGAGGCCTCCGCTCCTGTGTCCACTAAAGCCGAAGTAACTTGAACTGATTTAATCCAATAAATTTCCAATCGAACATAGGGCCTAATATCACTTGTGGACCATTGTGTTAAATCTCGGCGGGCCACAAGAGCTTGACCATTTTCCTAATCCTCATCATAACAATCAAGACTCCGGGAACGCCTTCCCTTATTCTTTCCTTTCTTTCTATCTTTCTTGACCTTACGCGTAGCAGCTATGTGCACCATGTCGTCATCAGAATCCTCCTCCTCTTCCTCCTCAATGGGAGGGGCACTCGGCTTAACTCCTTTTTCTCCTACCTGCATGATCACCATATGCACAGCCTTCAACTCCGCCCACTGACTACTTTTTCCTTCTCCTAATTCTTCTAAAGATTGACCTAATTGTGGGTTGAAAGCTCCTGCTTTCCATCGCCTTTTTCCTGCTTGATATTGACAAGAACCATCCGTAAACCATGCTCGACTTCTCTCATCATCTGACAAATCATCCCATCTTTTTCCCGCTTTCACAGGAGATTCCTCTAATGGTTGAACATCAAAAGGTACCTCATCTTTCTCAGGAGCATCAGCTACTTGTTCATGCAACAGCGAAACCCCCTTCTCACCTGGCTTTACCCGCTCTGATAGATACCATTTCCATTTTATTACACTAGCCTCCTGAGCTGTCCCTATTCGGTGAGTGGTGGGATTACTCATCACCCATGCCAAAATTGGTATATGTGTCCTCATCATTACTTCATGTCCTGCCGTTTGCGATTCAGTTTCAATTTACGCCCAATAACATGCTAAAAGCTGTTTTTCAAAAGGCGTATAACGCATTCTCGCATCTGGGAGTTTCCTCGACCAGAACCCTAAAGGTTTTCGTATCCTGTTTTGTTTTTGCCATAAGCTCCAATTAGCATAATCATTTAGAGCAGACACTTGAAGTTCTACTGGTCCTGATTGCATTTTTCCTAAGGACACAGCCTGCTGTATGGCTTCCTTTGCCATATCAAATGAGCATTGTTGTTCCTCCCCCCATACAAACTCCTTTAACTGTCCCTCCAACTGTTTTACTTGTTGTTCTAACTTCGTCACTTTTTGTGACTTAGCACATTCTGACGAACGGACTGTGTCTAAAGTTAAGACTCGCTCCTTCCAAGCTTCCGCACAAATCCACATCATCTCTAAAATACCTCCCAATGGAGCTTTCGTTTTAACCTCCACCCGCTTTAACATCTCACATAAAACCGGTGGTGTCGCGGTGGGAATTGCTCCAGTCCACGGCCCAGGGCGTCCCCCGCGTCTCCGTAGAAGCTGGCCTATTTCTTTAAAAGTAATCCCATCCCACCCCGGGACCACTTCTTCCTGTTGAGATGCCTCCTCCACATCTCCTTTCCCCCTTCTAAAACAAAACATTTCTGTGTGTAGTCTGAACGCACTTTATCCTGCCGACAACGCCAAAAATGTTTTGAAACAAGGTTCGGTCAGATCGGCACACAGAAATGATCACACAGACTGCATTTTGCTAGAACAAACAGGCGTATGTTTATTCCCCACAAAAGCAGTTACATCAAACACAAGTGGTTGCAGCGCATAAAATATCTCTTTCTCTCTTACCGTGACGCCTTTAAGGTGGAGAGCCAACACCTTCGGCAGAGTGTGCTTGTCAACCGGCTGGGCGTTCGTACGCAACCCGCAGCAGACTCTATCGGAGCATGGCTCTGCCCCCTCTTTTCTAGTGTGTGCGCGAAGGGAGGGTGAGTGGCCATCTCAAACTCCCAGGCGCACATAATTCCTTTAATCAACAGGCATCTGAAAGTTATTTCCTCTTGAAAAAACATAATGACCCCAGCTCTTCACTCCCAGTTCAGAATGACCCCAGCATGCTTCACTCCCAGTCGTTAGTGGCTACAAAAACAAATTCAGTGCAATTAGTGTAATAATAACAAGTACATCATTAGGGTTACTTTAAGACAGGGGCAAAACAACATAATCTTTTCTCCACACAACACCCAAAAAGCAAATGCTTCAAAGACAAAATACCTTGTTGTCATTGGGATAACACTTCTAATAAAAATGCAAAACACATCTGGTCATTGGAAATACTTATGCACACATCTGAAAACACTCACACAGATAACTAAAACTAGAACTCAGGTGAGACATTTTGTCAAATCTGCAATCATGGAGGTGGTAACACCCAGAGAAAGAGGACAAGGAAGAGAAAGAGAGATATGTGGACAAGGACAAAGAAGAGCAAGCAGGAGAAATGTTTCAAATGAAATTCAAGCAACTTTGGTGGACCATGTGATCACCCACGGCCTCACACTGAGGGAAGCTGCACTCTAAAAAAGGTGCTGTCTCAATGAGAAATATTGATGTAACAGTTTGCATATATACATACATACCAGCCCAGTCTCACTTTTTTTTTCCGTGCTCCCGTGACGAAATGAGTCAAATTTTCGTGACGGGGTTTTTTTTTTAAACTCACTATTCCTAACCCTACTCCTACCCCCGACCCTAACCTTAACCATAACCTAATCTTACTCTTTTCTCCCACCGTGTAAAATTCAGGATAGTCTTCCATACACTAATATCTATCTGTGGTTCAAATTTGGTGAGAATCCATAAAGTAGTTTTGACGTAATCCTTCAAAACCTATATAATGTGAAACTTGATCCAGAATCCACCTCCAGATCACCTCTGGATCCGGATCACTTTCATGGCTTAATATGTATCTCTGTGGTGACAGTTTTGTGAGGATCCGTGCAGTAGTTTTTATGTAGTCTTGCTAAAAGACAGATAGATAGATAAACAGACAAATATATTGTCTATATTGGATTGCGCTGTCATTTAAGTACGGTATAAGGTAATCCAGTCCCCATATTATTAATATATCAGTGCTGGATGTGGCTAGGAGTTAGTCCTCTGTTTCTGCAGCAGCTCAGACTTGGAAAAACAATGCATCAAACAAGAGCAGCACATCTATGGTGGATTTTCTGAACACATTTATGCTTTTCTTTTCTTTCAAAGTCTGTGCGTGTCATCTGGCTGTGTTGGTGCGTACCTGACAGCAGCTAAAAACAGAGAACAGCAGCACACCTGCCACGGCTAAAACCTTCTTACCTGTGTTGCCTGTCAATCAGGTAGTGCTTTGCACATGAATCCCTGGGTTCTCCTTTCTTCCTGTGCAGGTCAAGGACTCATCCAGATGGGAAAATGACAGAACAACCCTCAACAACATAATGCCTAAGTTTTACTACAGTTCTTCACTAAGTGGAATTAATGAGCCATATAAAATATGTTTACTTCATTTAACTTTTCTACATAACTAAAGTCAGATATGAATCTTTTTATTTTTTTAAAAGCAATAACGGAGCTCATGCATAACTGGATCTGCCTGGGGTTCTAGCTTTAAAGTCAGGTCAGTTAGGTTTAGGGAAGCCATATATATGAAAATTAATTAGGTTTAGTATGTCGGTGCAACATCAACATCCGTCTGCAGTTGTGTTTTTCTTACGTGTACCTCATAGTGTAATTTCTGGTGGCAGAATAAATGTACAGTTAATTTTACTTATAACACACTTTCCATAAAACACACTGAGCCATATTAAAGCTGAGTGCAATGAATGCATGAGGAACCTATTCATTTGTATCCACTGCTTGAAGCTGAGCATCGATTTTGTTGCTAAATCTTTCACAATGTCACAAGAGCTGCACAACCGAACTCTGTTTCACAGCATATCAGCCTGTTAATTTGCTATGTGTTGCATTACCATTTTCAATTCTAACAAAGTAAACTTGATAATCAAAGCAATTAAAAACACAATCAGTTGTGTTTCCAAGTGTGCTGCAGAAACTTGGCCTGGCAGCTCTTTGGGATTCCAGACCTTCTCTCCTGATGACCCCTCAAGGTGAACCCTTGTATGGCTGTCCATCCCATGAATACTAAATATGGCTGAATTAAACATTTTCTCTCTTCTCTCTACTATTTAATCAGTTGTCTTACTGAGCTGTCTGTCTGGCGTAATCCCTGAGGCTCACCATCACACTGACTGGCATCATAAAGACGACTGGCACGCTGCTGGGGAAGCATTCAAGCTTCGGTGGTCCCAGCGGTCCTTCCCTTCTTTTCGTATGCCTTCTTTAGCAGCTACAAGCTGATAAATCAGGAGAAGTTCTTCGTAATGTGCTCACAACTCTCTGTTGCAAAGTGATTTATCTTTGCAAAGGGTTTCAATACCCATGCGCTATATTTAGCATTTCCATCAGTGGTCGTGTTTTTAATCAGATCACAAGACAGATTTATGTTCAACTGAGTGACTCCCATTTCCAATCAAATATTTTTTTCAACCTCAACATTTACACATGAATCCTTTGGGGAAGGTCTGCCGTATGTTGATTCTGCACCATGTATTGTTGCATCAAGCATCAGATCGCAGAAATCCACTTGAAAAGAAACACGATCAGACCGGGAGCAGTGTCGAGTCTGACTGGAAAATCAGTCAAAGAGGTAGAAAAACTGATAAATAGTTGGAATAAATAAGCCAACAACACAAAGAAGTAGCAGTATTCGCTGCTTATTTTCCTTTCCATGGCAGATGTTCAGATTAACTGCAAAGTTAGTGAAGAATCTTTTCTAAAACTGTTC
Organism: Thalassophryne amazonica; assembly: GCF_902500255.1. Taxonomy (NCBI): domain Eukaryota; kingdom Metazoa; phylum Chordata; class Actinopteri; order Batrachoidiformes; family Batrachoididae; genus Thalassophryne; species Thalassophryne amazonica. The sequence goes on from NC_047106.1 coordinate 111,773,187, forward strand.
TGAACAGGGTTGTCACAAAAAAATCTTGAAATTTGTGACATCAAAACAAGAGCGCTCACATAATAAATAAAATATGTGTTGTGCTGCAGAGCGGCTGTCCAGTTTTGGCCCCTTGATAATCATTCTCTGTTTACAGCACTCTTGCAACCCACGATTTATTTGCTGAGGTTGTTGGTACAGGAGGACTGGAAGATATAAAGTATTTTATTATTATTGTTATTATTCTAATTTTATTTTACAAAAGGAAAAGCTTGATGAGATGAACGTGTTAGGTACTAACCCTCAAGGCCAAGGCCAAAGCTTTGACCATCAAGACCCATGTGGAAAAGAAATTAAAAAGCTCATACAAAGATGGCAGTTCACACAAAGAAGAGACACGGGTAAGACCAGCATCACCTAGGCAGAAAGAATGAAGGCCAAACATGCCACATCAACAAGCTAAACAGCAAAGCTAATAATAAGGTTAACAGGCTAATTTGGGGTTCGGCATTTGATTAACAAATAGTTTGGTTGAGGGGGCAGTATGAAAATGTATAACCAGCATATTGCATGAGTAATTGTTGCACCATTAATGGACCTAGGCCCAGTTTCATAAAGCAGTCTAATCTTGTTTAGTTGAATAAACTCAATTAGTTGACTAGATTTTTTTTTTTTTGTTAGTTGTTGCACAAAGCGCTTAGTCGGCTGAAGTTTCACGTTACCCGACAAAACTTTTTAGCCTGGTACTGAGGAGACTAATCTTATTTTAGTCGATAAAACTTCAATGTCTTACCTCAAAAAATGATAGCTACCATGCACCACCACTTGATGGAACACTCAAGAGCACCCCTACATCGCTCGTATTCCTTCAAAAGGAGAACTTCTGGTTTTGGCCGTGGTTGCAGCAGACGTCTCTCATGATGGGTTTGTGACAGTGTGGGACGTCACTGTTATGCTTAGCAGTATTGTGTGCACAAAAAGGTTGACGAAAGTGTAGAAGAAGAAACTGAAGGGTGAAACTGCTAGGCTAAGTGCTAAGCACGTTGTTCTGCAGTTTGTATGGGTTTGTAAATGTTAATAAAGCCAGTTAACGAAACAAAGGCAGGATAGTTCATGAAAAGTACCAACCTGGAATTAAACAAAACTGTCGCACATGGAGCCGTCTCTTGGAAACGGCACATGCGAAGCCGTTATGCCTGTGAAAAGTCAACTAAGGTAAGACAGCTAATCTACAAGTTTAGCCATCGATGTGAAACGGTGATTAGATGGACAATGTTGGGTAGTAGTAGTCCACTAAGAAAGTTTAGTAGACTGAAAGATTAGGTTGCTTTATGCAACCGGACCCTAATGCCACCAACCTACCTCCTAATTAGTGCTAACAGTGCTAATATATAACTTAAATAATACTAAAGGTTCACTCTGCTGAAATAAAATACATCTATCAGCTGTTTCAGAAGACCCTAACAGGCCAGTTTAACATAAAAAAAAAATTACTCACAGGCATATGCTCTTGGGGGTTTTAGTGGGGAAAACAATTAAGATAAGGCGAAATAAAACAAAGAACCATGAAGCAGCGGGTTGGATCAATGCTTCAAGCATCAAAGAAGAGCCGCGCTGCAGAAACGGTTGATTACAGACCCTGCAGGAGTTCTGTAACTGACGCAGAGACATGATCATTTTCCCGACAAACACCCCCAAAAACAACGGCCGCTCTGAAGGACCGATAAGGAAACTGTTAAGCAAAAAGGCTATTGATGTCGGTGGATCAAATCATTTCTTAATGATACCCGAAAAGAACTGGTTCTCGATACCCAACCATAGTGTGGGTGTGTTAGAAGAATTAGCACAGTCAATTAGCTCATTCAAATCGTCGTCCGTCAGCAAAACAAACTTGCTTAGCTAAACGCTGCCCCCACTAGTGTGTGCGTGGGCGGGATTCCCAGTGTGCAATGATACAAAACGTATGGAACCAAATTTACACGCTACATGCAATGCAACACAAATGAGACAAATAATCCATGTCACATGACATACACAGCACCAATCAAATGACAAGGATCCACTCAGCCATTACATAATTCCTACTGCATTGCAGGGTTCTGGCTAGCGCAAACTTGCGTTACGGCCCATTACGTTATAATTTTGGACCGTTATGCTTATTTTGGACCATTACGATTTTCAATACAGTGTCTGTAATCAACCGTTTCTCCAGCGCGACTCCAGTTTGAAGCGTGAATCGAAGCAATGCTTCGATTCAATGGCTCGTGGCTCTTTGATCCGCTGCTCTTCAGAAGCGGTAAGTCCGCTTCTTAACCCCTCTGAAAGCCATTAAAATATCATGAATCATTTTTGTGTGAATTAAAGTCACTAACTGGGACTCTTGTCTTGTTGCAGCCAAGAAACGAGCTTCAAATGCTGCGCGGCTCTCTGCTGAGACAGAGTCAGCTCGGAATTATTAACTTCAAAACGAATCACCGTTTTAAATAAAATGACGCCTCTTACAAACGTTGCAATACAGACAATAAACTACAATCGACTAAAACTTTTTTCCTCCCAACATGAGATGTCCTGCATTCTTTATAAACTTGACCTGCAGCACAGCTGCAAGAGCTCAGCTCATAGGTATGGAAAGACATTCATGCCAATAATAATGTCAGAAAGGAAATGCTTTTGACAAAAACTAACAGATTTTATTTCTGTTTATGTCCAGAGATCAAGGATCCACCATGTAGAGTTTATTATGTCCAGAGTTTAAGGATCCAGTTGTTGTGTGTAATTAAGTGATTAAGTAATTGTTGATAGTATCTTGGTGTTTTGTTACACAGTAAACTGAGACTGTGAAGAGAATTGTGCAGCTTGCTTCTCACTGCGGTGGCATGCAGGATAAGTGATCCTCCACTTGTTGTGAGAGGCTGCTCACGTGCATAAAGTTAAAAAGAAACATTGACCTAAGTGTGTTGCTGATAGCGTGTGTTATGCGAAAGATAGAGTTGTATCTGCTGACTCACCTCACCTTCTCTTTACTCCACAGAGAATCGGTTCGTCGTGTCCACCTGGGGGGTGTTTGGCGGTGGTAGTGAGTCCAGGAGCGCCGGGTTTTAATCCTTACGGGCACTGGAGAACGTGCCACTTATCACTCCACCAGAGGGACGTTTTTTTATGTTTTACATTTGTAAGCACAGGTGAAAAATAAATTGTTTCTGTTGGGAACCGCCTTCTGGTTATTTGTACCGCTGGGTTCTGTCAGACGCAGGTCTGCTCCTCAACCCGCGTCGACACATAACACCAGTAACCAATTTCATATTTATTTACTTTAAGACTCAATAAAATGTTGTTCAATTTCAATTTAATCAGCTTATAAAGCGGTCTATAGGGGGTCTGCCTTGCCGGTTCTGCCTTGGTCCCCTGGCCCTGCTCTGGGCCTGTGGGGCCTTGGGTCCCGCGGCCCATTGTGCGGGTGGGTGGTGGCAGTGGGGCACGGGTGTTGGCACTGGGGGGGCTGGGGGGTCGTGGTCTCTGCGGGATGGGTCTCGCTCGGGCAGTCTCCTGGTCATGGGCTTTGGTGGCTGGGGTGGGATCAGGGGTGGAGAGTAGGTTGTGAGGTGGGGGGGGCTTGGGGGGCCTTGTGCTCTTCCTGGCCCAGGGGTCAGGCCTCGCCTCTTGTCTGGGGGCTGGGCCCCGCCCTCGTGTGGCTTGGTGGTCCCTACCTTGTGCTTTGGATTCGGTTGCGGTGGCTCCTTTGCTCCCCGTCTTTGCCGCCGCTCGCTCCCGCCCTCGGGGGCCGTGGCCCGGGTGGCATGGTTCTGGGGTTCCCCCTATTGGTGGGCCCATGCCGGCGCCCTGGGTGCTTCCCTTGGGTTTGGGGCGGCTCCCTGCGACCCTGTGGGGGGGGGGGGGGGGGGGGGGTGTTGTCGGGGGTGCGTTCCGGTGCCGTCGGGCCGCTCCCCTGTTGGTTTGCTGTGCTGCCCGGTGGCTGCGGGGGCTGCCTTTCCTGGCCCCCGTGCCCTTCCACTGCCCCTTTTCTCCTGGCTCCCCCGGGACCCTGCGTCCTGGACCCACTTCCGTCGCCGCGTGGCTTCTGACGTGCCGGAGTGGTCCATGTCATATGGCAAGGTTCTGTACTCTTGTCTTGGCCCAACGCACCAGCCACAGTAGTGATTGGATATTTAGATGTGATCTGGGTCTCTGTGTGTGGATGGTCGCGTGTTTGTGGCGGTCACCACAGTTCGGTTTTGGGTGCTCTTAAGAGGATTAACAGTACGGTGTTCTAGATTAGGGTATGGATGCTCACTAATTAGACAACAGACTGTTGCTGTCACTGTTTGTTCATGTGTGGTTCTTTGTCATGGTATGTCGTATGGTTGGGGCCCCGTCTCCTCGTTGTCTCACGTCACAGTTATTGTCTTCACCACTTGTCTCTCGTTCTTGTCTGTCTTTGTGTTGTTTTGGTGGCCGGCCCTTCCTGATAGAAGCTGTCAGTTGGCTTTGAGTGGGATGTTGTAGGCTGATCGGGAAGGGCGGATGGGGGTCACACACACCACATTCACTCATGCACTACATACCTTCTGTCTTGCAAGAATAAATTGCATATATGCGTATTAATGTTCATAAATGTTTCTGCCAGGGTGGCATTTACCATTACTATATATGCAGACAGGGGAAAAAAATGTCTGAAAGGAGAGATCAAGGATCCACCATGTAGAGTTTATTATGTCCAGAGTTTAAGGATCCAGTAACCAATTTCATATTTATTTACTTTAAGACTCAATAAAATGTTGTTCAATTTCAATTTAATCAGCTTATAAAGCGCCAAATTACAACAAAAGCCGTCTCAAGGTGCCTCACATAGAACAGTTCAAAAGAAAAAAAAATAAATAAATAAATAAATTAAATTAAAAAAATTCAAATACTTAATTAAAAACAGAAGTAAAAGAATAAAACATAACAAAATAAAAACTACTCATAAGAAAGAAAATAAAAATAGGTTTTAAGTCTTGACTTAAAAATGTCCACGGACTCCGACTGCCTCACTGAGGGTCATGTACTGGCAAACCCAGAATGAGATTGCCCACTCAACAAACTTCCCCAGCCTTCTGGACATGATGAAGGGACTTGGGCTGTCGTACCTGGCTTTTCCCCTATGGGTACCCCTAGAATGGCCAATTTGTAGCTTAAATTTTCAAAAGCTTCCCCCCTTCTGCTCCACATCCCCCCCCCCCCCCCCCCCCCGGTCGCTTCGCTCCCTCGACATTACCACTACGCTAAAATTTTATCTAGCTAGAACCCTGCATTGGCTTCATTTTTTCAGAACAGGAGGCTGTGCTTGTTTTCAACTACTAAACCTAATATGATCTTGTGCCATTGCTACAGATACTGCAGTAAAAAACATTCCTAAGAGGAGGAGATGATGATGATGATGATGAGGCAGATGCCAACACCTGATGTCCATCCATGTCGAGACAGCTGGCTTCCAGCAGGCACTGGAATTTATCACAACCTTTTTATTGCCATGTTTACATATAAATGTTCTGTTTACATTGGAGAGTGTCTGCAATTTGATGAGAAAAGTCCTAGTTGTCATTGTTAATTACACTCCTTTTAATGTGTAGCTGTAAATTTAGTTTATTTAAATTCATAAAAATCCTTTGCAGCATTGTCTGTAAACCACAACAAACAATTGTCTCAACTTTAACGACTTTAAAATTTTATGCAGTTGTTTTACGATACATGGAGGCGTTGATGCAAATTTCACAATCCTTATTTTTGTCACATTAGCAAAGTAATGAGGAGGATTTTAATATTTATGATGCACGATGGTTTGAACAGCTGCAGAGCTGTGGTTCCAGGATCATAGATTTACGATGCTGGTTATAATTTTGAACTTTGGTGAAAGCCAAAATCATTTTCCTCAGGCTTTGAAGGGGAGAACATTTTGGCCCAAAATGTGCTAATTAAAGTATGAAGTGAGCTGTGTGTGCAGCCTGCTGCTTTGGAAAAGCATAGGCACATGCCCTGTAAAATTCAATGACTGAATAGATAAATAAGAAAACAAGTTCATCTCCTTCAGTGTTTTTTTTTAAACACAGTACCTCATGAAACTATAAATGATCATCATCTTATACATCTCCATTTTAAAATGATGTATAATAACAATCAACTGATTAAATCTGGTAAACTTTGATGCATCAGCTTAATTGAAAAAGCAATTTTGCTTATATATCCCATACGCCTGCCTGTCACCTCATATATGGTTAGTGGATGTTGGATGGTCAGTGGACATTAGGAGCAGGTGTGGTTGTCAGTGGGTGAGACAGGCTGGTTCCCCAAGGAAGTGCAGTGAATCACACAGGCAAACTGTAAGATTTATAATCATTTCAGCCTTTATGAATTTAAATAGCAGAGCTGTTAACCCCCAATCAACCTGAGAGGTGAACTTGTGAAGTTCGATTACTTGTCAGAGGTGTCCTTGAGCAATACCCTTCATCCACAGGCTGCTCCTGGTGTGCAGTTGAGCACCTTACATTGCAGCAGAAAAAAAAAGCACAAAATAAATGCAGTCTACATCAACACACAACTCTGTGGAAAGGATTTTGTATGAATTCAGCAACAAAAGAAAACAAATGTGAGGGAGGTGCTTGAGCAAGGTTTTGGAAGGTGGGTTAATAAAAGAAACATTAATTCTACAGGTAACGATATTAAGCCAGAGAAACTGTTATTTTCTGACTGTTTAACAGCAGTTGCATTGTAAAACTCAAATAACATGGTCACCAGTGGCGGCCCTGATAACTTTCTTGGGGGTGGGTTGCAACTGCTACAATGATGGCTATGGTGGCCCATTCAGTTTTAACATATACAGTGCATCTGCATCTGAAAAGTATTCACAGCGCTCCACTTTTTCCACATTTCTTTATGTTACAGTCTTATTCCACAACTGGTGACCCGACTCTGGATAAAGGGAACATGGGGTTAGCATAACAATAAGCAATTTTATCTGCACTCGGCAGAAACTATCCATTAGCGGTTATAAACTCAGGGCTGTGAAAACTCTGCGAATCATGGGGGGTGGTTTGTTTCTTTGCGACGAGCAAGTTTTATAAAGCCCCTTTCACACTGGCGTATTCGTAGAGCTGCTCATTGCAGCGTATCGTCTACACCGAGTTGAGCAGCTCTACGCCCACTTTTAGCAGCTCTACGTTGAGTTTTTTCTCCGTGCGCAGCAGTATGTTGAGGGCTACACGCGTAGGACAGAAGAAATTAAACATGTTTAATTTTCTTCGGTGTAGAGCGCTGGACACAGTTTTAAACAGGTCTGTGCAGCACAGGGTGGGTGCAAAAATTGTCTGGACCAGATCCGTTTTCAGTATTGGTACCGGATGTTGGACTACATCCGGCCCGGATCCATTTGCTGTCTGGGTTGTTTCTCTGTCTCTCTCTCTCTCTTCATGGTTGCTCATCATTAAGGTGATTGGACGAGAGGGAGGTTCTCGAACATGCATGGGCGGGACTCCTGGGCCTCTGTAGCCTATCATAGGACCACAATTGGGTGATGTATTCTTTTGACAGAGAAGCCATTGGGCCAGGAGAGTTATCATGGCAAGGCACAGCAAAAAACAAAACAAAACAAAAACGGGCAGCCATCAGCCCACTGGGAATGAATAATGCCAGTGCTCCCAATGGCCAATCCACCCCTGATCGGGGGAGAAGGGCCTCAGTCAGGGAGGTGACCAAGAACCTGATGGTCACTCTGTTGGAAAGTATTCACAGGACTTTACTTTTTCACATTTTGCTATGTTACAGCCATGGTCCAAAATGGAGTAAATTAATTTCTTCCCCCTCAAAATTCGACAGGTATCTTGTCTCGGCAACAGCGATGCAGATCTGCGTGTACTTCAGCATCATTAGTGTAATGGTGACCCTTAAGATCTTGCTTGTACTTCAGCATCATTAGTGTAATGGTGACCCTTAAGGTCTTTCAGCTTATGAAAACGTAAAAAGTTTAAAAAGTAAAAATTACTGCTCTTATTATTAACGATGGATGAATTTACTCTGCAGGGCATTGTTATTATTTATTTATTTATTTTTGGCTAGTCACACCATGTATGACAGTTCCTTTGACTTCATCATTGCTATGCTGATGATACTAAATTCTACATGCCATAACTGCTGGTAATTTTAATTCCATAAAATCTCTAGAAGATTGCCTTGCATCAGTGAGAGGCTGAATGTCTAGTAACTTCCTACTTTTAAATTCTGATAAGACTGAAATGATTGGCCCAGCAAGATATCGGCATCAATTTCACCAGCTAGCGCTTGGCCTGAGTCCGTGTGCCATACATCATACGGACAAGGTGAGGAACCTTGGGGTGATTTTTGATCCTACATTGTCCTTTGACCTCCACATTAGAGATATAACGAGGAGTGCCTTCCATCTGAAAAATATAGCGAAGATTCGTCCCATCTTGTCTATGGCTGATACTGAGACCCTGATCCATGCTTTTGTTTCTTCCAGATTGGGTTATTGTAATGTCCTGTTTTCTGGGTTACTGCAGTACAGCATTAGGTGTCTCCAGTTGGTTCAGAATGCTACTGCAAGACTTTTGACAAGGAACAGAAAGTTTGACCACATTACACCTATTCTGGCATATCTTCATTGGCTACCCATCTCTGTGAGATCAGATTTTAAGGTCCTGCTGTTAGCCTATAAAATTTTTCATGGACGGGGACCGACCTATTTAGCTGATTCAATTAAACCCTATGTACCGGCCGGGCTTTGCGTTCACAGGATGCAGGACTGTGATTCGAGGGTGAACAAAAAGTCTGTGGGCCAAAGGGCTTTCTCTCATCGTGCCCCTGTGCTGTGGAATGGTCTCCCACCATCAATTAGACAGTCGGACTTTGTGGAGACTTTCAAAATCAGACTTAAGACATCTATTCACTCTGTCATGTGGTTAAAATATTGTGCTAGCATTCTTTTTAATTTTTACTCTTTTATTGTGCTTGTTTTTAATCTTTGAATTGTGCTTTTTAATGTTTTAACTCATTTGGAACTGTTTTTGAATTGTTTTGTGTAAGGCGCCTTGAGGCAATGCTGTTGAGTTGGCGTTCTATAAATTGAAATTGAAGTGCCACGCCAGACAATTTTAAGTTTGATTTTTCTGCAAATTATGGCATGTTATAAAGCATCACTTAGTGCAGTTTAAAAATCATCGTATGCAGCATCTCATTCCTCAAACATTCCTTCTGATATATCTTACACCAATTCATATAAAATGCCAACTTTATAATAAGTTGGTAGTGTTTTCTTCTTAAACTTGGATGCAGCGTGGTCTTTATCTCATATGGGGACAGTGATTCAACACAAATGTAGATCAGCACACTTTGGCTGTTAGGTTCTGAGTTTGAAAGGGAAAAGTAAGTAAAGAAATCGCATTTATTTTTTCCAAACTTTCTGGATGGAGTGATGCAGGCAGGCTTGCTGTTGTATGCTGTCCACTCTAAGTGCCTGTCACACAGAGAGCAGGCTGACCCCACTTCCTGCAAAAAGCAGGAGACAAAAGCAACTCCCTGAAAGGTTGGTGGCTGAATTTATGGTGGTGAGGAGAAACAAAACAAAAACAAAACAGAAACAAAACAAACAGAGATGACTTTATTAAAAAAAAAAGATTTTTGAATGTTTTTAATTTATTGTGAAGTATCAACATAAATTTATTTCTTTCAAAACCCCTAATTATTTATCAGCTTGTGGCAGTCCTTTGCTATAGTGTGTGACATTAAGGTAATGTTTACAGTAAGTCCAGACCAGTGGTGGGCACACTTCCGCTAACCACTATCAAAGCTAATGTTTTCATTATCAGATTACCTTTTCAGATAACTTTGAAAACCGTCATCGGACCAATTATGTTCCAATAAGTTTTGGTCTGATAATTTTTAGACCGCTAATATATTTTTGCAGATGTGGTGAACAATAGAGGTGGGTGGATCGATCCTAATATCGATAATATCGATACCAACACTGGTATTGATATTGAACGATCCTTGTGTAAAAAGATCGATACTCAAGCTTTTTTCTCTCCTGCGCACGCAGATTCACCAAAGTCTACTCTTTGTCTGTAAGAGCAGCGCTGCGCTGTGTCACACAACACGGAGCAGCGCACCCTCCCCCCTCTGGTCTTTTGTTGTTGCGCCGTCATGTGGCTCAGCGGCGCCATGCAAGTAGGCTCAACCTGGCCCGCCCACTGAGCGCTCTCCTCAAGTCAGCCCTTTATGTCAGGAGATTTTAAGTTGTGTTGAGTGATATTTTTTTAAACAAAAAGTTGATTGTGATAATAAAGTATTTTGTTGTCATGTACAATGTTTGTGGAAATTCTGTCCTAGGTTTTTTGGATCCTTTGGATCTATGAAGCTTAAGTATGAAAACGTATCGGTATCAGTATTTGCAATACTGGGCCTGTATTTACTTGGTATCGGAGCAATACCAAAATTCCCCATATCACCCACCTCTAGTGAACAAAGCTTAACAGTTACAAATATTTATTAAGCCTAAATTCAGGTAAGTACCTATCTGTTAAATGTTTTGTAGTAGATGCGGAGTTCTATCCTCTTCAAACAGAGCAGAGCTGTTTCAAAAGAAACTGCTCTATCCTCTACAGGCAAAGGAGAACTGGTTACAAAAAATAAAAAAAGGGCATTTCTTTTGACCTCATACTGACATGCTGGCAATGTAACCCAAGTCATCCAGAGGCATAACTTTTAACTTATAGTTAAAATTTTAACCAAACTCATTTTGGACAAGTTATTTAAATTAACGTCACGTCTGAAGTTTTCTAAAATGAAAATATCATATATATATATATATATATGTATATATATATATATATATATATATATATATATATATATATATATATATATATATGTATATATATATATATATATATATGTTTTAGTTTTAAAGTAATGCACTAATTTTGAAGGTTTTAGTGTGAACGTGCTGTCTCCACAGAGTGCATTATGGGTAATCTCAGTACATTCATGACAGAAGAAATGCATTTGAGATGCTCTGATCAGGCTCCACACGGACAACACCATTAAACTCTTTGCATATTGTGCCTAAAACCCTCGTGAACATATTCTCTGGGTTTATAGATGTTCTTATTGTGTTTGTTTTATGTAAAAATTCCAGAATAAGCCCAGGTTGCTTCTCCATTATTTTCAACTGGAATCATTGCAATCGATTCCTGTTTGCACTTTAGAATCCTGCTTATGTCAAACACTGTCTGCTGTCTTTGTTCCAGAGTAATATATATAAGATGTCTGGAATTCAGCTTGCATTTATTAAATTCCAAGCATCTTAAACATAGAGACACGGATTATCTGGAATTATGTTTTGGTAAGTGTTCACGGTCTCTACTGCCATCTACTGGCCAGTAGTGTTCATGTCAGTAATCGCCCTACGCACTGAGCATCTGGGCACCAGCAGAGGGCAATGTTCTATTTATTTTGACATCGTTATATCAGATGGTCGTCTAATTACAACTTGCCAATGATTTGCAAATGCCTTTTTTTTTTTTTTTTTTACAAATAAAAAAATATCATATTTTACAAAAGCACATTTATATGTAAACACTAACACACACCTCACATTAATGTGTTGGTTTTTACATAGAATGAATGAGTCAACCAATCAGTGTTAGCAGAGGCACATTTTACCTATAATCCCTTTGGCATCTGTCTATGTTTGTTACAAAACTTCAGAATTAGTGCATTATTTAAAATGAAAAGATATGTTATATTTTGAGTTATTCTATCAGTATTAATTCTATTTATAAATCAAAACCATAAGTCAGCACTGCTTTATTTTCCAAGAACTTTGCCTCACAGCGCCACTGCTATTGAGTAGACAGTTAAACTTCTCTGCTGCAAGCTATGTAGTAAATAGGAGCTTCCAGCAGTGGGCGGGATGCACAAAGAAGTGCTGACTCATTGTTTGGGTCTGTAGTAGACTTTGATGCTACCAGAAACCATCGTGGTGTTAAAACTCAAAATCAGCTTGTTAGTAGTTACAAATGTACTGGAGACAATACTGGAAGTTATTGGTTATCTATAGCTTCTGATATTTTTGGGTGGTTTATTTAACTTTATAAAAGATGACTTTTCAGTTAGCTGATTATCTGTTATTGAAGCTAACTTTGTGGTTATCTGTGCCCACCACTGGTCCAGACTGATCTGACTCAAACACCCCAAGATTTGTGCAGTGCAGGGGTGGCAGGAAGTACGACGAGTGCACAAACACCAACGTACTGCGTGCACATTATGTTAGCTTATGATACATTAATTATAAGTTAAAAAATAGCAAAATATCCTTCCTACCAATGATTGATGCCCTGTGACAAATAGGGCAACAGACTCATACCGCTAATGTGTAAGATGGAGCGAGCGCTCCAGGCATTCATTTAGGCCCACTGCCGTTTGAGTTACATAATTACAGTAGATAACAGCTTTTTTATGTACATAAGTTCATAAGGCCCTGACAGGACTGCTTTGAGTGCTTCCATTTAACAATCATATACAAGAGCGCAACAACGCTCATGAGCGAGAAGCTAGTGTTCCTCCTGAAAAATTGTGGTTTGCAGTCCACTCATGCTAATTACTCTTCAGCTAGGAACACTTCAGCATTTCCATTGTCAAGTATTTGCTGGGACTAGCAGTTCAAAAAGAGCAATAAAAGCTGGCATTTAAAGAGCTCACACAACTTGAATTGATTTGAAAGCTACAAAAAAGGAAAAGGAGAATCAAAATATATATTTTTCTATGATCTTGTCCAATAATTGCTGCTTTAATGAAGGGCATGCCCTTTCTTTAATTTAACAAAAACATAGTCATGCTACTACCCAAATTAATAGAGTTCCTAAAGCTGTCATTTTACAGGAGAGGACTCATTCTCACACTCACTAATATTCCAAGTTTAATTAAGTCTCTAGTGAGTTCCTTGGAAGAATCTCAAGCCCTCAAATCCAAACAGATGGCATGCTATTTATTGCATACCTTATGCCACAGGTACTCAGTTAATTTTCCTGCAAAAGAAGATACCCAAGACAAAGCTTCTTTTTTTAAGCTCTCCTGGGGGTGCGTGATTCAAAAATCAGCCAAACAATACGGAAAAGTTTGTTTTAATTAGATCTAAATATACAACATTGAATAAATCAAGTGGCAGACAGACAATCCCTGGACAGACTATTTAAAGCTATACCGCAGGGAGGGGGATTCAGTGTGGATGAATGAGTTTAAAATACAGTGGGTAGCCCTGTTTATCTCATCAATCCACGAGCCTGCATGTGGCCTGGTTTGTGTAGCGGAGCCGTTGCCACGCAAAGTGGAAGCCCTCATGCAGCAAACAAGGGAATTGTGTCTGACTGTACACATTCATCTACAGCGCCGGCACGATGATGCATCTAGTGGGAAACACAAGCTCCTGTTCTTTGTTCCAGATCATTTGATTCCACTCGGCACTGTCACAAGTGGAAGCCTGAGTGATCTGTTTCATCTCATCAAATGTGATTAGGCAAAACACATCTCAAGATAATATCCTGCAGCCATCTTATTCAGCAGCAATACAGATGAGACATGAACATGGTGGCTATAAGTCAGCAACGTGAGTGCTCCACCTTTATTAGGTTTAAAGGCAAATGTGCCGTTTAAACACAGGAAAGTAAGAAGCAATTAGCTGATCCCTCCTGTATGAAGTTACTGCAGGAGGGCTTTGAGAGGAAATCTTTTTGACCTCGTCACACATAGCAAGAATGTGCAGCAAGCAGGCCGACACTGCAAAAAATGTTCATAATCCAGACGCAGTCAGGAGGAATAGAGGCGTGGTCAGCCGTATCAGAACAGCCTAGTGGAGCAGCTTAACTACAATTTCCATAACAATTGTTCATTGTGTGATAAAAGCATGGAATTTGGAACACATATTCTAAATTAGCTAATGTTTATTTTCAGATATGGAACCATCCTGGAGCTGACCTCTAATGAGCTACAGGGGTCAATAAAGAATTACACAGGGGTCAAAATTTTAAAATGCTCCAATCATTATTTGTCTGATCATAACAGTTCCAAAAAGGTATAGTTTGGACTATCTATGACTGAATCCCATGGAGTTATGCGGTAAAAACAGCAAAAATGGTGACAAAGGTCAGTTTTAGTTTGTATAGGGGTCAAAAGTTAAAGTTGCTCCATCCATCCATCCATTTTCTTCTGCTTTATCCGGAGTCGGGTCACGGGGGCAGCAGCTCAAGCAAAGCCGCCCAGACCTCCCGATCCACACACACCTCCCCCAGCTCCCAACCCCAAGGTGTTCCCAAGCCAGCCGAGAGATGTAGTCCCTCCAGCGTGTCCTGGGTCTTCCCCGGGGCCTCCTCCCAATGGGACGTGCCCAGAACACCTCTCCAGCGAGGCGTCCAGGGGGCATCCGGAAAAGATGCCCGAGCCACCTCAACTGACTCCTTTTGATGTGGAGGAGCAGCGGCTCGACTCTGAGCTCCTCCCAAGTGACCGAGCTCCCCTCCCTATCTCTAAGGGAGCGCCCAGCCACCCTGCGGAGGAAACTCATCTTGGCCGCTTGTACTTGCGATCTCGTTGTTTCGGTCATGAGCCAAATCTCATGACCATAGGTGAGGTTTGGAACATAGATCAATCGGTAAATCGAGAGTTTTGCCCCCCTACTCTGCTCTCTCTTCACCACGACGGTCCGATACAGCGACCGCATCACTGCAGATGCTGCACTGATCCATCTATCGATCTCACGCTCCATCCGTCCCTCACTCGTGAACAAGACCCCGAGATACTTAAACTCCTCCACTTGAGGCAAGGACACTCCATCGACCTGAAGAGGGCAAAGCACCTTTTTCCGGTCGAGAACCATGGCCTCGGATTTAGAGGTGCTGATTCTCATCCCGGACACTTCACACTCGGCTGCAAACCGCCCCAGTGCACACTGAAGGTCCTGATTTGACGAAGCCAACAGAACCACATTGTCCGCAAACACCAGAGACGAGATTCTGTGGTTCCCAAACCAGACCCCCTCTACACCCTGGCTGCGCCTACAAATTCTGTCCATAAAAATAAACCATAAACAGTGCTGGTGGAGAGCTGCTTCCACCTCCTGAGGCGCCGGACGGTTTGCCAGAATCTCTTCGAGGCCGACCGATAGTCCTCCTCCATGGCCTCCCCGAACTCCTCCCAGACCTGAGTTTTTGCCTCTGCGACCGCACGGGCTGTGGCACGCTTGGCCTGCCGGTACCTGTCAGCTGCCTCCTTTTTTTCTTTTTTTTTTTTTACCAAAATTGGAGCAACTTTGTCAGGAGGCAGCTGACAAAGTTGCTCCAATTTTGGTTAAAAAAATTATGCAAATTATTGGTTGAGTTAATAGCATTTTAAAAAAGGAATAGTTTGCACCATCTGTCATGCTTAGTTATCATGTTAAAGGGTAACATATGTCACATGCTTGTCTCCCTTTATATAGCACCTCTTGGGCATATACTGCGGCGTTTTGGGATTGCCTTTCATTGCTATGCTGATGATACTCAGTTGTACATGCCGACAACTGCTGGTAATCTCACTCACATAAAATCCTTAGAAGATTGTCTTGCATCAGTAAAAAGCTGGATGTCTAGTAACTTCCTACTTGTAAATTCTGATAAGACTGAAATGAAGGTTCTTGGTCCAGTGAGACTTCAGCATCAATTTGACCAGCTAGCGCTTGGCCTGGGTTCGTGTGTCATACATCATACAGACAAGGTGAGGAACCTTGGGGTAATTTTTGATCCTACGTTGTCCTTACTTTGACTTCCACATTAGCCCTATAACGACAAGTGTGTCATATTTAATACAGGATTTTCTGAGATGTCTACATCATCCGTGTGATATTGTTTTCCCCAAAAAACCCATCGTATACAATGAGATACCTGTAGTGCACAGACAAACCATCAGAAGTCAATATCTTATGCATCAGAGGGCCTTCAGATGAGACATTCAAAATGGCTGCCTGCAACAAGCGAACCACAGCAATTTCCCTAAGAAACCCCAGCATTTTATAGGTTTGAAATGTTATGTTTGCCCTGGATTTAAAATGGATGTTTTTATGCTAGAATGTCCAATATAGCAAATATGACACAAATAAAAACATATATGCAAAATGTATTTTTAAAATTTTTATTTAGTTTTAATTAAATAATTTTATTTAGTCTCCTGTTTCAATTTTTTTTTTTGAATTTTCTGGCAATTTTATGGGGTGAGTTTTATAGGGTTAAAGACATTACAAGGACTGCTTTCTTCCACCTGTGAAATATAGTGATGATTTGTCCCATCCTGTCTATGGCTGATGCTGAGACCCTGATTCACGCATTTTATTTTCTGTGTTGCCGCAGTCCAGAATCAGGGGTCTTCAATTGGTTCAAAATGCTGCTGCCAGACTTGAAGCAGAAAGTTTGACCACATCACACTCATTTTGGCATCTGTTCACTGGCTTCCTGTCACTTCGAGATCAGATGTTACGGTTCTCCTGGCCTATAAAATTGTTCATGGTCTGGCACCATCCTATTTGGTTGAACGTTCTTCTTCTGTATAGCACTCTACCAGCAGCATTTGGAACCAGCTGAAGACTTTAAATACTACTGTATGGGAGCCAGAAAATATGACAGTACAGTAATCAATTCTAGGTGGAACAAATGCATAAACCAATGTTTCTACATCTGACATGGACAGAATATGCTGAATCTTCCCTATATTCCACAAAAGAAAAACAGCATTCTTAGTAATGTCTGTAACAACAGTGTGGGATCAAAGATCACTCTGACATTTTTAGCTTTACAATGATGAATTGCACATGCATCTAATGGCAAAGGGCCTCATTCACTCATTATACAACCCCTGGCAAAAATTATGGAATCACCGGCCTCGGAGGATGTTCATTCAGTTGTTTAATTTTGTAGAAAAAAAGCAGATCACAGACATGACACAAAACTAAAGTCATTTCAAATGGCAACTTTCTGGCTTTAAGAAACACTATAAGAAATCAAGAAAAAAAGATTGTGGCAGTCAGTAACGGTTACTTTTTTAGACCAAGCAGAGGAAAAAAATATGGAATCACTCAATTCTGAGGAAAAAATTATGGAATCACCCTGTAAATTTTCATCCCCAAAACTAACACCTGCATCATATCAGATCTGCTCGTTAGTCTGCATCTAAAAAGGAGTGAACACACCTTGGAGAGCTGTTGCACCAAGTGGACTGACATGAATCATGGCTCCAACACGAGAGATGTCAATTGAAACAAAGGAGAGGATTATCAAACTCTTAAAAGAGGGTAAATCATCACGCAATGTTGCAAAAGATGTTGGTTGTTCACAGTCAGCTGTGTCTAAACTCTGGACCAAATACAAACAACATGGGAAGGTTGTTAAAGGCAAACATACTAGTAGACCAAGGAAGACATCAAAGCGTCAAGACAGAAAACTTAAAGCAATATGTCTCAAAAATCGAAAAATGTACAACAAAACAAATGAGGAACGAATGGGAGGAAACTGGAGTCAATGTCTGTGACCGAACTGTAAGAAACCGCCTAAAGGAAATGGGATTTACATACAGAAAAGCTAAACGAAAGGCATCATTAACACCTAAACAGAAAAAAACAAGGTTACAATGGGCTAAGGAAAAGCAATTGTGGACTGTGGATGACTGGATGAAAGTCATATTCAGTGATGAATCTCGAATCTGCATTGGGCAAGGTGATGATGCTGGAACTTTTGTTTGGTGCCTTTCCAATGAGATTTATAAAGATGACTGCCTGAAGAGAACATGTAAATTTCCACATTCATTGATGATATGGGGCTGCATGTCAGGTAAAGGCACTGGGGAGATGGCTGTCTTTACATCATCAATAAATGCACAAGTTTACGTTGATATTTTGGACAATTGAAAGGATGTTTGGGGATGATGAAATCATTTTTCAAGATGATAATGCATCTTGCCATAGAGCAAAAACTGCAAAAACATTCCTTGCAAAAAGACACATAGGGTCAATGTCATGGCATAGGGTCAATGTCAATGAGCAGATCTGATTTGATGCAGGTGTTAGTTATGGGGATGAAAATTTACAGGGTGATTCCATAATTTTTTCCTCAGAATTGAGTGATTCCATATTTTTTTCCTCTGCTTGGTCTAAAAAAGTAACCGTTACTGACTGCCACAATCTTTTTTTCTTGATTTCTTGTAGTGTTTCTTAAAGCCAGAAAGTTGCCATTTGAAATGACTTTAGTTTTGTGTCATGTCTGTGATCTGCTTTTTTTTCTACAAAATTAAACAACTGAATGAACATCCTCTGAGGCCGGTGATTCCATAATTTTTGCCAGGGGTTGTATAATATGTTTTGGTAATTTACAGAGTGTTTTTTATATTAAACGAAATTAAATGTACACTGTAAAAAAATGATAGCCCATTAAGTTAAGTGAACTTATATCTTCTCATTTACTTCACTTGTAATGGTGAGTTTAGGATATTGGACGCAAGTTTATATATTTTCAAAATCTGAACTTAAAGGTGCCCATTGTCTTCACTAATTTTGAGTTGAAACAAAGCTTATCTTTAAGGTGAAATAACATACTAAAAGTATAGAAAATTATGTCAATGAGAAGATGATTTTTAAGGCATAATAACGATATGCAACTGACTTGATAATTTTTGCTTCAGGAAAAAAAAGTATTGGTCATTATTAGTGTTTTAATCTTACAGTGCTGAAATATGTTGCATGATGTTTAAGCCTGGTTTTCTTGTTGACATTAATGAACCGAAAGTGGCAACTGAAAAGACTATACATATACTTCTGATTGGTCCCACATATCAGGCTTGGTGGCTAAAGACGTCTGGACGCAAATGCAAAACTCAGATTCAAAGCTCTGTGGTTCAGAAGGTTTTAGTGATGATTCAGGCAGAGGTCGGTACATGTAAAGGGAGTCCAAAACAAGCGGCAGTACAAAAAAGATCAGGCAGAGGCAGAGTCAGATACACAGGCAGGCAGTCAAAGAATGGTGAGGCAAAACAGGACTAGAAAACACATGGGGTAGCACTGGAAAGAAAGCACAAGGCGCATTGATCTGGCAAGTGACTAGTGAAACCTGTGAGCCTTAAATACCCCCAGGTGATGAGCTACAAATTAGGAACAGGTGTGCATGGAAAGCACCAGAAAAAGGGTGTGGCCAGACAGAGTGAAACGCCCACCACCAAGCATGAAGGAAAAGACAAAAGAAAAAGGGACAGAAAAAACCCAAGCAGAAAAAGACCAGAAAGATAACTAACAACATAGAAAAAACAAAAAACACAATAACTAAATCAGAGCACGGTTCAAGCCAGACAGTTTTACAAACTTCAGTCAAATGTATAATTTATTTTCACCAGGGGAAGACTGGGGTCTATTATTTTATTTAATATTGTACTTCCCTAAAATCCTGCCAACTAGGAGTATATAAATGTTGCTGCCTGAATTCAATTTTCATTTCACTCATCTCAGAAGAGATATGAACAGTCTCACTGTTCACATTCAAAACAAATTGTTTTAAACACATAATCTTTCATTGAAAATGCTCATGTGATGATTTAATGTTTCACTGGATTTTTTTTTTTTTTTTAATCTTGTAAATGGTATGGTTAATTCAAGTTTTGGCAAGATCTAAAAAAAGGTATATTTTGATGGTAGTCAGAAACATCCAGTCCAAATGAATAAGCTGTGTGTTCGGTGAAAACCTCTACTTGATAACGAGGCGACAGTGACATTCACACGAGGAGGCTGTGATGACATCCAGAGAGCAAATGCAGCTCGAGAAGAACTGCTGTCCATTTCTGTTGGTCAGAAGGTGCACATTAAATGTAGCAGACACTACATCAACACCAGTGTCACTGCAAGAGACAAAAAGAGTTCATCTAAGGAAGCAGGTCGATCCCAGACATCTCTGAATTCACGGTCAACCAAGACAGCTTTCGTCTATGTTGAACAATGTTTGTTCTATAGTTGTGGAAACAGCTCTGGAGGCAGGCAAGAAGTTTGTAAGCTCATACCTGTCTGCACAATGAACACGCAAAACCGCATCCTCGAGGCATGTGAGAAGTATGGCGGTTCATGGGTCGACATTGTCAGACACTGGCTTCTGTCTGTGCGTGGTTTGCATGTTGTTGACGCAGTGTATCACAGTCTGTGCTCAACGAATTTTGAACTGGAAACCAGATTCCCAATATTTTCCAATCTGATAGCAAAGCCTTCAAGCGGACCAAGAGGAGTGACACAACAAGAGAAGCGTTCCTGAAAGTTACTGAATATTTGAAGGAAAATGACAATGAACAGAAGAGTGTCACATACTTGATTATGAAAATGAAGGAGTACTATGATGCACATGAATTCATGCACATGAAAAATGAATTAAAACAACACTTTGGAGAGGAAACTGTCATCACAGAAATTGAAGGCAACACAAATGTAGTCACTGAAAAGTATAACATTCCATATATTTCATGGTTTTAAGATAAAGTCAAAGGATGAATATTTTGATGAGTAATGTGAAGTAATAAAAACTGATGCTGTTCTCATCTAGAATGATATCAAAGAAATTAAGCAACCATGAGACATGTGTCCAACCTCCAGCACCACGCAATCCACAGAAGACAACTTGAGTTACCTCCCAGTCTTGTTGCACAAGCATGTGGACCATGTAGACCATATGTTCAAATATGTGCACCATCAAATTGGAGGAACTAAACACAGAGAACTTGAACCGGTAAATATAATGTTTATATCATGTATTCAGGTAATGTATACTTTACTGTACTAATTACAGAACATCTAGTTTTTCACTTAAAGACAATCCTCTAAAATCATGAGATTAAATTTAAATTGGAATCAGTATATATGATCAGTCATGAAAGTGTCTGACCAGCAATGCCCAAATAGTTTTATGTCTATCGGTGTGCAATGATCTATAGGTAGGGATGGGCATTGATAAGATTTTATTGATATCAATACCATTATTGATTCCAGTTATAAATCTGATTCCTTATCGATTCACTGATACCTCTTGTGAATTTTCTGCTTTACAGGTTTTCTATGTTAACAACAGCCCAGTCTCATGTTTTTTTTTTCGTGCTCCCATGATGAAATGACAGAGCTTTTTTAAACTCACTATTCCTAACCCTACTCCCACCCCCAACCCAAATCAAAGCCATACCCTAAACTTACTCCTTGCCCCCACCCTAACCATAACCACCCCAGACCCGGATCCCCCCACACACACTTCACTTTTAATTTCGTGCAGCCATCACTGAATGAATGAGAATGAATTTGTGCTGCCGTGACGAAAATGAGGTGCTTTTCGTCACAATGTCATGAACTAACAGATGAATGTATATTTCATGCTGCTGAAGCATGACTTGCCGTGAGACCAGTCTTAAAGTAAATAAAATATGAAATTGGTCACTGAATCCCTAAACTCTGGACATAAATAAACTTTACATGGTGGATGCTTGATCTCTGGACACAAAAAGAAATAAACAAAATCTGTAGTTTTTGTTAAAAGCATTTCCTTTCAGACATTATTGGCATGAATATCATTCCATACATCTGAGCCGAGCTCTTGCAGCTGGCTGTGCTGCACGTCAGCATCAATGTAATTCATAAGGAACGAGGATGTCTCATTTTGGGAGGAAAAAAACATTTTAGTCGATTGTAGTGTGTTGTCTGTTACAGCGTTTGGAAAGAGGTGTCATTTTATTTAAAGTGGCAATTCTCTTTCAAGTTATTAATACAGACTCTAATTTGACTCAGCACAGAATAGGGCAGTGTTTGGAGCTGTGCCAACGGAACGGAGGACTATTCTCATGTCTTGACTGCAACAAGACAGGGGTCCCAGTTAGTGAGTTTAATCCGCACAAAAGTGATTCACGATTGACTTGACATATTTTAATGGCTTTAAGAGGGGTTAAGAAGCGGACTTGCCGCTTCTGAAGAGCAGCGAATCAAAGAACCAACGAAACAGCGGATCAAAGCACTGCTTTATTGGTTCAAGCTTCAAACAGTCGCGCTGCAGAAACGGTTGATTGCAGAGCTGCTGCAGGGTCTGCAATCAACGTAGAGAAATGATCATTTTTTTCCCGACAAACACCCTCAAAAACAACGGCTGCTCTAAAAGACCGATAAGGGAATCGTTAAACAAAAAGACTATTGATGTTGGTGGATTGAATCATTTCTTAACGATACCCGAAAATAATCGGTTCTCAATACCCAACCCTATCTATAGTATTATAAGCTCCAGCAGCAGCAGCAATCTGAATCCACAGTGAGCTGAAGATCATTTGCCAATTTCATGAGTGGTGTCACTGCAAATTTAAAGCATGCAGGAATGTAAGTGCAGGTTGTAAGTGACAGATGAATAATATTCACCATAGTGGGGCCGAATGAAGGCTACAATTCCTAAAATAAATTAGCTGGCAGCAAATCAAAAAGATAGGTAGAGCTTTTTGCATTGTCCACCATTTTCAACATCAAGTGAGGCAGTATAAAAACCTATAACTATTATCTGTCAAAATTAACACCTATCTTAATTTTAGGATCAGTGATCAGTGCACTTGCTTCCAAAACAGAAGTTCACCCCTGCCCATTCTCCATGTACTGTGGGGTTGTGTCAGGAAGGGCATCATTGTACAAACTCTTGTCAAATCTGCATCTGTTCTGCTGTGGTGACCACAAGCAGATGGGAGCAGCCAAAAGAAATTATGGATTCATGCCTTTGTCTCTTCTAGATTAATGTAGTGACATATTTTCTGGTTCACCACAGACCAGCATAAGAAGTCGTCAGAACATTTCAAAATAGTGTTGCTAGAGTCTTGCCTAGGAGAAGAAAGCTTGATCACATCATCCTGATTTTGGCTTCCCAGTGTGAGGCCAGATTCTAAGTTTTTTTTTAATAACATACAAAATCCTCAATGGACACGTCGCCCTATATGGCTGATCGAATTAAACCCTATGTACCAGGTTGTGCTAGGAGTTCTCAGAATGTAGGATTACTGAGTGTTCCAAAGGTTTAAAAGAAGTCAGCAGGTCACAGGTCTTTCTTCTCATGCACCTTTTCCGTGGAGATAAAATAATCTGATTCTATGGACTCATTCAAATCCAGAATAAAGACACATCTGTTCGCTTTCATATAATTCCTATAGATGTGTACTGAATTACCTCTCACATCCATCCTAAAGTCACATTACTACTAGTGGAACTGGTGTCAGTGTACCCATATCTAAATTCTGGATTGCCTGTGAAATATATCTCAATGTTTCTAGCGATTATGTTCGCATTCTGTCCGGTATTTTGCTGTTGTGAAACACTGTTCCTATGAGTTGCTTGTTCTGGCTGATTTCTGCTCTGCCCTCTTGTCTGTGGTGCCATGGATAATGAAGCTGCAAAAGGATCATCACTAGTAATGAGACCTACTGTGGAAGAGGGGCATCACATGCATCCCAAAGTTTAACCCTCACTGACAGTAAAAGGAGCAGTGAGAGTTTAAGTGCCTGTGTCATTGAAGGTTTAAGGGATGCACATTTTTCACAGGTACCTATTTTTTTTCACTTGGTTACAAACATGATAAACTTGGTTCCATTATCTTTACCAACTAATTGATTTGTGGTCATTGTGACCACAGGACGTGACAGTTACCTGGATTTCTAGTTCTATATCTGTCTTTGCATATTTGATCATTCTTTGCTATTCTTTGTTTATTTTTTGATTTTTTTTGTTATTGTATAGTCATATGATCAAAGCAGATGGTCACCCCTCTGAGTTTGGTCTGCCTGTGGTTTCTTTCTGCAATTCAAAAAGACCAAAGGCACCACTGTTGCCAATATACTTGCTCTGCGGGATGGTTAAGATTAAACCTTACCCTTATGAAGTGCCTTGGGGTAGCTTATGTTGTTATTTGGCACTAGATAAATAAATAAATTTAACTTACTTTAGCCTAGATGAAATCTGCTGATACTGTTACCCAAATATCCTATTTCCTCTTCAAAATAAGCCAAGAAATTCTGGGCTGTGAATGTTTGAACAGCTTGCAAATGGTTGCCTTGAATAGATTTAACCACAGTGTTGAAAAGGATTTTTGGATTGTGATTTTTGCTAATAAGGTCAGAATAATAAACCCTTTTAGCAGCCAATAAAGCATATTTCTCATTTAATATGCAGTTATGCCAAGCAAGATGAAAAATGTCCAAATTAGAACTCTGCCATTTATGCTCCAGTTTTCAAAATTTACACCCAAGATTTTATGTGTTCAGTGAAAAAGTGCAACTGCATCCTAAGGGAATTTGATTTCCCAGTAAGTGGTGGAATTGGATTCAAGAGTTTAGTGAGAGCTGTATTCAGGATACTTGTGAGACTGTCAACTGGATGACCATGTTCAGAGTGTGACCCCAGAATCTCAGGAAACTTAAAGTTGTCCAAACACTTTATGTCTGTGTGCAGCCTGCATGGTTCACAGCTGGAACACAAACACAGTGCACAGTGTATAGGGCTTACACCTTGTTTAAGCTGCATGCACAATTATCAGGCAAGTTGTATTTTTGAGCATTCCTTTTATTGAACAAATACACTCTTCTCAGTCAATCCAAAATGTTATTAAACCTCATACCTGAATGTGTAACAAAGGAAACGTGCATGTCCTCCTCATGTTTGTGTGGGTTCTCTCCAGGTGATTCCGCCCACTTCAAAAGACACGCAAGTTAGGTGAATTGGCATCTTTAAATTGACCGTGTGTGCATGCGCAGGTGTGAATGGGTTTGTTTGTCTATATGAGGCCCTATGATAGACTGGCATCCTGTCCATGGTGTACCCAGCCTCTCACCCCATATCTGCTGGGATAGGCTCCAGACCCCTGTGACCCTTGCTTGGAGTAAGCGGCTATGGACAATGAATGAATTTTCCCATATCACTTGCTTATTTTCATTTATTAGAGTAAATACAACAAATAACTGCAAATTACCAAATAAGCACTTCTGACATTTTAAAAAAATCAGTCACCAATGTAGCCCCCCTTCGTTCCATGAGTCCATCCATGGAGTCTGTCAATTTCTTCATCTGTTGACAATCAACTTTGAGGCATTTGCTGGCTAGTCAAGCAGTGGACTTGGACACGTGATGGACCATTTTCATGCATAAAAAGCATGGCTTTCTTGAACGATGCAGACTTTTTCCTGCATGACTGATTGAAGAACGTATCCTATGAAGTGCTTTGTGTGTATGGCTCTGTATGTGTCTGCAGTGAAGGTGGCACTCTTGGCATTGTGGATTTCTATGTGCGTAAGCCACCACCTCACTTGACAGGAAAACACAGGAAAGCACACACACTTCTTTGATGATCTGTTAGGCCAATAAACCACATTATTACAAAGATTTGTAACAAATTGCTCACAAAGGAGCCATTCGGTCATGCTAACCATAGCCGTTAGCATCCTATGTGATGCTGGCGACTTCTATAACAATGGTCAACACGATTTTTCTTGCATGGAGTTTTTCAATGGATGTTTGGGTAATTTGGGGCGCTGAATCCAAAACCAATGTTAGTTTATGCCGGTCACATCACATTTTTCAGATATGAAAACATTTCTCATGTCAAGCATTGAAGCAAAAGCTGTAGTCTCGCACACCTCTTCTGTGCCATAAACGATATTACGGCTCTTGTTCACATTTCACAAACCTGGTTTAAAAACTATGCTTTTGAAGCTACGTTTGTGCAGGATTAGTGGTGTCAAACTCATGAATGAATGAGCAACTTTTGTGTAATCCATAAATAAGGAACATGGAGATTGCAAGAAAACGTGCTGCGAAAGAGGAAATTTGAGCTCAGATTCAGATTCAGCACCCCAAAATGACCCTAAATCAATTCTTAAAGTCCATGCAAAAAGTTATTTAATTTTTGACCAGTGTAATGTGACACTTACAAGATGTCACTGATTAAATCCATCATGCGATTTTGCAAGTTCTCCCACTTAGAAATCATAGAGGGGTCTGAAATTTTCATCTTAGTTGCATGTCTACTGTGAGAGACATAATCAAAAAAAAAAAAAAAAAAATCCGGAAATTACAATGTATGATTTTTTTTTAAATAATGTATTTGCATGTTACTGCTGCAAATAAGTATTTCAACACCTGCCAATCAGCAAAAATTCTGGCCCTCAAAGACCAGTTAGTCCGCCTCTAAAAAGTCCACCTCCACTCATTTTCCAAATCAGAAGCACCTATTTGAGGTCATTAGCTGCATAAAAACACCTGTCCACCCCACACAATCAGTAAAACTCCAACTACTTGTACTAACATGGCTAAGACCAAAGAGCTGTCCAAAGACACCAGAGACAAAATTATAGACCTCCACAAGGCTGGAAAGTGCTACGGGGCAATTGCCAAGCAGCTTGGTGAAAAAAGATCAACTGTTGGAGCAGTTATTAGAAAATGGAAGAAGCTTAACATGACTGTCAATCTCCCTCGGACTGGGGCTCCATGCAAGATCCCACCTCATGGCATATCAATATCCTAAGAAAGATGAGGAATCAGCCCAGAACTGCATGGGAGGAGCTGGTCAATGACCTGAAGAGAGCTGGCACCACTGTTTCCAAGGTTACTGTGGGTAATACACTAAGACGTCTTGGGTTAAAATCATGCACGGCACGGAAGCTTCCCCTGCTTAAATCAGCACACATCCAGGTCCATCTTAAGTTTGCCCATGACCATTTGGATGATCCAGAGGAGTCATGGGAGAAAGTTATGTGGTCAGTTGAGACCAAAATAGAACTTTTTGGTCTTAATTCCACTCGCTGTGTTTGGAGGAAGCATGCTGAGTACCATCCCAAAATCACTGTCCCTACTGTGAAGCATGGGGGTGGAAGCATCATACTTTGGGGTGTTTTTCTGCACATGGGACAGGACGACTGCACTGTATTAAGGAGAGGATGACCGGGGCCATGTATTGCGAGATTTTGGGGAACAACCTCCTTCTCTCAGTTAGAGCATTGAAGATGGGTCGTGGATGGGTCTTCCAAAATGATAAAGACCCGAAGCACACAGCCAGGATAAACAAGGAGTGGCTCCGTAAGGAGTGGCTCTGTAATTACAAACAAAGGCTACTGTACTATTCGGATATTTTGGGGGTCCCCTGTGACCTCCTCTTATCCCGTGCGTCCATTGATTTGAAAGAAGGTATTAACCAGTCATTTAAATTTGAACACAATTACTCTGAGGGCTAGTCCACCACTCAGAGATTTATTGAACAGGATTTAATTGTCACAAATTGTCACAGAATTTAAGTTTTACAGAATAAGTGAGATAAACAAAAACATACCCAGAAGTTCTGAGGGTCCCAGGAGCTGCGAGCTTCCAACCAGCAATCTGGTGTCCCAGCAAGCTGACAGCAAGGAGGAACCCTGTGGGCTGGCATTTAAATTTATACCCTAAGCTACTACAACGTCTTTCTGCTAATCTTGGGCGTTATCCTTCGTCTGGGTGGTCTTGATCCCTCTTTTTCGTGGCATGGTCCCCACATGCGCTGTGAAGTCTTCTGATAAGGTTTTCAGGCAACAACTGTCAACTGAAGGTCCTGCCCACACGCGCTGTGAAGTCTTCTGATAAGGTTTGCAGGCAACAATCACTAACTGAAAAACTGTCAGCAAGTTACATCACAAGAATGTTTGCACAATTCAAAAACAGCATTCAAACATATAACCCAAGAGTATTTGAATATATAGATATCATGTAATTAACCTTAACTATTGTTTCACTATGAGCATATGAGTAATATATTCTTCAGCAACAAGCTCTAGTAATATATAAATGATGACTTCTAAACATTAAAACACACTCATGCAACAATATATTGTTAGCTCAATAAAAGATAAATAATATTATGATGATACTGAATGGGGAAAAAGCACAAAGTTTAATGCATAGTAGCACATTTAGGATATATTCCTTCAGTACCAAATATTAACATTGATTTTCACAGGTGTTCAAATACTTATTTGCAGCAGTAACATACAAATAAATTATTAAAAAATCATACATTGTGATTTCCGGATTTTTTTTTTTTTAGATTATGTCTCTCACAGTGGACATGCATCTAAGATGAAAATTTCAGACCCCTCCATGATTTCTAAGTGGGAGAACTTGCAAAATCGCAGGGTGTTCAAATACTTATTTTTCTCACTGTATATGCTATAGTTGTGTTTTATAAGTGTAATAAAGGTTTACAATCAGAAATAAGAAAGGAAAAAGTAAAGTGGAAAATAATTTTCCACACATTTATTCAAAACACACAGCAAACTATAATAAACAACTGTTTTGACACTTTAGAAAGGTAATTTGGGCTCTTGTGTGAAAGACTGTACAACAAAAAGGTTCAAATAATAAACACAAATGAACATTTTGAACAATATATTCAAAATGGTCTATGTGTTTTGTTTGTCTTCATCTCAAAGCAATTTCTGTCTGCTATTACACAAAGGTCATATCACAAACTTCTACTATGAAGTTGACTGTGTGTTTGTTCTCTCCTACTCTGAAAGCAACATTCACACTTCGAGGCTCATTCAGTTTGAGGAGCAGCCCCTCCCCCCTCGCTCCATTGATATGGTAAACAGTGCTTTACACCGAGCAAGAGAGCTTGCCACAGGCTTATCCAGTAACATTCACAGGAAAACGTGTCGAGCAGTCCTGATACTCACACACTCTGTTTGAGCACGTAAGATTGTATGAGAGGTTTTCCCTGTCTGCTCCGCCTGCTCACGTTCACTTTCGCTGTGCGTAATGGTGCAGGGCACATTGGAGCAGCTAGGGGGCTATTCAAATGGGCCAAATAGTAACACATCACTCCTAAAAAACAATCTTTGGTGTGTCATGTGAGGTGAATGCCCTACGATTGGATTTTGGAAAACTATGTGACGGTGAACCAATTCTGATTGGACACTCACGATTAAACACTCACATTGCTCACATCATCACACAGCTTCTATGAAGAGTACAAATATGGTGGACGGTGGCTCAAAAGTCAGCGGAGTTAACTTTTCAGCAAAAAAGTAAGTTTCCATTTCATATCATTAAAAAGTTATTTCTAATTTAGTAAAGCTTGGCTATGGTGGACAGGTTGGAGTGTGATTGATTAAGTGTGTGAACAGGTGTTTTTTTTATACAGGTAACAAGTTCAAACAGGTGCAATTAATACAGGTAAAGCATGCAGAATAAGAGGGCTTCTTAAAGAAAAATGAACAGGTCTGTGAGACCCAGAATTCTTGCTGGTTGGTAGGGGGTCAGATACTTATTTTATGCAATAAAATGCAAATTAATTATTTAAAAATCATACAATGTGATTTTCTGGATTTTTTTTTAATTTTATTTTATTTTTTAGATTCTGTCTCTCACAGTTGAAGTGTACCTACGATAAAAATTACAGACCTCTCCATTCTTTGTAGGTGGGAAAACCTGCAAAACTGACAGGGGGTCAAATACTTATTTTCCCCACTGTATAAAGAGAAACTACATAAGTTTTTCTTTATTTTCTAATAACAAGTTTATTCACTGAGAGAAACAAATGCTAAATTATTGCTGTGTCATAACTTAATTTTTGTTCAGCCTTTGTGACCCGTCTTCATGAAGTTAGATGCAAAAATGTTGAAACTGGCTCTATCCTGCAATGATAAAGAATCCTTAAAAAAAATACTGGATCCAGATCATGTTCTGGATCATTACCAAAATTTAATGACTTCTACGTTAGGCCAGGATACACCCCTGGTAAAAATTTCATTGAAATCCGTTGAGGATTTTTTGAGTAATTCTGCTAACAATCCGACCAACCAACAAACAAACGGACGCAACCGAAAACATAACCTCCTTGGCGGAGGTAATAAAATATCAAATGACAAGGATCTATTTTAGCAGTTATATAAAACAATTAATGTTTTTTTTCATTCATTCAGTGGAACAAATATTTCATGTGGTGAAAGAAAATTTCACCTCGTGAAATATTCGTGCCATTGAACTCATAAACATTAATTATTTGTATACTATTGCACAGTGACTCCTGCTGGCTTCCATCACACTTAGTTTGAAAACATGCATGCAAATAATAAGGCAAGAATAGTAATTTGTAACTGTACATACAGTATACCTCTGTGTACATATGTGCACATATTTGGCAACCATTTACCCATTTATTGCTATGGAAGCCTCTGTTCGACATTTTTTGACACATTTCCTTTTTGTTTTTTTGTTTTGCTTTGTAGAGGTATTTTGGTCTAGAATTTGCCTTGAGTACATTGAACAAAAAGGAAAAGTTGGATTTCAGAGGGATTGTATATGCGCTGTGTGCCAGAAAGCTGGCTTTGATAAGCTGCTAAGCTTTAGAAAACTAGTAACCTTACTTAGCTACTTCAATTCAGTTACCTGACTGGTAATAGTGTAGTTGTATAAGTGAATAGAAACTATTTTAGCAAGATAAACACAATGTGAATATGATTTAGGGTTTGCAGCTATATCATTAGTTTGTCACCTCTTGTTTTAGTGTATTTAGAGTTCCATGCACATATTCCACACAGCTGGATGATGAAAACAAACAGAAATAGCCTCTGTGGTCTCCATAAAGGAATGCATTTCACTAGAGGGCCTGTATATTGTGGACATTAGGTTTTGTTCCACAGCTGTTTTCTGGTGAATGTAAAGCATACTGTACTCAAAAGTTGGATGGTATTGAAATGATGATTCTATCAAGCAAACACTGCACAGTTCATATGTGTACATTACATTCTGTCTGGGCTATAGTTCAGTGAATTTTCTCCCATATAAGTGGGTCTTGGCAACACAGAATGAAATAACTGTCAATATTGAGAGATAATAATGTACAAGATTGATCTTAAATGTCTGTATCATTTGCCATCTGCACTCGTGTGCACCATTATTCAACCCAAATGTAAAATTGTATCTCAGCTGTGGCAGAGATCCTCAAGGTTAATGCCAGCCTTGCAGCTGTCGGAACACTGCGTTGTGAAACTTCTTTTAAAAGCTAATCCTTTCTGCTTCTCCCTTGTTTCACTCTGGGTCATCACAGCAGATCCAAGGTGAAAATGCATGTTGATTTTGCACAAGTTTTATGCCAGATGCCCGTCCTGATGTAACCCCACATTATGGAGAACGGACAGGGATGACATTCAACGGGAAACATCTGGTAAGTACTTGGGTGCCACCAAATTCTGATGCATTTTATAAGAAGTGTAGAAAAAAATGAAAGCAACCAGGTACAACTTCCTCTTGTCATTCCTATGTAAGTTTCTGAAAGGCACTATACAGTAGAAACCTTTGAATAGTTGGGTCAGGTGACTTGTCCACCTTCTTATTTTCCTCCTGTGAGCTCCTGGTCCCTGACACACAGCAAATGAAAAGCATTGTCTTCATATCCACTCCTCCACTGTGGTCAAAGTAATGGAGGCCATTCTCATAAAAATGATAATGTCCTGCACTATAATCACTGAATTTCTGAAAAATCAACAACACGTGCACAAAGTGATGATGGATTTGCTGTGCATATGAGCACTATTATTGACATCTGTGACTACGTTTATATGCAGCCAATAACCCTTTCATAACCTTTTTTATAACCGGAATATTAGCAATAACCCGGTTGCGCACGGCCAAGTAAACACCCACAAAAACCTGAGTATGCTCATATTCTGGTTTTTAAAAACCTGAATATGACCCCTGGGTTACTCCTTTTCTAACCCGAATATCAGGTCATATAAATGCGCATCGGAATATCCCCATAGAAAGGAACATTATTTTGCACATGTTCTATCTGCAAGGAATCTTGGTCTTTTGAGTATGGCAACTACTTGTATGCGGCGCGCGCAACCCACCGGACACCACAGAAGCAGAGGTAAACAAGCATGGGGAAATCCCACTTTTGGAGCGAGGAGGAAACCGAGTACTTCATTAGTATCGTGAAAGACATGAATATAATGTCTTTTATTGATGGTAGAAAGTACCGAGATATTGACATTTACAAGAAGGTGGCCGAAAAGGTACGCGAAGCAGGATTTGCATGAATGCCAGACCAA
Organism: Thalassophryne amazonica; assembly: GCF_902500255.1. Classification (NCBI taxonomy): domain Eukaryota; kingdom Metazoa; phylum Chordata; class Actinopteri; order Batrachoidiformes; family Batrachoididae; genus Thalassophryne; species Thalassophryne amazonica. Next base: position 111,805,332 of record NC_047106.1, read on the forward strand.
ATCAAGCACCAGTGGAAGACGTGCATCGCTGTTTAGATGAGGATATTCCAAATGATACCAATGACCATGTATACAGGAGTAACTGTCTGCTTAAGCATGTAAACGGGTTATTCCTAATGATTCAGAAACCAGAATATTGACCTTATCCTGAATATTAATGGCATGTAAACGTAGCCTGTGTAGCAACGTGGTCAGGGCGCGGAGTAATACTTTAAATGTGAAATGGTTGAATATTTTGCCACTGTCAATGCAATCTTTTATGGTTGGAAATCTCAAACGATTAACCAGTCAGATTTGCGGATGAAATGTAATTGGAATAGGATGTTCAGTATAGGATCTAAATGTACTTACTGCTAATTTCTCAATTATGTGTTTAATTGTCCAGAAAATACACTTGTAAGTATTATTTGGTGGATAATTAGTGTTTGTCACTACATAAACATGATTGTGCTGTAGACCTAAAGTGTATTAAGTGGAATGAAATTTGAAGGTATCAGTTTGTCCCTGAGGCATTTTGTGTGAGACTCATGTTCTGCTATGATCAATCAATCAATCAATCAACTTTTTTCTTGTATAGCGCCAAATCACAACAAACAGTTGCCCCAAGGCGCTCCACATTGCAAGGCAAGGCCATACAATAATTATGAAACACAGTCTACGTCTAAAGCAACATAACCAAGGGATGGTCCAGGGTCACCCGATCCAGCCCTAACTATAAGCCTTAGCGAAAAGGAAAGTTTTAAGCCTAATCTTAAAAGTAGAGAGGGTATCTGTCTCCCTGATCTGAATTGGGAGCTGGTTCCACAGGAGAGGAGCCTGAAAGCTGAAGGCTCTGCCTCCCATTCTACTCTTACAAACCCTAGGAACTACAAGTAAGCCCGCAGTCTGAGAGCGAAGCGCTCTAATGGGGTAATATGGTACTATGAGGTCCCTAAGATAAGATGGGACCTGATTATTCAAAACCTTATAAGTAAGAAGAAGAATTTTAAATTCTATTCTAGCATTAACAGGAAGCCAATGAAGGGAGGCCAACACGGGTGAGATATGCTCTCTCCTGCTAGTCCCCGTCAGTACTCTAGCTGCAGCATTCTGAACCAACTGAAGGCTTTTTAGGGAACTTTTAGGACAACCTGATAATAATGAATTACAATAGTCCAGCCTAGAGGAAACAAATGCATGAATTAGTTTTTCAGCATCACTCTGAGACAAGACCTTTCTGATTTTAGAGATATTGCGTAAATGCAAAAAGGCAGTCCTACATATTTGTTTAATATGCGCTTTGAATGACATATCCTGATCAAAAATAACTCCAAGATTTCTCACAGTATTACTAGAGATCAGGGAAATGCCATCCAGAGTAACGATCTGGTTATACACCATGCTTCTAAGATTTGTGGGGCCAAGTACAATAACTTCAGTTTTATCTGAGTTTAAAAGCAGGAAATTAGAGGTCATCCATGTCTTTATGTCTGTAAGACAATCCTGCAGTTTAGCTAATTGGTGCGTATCCTCTGGCTTCATGGATAGATAAAGCTGGGTATCATCTGCGTAACAATGAAAATTTAAGCAATACCGTCTAATAATACTGCCCAAGGGAAGCATGTATAAAGTGAATAAAATTGGTCCTAGCACAGAACCTTGTGGAACTCCATAATTAACTTTAGTCTGTGAAGAAGATTCCCCATTTACATGAACAAACTGTAATCTATTAGACAAATATGATTCAAACCACCGCAGCGCAATGCCTTTAATACCTATGACATGCTCTAATCTCTGTAATAAAATTTTATGGTCAACAGTATCAAAAGCAGCACTGAGGTCCAACAGAACAAGCACAGAGATAAGTCCACTGTCCGAAGCCATAAGAAGATCATTTGTAACCTTCACTAATGCTGTTTCTGTACTATGATGAATTCTAAAACCTGACTGAAACTCTTCAAATAGACCATTCCTCTGCAGGTGATCAGTTAGCTGTTTTACAACTACCCTCTCAAGAATCTTTGAGAGAAAAGGAAGGTTGGAGATTGGCCTATAATTAGCTAAGATAGCTGGGTCAAGTGATGGCTTTTTAAGTAATGGTTTAATTACTGCCACCTTAAAGGCCTGTGGTACATAACCAACTAACAAAGATAGATTGATCATATTTAAGATTGAAGCATTAAATAATGGTAGGACTTCCTTGAGCAGCCTGGCAGGAATGGGGTCTAATAAGCATGTTGATGGTTTGGATGAAGTAACTAATGAAAATAACTCAGACAGAACAATCGGAGAGAAAGAGTCTAACCAAATACCGGCATCACTGAAAGCAGCCAAAGATAACGATACATCTTTGGGATGGTTATGAGTAATTTTTTCTCTAATAGTCAAAATTTTGTTAGCAAAGAAAGTCATGAAGTCATTACTAGTTAAAGTTAATGGAATACTCAGCTCAATAGAGCTCTGACTCTTTGTCAGCCTGGCTACAGTGCTGAAAAGAAACCTGGGGTTGTTCTTATTTTCTTCAATTAGTGATGAGTAGAAAGATGTCCTAGCTTCACGAAGGGCTTTCTTATAGAGCAACAAACTCTTTTTCCAGGCTAAGTGAAGATCTTCTAAATTAGTGAGACGCCATTTCCTCTCCAACTTACGGGTTATCTGCTTTAAGCTACGAGTTTGTGAGTTATACCACGGAGTCAGACACTTCTGATTTAAAGCTCTCTTTTTCAGAGGAGCTACAGCATCCAAAGTTGTCTTCAATGAGGATGTAAAACTATTGACAAGATACTCTAACTCCCTTACAGAGTTTAGGTAGCTACTCTGCTCTGTGTTGGTATATGACATTAGAGAACATAAAGAAGGAATCATATCCTTAAACCTAGTTACAGTGCTTTCTGAAAGACTTCTAGTGTAATGAAACTTATTCCCCACTGCAGGGTAGTCCATCAGGGTAAATGTAAATGTTATTAAAAAATGATCAGACAAAAGGGAGTTTTCAGGGAATACTGTTAAGTCTTCTATTTCCATACCATAAGTCAGAACAAGATCTAAAATATGATTAAAGTGGTGGGTGGACTCATTTACTTTTTGAGCAAAGCCGATAGAGTCTAATAATAGATTAAATGCAGTGTTGAGGCTGTCATTCTCAGCATCTGTGTGGATGTTAAAATCGCCCACTATAATTATCTTATCTGAGCTAAGCACTAAGTCAGACAAAAGGTCTGAAAATTCACAGAGAAACTCACAGTAACGACCAGGTGGACGATAGATAATAACAAATAAAACTGGTTTTTGGGACTTCCAATTTGGATGGACAAGACTAAGAGACAAGCTTTCAAATGAATTAAAGCTCTGTCTAGGTTTTTGATTAATTAATAAGCTGGAATGGAAGATTGCTGCTAATCCTCCGCCCCGGCCCGTGCTACGAGCATTCTGACAGTTAGTGTGACTCGGGGGTGTTGACTCATTTAAACTAAGATATTCATCCTGCTGTAACCAAGTTTCTGTTAGGCAGAATAAATCAATACGTTGATCAATTATTATATCATTTACCAACAGGGACTTAGAAGAAAGAGACCTAATGTTTAATAGACCACATTTAACTGTTTTAGTCTGTGGTGCAATTGAAGGTGCTATATTATTTTTTCTTTTTGAATTTTTATGCTTAAATAGATTTTTGCTAGTTATTGGTGGTCTGGGAGCAGGCACCGTCTCTACGGGGATGGGGTAATAGGGGGATGGCAGGGGGAGAGAAGCTGCAGAGAGGTGTATAAGACCACAGCTCTGCCTCCTGGTCCCAACGCTAGACAGTCACAGTTTGGAGGATCTCAAAAAATTGGCCAGATTTCTAGAAATGAGAGCTGCTCCCTCTAAAGTGGGATGGATGCCGTCTCTCCTAACAAGACCAGGTTTTCCCCAGAAGCTTTGCCAATTATCAATGAAGCCCACCTCATTTTTTGGACACCACTCAGACAGCCAGCAATTCAAGGAGAACATGCAGCTAAACATGTCACTCCCGGTCTGATTGGGGAGGGGCCCAGAGAAAACAACAGAGTCCGACATTGTTTTTGCAAAGTTACACACCGATTCAATGTTAATTTTAGTGACCTCCGATTGGCGTAACCGAGTGTCATTACTGCCGACGTGAATTACAATCTTACCAAATTTACGCTTAGCCTTAGCCAGCAATTTCAAATGTCCTTCGATGTCGCCTGCTCTGGCCCCCGGAAGACAATTGACAATGGTTGCTGGTGTCGCTAACTTCACATTTCTCAAAACAGAGTCGCCAATAACCAGAGTTTGATCCTCGGCGAGTGTATCGTCGAGTGGGGAAAAACGGTTAGAGATGTGAACGGGTTGACGGTGTACACGGGGCTTCTGTTTAGGGCTACGCTTCCTCCTCACAGTCACCCAGTCAGCCTGCCTTCCCGACTGCACGGGGTCTGCCAGGGGGGAACTAACGGCGGCTAAGCTACCTTGGTCCGCACCGACTACAGGGGCCTGGCTAGCTGTAGAATTTTCCACGGTGCGGAGCCGAGCCTCCAATTCACCCAGCCTGGCCTCCAAAGCTACGAATAAGCTGCACTTATTACATGTACCGTTACTGCTAAAAGAGGCCGAGGAATAACTAAACATTTCACACCCAGAGCAGAAAAGTACGGGAGAGACAGGAGAAGCCGCCATGCTAAAACGGCTAAGAGCTAGTAGCTACGCTAAGCTAGCGGATTCCCAAACAGGGAATCCGACACTAGACAGGCTGTGGAGCAGCACAGGTAACGCACGACAACAGTGCTAAAAAATAAAATAAAAATAAAAATCCACTGGACAGGCTGTGGAGCAGCACAGGCAACGCACGACAACAGTGCTAAAACAAAATAAAAATCCACTAGACAGGCTGTGGAGCAGCACAGGTAACGCACGACAACAGTGCTAAAATAAAATAAAAATCCACTAGACAGGCTGTGGAGCAGCACAGGTAACGCACAACAACAGTGCTAAAAAATAAAATAAAAATAAAAATCCACTGGACAGGCTGTGGAGCAGCACAGGCAACGCACGACAACAGTGCTAAAACAAAATAAAAATCCACTAGACAGGCTGTGGAGCAGCACAGGTAACGCACGACAACAGTGCTAAAACAAAATAGAAATCCACTAGACAGGCTGTGGAGCAGCACAGGTAACGCACGACAACAGTGCTAAAACAAAATAAAAATCCACTAGACAGGCTGTGGAGCAGCACAGGTAACGCACGACAACAGTGCTAAAACAAAATAAAAATCCACTAGACAGGCTGTGGAGCAGCACAGGTAACGCACGACAACAGCGCTAAATAAAAATCCACTGGACAGGCTGTGGAGCAGCACAGGTAACGCACGACAACAGCGCCCAAAAAAATAAAATCAAAATCAAAATCCACTGGACAGGCTGTGGAGCAGCACAGGTAACGCACGACAACAGTGGTAAAAAATAAAATAAAAATCCACTGGACAGGCTGTGGAGCAGCACAGGTAACGCACGACAACAGTGCTAAAAAATAAAATAAAAATCCACTGGACAGGCTGCAGAGCAGCACAGGTAACGCACGACAACAGTGCTAAAAAAAAATAAATAAATAAATAAAATAAAATAATAAAATAAAAATCCACTGGACAGGCTGCGGAGCAGCACAGGTAACACACGACAACAGTGGTAAAAAATAAAATAAAAATCCACTAGACAGGCTGTGGAGCAGCACAGGTAACACACGACAACAGTGCTAAAACAAAATAAAAATCCACTAGACAGGCTGTGGAGCAGCACAGGTAACGCACGACAACAGTGCTAAAATAAAATAAAAATCCACTAGACAGGCTGTGGAGCAGCACAGGTAACGCACGACAACAGTGCTAAAATAAAATAAAAATCCACTAGACAGGCTGTGGAGCAGCACAGGTAACGCACAACAACAGTGCTAAAAAATAAAATAAAATAAAAATAAAAATCCACTGGACAGGCTGTGGAGCAGCACAGGTAACGCACAACAACAGTGCTAAAAAATAAAATAAAAATAAAAATCCACTGGACAGGCTGTGGAGCAGCACAGGCAACGCACGACAACAGTGCTAAAACAAAATAAAAATCCACTAGACAGGCTGTGGAGCAGCACAGGTAACGCACGACAACAGCGCTAAATAAAAATCCACTGGACAGGCTGTGGAGCAGCACAGGTAACGCACGACAACAGCGCCCAAAAAAATAAAATAAAAATCAAAATCCACTGGACAGGCTGTGGAGCAGCACAGGCAACGCACGACAACAGTGCTAAAACAAAATAAAAATCCACTAGACAGGCTGTGGAGCAGCACAGGTAACGCACGACAACAGTGCTAAAATAAAATAAAAATCCACTAGACAGGCTGTGGAGCAGCACAGGTAACGCACAACAACAGTGCTAAAAAATAAAATAAAATAAAAATAAAAATCCACTGGACAGGCTGTGGAGCAGCACAGGTAACGCACAACAACAGTGCTAAAAAATAAAATAAAAATAAAAATCCACTGGACAGGCTGTGGAGCAGCACAGGCAACGCACGACAACAGTGCTAAAACAAAATAAAAATCCACTAGACAGGCTGTGGAGCAGCACAGGTAACGCACGACAACAGCGCTAAATAAAAATCCACTGGACAGGCTGTGGAGCAGCACAGGTAACGCACGACAACAGCGCCCAAAAAAATAAAATAAAAATAAAAATCCACTGGACAGGCTGTGGAGCAGCACAGGTAACGCACGACAACAGTGGTAAAAAATAAAATAAAAATCCACTGGACAGGCTGTGGAGCAGCACAGGTAACGCACGACAACAGTGCTAAAAAATAAAATAAAAATCCACTGGACAGGCTGTGGAGCAGCACAGGTAACGCACGACAACAGTGCTAAAAAAATAAAATAAAATAATAAAATAAAAATCCACTGGACAGGCTGCGGAGCAGCACAGGTAACACACGACAACAGTGGTAAAAAATAAAATAAAAATCCACTGGACAGGCTGTGGAGCAGCACAGGTAACACACGACAACAGTGCCAAAAAACAAAACAAAAATCCACTGAACAGGCTGTGGAGCAGCACAGGTAACACACGACAACAGTGCTAAAAAATAAAATAAAATAATAAAATAAAAATCCACTGGACAGGCTGTGGAGCAGCACAGGTAACGCACGACAACAGTGCTAAAAAATAAAATAAAATAATAAAATAAAAATCCACTGGACAGGCTGCGGAGCAGCACAGGTAACACACGACAACAGTGGTAAAAAATAAAATAAAAATCCACTGGACAGGCTGTGGAACAGCACAGGTAACGCACGACAACAGTGCTAAAAAATAAAATAAAAATCCACTGAACAGGCTGTGGAGCAGCACAGGTAACACACGACAACAGTGGTAAAAAATAAAATAAAAATCCACTGGACAGGCTATGGAGCAGCACAGGTAACACACGACAACAGTGCTAAAAATAAAATAAAAATCCACTGGACAGGCTGTGGAGCAGCACAGGCAACGCACGACAACAGCGCCAAAAAATAAAATAAAAATCCACTGAACAGGCTGTGGAGCAGCACAGGTAACGCACGACAACAGTGCTAAAAAAATAAAATAAAATAATAAAATAAAAATCCACTGGACAGGCTGCGGAGCAGCACAGGTAACACACGACAACAGTGGTAAAAAATAAAATAAAAATCCACTGGACAGGCTGTGGAACAGCACAGGTAACGCACGACAACAGTGCTAAAAAATAAAATAAAAATCCACTGAACAGGCTGTGGAGCAGCACAGGTAACACACGACAACAGTGGTAAAAAATAAAATAAAAATCCACTGGACAGGCTATGGAGCAGCACAGGTAACACACGACAACAGTGCTAAAAATAAAATAAAAATCCACTGGACAGGCTGTGGAGCAGCACAGGCAACGCACGACAACAGCGCCAAAAAATAAAATAAAAATCCACTGAACAGGCTGTGGAGCAGCACAGGTAACGCACGACAACAGTGCTAAAAAATAAAATAAAAATCCACTGGACAGGCTGTGATAAGAGCTTATTGTGAGCTGTAGGACTGGTACGGGCCGTGCCTTCAGGGTCCAGCGGGGATCAGTTCCTTCACTTTATTGTGACTCGTAGGGCGTCCTCAGAGGTCATGCTGTGATTGTTATATCACCCATAGTGTGGTTCTCACATTTCAAGAGAAAGGAGAAAATCTATTTTTCAACTCACTATTTACAGTCGTACACAAACGCTTCCCCCTTCAACATCCAATTACTAAATTATGATGGATTCTTAGTATTATTTTCTGCCAGGCATTACTCAAGACAGTCTATTTCAATTCATGCAGCTTAATGAAGCACTGGGGTTTTAATAAGGATATGATACCATGAGCTGATGTTTATTTCAACTCGCCGGGCTTATGCTGGTAATGATTATGAAGCGTGCGTTGGGAACCATGTCGGTGAGATGGGGAGCAAGTTACGGTGTGAAACGGGCAGATGGTTGGCCGGCCAGTGTAGTGTGTTGGTAATTGCAGCATTAGTCTGCTTGGAAGCAACATTATTCTCAAGGTCAGTAAAGGCTGGAGAATGGAGGATAATGATCTGCTTCCATGTCCTGGAACCAGATCTCCCTTTAAGGGTGCTTAGATATTTAATACAGGCCCATCTGCACAAACCTGTTACCTGTGTTTGAATTTAAGGAAAGTGTCTGTGTCAATCAATGAAAGCGTATACCCAACAGAAGCTTTGTTCTTTATCTTTAATTCATATATAGTTTACAGTAAATGTTAACCCCTGTACAGATAACACTTTGTCTAATCAGAATATTATATAGAATAGTATACAAATAATGAATGTTTATGAGGTCAATGGTATGAATAGTTCATTCGGTGAAAGATATAATGTACCATCATTCACCAAATGAAATATTCGTTCCATTGAAAGAATGAAAAAACATTCATTATTTGTTTTATATAACGGCTAAAACAGATCCTTGTCGTTTGATATTTTATTAATTTATAAACAGAAAAGGGACTTACATTTTGGTGTTCGTTACTGGTGCCTTGACATCAACAGTCTAACATGAACTTCAAATAGGAGTCCAAAATTGTTCTCAGTCAATTTGCAAAAAACAATTCTGACGATGTAGTCCGTGATGCCGTCCACTGACTTCGTGTACAGACTGCCGTCTGCTTTCCTCACTCCAGCAAAAAACCGTGTCAGAAATTTGTCCAGCTTTTCATCCTAACTTCATCCTCTTCATCCAAACAGCTCTTCATGACTCCACATGGCTAACGGCATGGTGATTTTTGTGTGTGTGTGAGTTAGAAGAATTAGCACTGTCAGTTAGCTCCTTCAAACCGTCATCTGCCAGCAAAACAAACTCCGCCATGTTTAGCTAAACGCCGTCCCCACTAGTGTGAGCATGCGAGGTGGATGAGGCGCGCAATAGCACATTTCATATAATAACAAAATTACATGCTAAAAAGAACTATTGCACGGTAAATTAAACACAACAGCAAATGGTACGAATAATCCATGTCACATGACAAGGATCCACTCAGCCATTATATAACACAGAATGCTAAATAGAAAGAACAACAATATTTTCCAAGTGTTTATAGCAGCGGTTAGCTAGCTAATTTAATTAGTTGGACAAGTATTAGACATTTATTTGCCTCTACTGGTGGTTGGCTCTCACTGCGGTATTGTATCACTTCCTGTTCCGGAGCACAGCGGTGTTTTTCTGTATCTGTTAGCTGTTTAATCTGCGCAGTTAGATTGATCTAGTTATCTAGATTACGATTTGTTTCCCAGTGTAATCTTTACGTGCCTTAACTAAAGCACTCCTTCTGCTGAATCACCTCTAAATTTTTACACATTATTCACTTTGCGTGTTTTTAGGAATCTGCTAGGTTAGCGTAGCTACTAGCTCTTAGCCGATTTAGCATAGCGGCTTCTTCTGTCTCTCCCGCACTTTTCTGCTCTGGGTGTGAAATGTTTAGTTATTCCTCGGCCTCCTTTAGCAGTAACGGTACTTGTAATAAGTGTAGCTTATTCGTAGCTTTGGAGGCCAGGCTGGGCGAATTGGAGACTCGGCTCCGCACCGTGGAAAATTCTACAGCTAGCCAGGCCCCTGTAGTCGGTGCGGACCAAGGTAGCTTAGCCGCCGTTAGTTCCCCCCTGGCAGATCCCGAGCAGCCGGGAAAGCAGGCCGACTGGGTGACTGTGAGGAGGAAGCGTAGCCCTAAACAGAAGCCCCGTGTACACCGCCAACCCGTTCACATCTCTAACCGTTTTTCCCCACTCGACGACACACCCGCCGAGGATCAAACTCTGGTTATTGGCGACTCTGTTTTGAGAAATGTGAAGTTAGCGACACCAGCAACCATAGTCAATTGTCTTCCGGGGGCCAGAGCAGGCGACATTGAAGGAAATTTGAAACTGCTGGCTAAGGCTAAGCGTAAATTTGGTAAGATTGTAATTCACGTCGGCAGTAATGACACCCGGTTACGCCAATCGGAGGTCACTAAAATTAACATTAAATCGGTGTGTAACTTTGCAAAAACAATGTCGGACTCTGTAGTTTTCTCTGGGCCCCTCCCCAATCAGACCGGGAGTGACATGTTTAGCCGCATGTTCTCCCTAAATTGCTGTCTGTCTGAGTGGTGTCCAAAAAATGAGGTGGGCTTCATAGATAATTGGCAAAGCTTCTGGGGAAAACCTGGTCTTGTTAGGAGAGACGGCATCCATCCCACTTTGGATGGAGCAGCTCTCATTTCTAGAAATCTGGCCAATTTTCTTAAATCCTCCAAACCGTGACTATCCAGGGTTGGGACCAGGAGGCAGAGTTGTAGTCTTACACACCTCTCTGCAGCTTCTCTCCCCCTGCCATCCCCTCATTACCCCATCCCCGTAGAGACGGTGCCTGCTCACAGACCACCAATAACCAGCAAAAATCTATTTAAGCATAAAAATTCAAAAAGAAAAAATAATATAGCACCTTCAACTGCACCACAGACTAAAACAGTTAATTGTGGTCTATTAAACATTAGGTCTCTCTCTTCTAAGTCCCTGTTGGTAAATGATATAATAATTGATCAACATATTGATTTATTCTGCCTAACAGAAACCTGGTTACAGCAGGATGAATATGTAGCACGGGCCGGGGCGGAGGATTAGCAGCAATCTTCCATTCCAGCTTATTAATTAATCAAAAACCCAGACAGAGCTTTAATTCATTTGAAAGCTTGTCTCTTAGTCTTGTCCATCCAAATTGGAAGTCCCAAAAACCAGTTTTATTTGTTATTATCTATCGTCCACCTGGTCGTTACTGTGAGTTTCTCTGTGAATTTTCAGACCTTTTGTCTGACTTAGTGCTTAGCTCAGATAAGATAATTATAGTGGGCGATTTTAACATCCACACAGATGCTGAGAATGACAGCCTCAACACTGCATTTAATCTATTATTAGACTCTATTGGCTTTGCTCAAAAAGTAAATGAGTCCACCCACCACTTTAATCATATCTTAGATCTTGTTCTGACTTATGGTATGGAAATAGAAGACTTAACAGTATTCCCTGAAAACTCCCTTCTGTCTGATCATTTCTTAATAACATTTACATTTACTCTGATGGACTACCCAGCAGTGGGGAATAAGTTTCATTACACTAGAAGTCTTTCAGAAAGCGCTGTAACTAGGTTTAAGGATATGATTCCTTCTTTATGTTCTCTAATGCCATATACCAACACAGTGCAGAGTAGCTACCTAAACTCTGTAAGGGAGATAGAGTATCTCGTCAATAGTTTTACATCCTCATTGAAGACAACTTTGGATGCTGTAGCTCCTCTGAAAAAGAGAGCTTTAAATCAGAAGTGTCTGACTCCGTGGTATAACTCACAAACTCGTAGCTTAAAGCAGATAACCCGTAAGTTGGAGAGGAAATGGCGTCTCACTAATTTAGAAGATCTTCACTTAGCCTGGAAAAAGAGTCTGTTGCTCTATAAAAAAGCCCTCTGTAAAGCTAGGACATCTTTCTACTCATCACTAATTGAAGAAAATAAGAACAACCCCAGGTTTCTTTTCAGCACTGTAGCCAGGCTGACAAAGAGTCAGAGCTCTATTGAGCTGAGTATTCCATTAACTTTAACTAGTAATGACTTCATGACTTTCTTTGCTAACAAAATTTTAACTATTAGAGAAAAAATTACTCATAAACATCCCAAAGACGTATCGTTATCTTTGGCTGCTTTCAGTGATGCCGGTATTTGGTTAGACTCTTTCTCTCCGATTGTTCTGTCTGAGTTATTTTCATTAGTTACTTCATCCAAACCATCAACATGTTTATTAGACCCCATTCCTACCAGGCTGCTCAAGGAAGCCCTACCATTATTTAATGCTTCGATCTTAAATATGATCAATCTATCTTTGTTAGTTGGCTATGTACCACAGGCTTTTAAGGTGGCAGTAATTAAACCATTACTTAAAAAGCCATCACTTGACCCAGCTATCTTAGCTAATTATAGGCCAATCTCCAACCTTCCTTTTCTCTCAAAAATTCTTGAAAGGGTAGTTGTAAAACAGCTAACTGATCATCTGCAGAGGAATGGTCTATTTGAAGAGTTTCAGTCAGGTTTTAGAATTCATCATAGTACAGAAACAGCATTAGTGAAGGTTACAAATGATCTTCTTATGGCCTCGGACAGTGGACTCATCTCTGTGCTTGTTCTGTTAGACCTCAGTGCTGCTTTTGATACTGTTGACCATAAAATTTTATTACAGAGATTAGAGCATGCCATAGGTATTAAAGGCACTGCGCTGCGGTGGTTTGAATCATATTTGTCTAATCGATTACAATTTGTTCATGTAAATGGGGAATCTTCTTCACAGACTAAAGTTAATTATGGAGTTCCACAAGGTTCTGTGCTAGGACCAATTTTATTCACTTTATACATGCTTCCCTTAGGCAGTATTATTAGACGGTATTGCTTAAATTTTCATTGTTACGCAGATGATACCCAGCTTTATCTATCCATGAAGCCAGAGGACACACACCAATTAGCTAAACTGCAGGATTGTCTTACAGACATAAAGACATGGATGACCTCTAATTTCCTGCTTTTAAACTCAGATAAAACTGAAGTTATTGTACTTGGCCCCACAAATCTTAGAAACATGGTGTCTAACCAGATCCTTACTCTGGATGGCATTACCCTGACCTCTAGTAATACTGTGAGAAATCTTGGAGTCATTTTTGATCAGGATATGTCATTCAAAGCGCATATTAAACAAATATGTAGGACTGCTTTTTTGCATTTACGCAATATCTCTAAAATCAGAAAGGTCTTGTCTCAGAGTGATGCTGAAAAACTAATTCATGCATTTATTTCCTCTAGGCTGGACTATTGTAATTCATTATTATCAGGTTGTCCTAAAAGTTCCCTAAAAAGCCTTCAGTTAATTCAAAATGCTGCAGCTAGAGTACTGACGGGGACTAGAAGGAGAGAGCATATCTTACCCATATTGGCCTCTCTTCATTGGCTTCCTGTTAATTCTAGAATAGAATTTAAAATTCTTCTTCTTACTTATAAGGTTTTGAATAATCAGGTCCCATCTTATCTTAGGGACCTCGTAGTACCATATCACCCCAATAGAGCGCTTCGCTCTCAGACTGCAGGCTTACTTGTAGTTCCTAGGGTTTGTAAGAGTAGAATGGGAGGCAGAGCCTTCAGCTTTCAGGCTCCTCTCCTGTGGAACCAGCTCCCAATTCAGATCAGGGAGACAGACACCCTCTCTACTTTTAAGATTAGGCTTAAAACTTTCCTTTTTGCTAAATCTTATAGTTAGGGCTGGATCAGGTGACCCTGAACCATCCCTTAGTTATGCTGCTATAGACGTAGACTGCTGGGGGGTTCCCATGATGCACTGTTTCTTTCTCTTTTTGCTCTGTATGCACCACTCTGCATTTAATCATTAGTGATCGATCTCTGCTCCCCTCCACAGCATGTCTTTTTCCTGGTTCTCTCCCTCAGCCCCAACCAGTCCCAGCAGAAGACTGCCCCTCCCTGAGCCTGGTTCTGCTGGAGGTTTCTTCCTGTTAAAAGGGAGTTTTTCCTTCCCACTGTAGCCAAGTGTTTGCTCACAGGGGGTCGTTTTGACCGTTGGGGTTTTACATAATTATTGTATGGCCTTGCCTTACAATATAAAGCGCCTTGGGGCAACTGTTTGTTGTGATTTGGCGCTATATAAAAAAATTGATTGATTGATTGATTTACCACACTGTCTCTAGATGCTGAAAAGACATTCGACAGAATTAAACTGCCTTAATTATTTGAGGTCTTTTGCCAATATGGATGTTGTCCAAAATTATGTCAGCAGATTAATTTACTTCATTGTGAAGCAGCAGCTTCCGTTATTATGAATATTTGAAATTCTGGGCCCTTCAACCTTCTGATGTGACAGTTGTTAACGTATCTGTTGTTATTTGCTGATATTTATATTAACACTTAAACCTCTAGCAATAACAATTCGAAATCCTTCAGGGATAAACAGAAGTAATATTTCAGGCCAAAAACGGGTTGTTTTAAATTTGTTGATGATGCGCCATTATATGTTTTAGATCGTTTAAACACACACACACACACACGCACACATGCACGCACGTGTGCGCCTGCTTTTATTAATGTAATTGATCATTTGAGCAGCATTTCAAGTTATAAAGTCCATCAGTCTCAATCATCGTTTTGTGAATGAATCAGAAATTGGAGAGATTGTGCACAGTCCAAGTTTTGCATTTTACTTCACCAGTTATCCAGCTTCATCATGAAATGGTAAAGAGACAGATTTTCTGAAAAAGAACTGAAACTTCAGCTACAGTTTGCCAGAAGACACACAAGCGATGCATGACTAGATTTAATCTGCTTTGTCGTATGACAGTTCTTCTCTGCTCAGCTCTGCTATGAAACTGTGAGTGGTGAAGTACGTAGAATACAAAACTTGAACCATGCACAATCACTCCAATCGCAGGCACAGAAACCAATAACATCTTCAGGATTGTCATGGGTTTCTTGGTGTCTTCCCTCATTAGTTACCTTCTTGCACAGTCACTCATTTTTTGGCAACTGCCTCCTCCGGACAGATTTACCAGACAGTACCATACTGTTTGCAATTCTTAATAACTAAGGTAAATATAGTCCAAGACATAACTGGTGTCTTGGAAAAGTTCCTCAAGGTGCTTCATACAGGTAAGCTCTAACCTTACCAAGCCCCCTGAACAACCACACAGGCGACAGTGGTAAGGAAATGCCCCCCCTCCCCCCCATGATGCTGAGGAAGAAACCTCAAGCAGACCACACTCGGAGGGGTGACCCTCTGGTTAGGTCATTCTAACAGTTACAAGGTTTTTTTTACCAACCTGCAGAAACAGGAAACAGAGCCCCACTCATACTGCTAGAACATGCATTGACACCAGGGCTGCATACCATTATTTTGGCTTTTAGATTTTTACCTGAAGCCAAAATATGGCCATCAGATATCGCAAAGACTTTGCATCCGTCCGTCTATCCATCCATGTGTCTGTTTGTGCACAGCATAAGTCCAGTCCTGACTGCCAGGGTCTTCAGATTTACAGGGAACATTCTTGGGACACAGACTGTGGACAAGTTCAAAGATGGCTAAGCTTGACCTATTTTATTAGGTCAGATGGTCACCCTTGTTTCCTATTCTTATGCTCACATGGCCGAGGGTATTTTAGCATTGTGTTATATTTTTCTTTTGATGTCATAAAAAATTCAAACATGTAAAAGCTCAAGGGTGCACCAACTTTTTCTACATCATTGCATATATAGAGGGTTGCTTTTCCACTGAATCAGTCAAGTGAGGGGAGGCCTGTCTTCACTGGTTATTCTAAACACCCTCCCAAATGGATTCAGAAGAGGCAACAATGGAGAATCAGCCACCACAGATGTGCCACTGGCTCTAAAAAGGACTCATTGAGATTTTGATGCCTTCTCTCCCTCAAAAAATGAATTGGTAGCTTTTAAGAATTCACCCTGAAATTACATGCCCCCCTGGCTGTAAATTTTGACATGTAAGTATATACTACAGTCAACAGACCACAATGGTTTCCTATTAGATCACTGCTTTTTATGTTAAAAACATTTATATCGGTCTTTGTTATTTTTGCTTAATGGCATTTAATTCTAGGATATTCCAGGAGGAGCATTTGGGGGTTGTGAATTGTGCCACAGAGGGTAACCACAATCAGAATGATAACCTTTCAAATAATCAATATTGTTTGTTTGCAAGTGTGACCAGTAACGTCATTGCTATGATTCTTTGTTAAAATGGCACAGCCCATAATATTATTATTTTTTTATTAAAATATACACAGTTGAATTACAGAACACATAAAGCAAGTACTTTTTATTGTTAAAATTTTAAAAGTAAGTACTTTTTAAAGTTGAATTGCACATGAAGTGCGCATGAAGCAGGAATCATATGCAAACCGTGTAATTTCATAGCTGCTTCCAATGCCTCATACACCTGTTGCTACAACTATTTGTGCACACCAGCGGCTGAAAGACAGAGTGTGCACTGTGCGAGCCCATTGAACCCTCTTGCGGCAGGTGTCGGCCAAACTCCAGCTGACACACACGAACATCTAACCTCGCCCGTTTGGCACTTGTGTGGCCATTTGCACTCTTGACATGACAACCGACTGCAGACAATCACTGCCGTACTCGCAGTGAATTTTGTCTAAGTTCCCCATGAGTGTGGCTTTGCAAACACATACACACTGACACGTGGGTGTGTGCGCTCCACTGACAGGAAGCGTGGCTTCGGACAGAAGCAGCTGTGGCGATCTGTGGATTTGGACATCCCAGCTGGACAACACCTACTCTGTTTGGACAGACATGGACTAACAACTGTTCATTGTGAGGCGTATGTGTCTGATTGCTGTACTTAGGTGGACTTAAATAAAAACATATATCGCGACAAGCTGCAGTGAGCGAGCATGCGCACGGAGCGGACATTGACAGCCTGACAGCCAGGTTGAAATGGACCATCAGATCAGAACACGCAGTGGGCGATATGACTGTCACGAGACCCACATGAGCTCTGTTCCACATGACGTGGTGTTTGTGCTGCAGAGTGCCGTCCACAAGACACGCGTATCAGGCAGAACACGTGCGCGGGGTGAATGGATGCACTGGACCAGTAGATCTGGACATAATCAGGGCACACTGCTTCTCATTCATGTCATTTCATGACTGTATGTCTGTAACCATGTGTCATCTACAGAGGAACAGACGGATCATATTTGTATCACCCGTTTGATAAATGCAGTGTTTTTATATGGTGTGTGATTTAAATTTTGTTTTTGTAATCCTTCCATATCCTTCCTGGTATGAGGCAGATTCCTGCAGCTTTCAAAACACAGCTGTGTAGCTCAGTGGTAAAGGCAATCAGAGCTTTTGGAAGGCACAGGTTCGAGTCCTGTGGGTGGGATTTCTTTTTTCTTTATTCCTCATAAGCAGCGTGATGTGGTCCCACAGGTACCAGCTGGTTTTTATTTTTATTTATTCCTCATAAGCAGTTTGATGTGGTGCACCTCGCACTGTGTTCCTGCTCGAAAGACACCGTCACGTGCATGAACTCTTGAACCGGGATTGTGCATGCCTGCCCGTCTGTGCGAAGTTGTGTGGTGCGCTAATTCAAACTGTTTTGCGCTCTTTCACCGTATTCGACCAAACTTTGCACTACGTGTGAAGGGGCCCTTACTTAATTATGGTTGTTTATGTGGTACTTCTGACTTCTGCTTTTGATTTTTTTTTTTTTAGTTCTTTCTTCTTTGACTGAATCAATGAATCTGAGTACTTCTTCCACCACTGTTTCACTGGTGGAAAAAAGTTATGTAATGGGCTCGCAAAGCAGAACTTTGTTATAAAAGAACAGCTGTTACCAGGCTACAATAATAATGGTACTGTATTTCGCTCATCTTTGTGAAAACATTTTTTTTGCTGGGTGGCTTACATCTGATGCATATAAATAACAAAACTTTTCAGTAAAAACAGTTTTGCAAATCTTTGATTATGAGTGCAAAAACATTTTTCATTGAAAACAGGTTGGTCGTATTTTTCTACTAAGGTTTGAACTTTGAGAGTGTTTACACACGAGAGAAAAGTGAGAAAATGTTAATGCCTGTTTGAGAAAGTGTATAAAGTGTGTAGTGAGGGGTTTTACAGCCTTAAAACGTCTATAATAATTGTAAAAAATAACGCTGACTACTTCGTGGATTTCGCTTATTGCGGGTTATTTTTAACTCCCGCAATAAACTGTATGTATGTATATATATATATATATATATATATATATATATATATATATATATATATATCTGAAGGAACTTCATGGTTTTTAGGTTCTTCCTTCACTGAGTTGCTTTGCATACATTATTAATACTAAAAGCTGAGCAGTGTTCAGCAGTTGTATGCACTTACAGCTTCAGTCAATGTCTGTCAGTGTACACTGGATTTTTGCAGCTGTGGACACATGGCCTGATGGTGTGACTTTTCAGTGTCCATTAGCACATTTAAAAAGTAAAACACAGTCACAAAAAAAAAAAAAAAAATAATAATAATAAAAAATAACAGAGTGGCAATTTTCAAGTTGTTCATACTTTAATCCAGATTTTCCTTCTTTTCTTTTTCTTTTTTTCATTTTTTTTTTACAGTGGCATAGTTGAAAAATGAATATTCAATACATCACACATCCCCCATAAAAAGCAAATTAATTACAGCGAATAAAACTTTATACAAAATGAGTTATTTATAGCATTGTACTGACTGAGCTAACAAAATAACATGTGTCCATTGGCAACAATGAATTTAATACAGTGACTATGTACAGTGAGGGGATGTCTGATTCACCAATGCCTCAGCATGTCATTAATACTGTTTGCAGCAAACTCAAAGGCCATAACGGTGATCATCATATTGTTTGTCATGATAACTTACAGAATAAAAATCAAACAAACAAAAAAGCAAATGGAAAGGTTAATGTCAGACAACAACTTTAGTAATGACAGCAATAATATCAATCAATACAGTATTATCTAATAAATGTCAATCAGAATAATAAATACATATATTTTAACCAGATTCCCTCCCCCCAACACACACACATACACACATTTTATTCTTTCGATTCGGATCCCTGTTTGAAGAATTCTTTCAAAATGTGAAAACGGTATCTTCAAAGTGACAGGTAGTGATATGATCTGAAATTAAAAAGCTCTAATTTGTGTTTTCTTTTACTAAAACATAATACTTACACATTATTTACACGCCTTCTGGCAAAACAATCTCTGGTTTTACTTAGCTTAATGACAAAAATTAAAATGTGGAGTATGTAAATAGTGATTATGCTAATATACAAATTGTTATGTGTCAGGAATCTCAAGTTTCAACAATTTCGTTCACCATTATTCACGTTAGCAAAGTATTTTACAGCAATATCCACATATTGAGCATAGTTATTCAATAAAATAACATACATAAAGAACACCCACAAGGTTTCATTCATTCCAGTTGGATTGTACGTGAAATAGGCAACGAAAAAAATTCATTAGTGGCAACAACTTTTGAACTCCTCATCGTATAACTGACATCATCTCTCTGTCGAGACTCGCATTGAATCCTGAGAAACAGTTGATGTGTTATCCCTCCATTTTAGTCCTCAGACTTTGTGCTTTAATTTTCTAACTTGCTCTCTGTTGTGGTAAACAACAGCAAAACACAATCAAAATGGAAATAAATCAATGCAAGAATACACAGACACTGCTAAAAGTGAGCTGATGTCATCTAGAGACGATCACCAAGTGTGCTTCTACGTTTTGTTTTGTCTTGTCAAAATGTTTGGTCTACTTCAGGATTTTTATTTATTTTAAATAAATGCAGTATGGGCACAGTGGGGTTGACTCCGCGCAACAAAAAGGGCACTTTTAAAAAAAAAAATTCTTCATCAAATGTTAATATCTGATGAAGTTGTGGATCTATCATGTTTTGCTGTTACAACAAAACAGTATGAAAAGCTGATGCGTTGAAACATAAATGACAAAAAAAGCTTTGTTACAGGTTGAGTGAAGAAATCAGGCTGTTATAACTGAAAGAAATATATTTTTTAAAAAGTACAACAGTTTTCTACCATGGGACCTTGGAAATAATCCCAAAGGACACAGTTCAGACTGAATACAAATGGAGAAGAGTATGTTGTCAGCAAATGCTTTGAAAATAAGCATATAATCATGTGAGGACAAATGAAACAGATTATGTACCAACGCAGAGGCAGCTTCAAAAATCACACCTGCCATCCAAAATTGTCAAAATGAGCAAAAACAAATGAGCAACAGAGGTCTAAATGAAATACTCTTTCTTTTCCTCTGCGTGCACATGGTTTCCCTCGGCGTTGATGATGGCCGTGTCTGCATCGGGGGCATCCTCCGCGCCTTTGGCCTCGTGTGTTAAATATGTCCCTGTGGGCATAAAAAACGACAGTGAGTTATTGATGTTTTTGCTCGAGGCCAGAAAAGTTATTATTCAAGGGAGCCAACGTGACCTATTTTACCTTTATGTCTGGCCAGATAACGTCCCAGAACTATTATCAAACACAAGGTGATGAAGACGACCACTGCAACAACACCACCGATTAAAGCGTGGTCAGGTCCGTGCTGTCCTAAAGCGTTGGGGTCTGGATGAAGACAGACAGAAAAGCAGAGGTAATGTTAACACCTGCTGGTGTCTCACACACAGCTGCTTTATTAAGGAGCAATGAAAATATTTTAATCCTTTTGTTCTCCTGAGCAAATCCAGCTGCAGCTTTTACACTTGTGAACAAAGCATAAGAGGCCCAACTGAGCTTCTGTCATACTTAGAAGCAACCTGAACTGAGGTATAAGACGTAATCACAGGAAATGCCACGGATGTCTACACTTCTTAAAATGGTTTAAACAAACGCTGAAAGAATGCTTTGTCTTTTTGTGAGCTCACTCCCACATTCTGCTGCTGAGGACCAGGATTTTCAAATAGGCATTATTTAACATGAGGCATCCTCTAGACAGAGAGCATGCTGATGGTTTCCCATGCCTTTTGTGTGTGCCCTGTAATAAACTGTACGTGGATGTGTCTTTACTGTGCATCTCAGGTGCTCTCATTATCTCAAGCTGATGAACGGCGGTCGCTTGCTCTCAGTTTTGCAAAGTGACCTGGGATATGACGGCGGGGATGTTCCTGCAAACCTTGTTAGTTTCCCCTGCTTTGGAAATATAATGATCTTTAAAAAAAGAATAAAAATATTGTGTATTTAAAATAAAAATAGTGAAACATGCAGGTTGCTGAAGTCCATGCAGAATAGAGCCATCAGGCAGCAAGCACTTCATATTTTTTAATCAACAACTCACTTGCAACAGTTGGATTAATTTAATTGCATGTTGATGATATAATGATGTGTACAGGTGATCACAGTGTGCACACGGGGCATAAGTTCTTTTCATATCACACCAAGCTAAGTAGTGGTGCAGCTTAGCTAAAATTTCCATAAAAAGTGTTCATTTTGTGATAAAAGCATGGAATTTGACACACGTATTCTAAATTAATTAATGTTTATTTTCAGATATGGAGCCATCCTGGAGCTGACCTCTAATGAGCTACAGGGGGCAATAAAGAATTACACAGGGGTCAAAATTTAAAATGCTTCAATTATGTTGACAACAATACCACATTATTTGTGTGATCATAACGACTCCAAAATGGTATAGTTTGGACTATTTATGACTGAATTTCATGGGTTAAAAACAGCAAAAATGGTAACAAAGGTCAGTTTCAGTTTGTATAATGGTCAAAAGTTGCTCCAATTTTGGCAAAAAAATGATGCAAATTATTGGTTGAGTTAATAGCATTTTAAAAAGGAACAGTTTGCACCATCTGTCATGCTTAGTTATCATGTTACGGGGTAACATATGTCACGTCAAAGAATCCAATGGACGTCGACCTTGTTTTACCTTTACTTTGGAGACCAAGCATTCCACACAGTCAAAACTATTCCATTTATTAATCCTTTTATTTCGACCAATAATTTGCATCACATTTTACCAAAGTTGGAGCAGCTTTAACATATGACAACTGTACAAACTGAAACTGATCTTCGTCACCATTTTTGTCATTTTTACTCCATAACTCCAGAACATTCAGTCCTAGAAAGTCCAAACTATACCTTTTTGGAATCGTTATGATCAGACAAATAATGTGGTATAGTTGTCAACATGATTGGAACATTTTTAAATTTTGATCCCTGTGTAATTCTTTATTGACCCCTTTAGCTCATTAGAGGTCAGCTCCAGGATGGCTCCATATCTGAAAATAAACATTAATTAATTTAGAATAAATGTGCCAAATTCCATTCTTTTATCACAAAATGAACAATTGTTTTGCTATGCCGCCCCACTAAAGTGGCCAAGTGTTCGCAGCAATGACAAACGATGAACTGCCCGCATTTCAACCCAGCACAACTTGTCGCCAAAACATAACCTCATCCCTTTCACCTCAAAAGGCACAACTCCTCATTGAAATGCAAACATTGTCACCTCACCACTGACATACAAACAGCTTTAGAACCCATTAAAAATCACTGACCAATCTATTTTTGAAGGTGAACAAAGTGTGCCACACACAGCTCAGTCTCATTTTTTTTCAAAATATCATCACAAAATGTATTATTATTTTCATGACGCGGTCACCCTTCGCGTACTAATTTTAACCCTAACAATAACCCTAAACACAACCCCAGTGTCACGCCAAATTTGATGACACCATCACAAAAATCTACTCCATTTCCTTACGGTATCACAAACTAATAGATTAAATCACTTTTCATAACGCCATCACAAACTTGGCATCAGATCGGGTTGGCCACACGTGTACCAACAAACACAACATGTACACATTGTGCGCTATGTTCCACTTGACTTTGCATGCTTCTGTGGAGTCTGTCATAAGGAACCTCTTGTCAAAGCATTTGCATTTTGGACTCAAATTATTTAAAACATAAATGTTTATTTGGACTCTAATCAAATACTCTTATCCTGAGTTATAAATGCAACATGTTTTTTGCATACACATTTGTTTGTTTTTCAGAAATCTCAGGTAATTTCAAAAGTGCCATATTATTATCACTCCAAAGCACACCTGTGCAATAATCATGCTTTTTAATCGGCATGTTGACATGGCACACCAGCCAGATGGATGGATTGTCTGGGCGAAGATAAAGTTTGTTCACTAATGCTGATTTTAACAAATTTGTGAACAGAATTTGATGGAAATAAACCTTTGGTATGCATAGAAAACATCTTTTACTACAAGTCATGAAAAATGGGAGGTTAGAGTTGGCTTCACTTAAGAACTTGTGTAGCAATCTTCTGCTTCTGCTTAAACTAATTAAGGTTTTATAGAGATTCAAGTAAAGCGATGAAGTTGCATTAATATGGAACTTTAACTTCTCTGTTCTGTTCTACCATGAAACTGCAACTGTTGACACAACAGTCACGTTTTCCTGTGCACAATGTAACTTCTCCAAACAGAAGCACAGAACATCTTCTGGCTTGGACGTCTAGTGTTCTTCTTGCTCGGCCACTCAGTGTTTGCGAAATGGAGATGACAGACAGATTAACCATGGTGTGCCATGATGTTTGATTGTAGTCTAGGGATGGGTATCGATAAGAGTTTATCGATATCGATACCATTATCGATTCCGCTTATCGATCCGATTCCTTATCGATTCCCTTATCGATACCGCTTGTTAATTTTTTTGTGTACTAAAAGTAGACTTTATAGGTCTTCTATGTCTGTGGGTCAAAGAGCTTTTTCTTATCGTGCACCCGCTCTGTGGAATGGTCTTCCTGCGACCGTGAGGCAGCTGGAGTCCATGGACATTTTTAAGTCAAGACTTAAAGCCTATTTTTATTCTCTTTCTTATGAATAGTTTTTTTTTATATCTGTTTTATTCTTTGACTTCTGTTTTTAATTATGTATTAGAATTTTTTTATTTATTTATTTATTTATTTATTTTTTATGTTGACCTGTTCTATGTGAGGCGCCTTGACATGGCTTTTGTTGTGATTTGGCACTTTATAAGCCGATTAAACTGAAATTGAACAACGTTTTTACTGAGTCTTAAAGTAAATAAATATGAAATTGATCACTGGATCCTTAAACTCTGGACATAATAAACTCTACATGGTGGATCCTTGATCTCCGGACATAAATAAAAATAAACAAAATCTATAGTTTTTGTCAAAAGCATTTCCTTTCAGATGTTATTGGCATGAATGTCTTTCCATACATCTGAGCTGAGCTCTTGCAGCTGTGCTGTGCTGCACGTCAGGATGTAATTTATAAAGAAAGCAGGACATCTCATTTTGGGAGGAAAAAAAAAACGTTTGAGTTGATTGGAGTTTCTTGTCTGTATTACGTTTGTAAGAGGTGTTATTTTATTCAAAGCGGCGATTCCTTTTGAAGTTAATTTTAACCAGACTCTGTCTCAGCAGAGAGCCGCGCAGCATTTGGAGCTGTGCCAATGGAACGGAGGATGATTCTCGTTTCTTGACCACAAGACAAGAGTCCCAGTTAGTGACTTTAATACACACAAAAGTGACTCACAATATTTTAATGGCTTTGAGAGGGGTTAAGAAGCGGACTTGCCATTTCTGAAGCACAGCGAATCAAAGAACCAATGAGCTAGTGGATCGAAGCATTGCTTCACTGGTTCACACTTCAAAGTGGTGTCGTGCTGCAGAAACGGATGATTACAGACCCGCTGCAGGGTCTATAATCAACGTAGAGGAATGATCATTTTCCCGAGAAACACCCTCAAAAACAATGACTGCGCTGAAGGACCGATAAGGGAATCATTAAGCAAAAAGGCTATTGATATCAGTGGATCGAATAATTTCTTAACGATACTCGAAAAGAACAGGTTCTCGATACCCAACCTTATTAATGACTGATGGAAATTAAGTGCAAAACATATTTAGTGGCTTGGAAATGTTCATGTATTCATCCCCTGACTTGTCTAAATAAAACTGCTTATAAAAGTGATGACTTTTATAACCAGATCTCATATTTAGTTTGACTATGAATATAAATGTCTGTAATTCCTAAATGGAGAATATGGTATTTTTGTTAAACCCTTTGAATCAAAATCTACACCACAAGCACATCTCCACTGTTCCATTACAGAAGCCACATTACAAAACAAACAACAAAAAAGGCATTACTGTCCAAATACTTATGGACCTGACCATTCTTAAATAAATAGCTGCAAATGCCAGAAAATGCAATGCATATTAATGTACCTTATCATGAATATTATGAAAATGTACTTTTGTCAAAGGAACAAAGTTAAGAGAAAATGTTGAATTGCCATTTTCCATTGAATTATGCTATGATCACTTCTTAAATCAAATATTTACACGTGGGTGCAACTCCACTCAAACAGAGCCATTTTATTGTGCAAAGCCAAACCAAAGGAGTAAATAGGTCGTGGGATAACTTATGCAGCCTGAGACATGGCCAGAGACAAAGTGAGTGGCATCAGCAGAGCGGGCATCCATGCATGGTGATGGTTTTTTGGCTCATGGAGTGGAGGCAATGATGTGTCCTGACCCACATCCAGATCCAGCATCACACACTGTAAATCTGGCTTGCAATGATTATCCAGTGGGATATTTACCTGTTGTGGGCCCTGGTAAGCCTTTGGCTGTTGCCATGGTTGCAGATAGTGACAGCAGTAAGGGAAGACGAAGGGAACAAGACGGTGATAAAAAATGTGACCACAAAGTTCAAAAGAAACATGAGAAAATACCACTGACTTTTTTTTAGCCATTGCTTAGACAGCATGCATAAGTGACATTAAAGAAAGCTTGCCGTCTGAACCAGATTCATGCTGAACTAGAAAACAACTACTGGAAACCTCACTGAGAGATCAGCACACGACACCTTGACAAAAACAAGATAACCAACAATGGCGTACATACGTTTTTGGTGTGTAACTGCAAAGATCATAATTACACACTGTGAGTTTGGTGTTTCATACAATTGGCTGTCAGGTAACTCTGTTTGTCTGCGCCCAACACCACCCCCCCATCCCCACCGCCAAAAACATTCTCCAACTTCATAATTATGAACACCTGTTTGATGACTTGGATTTAATTTAAAAAATACTGATCAGATCCGATTAGATTGGGACATCCCTCTTAAAACCATGCATGCTGTCATCTTGTAAATCACCAAACTAAAAATGGCACATAACAAAGATGATCTTTTTCATTTGTGGTGAATGCCAGATTGTCTAATCTGCCATAGACGTGTCTGTTCCATGGGGGAACATGATGCCCACTGTGTTTGTAAAATCGAGATGAAATATATAAGAGAAGAGGAGAACATGTGGCTGTGGGTGATGTGAACAACTTTTTGTTGTTACTGCAAATTACTGTTGGCTAACTCAAAACACTACTTGGAAATGTTTTGAAACCTCTGAAACACCCATGTTCTGGAAGATTGTTCTGAAACCCACATGAAAAGGAACACTTTCAAAACAGCACAACAGAATGGGAACGAAAACCGTATTTAAAGAATATAAAGAGTGGCTGGCGATGGCCCCAGATCTTTTAGTTGCCACTACACGAGTGACAGATAAGTCAGAACACTGCTTTGATATGTTTTGAAGCCTTATACTTGTAGTAAACTGGCAGACTACAACTAACATGAAATGCACACTGCCATCTCCTCTACTGGAGGGTGAAGAGGAACTTATTCTTATCTACGCCATAGATAGATAGATAGATAGATAGATAGATACCGTAGATAGACAGATAGACAGATAGACAGACAGACACTGATGCAGAAGTGATGATGTAGAAGACAATGACTGTTATGTTTGTGCAAAACAGTGGGTTTAAAGTGTAGGTGACACGATATGTAATGTTTTTTGAGAATGTAAGACTAAAATTAAACAACAGTTTGAAATTTATCCTTTCCTGGTGTGCAGTTACTGAAGAGATAAATATTAAGATTTTGAACTGTGCGCCATTAAAAACCAGGAACTTCCCAGTGAGTCCCGACATTGGAGAAGAAGGAGGAAGTGGCATCCCTGCCGCAACATTACCTTAATATTCCCATTAATTTTTTGATTAATTTCTGGATTTTTACAGGCTACTGACAGCACTGTTTCTACAGAGTGGTTCGGGTTGGTGGTACACGTTTTTTTAATACGTGTCAGAATGGTTAATACTCGCCGACAGAATCCTTTTAATTGGCAGGTGGAGCACTTTTATTGACAAGCGCGCTCACACGGTGTCGGCAACTTCTCCACGGTCTTAACTTGCAGTGCAAACAGGAGAGACTTGATCCATCAGCTGCAGACCTGTAGCTGACCGTGCTGGTCGCGGATCAGTACAGCATAGACTCGAACCATCATGGACTTTTCTTCAGCCAGGACAACGAATTAAATTATTTTCAGACGTTTTCATCAGACTGAAGATGATCTCACTGAAATAGGCATGTAAGACTATATATTATTTCCTCCTTGTGTGAATGGTTTTAATATTTAATATCAACGTGTTAAGCTACTAACGTACAGTACACTAACTGTATTCAAGAAGGAAAGAATATTTATTTTAAAAATAGCTGATATTTTCAGTCCCACCTGAATTTTTTTCAGATTTGAATGTACCTGTTTCTCAGGGAAAAAAAATCAGAAATAAAAATCCACACCACCACTTTTTTCTGATGTCACAGATAGTAATTTCTTTCTTTTTTTATCAGTTGATTAGACCAAAGAGCTGGCAAAAAGTATCACCTCCACCCACATGGTGAAATCACCTGAACTATTTATTTATTTTATAATCACCATTCTGTGTTCTGAACTCTGCCTATATCATCACTGTTGTCAGACTGAAGGTTTTCCTCCAAGGTTTAGTCTCCCTCATTTTTATCTAAATAAGGCTCAAAACCATAAAGTTGTGTCCTCCATAGCTTCTTCAGAAACACCTTCAGAATGGACTTAAAAAAAAAGCTCCACACTAGAAAAAAAAAAACTGTCCAAAAACAGCTCGACCTCTGCTGTGTTTACAATTGATTTGGTTTTGAATCAGCAGGTCCGTTCTGGTGATGACGTCGCAACAATATTATGCAATATCATTTTTATATCATGCACATGTTTACATCATGAAATTAGACCTAATTTGACTGTTTTTTGGTTTGTGGATTTTTCTGTTTATTATATGATGACAGATGATTCTTTTGAATTTACCATTGCACAGGAACTCAATTAAAAAAATTTCATTCCACTGAACATAGTTTTCATAATATTGATCCAAACTGTTTTTTTTTTTCTTAAAAATATTATTCATCATTGTAAATACTTTACTGAAGAACAATTTAAGGATGATTGTTTGACAAATGGGATGTTCTCCATCATACATTTTAATAGCAGAAGTCTTCTTATCAATTTTTCTAAAATTCAGGACTGTTTAAACATATCCAACAATCATTTTTCAGTTATTGCAATTAGTGAGACTTGGTTAAAACAGGTTGACATTGTTCAGCTTGAAGGATATGAATTTTTTTTTGCCACAAATAGGATAAAAAAATGGGGTGGTGGTGTGGCGCTTTATGTTATTTCACATCATCAAAGTGAAATGTACAAAATATGTCATTTTCTTTGGAGAATGTTATGGAACGTGTCAGAGTGGAAATTAAATGTAAAAAAAAAAAAATAAAAAATCAAAAAATATAATTATAAGCTGTGCTTATAGAGCTCCCGGATCAAATATTAATATTTTTATGGACAAATTGACTGAAATGTATAACACAATTATAAATAATAAGCTTTTATTTGTTTGTGGAGACTTTAATATAGATGTCCTAAATCCTCATGGTCAACCCCAAATAATGGAATTTATAAATTCTGTGTTTTGTATGGGGTTGTATCCAGTGATTACACATCCAACTAGGATAACTATGAATACATCAACACTTGTCGACAACATATTAACAAATGTTACTGTAGGAAATTTAATGGGTGGATTACTCATTAGTGATGTCAGTGATCATTTGCTGGCTTTTGTTGCTTTCCAGTCTTTAGTTCATAAAAATGATCAAAACAAAACTACAAACTTCGTAAGGAATATGACTGATGTTACGATTGAAAATTTCGGAATGGACTTAATGAATCAAACTTAGTGTGTTTATATTGAAGATATTGACAAATCATACAAATTATTTATCTCTATTATTTCCAATTTGTATGATAAACATTGCCCATTTGTGTCAAAAATTGGTAACAAGTGAAAAATTCATAAACCTTGGGTCACAAAGAGACTCCAGCATGCATGTAAAAAGAAAAAAAAGTTTTGTATAAGCAGTTTATCAAACTCAGAACAAATGAAGCTGAAACAATAAACAAGACACACAAAAACAAATTAACTAACATTATGAGATCTTGTAAGAAGCAGTACTATATTGATTTATTGACAAAAAATAACACCAATATTAATATTAATATAATATTAATATTAATTTAATTAATCATTAAATAGAAAAGTTGTTAAAGATTATCCAGCTTATTTTACACATATTCTGACACAATCGTAAAAGAAAATAAAGTTATTGCAGATCATTTCAATGACTGTTTTGTTAATGTGGGAAAAAAAACCACAAATTCAATTGTATCCTTGAAAACGTGTTCTTTGAACAACAGTAAAACAATTAACACAATTCTAGATTCAATGTACTTTAAAGAAACAGAGGAAAACAAAATCATTGACATAGTTCATAAACTAAAAGGAAAAAAATCAACTGATATGTTTTGATAAAGAATATTATTGATTGTATTGTTAAAACTTTACCTCATATTTGTAATTTGTCATTAATGACTGGAAAATTTCCTTCTAAAATTAAGCTAGCTAAAGTGATACCACTGTTCAAATCTGGTGACAAACACGTCTTTTGAAACTATAGGCCAATCTCACTCTTAACACAATTTTCAAATTTCTGGAAAAGATATTTGTAAAGAGGTTAAACGATTTAATAACTAAACATCATATACTCAGTGAACAGAAATACGGATTTAGAAAAAATCGCACTAATTCACTGGCTTTAATTGATTTTGTTGAACAAATTACAAATGCAATTGAGAACGAGAAATACACTGTAGGGGTTTTCTTTGATTTACAGAAAGCATATGACACTATAGATCACACTTTAGTGTTGGATAAACTACAGAAGTATCATATTAGAGGACTGGCACATGATTGGTTAGCGAGCTAGTTACACAACATGTATCAATGTGTCCATATTGGTGGGATACAGGGTTCTAGCCAAGGTGGGTGGCGCCAGGCTGTCCTGCCCGGTACTGCAAATTTCCACCCATTTCTCGGGTTCAAACTGGCTATGCCACCTTGCACAGAATTTCTGAAAAATGAACTGAAATGTTGCTGAAAATGTACCAATTAGATCGTATTTCAAGCTTATAGCATCATAGTTTTGCAATTTTAAACCAATAATTAAAGTACTAAGAAATATATTTCTAATTTTCTTCGTATCAAATCGCAAACAGAAGAGATCAGAGAGTCAGCGTGTTCTGTGGTCACAGAGCTGTAGATGAACAGCATCTCTCCTGCGCGCTGAGCTGAAGAAAATAAATGAACCCCACAATGAAAGTCCTCCAGAGGTCTTTCTGAATCTGTATCCTGAAACCAGGATGACCAGCATGGCAGCACCTGTGTGGGCACAGACAGCCCCTGTTTCCTCGCCGTATTGCACTCTGGGCCGGCCGCAGGTCTGTGTGCAACTCCAGTAACAGTGGCGTTGGTAAATGAAATCGGTTTATGAGCCAATTATCGTCATTTGCAAGTAAATCCTCGTGTTCTGAGTACACGCTCACATCGGATTGCACCATTTGCAATGTGCTTTAACAGTGCTAACACAGCCATTGTTAGTGCCATTTTACGCATCACTTTGCGCATGCTTTTATATCCATTCATATAACTGCAAACGTGGGTGCGTTAATTGCTCATCACTGTGTCACTGATGTGCACATCACTCTTCTAGCGGCAGGTCTGCAATGTCTTCATTAAACCCTCTCAAAGCCATTTAAAGATGTCAGCTTTGTGTGGATTAAAGTCATGAACTGGGATTCTTGTCTTGTGGGCAAGAAACGAGAGTCATCCAATGTTCCACACCGGAGTTTTACGCAATGGTTCTCTGGCATGAGCACCAGCTGGTGTGTAAACTGAAGTTGCCCATCAGGAAAAGGAAATAATAATAATTGTAATAATAATAATATTAATAATAATATCCTCCAACTTGTGGGACTAAGTGCACAGCTCCAAAGAGCTGCGCAGATTTCGGTCATAATTAATAACTTCAGAGTGAATTAGCATTTTATATCAAATGACACATTTTTCCCAGCATTACAATACAAACGATAAACTACAACCGACCAAAACCGGGGTTTTTTTTCCCCAAAAATGAGACAGCCTCCATTTTTTATGAATTAGATACTGACGTGCAGCCAGTTGCAAAAGCTCAGCTCAGAGGCTTTGGAGTTACATTTGTGTCATTAGTATCTTAACCCTCTGGGGTCCGAGGGCATTTTTCAGTTCACTTGTCTGGCATAAATGTTTTATTATTGCTGCTAACAGCTCTCCCTGCTTCCCACAATCAAGTTTTATGTCTCTTTTTTTCAGGACAACCTGTACTTTCAGAATATATGCTACAGTGGTGTTTTATAATGGAATAAAGGTTTACAATCACAAATAAGAAAGGAAAAAGTAAAGTGGAAATGATTTTCCACACACATTTATTCAAAACACACAGCAAACTATAATAAGCAAATGTTTTGACAATTTATAAAGGTAAGTTGAGGTCTTGTGTGAAAGACTGTACAACAAAAAGGTTCAAACAATAAACACAAATGCACATTTTGAACAATATATACAAAATGGTCTATGCGTTTTGTTTGTCTTCATCTCAAAGCAATTTCTGTCTGCTAATACACAAAGGTCACATCACAAACTACTACTTCTCTGTTGACTGTGTGTTTGTTCGCTCCTGCTCTGACAGCAGCTTTCACACTTCGAGGCCCATTCACACTCTGAGGAGCGGCCCCACCCCCTTGCTCTATTGATATGATAAACAGTACTTTACACCGGCACAAGAGAGCTTGCCACAGGCTTATCCAATAACATTCACAGGCAAACTAGTGAAGCAATCCTGATACTCACACACTCTTTGTTTGAGCACGTGAGACTGTATGAGAGGTCCTCCGTCTGCTCCATCTGCTCACTTTCACTGATTGCTGTGTATAATGGCGCAGGGCGCATTGGAGCCAGCAGCCAGGGGCTATTTAATCGGGCCAACTAGTAACACATCACTCCTAAAAACAATCTTTGGTTTATCACGTGAGGTAAATCTGCCCTACGATTGGATTTTAGAAAACCATGTGATGGTGAACCAATTCAGATTGGACACTCACATTGCACACATCATCACACAGCTTCTATGAGGAGTACAAAGATGGTGGATGGCTGGTTCAAAAGTCCGCGGAGTTAACTTTTCAGAAAAAAAAAGACAAAAAAAAAAGACTAAGTTTCTATCTCATATCATTAAAAAGTTATTTATAATTTAGTAAAACTTGGTCTCAGCCGTCGTATACAACGGCGTCAGCCCCAGAGGGTTAATGGAAATGCTTTTGGCAAAAACTACAGATTTTGTTTATTTCTACTTATGTTCACAGATCGAGAATCCATGATGGACATCAAGGAACCTGACCATGTACAGATTTTATGATTTTTATTTATGTCCATAGATCAAGGATCCAGTGACCAATTTCATATTTATTTACTTTAAGACTCAATAAAATGTTGTTGACATAGAAAACCTGTCAAGCCTACTTTTGGTACACAAAAAAATTCACAAGAGGTATTGATATGGGAATCAATAAAGAATCAGATCGATAAGTGTAATCGATAATGGCATCGATAGATAAAATCTTATCAATACGCATCATTAAATCGTATTGCACCAAATCGCATCCTATCATATTGTGAGGAATTGAATCACCGTCAAATACATATCAAACTGCATTGAATCGGGAAAGGGGTAAATCATACTGCATTGTATCATCAGTATCGCTATATGTAACGTATCGCTGGTAATGTATCGAGGGGTATATCAAATCGTTGTCAGTAATGAGAGTCACATGCCTAGTGTTGTGGTTTGTTTATGACCTGAAGCTCAAATGTGTTGAGGTGGTTTTGCAGGCGAGAGAATGTAGCTACTCTGGTTAGCTGTGTAGGCTAACACTTATCGAGACGATGTCTCCCATTTGCCTCATGTTCCCTTCTCCACTGGGAACCAAAAAACTGCACTTTTCATGACTGCTTCAGTGACTGCAGCCGAAAACAAAACAGTACACCATTTTCCGTGTGAAGTTATGCTGTGTATATATTGCGCAATGGGAGCGGCTGTCTCCATAAGTAGTCAAATCCCGCGATATCATGCAGGGTTCAAACGAGACTGCACTGCCCTATTACAATAAGTGTTCTAGAAAATGAATGAATATAGTATATGGTGGGTTGCACTGTTCTTAAGATTGGGGACAGCTGCTTTATGTCTTTAGTAATTGTGTGACAAAACAAAACCAATAATAACAACCAACAGCAACACATCTATTGTACAGCATGAAGAAGAAGCAAAGACAAAAACAAATTCAAACCAAACCAAACCAAAAGAAAACAAAACAAAACAAAACCACTAACACCCTGTGAGTTAAGAGAATTCAAGCCCTTAGTTTGAACAACAATTACTCATTTCTCAGTTCAGGGTTTGTGATAATGAGTTGATTATCAAAATGAAGCACATGAGAAACCTAAGCAACCCTTGTGCTTTCTCCATGACAACGCTGAAACTATTTTAGCTGTCAAGGAAACCACTTAGCATGTTTTACCAACAGAGTGCTTTTGTAGCACAATATGGTAACAAGTCATAAGCAAACACTAAAACGCTACACTACTTATTCCATTAGGAGACATGAGCTGAGTAAACACATGGCGCGTGTAATTAATGTTCCATAATTGCATGTGTTCTTGTTGATTGCTTGTAATTCTAGAAAGAACAAGAACAAAAATGTTATTGTATTTTGTGCTCATATTTTATCATATCATTTGTTTCTACAGGTAGTTTTTGCAACAGTTTACATATACAGAAGTATGCAGAAGCATACACAAAAACATGCATTTGGTATTTCCCCACCAAAAAGGGGAACTTTCTCAAAAAACATACATACAGTACCAACATATGCATCTCATGCACACTTTACAGCATCCATATATACGATTTTGTATAATTGCCTCAGTTTGATTTTATTTTATTTTTAAAAAGGAGATGTGGGGGGGGGGGGGGGGGTGTGTGTGAAAAAAGCAAGACAACAATTGTACATAATTACTATTAATATATTACTGTAGAAATGATGGATGGGTGCTATAGGTATCACAGTAAACCATAGTAACACTTGCTCTATTAAGAGTCAGCTGGTCTTTATTCTGACCAATAGTAGAATCATAATCTTGGAATCTGTGACCACCTTCTTCATACATTTCTTTTTTCCTCGATGGATTGGAAAACTAGAGCCATTTTAAAGAAAAAAAATGGCTCCTATGTATCTCTGGAAAGTGGGGCTAACTTTGGTGGAGTGAAATTTTCCAAAATGGCCACCGCCACTATCTTGAAAAACAGTAAATGGACTGCATTTATATAGTGCTTTTCCATCTGCATCAGATGCTCAAAGTGCTTTACAATTATGCCTCACATTCACCCTGATGTTAGGGTGCTGCCATACAAGGCGCTCACTACACACCGGGAGCAATAGGGGATTAAAGGCCTTGCCCAAGGGCCCTTAGTGAATTTCCAGTCAGGCGGGGATTTGAACCCCTGATCTTTTGGACTCAAGCCCAACACCTTAACCACTAGACCATCACCATCACAGTAAAATGATCTCGGGCACCATATAAGCTAGATGAGGTATTATTTCCCCACAAATTCTGGCGTGACAAATTCACTGAAATGGTTATTTTAGTGTTTCCCGGTCATCCTGATCTGTAAATCCAAGATGGCAAGCAATAAATGATTTCATCAGCAAAAAGGTAAAGTTCATTTGTCAGGTCAATATTACCTTTTTTAACTGTTGAATGTAAAATGGCAAAAATCATTTGTATCAAATGTACATATGATAATACTTTCCATAACCTATACAGAATGAAAACCAAGCAATATACCATATGACCTACATTAACAATTCTGAAAGATGTGCTGTCTAAACTTGCAAAATCAATAGAAGATAAAAAGATGTCCTTTGCAGTAATTGTTGGTGATCATCCCGTCTATGTGCTTATGCTGGAGTTGAAAAGTGAGAATGCTAAGCCATTTGGCAGAATTTTACCATTCATAGGACCCTTACACATTCAAATGTCATTCATCTACACTATATACAAGAGGTTTAAGGGGTCTGGTTTAGCCATATCTAAATTCTGGGATTGTCTGTGAAATGTAAGGCTGTCACACTAGCACTGTGTCTGTTATTTTGCTGTTTTGAGCTAATATTCCTGTGAGTTTGTTTTAGCTGACTGATTTCTGCTCTGTGTTCTTGTTCAAGATGCTGGGGATGATGAAGCTGCAAACAGATCATTACTGACCCGTTAGATGTATCATGGAACAGGAGCATCACATGGTTCCCAAATAGAATGCCCTTGCCTTCATCTACTGTGATTGGAGCAAGAAGACGGTTTCAGTACCAGTTTGAGTGCCAGTGCAAGTGGTGGTTTGTGCTTTCAACTGTCAGCTGACTGTAATGACCACGCTTCATGGGGCCATGATCTTTACCACTTGGTTGATTTGTGGTTGTTATGACCACTGGACTTCAAGATTACCTGGACACCTTGTTCTATCATTATGTGTCTTTGCATGTTTGAAAGTTCTTTGTTGAACTTTTTTGATTTGATCGTTTGTTATTATTAGTATGGCCAAAGCAGATAGTCACCTCTCTGTGTCTGGTCTGCTTGACATTTCTGTGTTTAATGACCTTTGATCCTTATTGGTGAATTTGCAATATGATTGCTTTGACACAAACAAAGTTGTTTGCAGTTGCCACAGTCAACACAATGAAAACCCACATTGGGATGAGGGACACGTTTTACACCAGGTGGCATTCCTGATGTAACTCCAGTTATATATGAAAATCATCTTGAGCTCCTGGTGTTCCCAAGAGCTTGCCCAGCCAAGTACTAATCTGGACCTACCTCTACTTATCATCTGCGATCTGCACAGAACAGCATGGCTGCTTTATCAGCCATGCTGATAAATACTGCCAGTTACCCTCAGATTAACTGTTAAAAATTATTCAGTTACTGTTACGTAATCCACTGGGTCCACAGACGTGCCAGTGCATCCAGGTCAACTGTTCATCATATCTATATTATAATAGCCAAGTGGCCTACGTGTGTGTGCATGTGTATAGGTTCGATCACGCAAAAACCGGGGAGTGCTGACATTTTCGGTTTGGCATGCCTATGTATTTTGGGTCTAGGATGAACGCTGTGAAAACAGACAGTTGATAGGACAAATATTTTTGGAGAAATTAGCAATTTTAGCTAACCAATAAACAATGAATGCTGTGCTGCAATGCACCATGGGAGTTCAGGGTTTTGAGGATTTAAATGTTGTTATTGTGGTTTCTGTTATTTTAACAGTGTTGTTAGTGTTATTGATTTATTGTGTTTTTGTAGCTCAATTGCTTTCATCAGTTTAGATAAGTCTCATGTTGCAGTTACCATGAGTGACTTAAGTTTCATGTTGGAACCATGAGTGAAATGCTTTGTGGTTTTCATGTCTTCAGCCACTGTCTTCGTTTCTCAAGTTAAAACCACCTGCTTACAGCAGCTGTGCGTGCGTGCGTGCGTGCGTGCTAGAACATAGAACTGTTTTACCAAGCCATGACAATGTAAACATGGCAAATAATGACCTTTTTAGATGGCTTCAAATACTTTCTCCA
Source organism: Thalassophryne amazonica (assembly GCF_902500255.1). NCBI lineage: Eukaryota > Metazoa > Chordata > Actinopteri > Batrachoidiformes > Batrachoididae > Thalassophryne > Thalassophryne amazonica. The sequence continues at coordinate 111,842,505 of NC_047106.1, forward strand.
CCCGGCGCGGTCCTCTGTGATTCAAGAAGTGATTAGAGCTGTTTTCAGCAGCCAACTTGCAGAGAAAATGAAGAATCCACTACAAAATTATTTTATATACGCAGCATGCAGCGCTCAGCGTGTGGCAGCCGGTGGAACAAAGCACAGTGTCCAGCTGGGAACACAGAGGGTGGGATCGTTATGACAAGCTGTCTCTCTGTCTGCTCTTTTTTTTTCCGAGACCTGCTGTTTGTGTTCTCTGGTTTTGAAAGAAATCCATTTTATGAATTGAAACAATGTAACCATGTTTTCTGATGTGTGTTTTAATGGATGGATCCCTGCGGGCTCATGCACACACGGCAGGCTCTGTGGATCATTTATCACAGACTCGCACACGTTGGATCACACACGCTGCGTGCTACATGGATCAAACCTGTTCACTTTTCACAGTTGAAGTCACGCTTCTCTAAACTGCTGCCTGGTTTGCACAAACCAAGGCGCAGTTCCCTTTGTTCACCATATCGGCCCTCAGCAGCACCAAGACAACAAGGGTGATCACGCTGCTGCAAAGCCTCCCTGCTGTGAATAAATACACAGCCATCAACGATGGTGTCAACACTTAGCTGCACCATGGCAATGAGGGTGATCGCATGCCTGCAAAGCCTCTCCCACCACAGCAGTGCTCACAAACTGGCTTCTGTTTCTACCACACAACATTCTGAGCCACCGACTCAGTTTCTACAGCGTACAGCTGTGTAGATTTGAATGCAATAGCTCAGTGTAGCGTAGACTTACATACAGAAGCGCAGACTTGCTTAAAACGGCGTGCTTTAATCATGTAGTGTTCTACGCAGAAAAGATTAAATGTGTTTAATTTCTTCCGCTTACTTGGAGGAGCAAAAACTCGGCGCTGAGCTGCATAGAGCTGCATAACTCAACGTAGTAGGTACGCCACAATGGGGAACTCTACTTTTGCGCTGGTGTGAAAGGGGCTTAAGATCATAATAAGAACAGCCTTTATCAGGATCTTGAAACACAATGCTCCATCAAAGTATCCTAACTTTTCAATTTGCAGCAGTAGTTAACAGGTGTTGGTTCAGAAAACTGTTCATAAGTATCAACAATCATGTCCCACATATGCACTTTATTACTTATATATGTATGTGTGCGTGTGTGTGTGTGTGTGTGTGTGTGTGTGTGTGTGTGTGTGTGTGTGTATATATATATATATATATATATATATATATATATATATATATATGTGTGTGTGTGTGTGTGGGGGGGGGGGTGTTATACACACAAGGCATATTCACAAAAATGGCGTGTGCACCTTTGTTCACATTTTTCAGTATAATACTTCAGTAAACAGTCTGAAATGGATCTTTTGTGTTTCTGGTCCTGTGGTTCATATTTCAAAGTGACTTGCATGTAAAAAGAAGAAGAAAAACAAAACAAAACAAGAAATACTGCATTATCATCTATGGTCACAAGATGGCACCTTCGACACGTGAAAAGTTGTTCATGTATACTGATCGGAAGGAGGTGCTGTTTGATCTACACACTGGAACAGAAGGTGATGGTAATACACCATCAAGCTGGATGCCAACTGCCATAAAACAAGAACAGGAAGATCTCACTGATAATGACATCCTGGGTTTTTGAGAACAAGTGAAATGAATAAATCATGCTCTCATACCAAAACACCAGACTCAGGGAATACCCTTCATACTACTTGGCACTCCACTTGTTTGCACTTTGTGGGACAGCCAGAGGCATAATGAGGAGGACAGCTAGGCTAAGGTGAGGCTTACTACAATGTTTTAAAAATGTATAGGCATTTTTAAAGTTTTACTTACATTCACTGAGGTAAACATGCACAGGTTTAGATCTGCTTTGAAGTTTGCAGCTGTACAGTGATGACATGAAGACGTTTGCTGTTGAATTCTTTGTGGCTTATAAAATAGCATTAATTCCCAGCTGTTTCACACACTGAATGATCGCTGGCCCTTTGTTCTGCTCACACAAAGCTGTTTCTTGTAATCGCAAAGTGAACTCTATCCAACGACACAATGTCTCACGCCAGGGGTTTCCTGCTTCATTGTTTATTTCGTTGTTTATTATTATTGCATGGGTTTCCTTTGGGTACTCTGTTTCCTCCCACAACAACATGCTTATTTAGGGTCTGCTCCTTTCTCTGCTCCTGACCAAGGAGGAGTCTCTACATCTGGAGTTGGTCCCTGGGCGCTGGACTGTGGCTGCCCACTGCATCTAGTAGTTGTATTGCGTCTAACTGTAACTAGAATGGGTTAAATGCAGAGGATAAATTTCATTAAATGTATGTATTCATTTATTCACTCGTTAGCTTCTGTTTGCTAGCCTGGTGTTAGCATTATAAATGTATAATGCACCAATTAAATTATTTTTGCTTCTTGTTTCATGAAAAAGCAGTACCATGTCTCAAATAAAAAAAGGCGCACTGCAACTTAAAAGTTTTTTTTCTTTTTTCTTCTTCATGATACATGTTTGAACTGATGTGACTAATACTGCAGTACGACATATGGTCAGGAAAATACAGTAATAAGAGCGATAACTGCTGGGAAGATTGTCATCATATTGACCATAGTACAAGGTGGATCATCATGCAAATCATGTCAGTGGCAACAAGGTCAAATTATTACTAACAATATAACATTTCATGCACAGAAAGTATGTATTCCTTGATTAATCTGTAAGCAACAGACAACACTACCAAGAGAGTAGTTTCATTTGACACGTGTTTCAGTGCAAGTTGGCTCACTTAGACCTGGCAATTTCAGTACTTGCTCAGTCTGATTGCCTTCGTGAGACTTGCTGTCCTTTTCAGTTTATTAATGATGAGGAGACATCAGAGGTGAAGGAGAGATTAATCACTCCTCCAAAAAATTAGATGATATTAGTGCCATTTTCCCAGCTGCCCACTCTGCTCCCAACTTAACTCTTAGATGGTGGTTACCATGGTTGCCTCCAAACATGCGCCACAGATGTTCTATCTTTACCTCAAGGCATGTGTCGAGGCCACACCATGTGACCAATGGTAGGACAAAACACATTGCAGTGCAAGGCATTGGAAATACTTTTAAGGAGAATAGCAAAGCACCATAGATGCATTACAATATGTACTGTTAAATGTGTACTGCTAAAATATGATTTTTATTCCCCTTTCTGTTTTTTTGTTGGGTTTTCTTTTTTTTTTGGTTTGCTTTTTTGTTGATTGGCCATTGGACACACCAATGTCCAATGGCATTTGTACAGCATCCAAACTATTGTGAATGCGCTCTTGCTTTGAAATTATTTCCCACAAATTATTTATTGATTTTTTTTTGGCTGCTTCCAGTTACTTGGGGTAACCACAATGGCTCGGCTAGAGATCCATATTAGAATATGATATGTGTTATAACCTTCTAATTGCAAATCCAGCTGTATGTGGAGAACTGCTCCAATATGGTATTCCAGCCAAGCACAATTCAGGACCTACGGGATCAGGTGTGCACAGAGTGACGTGGCTGCAATGTAATCACTACTGTTATGGGACTTTTAGTAGTGACTCACTAAATGCAGACAGGGAATATCTGAAGTATGCTTTCTTCATAAATCTTCTGAAGCCACTTCCAGAGAAAAGTGTAAATGACAGGTGAGTACTACTGATGTATTTTCACTGATCAGGATACACTACTAGCATGAATCGAAGTAAAGATGAAAAACTGGCTTGTTTACCATATGATCAGATGAATGTTTCACTCATCTTCTTCAGTTCCTTTCTGTGTAGAATTCACAAGTTCAACTTGTGTGTCGTGGGCACTCTGGGTTCCTCCCGCCACTAAAATATGCACATTATGGCTTAAAAAAAATCATAGTTTCTATTGATGGAAGATCTCCTTTAATGACCCCAAATGAAAGACAACCAAAACAAAAAATTCTAACCACTGCATAAGTTGTGCATTTGTTTGTCCCTTAACCTCTTTGTCAGTAAACGCATGTGTTGTGGGTATACAGTTTTCTATTTAATTTATTATGTGAAAGTTTGACATTGATGCTAAAATTCTTGAATACACTGCTTTCACATGGGCACATAATAGCATTTTAAAAACCTGTTTTTCTGAGCAAAATGGCAAGGGAAATTGTGAATATTCATGAGATAATGATGTAGTATCTGTAGAGTGCTCCTCAGACTGGAGTAGGCTTTACTAAGCCAGTACCATGAATGACACCTGTTCAGCCAGGGAAAGTCATAGCAAGTCAGGCAGTTTGTTTTTCTCTGTAAATCTTTATTTTTTGCTACATGAAGAGAGGCTTATCTGGCCCATCCATGGCTGCAAGTGATCCTGTTAATGTTTCCCACAGCGCTTCTGACTCAGTTCACACTGCAGTGGGATTGAATTTACAGGCTGCCCATGAGCTCAACTGGTCCCTAGTGGTGTGCTAAGGCATAGGCAGTAGAAATCATCACTCTCTTGAGTGTGGTACCTTGGCCTCTCTGAGTTCACAGGAATTTGCTGATGCAAGCTCAGGGGCAAATATTGGACTCAAACCTTCAAATTTGGGATCTGAAAAAGATTTTCCGTTGAAAAGGGGAGGTTAGTGTCCTAGAGTTGCTTCAGCTATTGTAGTATTGTAGCTATTGTAGTACACTATTGTATTATAATGTGCTACCCTCCCTCAGGGAATAGTAACAACATGCCATATTTCTCAACGCAAAACAAGAAAAACTAACCTTTCCTACCTTCACCACTTTATCCAGCTCTTGCTCAAAAACTGGGCTAGGAATAAAGGTGATATCCTGTTCCAAGCTGTCCTGTCCACTGGAAGTGTATGCCTCCAAGGTGATGCTTCTATCAGTGCATGTTTTTTGGTCAATTTCACATTGCCAAAATGCATGCGGTATGATGACAACTACATTTGCACACTACACCACTGGAAAGTTGCAGAAATATGGAGTTACATTTGTCTCATTAATACCTGCAAATGCACAGAGGGTGATCTACAAATAGTCCTTGATTTGCACGTGTTTTGTGATCCACAAACACAATGTTCAGATTTTTAACTTGTGTGTTGGTTTTTACAAATAAATGTGTATTTGTAAATCTGTAATTTTTTCATTGAAAAAAAGGCATTTGCAAAACTGAAAATTCTGTTTGTGAAGTGTGATTCAGCATTTGTGGCTCACCGATCACACGCATTCATCACTTTGCACAGCTATGAAATATTGAGACATTCTAAGCATAAAACTGTCATTGAGATTCACAAATATATGTCACTAGTCATACTCCCATCCTGTAGATGGCAGTGTTGTTCTATGCATTTTGACGGGGTGGTGGTGGGGGGGAGTGATCAGACAGAAACTTAGAAAATATCATTTCCCACAATGCCTTTTGGCACATGTCAGTTAACGTGCAAACCTTCAGAATCAGTGTGTTACTATAAGATATGTGCTATATTTTCACTTTGTAAAAAAATGAGTGTTGCCGTTAATATTGATAAACTGTCTGGAATTAGTTTTGTTTATAAATTAAACCATGAGTGAAACTCCAGAAGAAACAGTTTCACTCAGTTTTGCAAATGTCTTTTTTTTAACAAATGAAAAAAATTACATATTTACAAATACACATTTATTAGTAAAAACCAACACGTAAGTTACAAATCAAAAATTTGGGTTTGTGGATCACAAAACACGTGTGCAAATCAAGGACTATTTGTAGATCACCCTCTCTGCATTTGCAGGTATTAATGAGACTAATCAGGGGAGGTGATGGTGGAGTGGTTAAGGTTCAAATCCCAGGCTGACTGGAAAATCACTAAGGGCCCTTGGGCAAGGCCTTTAATTCCCTATTGCTTCCGGTGTGTAGTGAGCGCCTTGTATGGCAGCACCCTCACGTTGGGGTGAATGTGAGGCATTATTTGTAAAGCGCTTTGAGCGTCTGATGCAGATGGAAAAGTGCTATATAAATGCAGTCCATTTACCATTTACAAATTTAATTCCATAGAGAAAGGAGTCATGCAGGAGAAGAAGTGACCAAAACATGGCTCAGCTTCACAAAGAAAGAACAGTGTTACTTGTAATGTCCAAAAAATGATTGTTTCAAGTAAGAGTGGAAACCCCAGCAATATGTTCTAAGGGTGAGTGGCACTGTTTCAAAAATGAACAGCACGTTTGTTGCTGAGGATAACCATCCAAAGTCATAAAAATAGCATCACGTAGGCAGGATCATCACAATGACTTCTCTGACTAAGAAAATCGAAGTACAAATGAATGCTGTATAAATATCCTTTCATTTTGTTCATTTTAGATGATGACAGACTGTTTGGCAGTGATCGCTCTGAAGCTACAGCCAGCTGCTCGACTCGCCCATCAGCTCCCAGCCAGCAAACCCCTTTCACGCTTTCTGCACATGGAAGGAAAATGAGCGAATAAAGGGTGAACGAGTGTCACCGTGCAGTCACAAAATGTGCAGGAAAAGGTTTTTAACCTTTCAACAGTAGAAGAACAAGAATTTCCATAGGTTAAAGTTATATCCTTTGAGGAAGAGTAACTTTCAAATTCATTTTAAAATGTTCAGATTTTATGAGGAAGACGTTCTTCATTGTGTTCAAACTCAGACTGATGAGGAATCAATGCGGAAATCGATAATCAGAACAATAAGTGTGATCAGTAATGGCAGTGGTATCAATAAAATCTGATCAATTCCCATCCAAACTCAGTAAAAAAAAATGCCCTCAAAGGTTTCATGAAAATTGTTCAATCCTTTGCATAAGTAATAAAATTAAAACTTTTGCAGATACAGTGAGCTCAGAATTATTTTTTTGTTCCCCAAATAGTAAATGATGATTTGAAACTTAGGGCCCCGTCACACTTAGTGTGGATGAGAACGAGCCAAGCCCAGTCAGGCGGTATGTCAATAATAACCAAACTTCGTGCCACATCTGGCACAATAAGAATTGTGGAGGACAGCTGTCCGAATACCCAGACAGTGCTCTGACCCGCCCTGACTGATCCATGCACATGCCGTGCACATGAGCCTCTGAACGCAGTACAAATGTAGGTGGAACACTGTAAGAGTACCTGAACAGCTGCCAGAATGTAGTAAGAACAACAAGAATGCACTTACAAGCCGTGTGATTGCGGCCCTATTGCGATTTGGCAGAATACAGTATGTTCCAGCAGCACTCGAGGTGCACTCATGATGCGTTCAGCACATTTGGGACATTTGGCCAGGGTTCGACGATGTGGCAGAAAAATGCTGAACGTCCCCCCGAACACAATCAGAATGCTATGAATGTTGTTTTCACACCGTCTGATTGTTTAGAATGCAGTCAGACTCCTGTCAGATGGCACTTCGACTGTCATTCGACATTTTTCCACTTCGACTGCGCCCTGAATATTTTAACATAAGCAAAACATATGGGGCGGCCACACGATTATGCTCGACTGTTTAGATTGTGCTCGGAATGCTGTCTGATGGCCACAAATGCACCTCGACACCTCCTGAATCGAAATCGGTCCCCCCGATGACATGGTTCACGGATTAACACCTTGTTTCTGTTTCAAACCGTACTCCAGTCATCATCTATCTCAGCAACAGATATCTGAAACTTTTGTACAACAATCATTCCCACATAAATTCAGCATTATTTCATCATAAAAGGCGATGGAAGCATTCAGAGTGCCACGGCTAAACGAGCTGCTAGCTGATGCATTCACTGCGCATCAGACATTTCAGACATGCCTCATTTCTGCTTAAAACTGACTTTAGTGTCAGGGCGGGCGGCTGCCCGACAACTGAAGTGACTGGACCCGCAATGCAGACTCCCAGACTTGGAGTTGGAGTAGGAAAAAACATGGTCTTTATTTCAGGCTTAGGTTCGGTGCACAAGTGGTCAAGCAGCGGACCAGAGGTACAATTGGGATCAGACAAAAACGCAGTCATGATCAAGCAGGGGTCAAGGCACGAGCAAGCACAGTAATCAAAGATGAGGCAAAAAGCGTGGTCGAGGAGAACACAGCAATAATTGGTACACGGCTTGGCAAAAAAAAGGACTGACAACAAAAGGCTGAGATGTGTGCAAGAAGCGACAACAAACTGGTAAAGGAGTGGTGGCTGGGAGGAGATTAAATAAGCAAATGTTAACAAGAGTGCACGTGAGGAGAAGGATCTAGAAAGGGGGCGTGGCTAGTGAACAAAGAGTATAGCTGGGGCAAGACAGTGAGGAAGGGAGTGTGCAAAGTGGCGTGATGTAATAGACAAAGAGACCTGAGCTGGTGCAAGAGTGTGAGTGAATGGAAACAAAACAGACTGACTCAAAGTGAGGGAAAAAACATAATGGCAGGTGCAGGACGTGGAGTGAACCTAATTAACTGGGCGTGAGGGAAACTGAGAATTATGGACAAAAGTAAAATAAAAACTGAGGGCAGAATAACATAACCAAGAACAGGGTATGAACATGAGGACCGAAATGGAACATAAATACTTAAGCAAAACAAAACTAGGAAAGCAATGTGGTAAACAAGCTATAAGAAAAACAAACTACAGAAGGCAAAACAAACAAGTGATAAACAATGATCAATAATGCAAACACAAACCAGCAGAACAAAACTAGAATGGAACTGGATAATGGCTCAAGAATGAAAAGTAACAAAACAAAGTAACACAGCAAAACTAGAACAGAAAATAACCACATGATGACAAAAACTAACGAATACATCAAAGCTGGGGCAGGAGTTGAGCCAAAGGGAGAGGCAAAATAAGGATCAAGGCCTAGACCCCGGCCGGGCATGACATTTAGAATGATTTAAGAGGTTTTACCTTTATCATCTGATGGTTAATAATCCCATTAATCCATGTGGTTGCTTTGGGTGAAGAGACTCTGTCTCAGACATGCTGCTGTGGTCCGAAATGACGCATGCATAGATGCAAAAGGTGGACTGATTTTTAGGGGTGGACCATTCAGTCTGCGACACTGGAATTCGGCCTCTATTGTTATGCGGGCACAAAGGACTTTCCAGATTAGCAATGATGATAATAAGTACAAGCAGCATATTAGTGCATGTACAGAACCTATGCTGAATGTAGTCTTTGGACATGCCAGCACATCTAAATCATTTTCCTTGTTATGTTTCTATTAATATCTCAATAACGGAATGCCGCATTGAAATTCAAATATTTCCTGGAATTACAATTTCTTAGCTCCCAAACCAGTGACCTTGCTAGATGATATACCACTGACGGCCAACCAGAGAAGCTCACATGGTACTGTGCTGTCTGCCCCTCTGTGCACATGAATGGCTGGTCTTCATGTCTATCAGCTTCTGAGTGAAATGGACCAATGAACACTCACCAAATTGCCCACCAACTTGTAAACAACTTTTTCATGGGCTTTAAGTCGAGGGAGAAGGAGACAGTGACATTTAGAATAGTGGTGAAGAGGTTGCAAAACTTTACTGCTGCTTATTATTTTAGAGAGCAGTGGCTTCTATGCACACTGTGCAGTGTCCAGAATACATCTATCAATAGCTAAGGACTTTTTTTTAAATATATATATACAAAATAAACATAGCTGAGGTACAACTGAAGATCTATAAGCATATTTATTTTACAAAATGTTTGTTGAGCGTCCTGAGACGATGAGTGTCCATGCTGTATGCAGTGGCCAAAATGCATCTGTTTATCAATCACCATAAAATGTGCACAATCCAACATAAATATAACACAATGCTAAAAATCCCTCAGCCGGATGAGCATGTATTTAATGAAACAGCGTGTAGAAAGAATGTGACCTTTTGACCCTTTAGAATAGGTCAAGGTTAGCCATCTTTGAACTTGTCCAAATTCTGTGTCCCAAGAATGTTCCTTGGGAATTTGAAGACCGTGGCAGTAATAGAACTGGACTTATGCTGAGCACAGACAGACAGACAGACAGACGCAAAGTCTTTTCAATACCTGATGGCCATATTTTAGCCTCAGGTAAAAATCGATTTTAAACATAAAAAATAGTGGAATAAGTTAGACATAATAAGACTAAAAACAGAGGGAAAATGACAACATTTTAGTCTATGTCCTTTTTTAAAATGTATTTTATACACAGAAGAATCATCATTGCCAGCACCACCTGGGCTTCAGTCACCATCATTATCAAGTGTGAGTGATTTGATGCTGGATGAAAGATCAAAAATGTTCTCTGATGCATACATCTGTATAATGTACCCAAAAATGAAATTGGTCATTGGTCATTTCAAAGTGAAAATAATGGCGGAGCATCCTGAGCTTCTTCTGGCATTTTTACATACACACAATAACAAGGTCTATAAATCCGGAATATAATCACAAGAGTTTTAGGCACAATATACAAAGAGTTTAACGCTGTTGTCCGTGTGGAGCCTGATCAGAGTGTCTCAAATGCATTTCTTCAGTTGTGAATGTACTGAGATACCCATAATGCACTGGGCACAGCATCTCCACACTAAAACCTTCAAAATTAGTGTATTACTTTAAAACTAAAACATATATCTGATATTTTCACTTTATGAAACTTCAGATGTGACGTTAATTTAAATAACTTGTCCGAAATTAGTTTGGTTAAATTTTTAACCATAAGTTAAAACTGTATGCCTCTGGATGACTTGGGTGATATTGCCTGCATATCAGTATGGGGGGGAGCTTTTTTTCCTCCTCTTCCTTCTTCCTTCTTCCTTCTTCCTTTTCTGTGACCGGCTCTCCTTTACTTGCAGAGAATAGAGTGATTTTTTTTATTTAAACCAGCTCTCCTCTGTTGACAGAGGATAGAACTGTGTATCTACTACAAAACATTTAACAGGTAGGTACTCAACTGATTTTAGATTTCATAAATGTTTGTAACTATTCAGCTTTATTTATCACATCGTTAGTGGTCTAAAAATTATTGGACCAAAACTTATCGGAAGATAATTAGTCCGATCATGGTTTTCAAAGTTATCTGAAAAGCTAATCCGATAATGAAAACATCATCTTCTGTAATTAGCGGTTTCTGTAATTGGCGGAACTGTGCCCACCACTATGTATGTATGTATGTATGTATATATATACATGCATACATACGAGGTCTATTAGAGAAGTATCCGACCTTATTGTTTTTTTCAAAAACCATATGGATTTGAATCACGTGTGATTGCGTCAGACAAGCTTGAACCCTCGTGCGCATGTCGGTTGCGTCATTCGCCTGTGAGCAGGCTTTGAGTGAGGAGTGGTCCAGCCCCCTCGTCATTGTTTCATTGCCAGGAAATGGCGGAATGATTTGGGCTTTTTTTCCATCAGAATTTTTTCAGAAACTGTTAGAGACTGGCAGCTAGAAACCATTAGAAAAATTTATCTGGCTTTCTGTGAAAATGTTGCGGGCTTGGTAGAGAATAAGGAGTGTTACTGTCGCTTTAAGGATGGCCCCCAGCAGCTGTGGGGCACGGCACCCTCCGAAGCCGCCATCGACAGGCTGAACAACCATTTCATTTCTAAACGGATGGCTGTCTGGATCCGTGACCATCGTGTGCCATTTCTCTGGTTATCACAAGAGCTGGACATCAACCATTTTCCGGCAGATTTCACTTTTAAAAAGAGATTTAGTCATGGAAAGCCGAGCGGAGGCTTGGCGCGTCACGATGGATTCGCTACTGGAGCGAGACAAAACCACGTCCGTTTTGGTCTCACAGGACGGCTTTGAGATGGCGTTCAGACAGCTGTCGGTGATTTTTCCATCGAGTGATTATCCGGGAAATTGTGGATGTGCCTGGACATGCCAGAACATGTCCTGTGAGGCTTCATCACGGCGTTGCTTTGCGCCATGCGGCACCGCCACGACACACGGAATTCCTCCGCACGTCTGTCTCAATGTGCCGAAAAAGTGCTGATGTCCACGTCTTTTCACAATTCCTGTGCTAGTCAGACGACATCCTGGATAAAACACAAGGTCCAGTTTGGAAATGAACGGCACATTCCACTGTTACAGGGGTTTTTGTCATGGAAAGAGCGGATTTCTCGGATAATCACTCGATGGAAAAACCACCGACAGCTGTCTGAACGCCATCTCAAAGCCGTCCTGTGAGACCAAAACAGAGGTGGTTTTGTCTCGCTCCAGTAGCAAATCCATCATGACGCGCGAAGCCTCCGCTCGGCTTTCCATGACAAAATCTCTTATTAAAAGTGAAATCTGCCAGAAAATGGTTGATGTCCAGCTCTTGTGATAACCAGAGAAACGGTACACAATGGTCACGGATCCAGACAGCCATCTGTTTAGAAATGAAATAGTCGTTCAGCCTGTCGATGGCGGCTTCGGAGCGGGGCACGCCCCACAGCCGCTGGGGGCCGTCCTTAAAGCGACAGTAACACTCCTTATTCTCTACCAAGCCCGTAACATTTTCACAGCCAGATAAATTTTTCTAATGGTTTCCAGCTGCCAGTCTCTAGCAGTTTCTGAAAAAATTCTGATGGAAAAAAGCCCAAATCATTCCGCCATTTCCTGGCAATGAAACAACGACGAGGGGGCTGGACCACTCCTCACTCAAAGCCTGCTCACAGGCGAATGACGCAACCGACAGGCGTGGAAAAACTCACGCATGCGCACGAGGGTTCAAGCTTGTCTGACGCAATCACACGTGATTCAAATCCATATGGTGTTTGAAAAAAAAATAATAAGGTCGGATACTTTTCTAATAGACCTCGTACATACATATATATATATATATATATATATATATATATATATACGAGGTCTATTAGAAAACCCTCGTGGGCATGCAAGAGTTTTTTCACGCCTGTCGGTTACGTCATTCGCCTGTGGGCAGTCTTTGAGTGAGGAGTCGCCCACCCTCTCGTCATTTTTTCATTGTTTAGGAATGGCTCAGAGACTGCTGCTTTGTTGATCAAAATTTTTTCAAAACTGTAAGGCACAACTGAGTGGACACCATTCGTTAAATTCAGCTGGTTTTCGGTAAAAGTTTTAACGGCTGATGAGAGATTTTGGTCTGGTAGTGTCGCCGTAAGGACGGCCCACAGCGCCTGATGGTGATCTGCGCTTTGAGGCGGCAGCGTCTCGCCGTTTCAAGTTGAAAACTTCCACATTTCAGGCTCTGTTGACCCAGTAAGTCGTCAGAGAACAGAGAACTTTCAGAAGAAGTCGGCATGAGGAGTTTATTCGGACATTCCATTGTTAACGGACATGCGGGCAGAGTCGCATGTCGGGCAGGACCCGACCGCGTGGGGCGCGACAGGAAAAACACCTCTGTGTTGGAAACCTTAACGGGCAAGTTGGAACATGCCCAAGCTGTTAAACAATTTCTCAGTTACTCACTTGTTGAAAGCCATCAAAAGCCGCCTGAATTTTACAAATGGTTTTCAACACGGAGGTGTTTTTCCTGTCGCGGCGCACACAGATTTGCCGAGTCATCACGGAAACGACTCGGCGAATTTGCGCGCACGTCTTTCATTAAAAAATGTCCTTAAACAGTGGAATGTCCGCATAAAGTCCTCATGCCGCATAAAGTCCTCATGCCGGCCTCTTCTAAATCTTCACTGTTCTCTCACGACGTCCTGGGTGAATTAAGCCTTAAATTAGGATGTTTTCAGGTCGAAACAGGCTGACGACGGCGCCTGGAAGCGCTGCACGACGTCCCACTCCGTGGGAAGTCCTTACACCGACAGAAACACCCCATAATCTCTCATCAGCCGTTAAACTTTTCACCGAAAACCAACTTAATTTCTCAAATAGCGTCCACTCGGATATTCCTCACAGGTCCAGAAAAAATTTTGATAAAGCAACACGCGCCGTCTCGAGCAGCGTGTGAAACAAAGGAATTCAGCCGAGAGGGCGGGACCACATCTCACTCGAGGCCTGCCCACAGGGAAATGACGTCACCGACACGCGTGAAAAAACTCAGGCATGCGCACGAGGGTTCAAGCATGATTGGTGTGATCGCACGTCATTCAAATCCATATAGTTAAAAAATAAATAAATAAAAGTGTTGGTTTATTATCTAATAGACCTCATATATATATATATATATATATATATATATATATATATATATATATATATATATATATATATATATATATATATATAGACACACACACACACACACACACACACACACACACACACACACACACACACACACACACACACACACACACACACACACTTTGCGGTGGGATACCAATTTAACAACTGCAAATTTTAAAGAAGACAATGCTCATACGGCTGAGGGCATTTTAGCATTACATTATATTTTAAGCTGTAGAGTCAAATTAATTATCTAACCATTGTTCTAGATAAATATAGAACATGCACTCAACAAAAATATAAATGCAACACTTTTGGTTTTGCTCCCATTTTGTATGAGATGAACTCAAAGATCTAAACCTTTTTCCACATACACAATATCACCATTTCCCTCAAATATTGTTCACAAACCAGTCTAAATCTGTGATAGTGAGCACTTCTCCTTTGCTGAGATAATCCATCCCACCTCACAGGTGTGCCATACCAAGATGCTGATTAGACACTATGATTAGACTGCCCACAATAAAAGGCCACTCTGAAAGGTGCAGTTTTGTTTTATTGGGGGGGGATACCAGTCAGTATCTGGTGTGACCACCATTGACCTCATGCAGTGCAACACATCTCCTTCACATAGAGTTGATCAGGTTGTCAATTGTGGCCTGTGGAATGTTGGTCCACTCCTCTTCATTGGCTGTGCGAAGTTGCTGGATATTGGCAGGAACTGGTACACGCTGTCGTATACGCCGGTCCAGAGCATCCCAAACATGCTCAATGGGTGACATGTCCGGTGAGTATGCCGGCCATGCAGGAACTGGGACATTTTCAGCTTCCAAGAATTGTGTACAGATCCTTGCAACATGGGGCCGTGCATTATCCTGCTGCAACATGAGGTGATGTTCTTGGATGTATGGCACAACAATGGGCCGCAGGATCTCGTCACGGTATCTCTGTGCATTCAAAATGCCATCAATAAAATGCACCTGTGTTCTTCGTCCATAACAGACGCCTGCCCATACCATAACCCCACCGCCACCATGGGCCACTCGATCCACAACATTGACATCAGAAAACCGCTCACCCACACGACGCCACACACGCTGTCTGCCATCTGCCCTGAACAGTGTGAACCGGGATTCATCCGTGAAGAGAACACCTCTCCAACGTGCCAAACGCCAGCAAATGTGAGCATTTGCCCACTCAAGTCGGTTACGACGACGAACTGGAGTCAGGTAGAGACCCCGATGCGGACGACGAGCATGCAGATGAGCTTCCCTGAGACGGTTTCTGACAGTTTGTGCAGAAATTCTTTGGTTATGCAAACCGATTGTTTCAGCAGCTGTCCGAGTGGCTGGTCTCAGACGATCTTGGAGGTGAACATGCTGGATGTGGAGGTCCTGGGCTGGTGTGGTTACACGTGGTCTGCGGTTGTGAGGCTGGTTGGATGTACTGCCAAATTCTCTGAAACGCCTTGGAGACGGCTTATGGTAGAGAAATGAACATTCAATACACGAGCAACAGCTCTGGTTGACATTCCTGCTGTCAGCATGCCAATTGCACGCTCCCTCAAATCTTGCGACATCTGTGGCATTGTGCTGTGTGATAAAACTGCACCTTTCAGAGTGGCCTTTTATTGTGGGCAGTCTAAGGCACACCTGTGCACTAATCATAGTGTCTAATCAGCATCTTGGTATGGCACACCTGTGAGGTGGGATGGATTATCTCAGCAAAGGAGAAGTGCTCACTATCACAGATTTAGACTGGTTTGTGAACAATATTTGAGGGAAATGGTGATATTGTGTATGTGGAAAAAGTCTTTGAGTTCATCTCATACGAAATGGGAGCAAAACCAAAAGTGTTGCGTTTATATTTTTGTTGAGTGTATATTCTGAAAGCTGAGATTGTTATGAACAGTTTGTTATGTAAAAAAATGAGCATTATAACCAAAAAGTACTTTGAACGGGGAATTACTGACAGTATGGGAAAATTAAGAAAATGCCCCTGGACATCATAGCGTTAAATATGAAAATTATAGTTTGACAAGGATGCACATTTCTGAACTGTACAGCAGGTGGCAGTGTTCACCAAGTGGCAACAGAGCACATGATATCTTAATTTTAATGCAGACTCTGCAGCAATGGTTGAAACATAAGTGTTTAAGGGTTCCAAACATTTTAAAGCAATGTTTTGAGTCACAATACTGACAGAAAGATCTGGCATCATTCACATTCTATCCACCCTTTAGTTATTGTTATAGTTTCCCCTTTAGTTCACATTTTGGCTCATATTGTGATGTCTTCCTTTTCATGCAGACTGTTGAAGCACAGGTGTATAGATAAATAGATATACTTTATTGAGCTCACCATGGAGAAATTACATTTACACTCCAGTTACCTCAGACAGCAATTTGTCCACAATTATTACTTGTTTACCGTAATAATTGCACACATCAGAATTAAAGGCAACACATACACATTTGACATTGTTTATGTGCACTAAGTTTGAAGAAGTACGTTATCCGAATTGAGGCAAGTGGGTGAAGGTCACGCAGCAGCCCTGAGTAATTTGCAGTAACTATGACATCTCCAGCCACAGGTTCTACCTATTGTTTAATTCCAGTTTTACTTCCCTCTTCTGTTGAATATTTCATATGGTATTTGCTCATGTAACAGGCATCATGTTTCTCCGCACACTTGATAACTTAAATCTGCTTGTTAGCCAACACTGACATAAAGGGCGGAACAGACAAGTTTACGTGAGCTTACAGAAACAATAAAAAGCTGCTTTTAGGATTGATCTGATGAATCAAGGTTCACCACAAACTATCAGATCATCCTCTCTGTGCCATTGAACAGACTTTTGAGACTTGCAAAATTATAGCATTTATTGTTTTAGTTTTATTGTCTATACCAGTGATTCTCAACCGGGGTGCCGCGGCACCCTAGGGTGCCGTGATCGATTGTCAGTGGTGCCGTGGGTATTTTTCATATTCGCGATTATTTTTCATATTCGCGATTACCGTGAATTATTTATTTTATCCATAAAGCATAAAACGACTCAGAATCTGACGTCATTGTGCTGCAGCCTCGCTCTCGTCTTAAGGCGGGACAATAACAAGGAGGCTGACGGCTGATTAAAACAGTACTGTCTCCTTCAAAAGCCGTCTAAAATGCGGAGCTGTCGGTGTGTGTGTCGGTGTCTGTGCCTGTGTGTGCGCGCGCGGAGTTAACAGGCTGCAGACTGCGAAGGAGGGGGTGGGTGAGGGAGATTCCTGAATGCAGGCGCAACACGTTCAGTGCGCAGCGAGCGTGGAGCAGAGAGAGGATTTTAACCCGAGTGAACGTTAACAAAACGGAAACATGAAGCTGATTTTACTTCTCTCTGAACTTTCTCTAAAGGTGTGATTCTGCCGTTACCGTCCTGTTCACACCATGTGCGCGTCGTATGCTGAATTTATGAGATCATGAGATGAAATAAATGGTCAAATATCTTTAAAAACATATTTAAAAAATGAGAATATATGAATGAACTGAGCCACAAAAAAAAAAACAATGTTCAGACGCAGAGATCACAAAAAGCAGGTGAGAACTCTGAACTTTAACAGCTGTTATTTTCCAAAGGTATTTATTTGTTCAATCTTGAGCTTAATGCAGTGTTTAAGCACAAAACGTGACTGATGAGGAGAAACAATTTCAGAAATGCAACAGAAACAACCACAAATCAGAAAAAGTTGGGACTGTATGTAAAATGAAGATAAAAATAAAAATGTTGCACCATTCCCAGTTTCTCCACTCACAGAAGCCAAACGTTCTTCCAGAGTTGTGTAATTATACTACAATAGTAGAATATAAAGAAGGGGAAAAAAAGAAAAAAAAATAGACAATATATTCGTCAATCGCAATTATTTGTCTGACAATTAATCGTCTCCAGAAATTCCTAATCGTGACAGCCCTACTTGAGATCAGAGCACAAAATGCTTGAGGATTTTCAAAATGCGGTGTTTTCTGTATCGATTTTCTATTGCGATAATTGGGTTTTGCGCAAAACCAGAGGTAATAGCATTATAATATTTTGGTTGGTGGTGTGCCGCAGGATTTTGTAAATATAAAAAGGGTGCCGCAGCTCAAAAAAGGTTGAAAATCACTGGTCTATACAACCCAGCTGGGATGATCAATCTCATTCTACTACATTTTTACTGTCCAAGCTCTACGTTGTTAATAGCACAGGGTAAACGGGTCACACACAGGGTATATAACATATATCATATATGTGAAATAAAGCTGAAGTGACATTGTGTTGAGATGCTGCAGCTTCACATCAGTTTGACATTTTCCCGCTGCTCCATGTATTAAAGTACAGGACTGTTACTGTCTCTCCACTGTTTCAGATGGAGTAATTATCGTATACCCTGTTTCTACAATTTATTCAATACAGTGTATTAAGGACTATAATTGCAGACGGTGATGAATTGCACTGAAGCGGTGACATTTATTGCTTCTCAGCTATCCTGTCATTAGCAAATTAGGCTTAGAGGCTGAGATGATCCAAAGAGACCCTGTAAGTACTCAGCCAGACACGCTGGAGCTCTGAAGAATGACTGTCATCATCAGTGGAAATGAGCCCGTCTCACACATCTTCTACTGTCTCAATTTTTCATTCTCCGCCAGAATCTCTGTGTTTAGAGTGTGAGGGCTACATCGAGACACAGCTGCTTGGCTGAAAACCCAGGTGCAGTCCAAAAAAACCTTTAAGATGTTGGGTCTTTGTTCCTTTTTCTTTCTTTCTTTCTTTCTTTTTTTAATCATTGCATGGCACCCAGATGAGACATGATGTTATGTCATAGCTCCCTTCCATTGTCCAACGAGCACATTGAAAGAAGAGGTAATATATAAGCTCGCTAAAAGGGCAAATGTGTCATCCTCTCTATGTATCCCTCCTTTTTTCCCTGACTGAAGGGCCTTCCCTCTCACAAAGCCGTTGCTTTTAAAATCGAACAAAGAACCTGCTGTGCATCAACTAACTGCTCGGGAGCACGAATAAGTCCATCATCTGAGCTGTGATAAATCCTTCTGAAGCAAACTGCACTCTCATGTGGGATTGTTTAATTGGCAAAATGGGATAAATCCATGTTGAATTTTAATATTCTGTCCTTGTTTTTGTAGTTTTTGGTGCGGTTTATTTGATAAATGCTGCAAACGTGTTGCAAGAGCCTTAATGATGTTTTTTTTCTTTACCATGCTGTCTTTACTCAAGCCACTGTTTTGGGATTAACTTCTCTCTCCTCCAGGCAGTACTCAGAAGCTAATTTCTGAATTCTCTAACACCTTATTTTTTTTATACCACTGTTTCATTACAGGCAAACTCCAGGAATTGTGTACAGATATGAACAGTGTAGTGAGGCAGCGCAGGTTATCCTGCAACACTGTCGAGACAAAACTTGGAGGTGGATTTTCATGGAAATGGTCTGTAAACTGGTGACACTGCAGTATTTCATATTAGTTTGTAGTAAGTGCTGAATTTTAACCAGTGGTGCAGCACAGTTCCCCTAATCTGCTAACCACTAATTAGCAAAGCTAACTTTTTTGTTAGCTGATCAGCTTTTGAGCTAACTTTGAAAACCATCAATGGACCAATTAACTTCTGCTAAATTTAGTTCCAATAACTTTTAGACCGCTAACATCGTTTTGCGGGTATAGTGGATAAAGCTTAACAGTTAAAAACATTTGTAAAGCCTGAAATCATACATTTTATTTCCTGTCTTTTACGTGTTTTGTAGCAGACAGGCAGCTATGAGAAGTAGAGCTCAATCCTCTGGCTGCAGAGGAGACCTGGCTAGCAGAGAGAAAGGAAGAGCAGAAAAAAGGTCATTTATTTTCACAGCCATGCAGTCTTGCAGATGTGTCGGAGGAGACATGCACAGCAGGCCAGTTTTGACTTATGGTTCAAATTGTAAACAAACTAATTCCGGACAAGTTATTGAAATTAACATCACCTCTATTATTTTGACAAAGTGAAAATATGAGCTATATGTTTTAGTTTTAAAGTACTGCACTAATTTTGAAGGTTTGAGTGTTTACAGACACACATGCCAAAAGGCATTATGGGAAAATGAACGTCCTGTCATCAGTGGTTGGTGAGTTTATTTATATGTAAAAACCAACACACACGTTACTGTAACGTGTGTGTTGGTTTTTACAAATAAATCTGTATTTGTAAATATGTCATTTTTTTCATTTGTAAAAAAAAGGCAATTTGAAAACTGAAAATTCTGTTTGTTAAGTGATTCAGTGATTAAGTGATTCAGCACTTATAGCAAATGTGGGCAATTGGTATTCACACTCCCATCCAGTAAAGGTGTTCATGGTAGTGAATACCAATTGCCACACATTCGCCATATGTGCTTAATCACATTTTTTTTTATTTAAGTGTGTGAGTGATTTGTCCGTTTAATAAAACATGAAGGGTATGCCAGTTGGTCTGGGACACACAGAACTGCTTCCTTGAGGGAAAGTTTGATGCTCAAGTTAAAACAGCTTCAGGTCAAGTAAATAAGTAAAGTATAAGTAAATAACTAAATAAAACTGCTGCACAATTCCTGAAAAAAAGTCATTCCATGTTTTTCCACAACAATTTTTTTGTCTTTAAGACTAAATAAAAAAGGTCAACAGGACCTTTATATTAGTTTTTAGAAAATTTCAGTGGTGTTTTTCATTGAGGATCTCTCACTAATAGACACTGTGAAAATGCAGTGAGTGAGGGTGAGTGAGGAGACAGACCCATGTGATATTCTTTGCTCCCTCGGACTGGCTGTGAAACAAAGATCATCTGGAGGAGAGATGGAAATTACTGATGAGAATTTGTATTTACAGGAAGTGGCCGAACAAAGTTTCTGTGATGTTTCGTCGCTGAACTTTTAATGGAAATATTAATGCAGAGAAGTACAGTGACATTCTTAAACAACATATGTTGTATTCAAGAAGACATCTTTTCCAGGGATGTCTATGCATTTTCCAACAATACAATGCAAAACTACATTTCACACACATTACAAAGGCATGGCTGTGGAACAAGAAGCTACCGGTAGAGGACTGGCCTGCCTGCAATCCTCACCAGTCCCCAAAGAGAATGTGTGGAGAATTTTTAAATGAAAAATTCAGTGATGAACCTGAAGTTGCATGCCTTAGGGCCCCTTCACACACAACATGAAAGATGCAGAAACCGGAAGAAAATCTGCAAACCAAAAACAAAATGGGGAACCATGAAAACATTCCACCTGCTGTCGGGAGGGACGCATGGTCAGACAGGCGTGCACAATACTGCGGAAACGGTTTTGTGAGCACAGTGCGAGCGCGTGGAAAGTCGCGCACACAGCAGTGGAGGAAAAAATTGATCAAATACCATGAGAGGCTTCGTGGCTTGGTTTCTCCAATCCCACAGTGAATTTTAAATGTTGTAAGAAGGAATGGCAACATTACAAAGTGGTAAATGCTTTTTTATCCTAATCTTTTCTGGATTGTGTTGCAGGAATGGATGTATAAATAAAGGTGACAAGGAAAAAACATGAAATAAAACATGAAATATCTTGGATTCATACTATTTGCAATGAAATGGAAGTTAAAGTACTGAAAATCACTATTATTTGTTTGTTTATTTATTTATGCATTTTCCATACTTTCCAACTTTTTCTGATTTGGGGTTACACTTCATCAGTTACAGTGAGGTGTATCAGATGTCTGATGTCAGATGTGTCTGTGTTTCTGTTTCAGTTGGTCAAACCTTTTTTTTCTATTTCCTGTCACCTGTTTGTATGCAACCTTATGTTTAACTCAGTGACATTCAACAGTCATTGTGCATGTTACCCTGGAAAGATTACATTCATACTTACAGAGTCATACATCGTGTCTGCAAATGTTAAACTACCACAGGCAGTCGTTATGCTGGTTGCGCATCTGGGGAATGAAGCACAGCTGTGACAGCTGTGCTGCAAAACCTTGAATTTAAAGCGAAGGCAAACCTGATCCATAATACAAAACCAGGCCGTGCTGAGCTACTCACCATATACAAACAGTACATATTCAGCACTGCTGGTCCCCAGGTAGTTGCTGGCCTCACATCGGTATGTGCCGTTGTCTGTTTTGTTCAGTGTGGTGATGGTTAGTTCCCTGCCCTCCACAATCATCCGCTCAATGTCTGGCAGCTCTCCTCCATCTTTAGACCACTGCACCTGTTCAGGTCTGGGGAAGGAGAGGGAAGAGGCATAAAGTACTGCAGAAATGTGTCTCCTACTGCTTATAATTTTCTAAATGTCACAAATTGTGAACTTTAGAGACATTCTGGGAAAAGTGGCATGCACTTCGGAAAATATGGAAGATTCATGAGGCTAACCTCCCATGTTACCATGGTTGAGGTATGCATAAGGTGTTGTTACTGTGAACGACATGTTGGTCGATGAGCTACTGCAAGTAGTAACAGTCCACAGTCCAGATAGTGTTATATTCTGCTCATCTTTACTAAGTGCCAGCCACTTCCAAAACATCCAATCAGTTCAGTGCCAAGCAAATCCTCCATACTCTCAGAAATACACCACACCAATTGCAAACACCTCTTTCAGTGTAACTTGAAACACACTTATTTACTTTATCACAAAGAAATCACAGGTTTATAGTAAATTAATTTGTTCTCTTGGTTCATAGGAATGGATCATTTTTCATGAACCCCGAAAACCCAGTCAGATGACCAGGAATTAAAGCTGCACGGCCTTTCAAATGTCAAAATTTCAAAATAGGCAAAATTTAGTTTAAACAGAAATACAAGCTTCATAATGTAGGTTCATGTTTGTAACGTGTTGCAAAATTACAGCTCATTTTAATGAAGAGAACATATTTATCTGGGGGGGGGATTCCACTGCAATTTTTTTTTCCTTTTAACACTGAGGTTTTGAGATTACATTTAACACAACTTTCTTGTGTGATGTGTATTCATGGGGCGCGCATGATAACATCACTCCAGAAGTGTTATCTTATTTCAAAATCAGTATTTTTCAATTTAGAAGTGTCTATTTCTTGCTAACTTTTACATAATATATAAGAAGCATTAAATTTCTATAGAAATAAGCTGTTTTGGAGCATTTTCCATGATCTTGGTTTATTTTGTTTGAGCAAGCAGCCAGCTGACATCACGCTGTCTGTCTTTACACCAGCTGGCTGTTGCAGGTGCTTCGCAGCATCCCTTCTCAAGTCCGGGAAAGCCTTCACATGATCTGACATAGCTGCCAAATGTAGTTCATGGTGAAATTTTATATGTTTTCCAGACAGCGTGGAGTTTGATCATAATAGCAATATCATATTATGAATCCCTTATTTAAAGGCTAAGGAATAAAATTATAGTGGTTCAGAGAAAATTCTTTGCATGACTTAAATCTTGAAAAAAAACAAAAAAAAACAGAGGACGTGCACCTTTAAATAATCAGGTAAAGCAAGACAGACAATCAAGCATCCAGCATCCTTTCTCAAGTTGGGGAAAGCTTCCACATGATCTAACATTGTTGCCAAATGTAGTTTATGGTCATCTGGTCACTGGAATTTCTTCCCTTCAGGGGAAGAAAGTTTATATGTTTTCTAGACAGTGTGGACTTTGATCATAATAGCAATATCCTATTATGAATCCCTTATTTAAAGGCTAAGGAATAAAATTATAGTGGTGCAGAGAAAATTCTTTTCATGACTTAAATCTTGAAAGAAAAAAAAAAAAAACAGAGGCCGTGCACCTTTAAATAAAAAATGTTTGCAATTTTGTGTTGTCTACTGCATTTGGGATAGAGGTTTTACTTCTAATAAGGTAAAGCAAGACAGACAATCAAATGCATATTTTATTCCAGAATTTTCAAAGTAACACTGTGGAGGTGGAGCTTAGTCATGTCTATGGTGCCACATACTGAACACCGCTGCAATGCAAAACACCTATTTACGAGTAGTAACTATTAGGTAAAATTTCCATTCATCCATATTTCAAGCTTAATCTATTTCTATTTTAATCTGTTTCCTTTGACATATTATATATACACACAACTTACATTGGATTGCCTATGGAAACGCACTCCAATTTGAAGTATTGGCCTTCTTGTGGAATAATCAGTGAATGTGTAATCTCCAGATGGGGAACATCTGCAAAGAAGAGACATAAAATGCACTGCTATGACAGACTTGTACTGTACGATGCAGTGTTTCAAACTAACGAAGTGCTACAGTCGTTGGCTGTTTGCCCATTGGGCAGCTCTCAGTTGAAGTCTATATCCGTGTTGTGCTTCGGTACTAATCCCTTACCTGCAAACTAATCCTGCACTAATTCTGAGCAAATGCAAAGCTAAACCTGCAGACATAAATGTAATCTCAAACCTTGTATTTCTTCTCAGTTCTAAGCTTACACCTAATCCTATCAGGATTCTCCCTCAGCATCCACTTCTCCCAGCCAGTGGTGAACTCACCATGCCTCTCCTGTTCTTGCTGAACCTATCACACCTGTGTTTCATCTGTGATCACGGGTTCTTTGGCTGAATCTCAATGCTCTCCAAAAGCTCTAAACCATGAACCCTCACAGATTTAATTGGCATCACCTGGAAAGTGACTGAATGCAAGAGGCTGCAGGGTTCAAAAGTGGTATAAAAAAGAATGAAACGGCACCACAGACTGTATATATACTTTATAAACCCTGTGTGCCGCACGGTGCATCTGGAAAGTAGTCATAGCGCTTCACTTTTTCCACACGATTCCACACTGTGACTGTCATTTCAACGTGAGTTAGGGAACAATC
Source organism: Thalassophryne amazonica (assembly GCF_902500255.1). Classification (NCBI taxonomy): domain Eukaryota; kingdom Metazoa; phylum Chordata; class Actinopteri; order Batrachoidiformes; family Batrachoididae; genus Thalassophryne; species Thalassophryne amazonica. Next base: position 111,867,348 of record NC_047106.1, read on the forward strand.
ATTTTTTATGTGTGTGTCCAACTGTCACCCAACAGCAGCACAAATATATAAAAATACTTACGTCACCATCAACTGAGATTATAATCCAGATTAATCAGCGCTCCATGTGAATAAAGTTGAACCTTGTCAACTCCAAAGTGGCACAGACAGCAGTCACGTGACTGTTTCCATATGTGCATTACTGTAACAACAGCGGTGGGTAAGGGTCCGGTCCCACTGGGGAGAGGATTAATTGCACATGAATTGAGTACAAATTTCGGGCGTTTGTTGTCCTCTGCAACAAAATTGGCCTGAAATGACAAATCCTCAGTATGCATCGGACCTGGCGCCACGAGGGGGCGTTTGGGGGCGACGCCCCCTCACGTCATCAACCTCCGATGTGAGAGTTATCAAAAAATAAAAATAAAAAAGAAAGAAAAAGAAATACTGGAAAATATAGCAAAATATTAGTTATTCAATAATATCATGTATTTAACAAATAAACCAAATTAACTAAAGTAATTCATTTTAAAACAAACGGATATGGTGTGTGTCTGTGTTTGATAGATTTGATAGGTTGAAGGTTGCGCTTGTCAGTGTGGCAGAGGGCAAGGATCCTGAGTCCAGCGATTATGGCAAGGTGGACGAATTAAAGCATGCTCCATTTATTCAAGCAGTGTCAGAGCTGGAGTTCCTGGGATTCGTCAAGTCCAGTTAGTGCGAGAACTCTTTCTCAACATTAAAAAGAGTGTTCAGTGATCACAGACTCAGCATGCTGCATGAACGAAAGGCGAACTTAGGCTGGGCATACACTGTACGATATTTTCAATCATTGTACTTGGCTCCAGCTCAAACTGTGCGACAAAACCGCAGGGTTTAAAAGTTCAGAGCGCACGATTCATGTTCTCACACTGTATGGCCCGATGCTCTGATGCGATCTGACTGCTCACATTGTACGTTCAAAAACCACACGTCGGAAACTTTTTTTCCTTTAAAAAAAATTTATTTCATGCCTATCAGTGTGCACAGTGAGTGAAATCAGGTGGGGGAGACTGAACATATATGCGCGCACGCACACACAGCAGACAGCAACATGATCCATGAGAGGACAGTAAAAAAGAAAACATAAACATTCATAACAGGTGTTGCTACTTACACTGTTGTATAAATAAACTATATTTCATACGGAGTCATACAGCTGTGCAAGGTGCAGAAGCTTACTCCCTCATCTGTCGTAAATCCTGCTGTTGTCTGCTGTGTGTGCACGCACGCATATACGTTCAGTCTCCCACCGCCTGATTCCACTCACTGTGCGCGCTGACAGGCATGAACTTTAATATGATATTAGGTTATTGCAAGAGAACGCAATAAAAAAACACAAGACTTTACATGAGAGAACTGTTTGCTCTCTCTGGTGTTTGCTCATCGACAGTGCGTGAGGTAATCAACGCGTAGACGCTTGTAGTGCTGCTTCAGCAGCACGGAACCCTCACGAGCCACGAGGGCCGACGGTCGTCCCACTGGCGTTTAGGAGGATTTGCGCATGAAATGAGGAGACAAAAGCTGAGCATCCGCAACAAAGGTGGGCGGAAATGACAAATGTCCCGGGGTGGATCAGTGAATACATGAGGAAGAAAAGCGGATATAACAGGGAACAGAAGCGAAGGCGACCGCGGAGGCGCCCCCATGAGGGGCACAGCGGCCGTGATGCACTCGCTTCATCCGTGCCCACTCTGTCTGCATGCGCGACATACCATTTGCGACCGTCATGTGGCCGTGCTGGGCACGCGTCATATCTGTTTTGCACACTGTCCCGGTCCGCTGCCAAGCCGTGCCAACCCGTCGGTTGTGGATATCAGCGGATGACAGGGGATATGCGGCGCGTTGGTTGTGTATGTCCTGCGTATGTCTTCAGTATGTGTTCAGGCAGTGATGCGGATCTCATCCGCAGCAGGATTTTTGAGCCGCTCAAAAATCCTGGCTGCGGACATGTGTGCCTCTGCGGATGATCACAAACGTTTTCGGATAGCGGCCGACTCATACAGGAATGTTACACGGTTATTGCAGTTGTTTGGCGGATGTGGGCCACTTTTGTGCGCATTCCATCCGCAAATCCTCCTAAACTCCAGTGGGACAGGGCCTTTAGTCTGTGATGTGGATGTAATAGGCACGCAAAATATTCATTTTACACACTGTCCCAGTCCGCTGCCAAGCCGCAATACCCCGTCAGCTGCAGATATCAGCGTATAACGGCGGATATACAGCACATAGCTTCAGTATGTATTGCGTATGTAAGGCGCATGTGATCCGCAACCAAAATTTTGTGCAGCTCAAAAATCCTGGCAATGGAAAAACGCGCCTCTGCGGATAATTGCAGAAGTGTGCAGATGTCAGCCGACTCATACAAGCATGTTTCACGGATATTGCAGATGTTAAGCGAATATGAGCCAATTTTGTGCGCAATCCATACACAAATCTTAAATGTGGCTTGTTGTGGGACTCACAAAACTGATCTCGTCATTGACTATGTGTTGCCACAGTTACTTTGAAAAGATAGTTTTTAGTTACTTTATACAGTTATTTTATAAGCAGATGCTGGCAAATTGGAACTAATAAGTAATGTAATCATTAAGGTAACTAGTGATTTTACTTGGTTACTCTTAAGATTGAGTAATCAGCAAAGTAACTAATCAGCAATGTAAAAATAAAATAAAAAATAAAAATAACCAAGTTACATTACTAGTTACTTTATTAGTTACAGTCAGTTAATGAAGTAACTGTAAAAAGTAACTAATAAAGTAACTTTTCAAAGTAACTGTGGCAACACCTGTTTGCCATACAGTGCTGTGAAAAAGGTAGTGCACCCTTGAGATTTTATGTTTGAATTTTTTATGACATCAAAACAACAAAACAAAAAAGTCTGGTGTTTTACATATATAAAAAATCTAAAATGATTGCCTTTAAACTCATAGTAAAAAGTTATCTGAATAAGAAGAAATAAAAATCTAAAAGACACAATTATATTGTGAATACGTAAGTGCACTCTTAATATATTGCATGTAAACCATCACTTTGACATCCAGTCTTCTTCTAACAAGTCAGGGGATGGATACATGAACATTTCCAAGACACTTATTATGTCTTTGACTCTATTTACATCAGTTATGAAGAAATACAAACAGTGTGGTAGTCTGTGGTAAATCTGTGTGGGGCAGACAATTGTCAAAAACTGAGTGACTGTGGAAGAGGAGATGAGTGAGGAAAGCCACCAAGACACCCAGACAACCCTGAAGCAGTTATCAGCTTTTGTGGCTGCAAATGGAGAAATTGTGCATAGTGCAAGTTTTGCATTTTGCATCACCACTCACAGCAGGTTTGAAGCTGAGAGTGAAGTGACTGGGATGAGAATCAGCACCTCCAAATCTGAGACCATGGTCCTGTGGTGGAAAACGGTCGATTGCCCCCTCTGGGTCATAGAAGAGTTACTGCCCCAAATGGAAGCGTTTAACTAGTAACCCATAGGTTTTCTATAGACAACCATTTTGAAGTGCAAAACCAGCTCTCTGTGTTGCCAAGTTGGCAGCACTTGCTGTGCCTATATCATGGCCAACCCACATTTGGATAAAGAGGTGGGATGCTGGTGAGACCATGTATGACCTGGGAAGGACCAATGAAGCCTGATCATGTGCCCATGTCTGAATTATCAAATAAACTAAGCTAACAGGCTAACCTTGGTTTGGGTGTTTATTAAATCATATTTTTGGGGGAGGGAGTGGTGGCTTTGGTAAAGGTTTGCTTTGGTGTGGGTATTACAAATATATTACCTGCTTATTTCATCACTAACTGTGGATTAACTGGACCTAATGTCATCAAGCTACCAATAGCTGCTAAAAATGCTAACACCATTACTATAATGCCGGGAGGGGGACCGAAACACAGCCGTTAGCACTCCTAACGTCTGTGTGTTGTGGGTCCTGGATGACAATCACCCAGGCAGACAATTGGCCCATTTTCACATCTAAAATAACCATCTATCTGGAAACGGGCCACATGGCCAGAATGTCAGAACTGATGCTCCTTAACAATACAAGCAATACTCCTCATCTTACTCTCTCTTAGTAACCGCTCCTTTGATACAAAGTCATTCCAGAGGCACCCAAGGATTGACCAAAGAAACCTAGTACCAAAGACATCTAAGGTGCCTCTAACCTATAGACAGAAAAACACATTAACACTCTTACTCACACCTATTTAATATTTCCAATTCACCTATACTATCCTGCATGCCTTTAGAAATGTGAAGCAGCCGTAGCACTCGGAGTGGACACATGCGAACATGGGGAGAACATGCACGCTCCACACAAAAAGGACCAGGTTGGATCTGTACCTGGGTGAGATAAGCCTGGGTCTGTCTCACTGTGAGGCAACAGTGCTAACCACTAAGCCACGATTTGTAATAAAATGCTCAAAAAAGGGACAGTCCTCTAAACAGGTAGCAGCCACAACATGCAGCCACTCTACTACTGAAGCTCTGGACTCACCTCATCGTCAACAAACGAGCTGTCATACAAAGCGACCGCAGCCCTAATTATGCATAACGTTATGGCTTTAAATGTCTTAAACTAAGAACTTATAAAAATTGGGAGAGTTAAACGAGTTATAGAGACCAAAACTGCTTTTTTGTACCATCTTTATTCCTGCTCTAATGTTGGTCATTTTAACATAGGTTTCTATGAGAATCTTCTAATTTTGGAGCCAAGCAGCCAGTCAAGGAAGTGCAATTTTTTCTTGTTCCAGGTGCATCTCATTTTTGATTGTCAAAGCTTACCACTAGGACAGCACGTTATGAGATAACATGTTATGTTGACAACGCTAACATTCATGCTCCTGAAAACTGTTTCTTTTTTCTTTAGGCTTAACATACCTCACTAATCTAAATGTCACTAATCTCCCTACATAGTACATGCCTCGGGACTCTGAGGTTTTGATCCCGGTGTATCTTCAAAGGATTCAAAGGATTCAAAAGAATTTTATTGTCATATGCACAAAGGAACATGTTCCCTGCAAAATGAAATGTGTCTACTGCATTTAACCCATCCTAATTGCCAGTTAGGAGCAGAAGTCGCCATTAGGCGCCCGGGGACCACCTCCAGATGTACATCCCTGCCTTGGTCAACAGCAGGGCTGAGCAAACCAAGACCAACCCATAACAAACGACACACATAACACACAACACACATAGGCCGGCCCGGTACATAAACACATATAAAAAGCACACGAGGTAAGGAAGAGAAAAAACCCTCATAGCCACTGTGTTACACAGCAGCAATGAGGAAAAAAACCCCCATCAGCACAGAAAAACAATAATCACACAGACAAACAAAGATGCAGGACGACAACCGAGATTTGAAAGTCCAGTTTATCAGAACACTCCGGAGGCAGCCTATTAGGCGCCATCAACGGCCTTGTCCAACAATCCTGAAAGGGGGAGGGGCTCAGCCCTGAGCAGTCCACTGTCCACAGTCAATGTCAGAGCTGGAGAAGCTGAGGGGAGGGGGATGACCAGGGAGCGAGGCTTAAGTGTTGATCTTCTTGAGGAGGTTTTTTATCGCAGCGGCCTTGAAGTGCAGCTGTGTTTGGGGAAGCCAAATGAATATCCAGATTAGCAGACGCCTGAAAGATTCCACAGTTCTGAGAATAGAGTGGCTCTCAATACATCTGAATGTAGGATGTGGTCTTTACTGATGGTCAAAGCGGATTTCCAGAGCTGCAATCCTGCCTGAGATGTTTTCCAGCGTGCGGTTAACACCCGCCGACTGCGCAGCCACTGCCTTCCCAATTGAATCAATCATGTGGGGCAGCCTGGACGGCCCAATTATTGCTGCTTCCACTTTCTTAATTTTCCGGTAAACCAGCGCCATGCCCGCTCCACACAGCAGAAAGCCGGTCACCACCAAGCCAAATATATACACATCTTCAACGTCCTCCACAGAAAGCGTGTAAAGGCACATGACCTGCCATCTCCTCCACGAGTCCATCACGTAACCCATCACATGCGTCCCGGCAGGACAGGTCGGGTCCTCCGCCCCCGAATGTCTTGTGGAAAAAATAGTGTCAATTGCGTTCAGAGACCACTTTAACAGATCCATTTTTGTCGTTTTCCAGAAGAGCAAAGCTGCAGCCTCACAGACAACACGCCACAGAAGCAGGAAAGATAAGGAAAAAAAATCTATGGACACAAATTGATTTTTAGAGTGTTTTCTTGCCATCTACAACTGTGGACCCAGCCGAGTGTCTTTAAAACTATTCCCTTGTTTTTGGACTTTCCTGTTTTCTGTTGTTAGTGTCCTTTCCTCACTTGTGCAATAAGTTACTTTCTTTAATTATGCCTCGCTGTTCACCCGTGACAAATCCGGCTTTGCGGCAGGTGTGTGTTGCACTCACAGTGGACCTCTAGGACCTCTGTTGTCATGTAGGGGTTGGACAGAGACACTTGCTCCACGCTGCAGGTGTAGGCGACCCCATCATCCCGTCTGTCCACCTGAAACTGGAGGCTGCTTTTCACTGTGAATGACTTTCCTGTTGCATTCACCTCCTTGGTGCCTGCACAGTCAAAACAATGACACAATCAGATGTACCAACTGTTGTTCAGGAAGAATAATTAATTATAGTATAAAGAAACAGGTTATAAGAGAAATCAGCTTGTATGTCATGTTGTGAAATTCATTTCATGTTGCTTTTCTGACACAGACAACAGCAGTTTTTTTTTGCTATATATCCTTCAAGAGAAAAGAGTCCTTGGCCTTTAAAAATCAAGTCAAAGTAGAGAGAACGGTGAGGGCCAAGCCGCACGAGCATGAGTCGGTTGGATGGGTATGTTTGCTCCTGGAGGACCGTCTCTCAAACATCCCCTTCAGCACAAACAGGCACACCACGGGCCGAGTCACTCCAAAGCTTTTCTTATCCTCCTTTGTCTCAGTATGATGCTCTGAATCCTACAAATCTTAATTTGTGTTTGTATTGTCCCTGCCCTGTGATGTCTTCATTCGCACAAATCCCTTTTAAATTCTAATTGGACACACGGCTTTGTTGTTTACAACACAACGCCGCTGCTGGGTCCTGTCAACACCTTGTGCAGAGGCGCTATGTTTCTCTGGCAAAAGCATTGCACCAGTGTGCTGCACCTCAAAGGGACTGAAGCATCATCTGCCAGCAGAAATCGCTCACTTTTAGCTGCAGCCATGAGCTTCCTCAGTGGGCTCTCTCTCCCATACAGAGTCAATACAAAGTACGGTATGTGCACGAGCAACTAGTTCACTCTCAAATGCACATTGAGTGAATACATAAATGTATGAGTCCATTCTGATAATTCAAAACAAATAAATAAGTAAATAAAATAAATACATACATTCATCTTGCGACTCGCCATATTAAAAGGCCCTATAATGAGACAAACACTTTATCAACAGGGAATCTTTGATCTCAAACAGGACTGAATGGATTTCAACAACAGTTTGTGGAGAAATGGGTTGGAAGAAAGAAATGATTAAATTCTTGTGGTGATCATGTTCTACCTAAACTAAAAAAATGCTTCCTTTAGTTTATTTCTTTTACAATGTGAGAAAGGATCAAAACAACGAACAAAAAAAAAAAGAAAAAAAAAATACAAATCTTACCTGACATATCAGAAAACCCAACACTTTTCTTATCACAGCCGAAAGCTCAACACACCAGATCAGATCAGCAGTCTGCAGTGGGACGCCGCATTATGTGTGAAACTAAACTGTCCCAACTGTTCCACAATGGTGTCATTTGGTATTACATTAAAGTACAGACAGAAGTGCATATATGGTAAATGTGAAAACATTTTTTTATGTGTTGAATTGTGACTGCTTTCCTCCATCACTCTGCGGAAGTCCTAATGGCACTGCCCGTTATTGTTCTGGTGGAGGTTCTGTGAGTGATTCTCTCAGGGCCCTTTTATTTGCCTCTCTTAATATCACAAGTCTATCAGAACCAGTGGTACAAAAAGGCTGGACACAAATGCTAAGCTCAGATTCGGTCAAAGGGTTTTACTGGTGCAACGAGCAGGGTTCGGTACACAGAAAGCAGTCCAAAAACTGCAACAGTAGCAGAAACATGAGGCTACGGCATGGCCCAAAAAACAGGCAGTCCAAAAAAGTATGGAAACAGGTTGAGGAAAAACACAAGGAACAGGGCTATGAAGCAATGGCATAAAGTGCAACTATCTGGCAAGGAAGTGAAGGAAACGAGAGGCTTAAATACAGGGTGTGATGAGCAGATAACAGAAAACAAGTATGCAGGAAAGCTCCAGAACAAGACGCCCACCACCAAGCACCCAAGTGACAGAAAAGAGAAAGCACTAATACAAAACCCAAGCAGAAACGTAACAGCTGCTGTGAAAAGCTGTTGTGTTCCTGCGTGCAGAAAACCGTTGCAGCAGGTATTTTTAAAAATGTTATTTATTTTTTCTTCACAGTAACCACATCGTGCAGCTGGTGGCACTGTGTTCCCGCATGCACGAACTGTCGCACCGGCATCGTGCATGTCTGCCCGTCAGTGCGATGTTTCGTGGTGCGCTCATAGGAGTTGGTCCAACAGGTGTCACCCTGAGTTGTACATATTCGCACTATGTGTGAAGGGGCCCGAAGCAAAGTAGGGTCCTGGTTAGTACTTGGATGAAAGACCTCTCAGGAAGACGAGGGACTGTGCCTGTTTCTCCGGATGGAACTGGAGTTGCATCAGGAAGGCCAACCGGTGTAAAACTTGTGTCAAGTCTCAATGCAGAGCTGCACTGGATTCGCCATGGGGACCCTAATCAAACGGGATCAGCCGAAAGGAAAAAAACAACAACATGGTTATGGTGTTGCCTTAGCCTAACTGTCCTCCTCGGTTGAGTTTAGGCTGTCCCACAAAGTTCAAACAAGTGTTCAGAGAATTCAGAGTAGTATGAAGATTATTCCCTCTTATTATTTAACACTGTGGTCTTTCAGTTTGAGAGCATAATTTATTAATTTTTTTTTTTTTTTGGTTTATCAACCCAATCTCATGCCAAGATTGTGATGGCATCACGAACAAAAATTACTGGTGAAGGGTGACCGCATCAGGATTCTGTGATGGTATCACAAAAAAAAAAAAAAGTGACACTGGGTGGACATATAACTCGTAAGATTAGCCAAACAAGTAAAAAAAAAGTGACACATAGTCTGGGATATATGGTATACGCAAAACCACTATTATAATTGCTGCAACACAGTGGTTAGCACTCTTGCCTCACTGGAATGACTGTGTCAAGTAGTGACATTGAAACATGGCCTATAACTTGCACTGTGGGAGAATATCAGCTACAACACGATCACCATGTGGTATCCTTCCCTAAGCATGATCCAACACACAGCTGACTCAGTGTTGAGGACCCCAGCAACTGCAAAAGTCCAAGGGGATGCCCACAGTTCATCTGGCTGTGACAGATGGATACATTCAGGAGTCAGATATGGAACAGTTTTCTGCCTGAATGGTTGCCATCCAAGACCCAGGGCTGTTCTGTAGGATGATGGATGAAGTGAGGGGCAGCACCAACAACATACTCTCAGACATGACCTGATGTATTTCTACTGCTGCTGCATCCACCCTAAAAAACCCCATAAAAAATGTAATAAATCATACAACGGTTCTTAAAATTCAGTCTGTGTATGAGCATTCCCCAAAATTTCAGTTATCTTGGTCGCTTTGCATAAAAGTCATGTTCTTTCCAAATTACGCTCCAAATGGTATGATTTGTTTGTGAAATAGGCCTCCAGGCAAAATGTTTTTTCCTTGGTTGACCAAGACATGGGGTGACACGGGAGTCGTCTTCCAGCAAACTGAAATTTGCTGGACCTTTGTAGGATTTGTTACAATTTTTATGGGTTCTGTTTTTGTGGGGGGGAAGGGGGGGGGGGGTCACCCTGTACAACCTGAACTCCAGTGCACCCTTGAGCTATTACAGGTTTTATCAACTTTTATCTGGTGTATCACTGGTTACAACTTCATAGTGGAGTCCAGCAGACAAGAATTTTATTTAAAAGAAAAGATTAAACCTCAGGTAGTTTGTCAGAACACACTTGAGATTTTCAAGCTTGCAGTAGATGTAATCTGCATTCTTGTATGTGCTAAAAATTAAAAAGGCATTCATGTCAAAATATGGAGAAAGGTGTTGCAGACAGTACTGCGTCTTCCTCAGACACAAAAAGAAAGAAACATATTTCTTAAGGCTGCAATGAACAATTTTTTTCATTATCAACTTATCATTTGATATTTTCTGGATTAATCAATTGGTTCTTTCATCAATAAAATGTCAGAAAAGGTGAAAAATATCTATCAGTGTTTGTCAAAGCCCAACATGACATTCTCAAATGTCTCTACAATGCAAATATGTTCAGTTAACTGTTGCAGAGGAGCAAACACATCGAAAATATTTACATTTAAGATGCTGAAATCAGAGAATTTGGCCATCTATCTACAACCCCTGGCAAAAATTATGGAATCACCGGCCTCGGAGGATGTTCATTCAGTTGTTTAATTTTGTAGAAAAAAAGCAGATCATAGACATGACACAAAACTAAAGTCATTTCAAATGGCAACTTTCTGGCTTTAAGAAACACTATAAGAAATCAAGAAAAAAAGATTGTGGCAGTCAGTAACGGTTACTTTTTAGACCAAGCAGAGGAAAAAATATGGAATCACTCAATTCTGAGGAAAAAATTATGGAATCACCCTGTAAATTTTCATCCCCAAAACTAACACCTGCATCATATCAGATCTGCTCGTTAGTCTGCATCTAAAAAGGAGAACACACCTTGGAGAGCTGTTGCACCAAGTGGACTGCCATGAATCATGGCTCCAACACGAGAGATGTCAATTGAAACAAAGGAGAGGATTATCAAACTCTTAAAAGAGAGTAAATCATCACGCAATGTTGCAAAAGATGTTGGTTGTTCACAGTCAGCTGTGTCTAAACTCTGGACCAAATACAAACAACATGGGAAGGTTGTTAAAGGCAAACATACTGGTACACCAAGGAAGACAAAGCGTCAAGACAGAAAACTTAAAGCAATATGTCTCAAAAATCGAAAAATGTACAACAAAACAAATGAGGAACGAATGGGAGGAAACTGGAGTCAACGTCTGTGACCGAACTGTAAGAAACCGCCTAAAGGAAATGGGATTTACATACAGAAAAGCTAAACGAAAACAATCATTAACACCTAAACAGAAAAAACAAGGTTACAATGGGCTAAGGAAAAGCAATTGTGGACTGTGGATGACTGGATGAAAGTCATATTCAGTGATGAATCTCGAATCTGCATTGGGCAAGGTGATGATGCTGGAACTTTTGTTTGGTGCCTTTCCAATGAGATTTATAAAGATGACTGCCTGAAGAGAACGTAAATTTCCACAGTCATTGATGATATGGGGCTGCATGTCAGGTAAAGGCACTGGGGAGATGGCTGTCATTACATCATCAATAAATGCACAATTTTATGTTGATATTTTGGACAATTGAAAGGATGTTTGGGGATGATGAAATCATTTTTCAAGATGATAATGCATCTTGCCATAGAGCAAAAACTGCAAAAACATTCCTTGCAAAAAGACACATAGGGTCAATGTCATGGCATAGGGTCAATGTCAATGAGCAGATCTGATTTGATGCAGGTGTTAATTTGGGGGATGAAAATTTACAGGGTGATTCCATAATTTTTTCCTCAGAATTGAGTGATTCCATATTTTGTTCCTCTGCTTGGTCTAAAAAAGTAACCGTTACTGACTGCCACAATCTTTTTTTCTTGATTTCTTATAGTGTTTCTTAAAGCCAGAAAGTTGCCATTTGAAATGACTTTAGTTTTGAGTCATGTCTGTGATCTGCTTTTTTTCTACAAAATTAAATAACTGAATGAACATCCTCTGAGGCCGGTGATTCCATAATTTTTGCCAGGGGTTGTATAAAGCAAGAAACGTCTGTGTGTGTGTGTATGTGGCTCTCATATCTCATTGACTCTTTGTCACATCAGCCTCAGCTTTCAGATATAGCTTGCACATGGCATGATGATGTGCATCCTTTATTATAAAAAATTTTAGGATTAATTTTCAAAACCTTTATTTTGATATTATACCTTTATTTTGACATTGTAACATTAGTATTTCCAAGATGGCACCATTTGTAGTAAGTATATGGATTTCCGTCAAAATTAGCTTATATGTTCTATTTATTTCGTGATATAAAAATATAGAAATATATATTTTATGGCTTTATTTTGACATGATAGAAACCGAATGATCTGCACAGCCACAGTGATTCCAATACAAAAAAAGGCTTTATTTAACAAAAAATAAATGTAACGTTTCGGGCAGACAGCATGCTCGATGTGAAACACCTGTCTAAATACTGACATAATTGATGACTGCCCTCACCTGAAGACTAATCAAACCAAAATTAAAAACATCTTGACATATTATCTGCTACAATCAAACTCACAAATTAATGAGAGCAAACAGATAAATAAGCGCCCCAGCTGATTCGGTTTCTATCTTTGGTTTCTATCTTTGGTATATTTTTGGATGTGGAGGTGTTTTGGATGTGCGTGTCTTCATTGCATCACTTTTATTTTGACACAAAACACACTCCTCTCAACATGTGACCCTGTGGCTAAAAACAAGCGCACCCTTTCTTCTTCTGTGGCAGCCGGCATCCATGTTGTTGCACTGCTGCCACCTGCTGCATCAGTCCGTTATAGCAATACTAAATCCTCTCAAGACATCCAGTGTCTTTTAAAGTATTTAAAAAGCCAACACTTCCCCCTCTCACTTGACCTTATGGCTAAAATACTTCCTACAGAAACTTCTTTCAGGCCTTGCAATTGATTTCCTTCAGTTTTTACTCTGTAATAGATAAACCATTTAAAAATGACGAGGTATAGTTTGCAAAATATTAAAGCACTGTGCTAAATACTGTACAGGTATATTCATTGGTTATGATTTTTATTATTTATATTGCAACTGGTGGCGTCTGAAAGTGCTGCATTCTGGCGATGGCATTTCACAACACTTTATTTAAAATTCAACTGGTCTGGTGGTGGTATTTGGCATTGTTATGCAATATTGATCTAGTGATGGTAATATTTTAATTAAAATTTTTAGCTCCCAATTTTCTGTAGGAATACAAACAAAAGAGAGGCTGTCTAACGTCAAAAGAAACAAACATTACGGGAATATTGGATTAGAAAAAAACAACAAAATAGCAATATTTAACGTGACTTACCCTTCTGTCGCCATGACTGTTGGAACTACAATTCTTGTGAGAGCCTAGCTGGAATGGCAGTTATCACAAGAGGACAAAACCCAGTGGTCACATTCCATCAATCAATGGAAATGCTGTCAGTTCCCGATAATGTTTTGTTAACATTCTATAAATATCACTTAACTTTTGCAAAAAGCTGTAATGGAAACTGAGCTCCTGACAGAGGTGGGTGTTATGAGGTGCATCTTGTCTGTTCTTTGTTTGTTTTTGTGTTCAGGATACCTCAAAAACACAGTGATGGATTTCTGTAAGATTTTTAGGGAGTTGGTCTTCAGGACAGGGATCTCACAGGTTTTTGTTCATGGGGCTTTCAATTAAAACATCTGCTGCTCAGTCTCTCCTGTGCATATGCATATGACTGTATGAGCGGGTGTCAAAGAGCAGAAAGGAAGTCCAGACGTGACCTTCAAAGACATTGCTCACAGAAGTCTAAAAGTAGTTATTTCAGCATGGGGTTGTCTTATTCCTCCTGCTGTTACTGCAACTCACATTACTGCTACTACCAATTGGGAATACTACTTCTTATAATAATAGCACTGAAGAAGAAAACAAATGAACAAACAAACAAAATCACGGCATAATTGCTACAGCTCTTCTAATTTATATTAACGAATGCAATGCAATAACTTAAATAAAAAATATGCCGGATATCTCCGATCATCTCATGCAGGTGAGATGGGGTTGTTGCATTTTGCCCTGAAGTACATAAGTGAAACGGGAAGTGACTCTGTGGTGTCGAACACAAATCTGTCTAGGTTTTGCTCGTATTTGTTAACACGCCTGCAGGATCACAGCTCCCTCAGTGAGGCTGTCACTCTGCTTCAAGGTGGCTGCTGGCATTGCCAGACATCATGCACGTACAGCGTTCCTAAGATTGGGAATGCGTCCATGTGTGCCTGCTTTAAACCAGAGCCCCGGGGGGTAAAACAAATCCACATAAAGGCAAGTAGAGGCCCTCCTGTAATCACCACCTCACCATCTGTTTGAACAAGCAGGAGCCTCAGCAGCAGAAACTGATGACTTTGAATATGTCACTCACAATATTTTGTGAGCTGTAAGAGCAGGCTTACTGCAGGCTAATATTAAGACGGGTCAGATATCTGCAGTGAATTACGGTCGTATCTTCTACTGTGTCATTCCAAGAGCACCAGCAACATAGTTGTGATTTTCACCAACATGTCATGTAAATTATAAATAGAATTTCTTTCATTTACTCACACGTGTGTGTGTCAGGCTGTAGTCAGGAGCTGTGTTGGAGCATTGCTATTTTGTGGCAACAGAACATTAGTGTGCCGTAGACAAGAAAAATCATGGTTTAAAATCAAGCACAATGATGTTTTGGAATTTTGGAATTTATAGGATACAATTAATGTTCATGAGTTCAATGGTATGAATATTTCATGAGGTGAAAGCTGTAATGTTTCATTAAAAGAATGTAAAAACATTAATTATTTGTTTTATATTACGGCTAAAATAGATCCTTGTCATTTGATATTTTATTAATTTATAAACAGAAAAGGGACTTACATTTTGGTGTTCGTCACTGTTGCTTTGATGTCAACAGTCCAACATGAACTTTAAATAGGAGTCCAACATTGTTCTGTCAAATTGGAAAAAACACTTTGATAGTTCAAAAATAATTTTGATGATGTAGTCCATGATGTCATGCACTGACTTTGTGTACTTCTACAAAAGAGACTTTGTGTACTTCCTCAGTGCAGCAAAAAAATCACGTCAGAAATTCATCCATCTTTTCATCTTAACTTCATCCTAATGGCTCTTCGTGCCTCCAGATGGCTTACAGCATAGTGGATTTGTTTTGTGCGTGTTTGTGTGTCTGTTAGAAGAATTAGCACTGTCAATTAGCTCCTTCAAATAGTCGTCCATCAACAAAAACTCTGCCATGTTTAGTTACACACCGCCCCCACAAGTGTGCGGTGGTCGCAGCGTGCAATGGCACAAAATGTATGGAACCCAATTTTCACTGTAATTGGAACCAAATTACACGGTAAATGTAACGCAACACAAATGGGACGAAGAATCCGTGTCACGTGGCATACAAAGCACCAATCAAATGACAAGGATCCACTCAGCCGTTATATAATATCCAATATTTAAATAATCTGCTTGTATACACAAGAAAACTAAAATGAGCACAACCATTAAATACATATGATATATTAAGTCATATGCTTCCATGTGTATTTGTGTTTAAGATTGACTGCTGGTTGGCTCTCACTGCGGTATTGTATCACTTCCTGTTCCGGAGCACAGCGGTGTTTTGCTGTATCTGTTAGCTGTTTAATCTGCGCAGTTAGATTGATCTAGTTACCTAGATAACGATTTGT
Source organism: Thalassophryne amazonica (assembly GCF_902500255.1). NCBI lineage: Eukaryota > Metazoa > Chordata > Actinopteri > Batrachoidiformes > Batrachoididae > Thalassophryne > Thalassophryne amazonica. Next base: position 111,883,035 of record NC_047106.1, read on the forward strand.
TTCACAGTGTAATCTTCACGTGCCTTAACTAAAGCACTCCCTCTGCTGAATCACCTCTAAATTATTTACACATTATTCACTTTGTGTGTTTTTAGGAATCTGCTAGCTTAGCGCAGCTACTAGCTCTTAGCCAGTTTAGCATGGCGGCTTCTCCTGTCTCTCCTGCACTTTTCTGCTCTGGGTGTGAAATGTTTAGTTATTCCTCGGCCTCCTTTAGCAGTAATGGTACTTGTAATAAGTGTACCTTATTCGTAGCTTTGGAGGCCAGGCTGGGCGAATTGGAGACTCGGCTCCGCACCGTGGAAAATTCTACAGCTAGCCAGGCCCCTGTAGTCGGTGCGGACCAAGGTAGCTTAGCCGCCGTTAGTTTTCCTCTGGCAGATCCCGAGCAGCCGGGAAAGCAGGCCGACTGGGTGACTGTGAGGAGGAAGCGTAGCCCTAAACAGAAGCCCTGTGTACACCGCCAACCCGTTCACATTTCTAACTGTTTTTCCCCACTCGGCGACACACTCGCCGAGGATCAAACTCTGGTTATTGGCGACTCTGTTTTGAGAAATGTGAAGTTAGCGACACCAGCAACCATAGTCAATTGTCTTCCAGGGGCCAGAGCAGGCAACATTGAAGGAAATTTGAAACTGCTGGCTAAGGCTAAGCGTAAATTTGGTAAGATTGTAATTCACGTCGGCAGTAATGACACCCGGTTACGCCAATCGGAGGTCACTAAAATTAACACTGAATCGGTGTGTAACTTTGCAAAAACAATGTCGGACTCTGTAGTTTTCTCTGGGCCCCTCCCCAGTCGGACCGGGAGTGACATGTTTAGCCGCATGTTCTCCTTGAATTGCTGGCTGTCTGAGTGGTGTCCAAAAAATGAGGTGGGCTTCATAGATAATTGGCAAAGCTTCTGGGGAAAACCTGGTGTTGTTAAGAGAGACGGCATCCATCCAACTTTGGATGGAGCAGCTCTCATTTCTAGAAATCTGGCCAATTTTCTTAAATCCTCCAAACCATGACTATCCAGGGTTGGGACCAGGAAGCAGAGTTGTAGTCTTACACACCTCTCTGCAGCTTCTCTCCCCCTGCCATCCCCTCATTACCCCATCCCCGTAGAGACGGTGCCTGCTCCCAGACCACCAGTAACCAGCAAAAATCTATTTAAGCATAAAAATTCAAAAAGAAAAAATAATATAGCACCTTCAACTGCACCACAGACTAAAACAGTTAAATGTGGTCTATTAAACATTAGGTCTCTCTCTTCTAAGTCCCTGTTAGTAAATGATATAATAATTGATCAACATATTGATTTATTCTACCTTACAGAAACCTGGTTACAGCAGGATGAATATGTTAGTTTAAATGAGTCAACACCCCCGAGTCACACTAACTGCCAGAACGCTCATAGCACGGGCCGAGGCGGAGGATTAGCAGCAATCTTCCATTCCAGCTTATTAATTAATCAAAAACCCAGACAGAGCTTTAATTCATTTGAAAGCTTGACTCTTAGTCTTGTCCATCCAAATTGGAAGTCCCAAAAACCAGTTTTATTTGTTGTTATCTATCGTCCTCCTGGTCGTTACTGTGAGTTTCTCTGTGAATTTTCAGAACTTTTGTCTGACTTAGTGCTTAGCTCAGATAAGATAATTATAGTGGGCGATTTTAACATCCACACAGATGCTGAGAATGACAGCCTCAACACTGCATTTAATCTATTATTAGACTCAACTGGCTTTGCTCAAAATGTAAATGAGTCCACCCACCACTTTAATCATATCTTAGATCTTGTTCTGACTTATGGTATGGAAATTGAAGACTTAACAATATTCCCTGAAAACTCCCTTCTGTCTGATCATTTCTTAATAACGTTTACATTTACTCTGATGGACTACCCAGCAGTGGGGAATACGTTTCATTACACTAGAAGTCTTTCAGAAAGGGCTGTAACTAGGTTTAAGGATATGATTCCTTCTTTATGTTCTCTAATGCCATATACCAACACAGTGCAGAGTAGCTACCTAAACTCTGTAAGTGAGATAGAGTATCTCGTCAATAGTTTTACATCCTCATTGAAGACAACTTTGGATGCTGTAGCTCCTCTGAAAAAGAGAGCTTTAAATCAGAAGTACCTGACTCCGTGGTATAACTCACAAACTCGCAGCTTAAAGCAGATAACCCGTAAGTTGGAGAGGAAATGGCGTCTCACTAATTTAGAAGATCTTCACTTAGCCTGGAAAAAGAGTCTGTTGTTCTATAAAAAAGCCCTCCGTAAAGCTAGGACATCTTACTACTCATCACTAATTGAAGAAAATAAGAACAACCCCAGGTTTCTTTTCAGCACTGTAGCCAGGCTGACAAAGAGTCAGAGCTCTATTGAGCCGAGTATTCCTTTAACTTTAACTAGTAATGACTTCATGACTTCATAACTATTAGAGAAAAAATTACTCATAACCATCCCAAAGACATATCGTTATCTTTGGCTGCTTTCAGTGATGCCGGTATTTGGTTAGACTCTTTCTCTCCGATTGTTCTGTCTGAGTTATTTTCATTAGTTACTTCATCCAAACCATGAACATGTCTATTAGACCCCATTCCTACCAGGCTGCTCAAGGAAGCCCTACCATTATTTAATGCTTCGATCTTAAATATGATCAAGCTATCTTTATTAGTTGTCTATGTACCACAGGCTTTTAAGGTGGCAGTAATTAAACCATTACTTAAAAGCCATCACTTGACCCAGCTATCTTAGCTAATTATAGGCCAATCTCCAACCTTCCTTTTCTCTCAAAAATTCTTGAAAGGGTAGTTGTAAAACAGCTAACTGATCATCTGCAGAGGAATGGTTTTTCTGAAGAGATTTCAGTCAGGTTTTAGAATTCATCATAGTACAGAAACAGCATTAGTGAAGGTTACAAATGATCTTCTTATGGCCTCGGACAGTGGACTCATCTCTGTGCTTGTTCTGTTAGACCTCAGTGCTGCTTTTGATACTGTTGACCATAAAATTTTATTACAGAGATTAGAGCATGCCATAGGTATTAAAGGCACTGCGCTGCGGTGGTTTGAATCATATTTGTCTAATCGATTACAATTTGTTCATGTAAATGGGGAATCTTCTTCACAGAATAAGGTTAATTATGGAGTTCCACAAGGTTCTGTGCTAGGACCAATTTTATTCACTTTATACATGCTTCCCTTAGGCAGTATTATTAGACGGCATTGCTTAAATTTTCATTGTTACGCAGATGATACCCAGCTTTATCTATCCATGAAGCCAGAGGACACACACCAATTAGCTAAACTGCAGGATTGTCTTACAGACATAAAGACATTGATGACCTCTAATTTCCTGCTTTTAAACTCAGATAAAACTGAAGTTATTGTACTTGGCCCCACAAATCTTAGAAACATGGTGTCTAACCAGATCCTTACTTTGGATGGCATTACCCTGACCTCTAGTAATACTGTGAGAAATCTTGGAGTCATTTTTGATCAGGATATGTCATTCAAAGCGCATATTAAACAAATATGTAGGACTGCTTTTTTGCATTTATGCAATATCTCTAAAATTAGAAAGGTCTTGTCTCAGAGTGATGCTGAAAAACTAATTCATGCATTTATTTCCTCTAGGCTGGACTATTGTAATTCATTATTATCAGGTTGTCCTAAAAGTTCCCTGAAAAGCCTTCAGTTAATTCAAAATGCTGCAGCTAGAGTACTAACGGGGACTAGAAGGAGAGAGCATATCTCACCCATATTTGCCTCTCTTCATTGGCTTCCTGTTAATTCTAGAATAGAATTTAAAATTCTTCTTACTTATAAGGTTTTGAATAATCAGGTCCCATCTTATCTTAGGGACCTCATAGTACCATATCACCCCAATAGAGCGCTTCGCTCTCAGACTGCAGGCTTACTTGTAGTTCCTAGGGTTTGTAAGAGTAGAATGGGAGGCAGAGCCTTCAGCTTTCAGGCTCCTCTCCTGTGGAACCAGCTCCCAATTCAGATCAGGGAGACAGACACCCTCTCTACTTTTAAGATTAGGCTTAAAACTTTCCTTTTTGCTAAAGCTTATAGTTAGGGCTGGATCAGGTGACCCTGAACCATCCCTTAGTTATGCTGCTATAGACTTAGACTGCTGGGGGGTTCCCATGATGCACTGAGTGTTTCTTTCTCTTTTTGCTCTGTATGCACCACTCTGCATTTAATCATTAGTGACTGATCTCTGCTCCCCTCCACAGCATGTCTTTTTCCTGGTTCTCTCCCTCAGCCCCAACCAGTCCCAGCAGAAGACTGCCCCTCCCTGAGCCTGGTTCTGCTGGAGTTTTCTTCCTGTTAAAAGGGAGTTTTTCCTTCCCACTGTCGCCAAGTGCTTGCTCACAGGGGGTCGTTTTGACCGTTGTGGTTTTTACGTAATTATTGTATGGCCTTGCCTTACAATATAAAGCGCCTTGGGGCAACTGTTTGTTGTGATTTGGCGCTATATAAATAAAATTGATTGAATTGATTGATATGCAGGTTGTTGGTGTCAGAGAGGAATATGCAGAGGACAGGGTGAGATTGAAATAGATGATCAACTGTAGTGACCCTTAAATTTAACAGCTGAAAAAAGAAGATGAAGTACTATTGCATGTCGATGGTGCACAGTGCACGTGCCAAGTATGTGCCATTTGAAGCTTTAAATACCAGAAAGTGACTGCACTGCGCGCTAGATTTTTGCTGGTATGAAGTTTAAATGCTTTCTGGTGATGGAGGATATGAATGTGTCAACTTTGTGTCCGTGTACACACACGTCAGTTTTCAACCCTCCCACAAGAGCACAAGGCTGCATAGCAATTAAAGAATGTGGGCACTGGGATTAAAAATGACAACTGCCTCAAGTGGAAACTAAATCAAATCAAATCAAATCAAATCAGTTTTATTTATATAGCGCCAAATCACAACAACAGTTGCCCCAAGGCGCTTTATATTGCAAGGCAAAACCATACAATAATTACAGAAAAACCCCAACGGTCTTAACGACCACCTATGAGCAAGCACTTGGCGACAGTGGGAAGGAAAAACTCCCTTTTAACAGGAAGAAACCTCCAGCAGAACCAGGCTCAGGGAGGGGCAGTCTTCTGCTGGGACTGGTTGGGACTGAGGGGAGAGAATCAGGAAAAAGACATGCTGTGGAAGAGAGCAGAGATCAGTCACTAATGACTAAATGCAGAGTGGTGCATACAGAGCAAAAAGAGAAAAAAACACTCAATGCATCATGGGAACCCCCCAGCAGTCTAAGTCTATAGCAGCATAACTAAGGGATGATTCAGCGTCACCTGATCCAGCCCTAACTATAAGCTTAAGCAAAAAGGAAAGTTTTAAGCCTAATCTTAAAAGTAGAGAGGGTGTCTGTCTCCCTGATCCGAATTGGGAGCTGGTTCCAGAGGAGAGGAGCCTGAAAGCTGAAGGCTCTGCCTCCCATTCTACTCTTATAAACCCTAGGAACTACAAGTAAGCCTGCAGTCTGAGAGCGAAGCGCTCTATTGGGGTGATATGGTACTAAGAGGTCCCTGAGATAAGATGGGACTTGATTATTCAAAACCTTATAAGTAAGAAGAAGAATTTTAAATTCTATTCTAGAATTAACAGGAAGCCAATGAAGAGAGGCTAATATGGGTGAAATATGCTCTCTCCTTCTAGTCCCCGTCAGTACTCTAGCTGCAGCATTTTGAATTAACTGAAGGCTTTTCAGGGAACTTTTAGGACAACCTGATAATAATGAATTACAATAGTCCAGCCTAGAGGAAATAAATGCATGAATTAGTTTTTCAGCATCACTCTGAGACAAGACCTTTCTAATTTTAGAGATATTGCGCAAATGCAAAAAAGCAGTCCTACATATTTGCTTAATATGCGCACTGAAGGACATATCCTGATCAAAAATGACTCCAAGATTTCTCACAGTATTATTGGAGGTCAGGGTAATGCCATCCAGAGTAAGGATCTGGTTAGACACCATGTTTCTAAGATTTGTAGGGCCAAGTACAATAACTTCAGTTTTATCTGAATTTAAAAGCAGGAAATTAGAGGTCATCCATGTCTTTATGTCTGTAAGACATTCCTGCAGTTTAACTAATTGGTGTGTGTCCTCTGGCTTCATGGATAGATAAAGCTGGGCATCATCTGCGTAACAATGAAAATTTAAGCAATGCTTTCTAATAATACTGCCTAAAGGAAACATGTATAAAGTGAATAAAATTGGTCCTAGCACAGAACCTTGTGGAACTCCATAATTAACCTTAGTCTGTGAAGAAGACTCCCCATTTACATGAACAAATTGTAATCTATTAGATAAATATGATTCAAACCACCGCAGTGCAGTGCCTTTAATACCTATGGCATGCTCTAATCTCTGTAATAAAATTTTATGGTCAACAGTATCAAAAGCAGCACTGAGGTCTAACATGACAAGCACAGAGATGAGTCCACTGCCACTCTTTCTGCCAGGTGGAACTTGCAAGAAGAAGGTAAACTTGGGGTTAGTAAGGTCAGACCTTACTTGTGTGAACGCTGTTGTGATTTGGCACTATATAAATGAAAATAAATTGAAAAATTTTTTTTTTAGCATTATTCATAATGTTGTCATGTATGTGATAACAATGTGATGGCATTTGTTGTTTTTGAGTTATTATGTTGACTGACTACACAGAATGGACTCGTTCACTTATTGCATTTTACAAGGCATATGCCTAGGCTTTTATCAAAACCAAGGAATAATTCATAGATAATTGTTCATGGAGAAATGGTCAGATGTTGTCCGTTGCTTTCATGCCAGTCCCAGCAGAAGACTGCCCCTCCCTGAGCCTGGTTCTGCTGGAGGTTTCTTCCTGTTAAAAGGGAGTTTTTCCTTCCCACTGTCGCCAAGTGCTTGCTCACAGGGGGTCGTTTTGACCATTGGGGTTTTTACGTAATTATTGTATGGCCTTGCCTTACAATATAAAGCGCCTTGGGGCAACTGTTTGTTGTGATTTGGCGCTATATAAATAAAATTGATTGATTGATTGATTGATTGAATAAATCTGTACAGTGAACACATTTCTATGTCAAATGCAAACTAGTGTTTAATTTTATTTGTTGGTTCAATTATCTATCCACATCTTGATTATTGCCAGATGTCTGCATGCTCAATCTTTTTTGGAAACCTCCATGTTCAAGCTTTACCATATTAAAATTCCAGCTCTTTGGGTCTGCTTTTCAAGGGTTTAGAGACCAAAAACAACAACAACAAAAACCATGAAGTAAATATTCTTTGCTGTTGTAGTTTATCAGTTTAACATGATCACAGTTAACTTTGCAGTTTGTGGATTAGTAATTGAAAATGAAGAATGAAATACTTTGCACCTTTGTCATATTTTATGCTCAGATGGCAAACAGACTACATACCTAATGTGGAGTTAGTGTTGTGTGGGCCGCTGAAGAGGAGGTACTGCTGGCCCACCACCAGAAGGCGCCCTGCCTGAAGTGCGGGCTTCAGGCACGAGAGGGCGCTGCCGCCTCAGGAACAAGCCGTGGTGACAGCTGTCACCCATCATCCGTGACAGCTGTCACTAATCAACACATCTGGTATAAAAGCAGGAAGACACCTCCACCAAACTGCCGAGATATCATCTTCATCTGGAGGTAATACTCTCAGCCCTTTTTGTGAGATTTCTAAATCTGTTATTGTGAGTGTTTGCAGGAGAACCGGTCGTGTTTTCGGAGGCTGTGCAAGACGGCGCTCCTTTTCATCTGAGACCGCTGCAACGTGTTGAGTGAGAGGTGGCATTCCCACCATTGTTACTGGGTGTTCACACACCCACCCTTTGACTGTCTTTTGCTTTCTGCCAGCAGTACCAGATCCGACACGCCGGGAGGGTGGCCACCTGGGGACTCCGGGACTTGGCGGCTCCAGTATTCCTCGCGTTCAGGTGGCGGTGGAAATCGTGTGGTTCCGATTCGTTTCCACACGGGCGTCTCCTATCGTCGAGCCTGCCCACACGACACCTTTATTAATTGACTGTTGCACATTCTGAATCTGCTGTGTTTGGTTGTGACATTCACAACAGTAAAGTGTTATAATTTGACTCCTTCCATTGTCCGTTCTTTTACGCCCCCTGTTGTGGGTCCGTGTCACTACACTTTCCCAACAGGCTATCTCGGCCAGCGTCATGGACTCCGAGGGGCGTCACCAGGCTGTTGAACAACCAATGGGAGAGCAGGGAGCGCAGGCATCTGCAGGAGGCGTGATTGGTGAGCTACAGCATATTCTCACCGCCTTTACGGCTCGAATGGATCAAACAGCCGAGCAAAACATCCTCCTGAACCGCAGGGTGGAGGCTCTCTCCGCGCAAGTGGCGGCGAGCGCTCAGGGCGCTGCTGCAGCTCCTCCTCCTGTCGATCCTGTGCTAGATATTAATGTTCCAGTGGTGGTCCAACAACCCCTCCCACCATCCCCTGAAGCATACATAAGCCCTCCTGAGCCGTACGGAGGTTGTGTGGAGATGTGCGCGGACTTTCTTATGCAGTGTTCGCTCGTCTTCGCACAACGTCCCGTCATGTACGCGTCAGACGCAAGCAAAATAGCTTATGTGATCACTCTGCTTCGGGGAGAGGCACGCGCTTGGGCTACGGCGCTTTGGGAGCAAAATTCACGGCTCCTTCACACATACACTGGGTTTGTGAGGGAGTTCAGAACTGTGTTTGATCACCCTAACAGGGGAGAGACCGCTTCAACCGTGCTGCTGTCAATGAGACAGGGACGCCGGAGCGCAGCCGCTTATGCAGTCGACTTCCGCATCGCGGCTGCGAGGTCCGGCTGGAATAACGCTGCACTCCGCGCCGCCTTTGTAAACGGACTGTCGTCAGTCCTAAAGGAGCACCTAGTGGCCAAGGATGAACCGCGGGAATTAGATGGGCTTATTGATCACGTTATATGGTTAGACAATCGGTTGGAGGAACGCCGTCGGGAACGAGACGAAGGACGTGGCCGGGCGCACGCCGTCCCTCTTCCTTCCGGGTCCGAGAAAGGTCCGCCCTTCCCACGCTCCCTGGCCTCTACGTCCCGTGGGGCGACAGCTCCCCCTGCTGACGAAGCTATGGACACGAGCAGGGCCACATTTAGACCACCTAATAGACAGAGGAGGTTTCCACGTGGGGCGTGTTTTGTTTGTGGCTCAATGGAGCATCAGTTGAGCGATTGCCCCGAACGGTTAAACACCAACGCCCGCCCCTAGAGACTGGGCTTAGGGTGGGCCAAAAAATTCACGTGGGACACACACATATTGCCGCACGACTCCCAGTTACAATCCTTAGTGGGGATTTAACCCTTCAGGCCCCAGCACTGGTAGACACAGGGTCAGAAGGGAATCTGTTAGACAGCAGATGGGCTAGGGAGGTAGGGCTCCCTCTGGTGGCGCTACCTACACCATTGCAGGTGCGAGCACTAGATGGCACCCTACTCCCTTTACTCACACACAAGACACCACCAGTAACTCTGGTAGTGTCAGGGAATCATAGGGAGGAGATTGAGTTTTTTGTGACTCCTTCCACCTCCCGTGTGATTCTGGGGTTCCCCTGGATGTTGAAACACAATCCCCAGATTGATTGGCCGTCCGGGATGGTGGTACAGTGGAGCGAAACCTGCCATCGGATGTGTTTGGGATCCTCGGTTCCTCCCGGTTCCCAGGCTAAGGAGCAGGTCCAAGTACCCCCCAATCTGTCGGCGGTGCCGGTTGAGTACCACGATCTTGCTGACGTTTTTAGCAAGGATCGGGCACTCACTCTTCCCCCGCACCGTCCATATGATTGTGCCATCGATTTGTTGCCAGGCGTGGAGTTCCCGTCCAGCAGGCTGTACAACCTCTCCTGACCTGAGCGCGAATCGATGGAGACCTACATCCGGGACTCCTTAGCTGCCGGGCTGATCCGTAACTCCAACTCTCCGATGGGAGCGGGTTTCTTTTTTGTGGGAAAAAAAGATGGCGGTCTTCGTCCATGCATTGATTATCGGGGGCTGAACGAGATCACGGTTCACAACCGATACCCGTTGCCTTTGTTGGATTCAGTGTTCACTCCCCTGCATGGAGCCAAAATCTTCACAAAGTTGGATCTTAGGAACGCATACCACCTAGTTCGGATCCGGAAGGGAGACGAATGGAAGACGGCATTTAACACCCCGTTAGGTCATTTTGAGTACCTGGTCATGCCGTTCGGCCTCACTAACGCCCCCGCGACGTTCCAAGCTTTGGTTAATGACGTCTTGCGGGACTTCCTGCACCGATTCGTCTTCGTATATCTGGATGATATACTCATCTTTTCTCCGGACCCTGAGACCCATGTACGGCATGTACGTCAGGTCCTGCAGCGGTTGTTGGAGAACCGGTTGTTTGTGAAGGGCAAGAAGTGTGAGTTTCACCGCACTTTTTTGTCCTTCCTGGGGTTTATCATCTCCTCCAACTCCGTCGCCCCGGATCCGGCCAAGGTCGCAGTGGTGAGAGACTGGCCCCAACCTACAAGCCGTAGGAAGCTGCAACAGTTCCTCGGCTTTGCGAATTTCTACAGGAGGTTCATTAAGGGGTATAGTCAGGTTGTTAGCCCCCTGACGGCCCTGACCTCACCAAAAGTTCCCTTCAGCTGAAGTGGACACCTCTGACTCAGGGATAGGAGCCGTGTGCCTATTTTTCCCGCAGGTTGACCCCAGCAGAGCGGAATCATGACGTGGGCAATCGAGAACTCCTTGCGGTGAAAGAGGCCCTTGAGGAGTGGAGACACCTGCTGGAGGGAGCGTCAGTGCCTTTCACGGTTTTCACTGACCACCGGAACCTGGAGTATATCAGGACCGCCAAGCGACTGAACCCCAGGCAAGCCCGCTGGTCACTGTTTTTCGGCCATTTTGACTTCCGGATCACCTACCGCCCCGGGACCAAAAACCAAAGATCGGATGCCCTGTCCCAGGTGCATGAACAGGAAGTCAAGACCGAGCTGTCGGATCCACCGGAACCCATTCTCCCGGAGTCCACTATCGTGGCTGCTCTGACCTGGGACGTGGAGAAGACCGTCCGGGAGGCCCTGGCACGGAGCCCGGATCCCGGAACAGGACCGAAGAACAGACTATACGTCCCACCAGAGGCCAGGGCTGCCGTCCTGGACTTCTGTCACGGGTCCAAACTCTCCTGCCACCCAGGGGTGCGTAGGACCGTGGCAGTAGTCCGGCAGCGCTTCTGGTGGGCGTCCCTGGAGACTGATGTCCGGGCTTACATCCAGGCCTGCACCACCTGCGCCAGGGGCAAGGCTGACCACCAGAAGGCACAGGGACGTCTACAGCCACTTCCTGTGCCTCACCGCCCCTGGTCCCACATCGGTCTGGATTTTGTCACGGGCCTCCCGCCGTCCCGGGGACACACCACCATACTCACAATAGTGGACCGTTTCTCCAAGGCGGCCCACTTCATGGCCCTCCCGAAGCTCCCGTCGGCCCAGGAGACGGCGGATCTCCTCGTCCACCATGTTGTCCGGCTGCATGGGATACCAACAGACATCGTTTCGGATCGCGATCCCCAGTTCTCCTCGCAGGTGTGGAGAAGTTTCTGCTGGGAACTGGGGGCCACCGTAAGCCTCTCGTCTGGGTATCACCCGCAGACTAACGGACAGGTCGAACGGGCCAACCAGGAGTTGGAGCAGGCCCTCAGGTGCACGACCTCTGAACACCCGACGGCTTGGAGTGAACATCTGGCCTGGATCGAGTACGCTCATAACAGCCAGGTGTCCTCTGCCACTGGCCTCTCCCCGTTCGAGGTGTGTCTGGGGTACCAGCCCCCTTTGTTTCCTTTGGTGGAGGGAGAGGTCGGTGTGCCCTCGGTCCAGGCCCACCTGCGGAGATGCCGTCGGGTGTGGCGCACCGCCCGTTCGGCCTTGTTGAGGGCCCGGACGAGGGCTAAAGCCCATGCAGACCGTCGACGGTCCCTGGCCCCTACTTACCAGCCCGGGCAGGAGGTGTGGCTTTCCACCAAGGACATTCCACTCCGGGTCGAGTCCCCCAAGTTGAAGGACCGATTCATTGGACCCTTCCCCATCCTCAAGGTCCTCAGTCCTACCGCAGTGAGGCTCCAACTCCCGGCCTCACTGCGGATCCATCCGGTCTTTCATGTCTCCAGGATAAAACCGCATCACACCTTGCCCCTCTGTGCACCCGGTCCAGCGCCGCCTCCTGCCCGTATTATTGACGGGGAGCCGGCTTGGACAGTTCGCCGGCTCTTGGACGTCCGTCGAATGGGCCGGGGTTTCCAGTATTTGGTGGACTGGGAGGGGTATGGACCCGAAGAACGCTCCTGGGTGAAGAGGAGCTTCATCCTGGACCCGGCCCTCCTGGCTGATTTCTATCGTCGCCACCCGGACAAGCCTGGTTGGGCGCCAGGAGGCGGCCGTTGAGGGGGGGGTCCTGTTGTGTGGGCCGCTGAAGAGGAGGTACTGCTGGCCCACCACCAGAAGGCGCCCTGCCTGAAGTGCGGGCTTCAGGCAAGAGACGGCGCTGCCGCCTCAGGAACAAGCCGTGGTGACAGCTGTCACCCATCATCCGTGACAGCTGTCACTAATCAACACATCTGGTATAAAAGCAGGAAGACACCTCCACCAAACTGCCGAGATATCATCTTCATCTGGAGGTAATACTCTCAGCCCTTTTTGTGAGATTTATAAATCTGTTATTGTGAGTGTTTGCAGGAGAACCGGTCGTGTTTTCGGAGGCTGTGCAAGATGGCGCTCCTTTTCATCTGAGACCGCTGCAACGTGTTGAGTGAGAGGTGGAGGTGGCATTCCCACCATTGTTACTGGGTGTTCACACACCCACCCTTTGACTGTCTTTTGCTTTCTGCCAGCAGTACCAGATCTGACATGCCGGGAGGGTGGCCACCTGGGGACTCCGGGACTTGGCGGCTCCAGTATTCCTCGGGTTCAGCTGGCGGTGGAAATCGTGTGGTTCCGGTTCATTTCCAGACGGACGTCTCCTATCGTCGAGCCTGCCCACACGACACCTTTATTAATTGACTGTTGCACATTCTGAATCTGCTGTGTTTGGTTGTGACATTCACAACAGTAAAGTGTTATAATTTGACTCCTTCCATTGTCCATTCATTTACGCCCCCTGTTGTGGGTCAGTGTCACTACACTTGACCAACAGTTAGATACATCCCAAATACACTTGCAGGATGCACTGTACATCGTGTGTCATAGGTAGTCAATGCCTCCTTATCCTGTGTGCTGAATTTGATTCATGTTTCTGTGGTTTATGCATTTATTATTTGAGTGTGATTCATTTATTTAACTTTTCTCATCTTCTGTGGTTCCATGCTGTGCATCTTTTAATCCTACAGATCTTAAATTATGGTCCATTTGTTAAAGTCTTGAATATTTCATATCTTCCTTTTCTTTAATTTTGGCCTCATTTCTTAATTAATTGTCTGACTATATTTTAAGCATGAAAACTTATACTATGCTCAAACACCTTGTCTTTCCTTTATTTAGAATTAGTTAGCATTAATTAATTTTACATGGATCATTACTCTTTATAGTCTTGCACACTTTGTATTTTGGTGTTGGGTTGCAGGAATCAGAGATATGTTAATAATGTCTCTACAGAACAGTGTGAAATGTGTGGTGAGAATGTATGGCTCTTATGCACGCTTTAGACCATGTGCAGATATTTTTCAAAGCAATTTAAGCCTCATATTGTTTGGCTTTGGAAAAGCTTAAGTACAACCCCAATTCCAATGAAGTTGGGACATTGTGTAAAATGTAAATAAAAACAGTATACAATGATTTGCAAATTCTCTTCAACCTATATTCAATTGAATACACCACAAAGACAAGATATTTAATGTTCAAACTGATAAACTTGATTGTTTTTGTGCAAATATTTGCTCATTTTGAAATTGATGCCTGCAACACATTTCAAAAAAGTTGGGACGGGGCAACAAAAGACTAGGAAAGTTGTTGAATGCTCAAAGAGCACCTGTTTGGAAACGGGTGAGTGTCATGACTGGGTATAAAAGGAGCATCCCCAAAAGGCTCATCCGTTCACAAGCCAAGATGGGATGAAGATCACGACTTTGTGAACAACTGTGTGAAAAAACAGTCCAACAGTTTAAGAAAAATGTTTCTCAACATTCAATTGCAAGGAATTTAGGGATTCCATCATCTACAGTCCATAATATACACTCAACAAAAATATAAACGCAACACTTTTGGTTTTGCTCCCATTTTGTATGAGATGAACTCAAAGATGGATGGAGCAGCTCTCATTTCTAGAAATCTGGCCAATTTTCTTAAATCCTCCAAACCGTGACTATCCAGGGTTGGGACCAGGAAGCAGAGTTGTAGTCTTACACACCTCTCTGCAGCTTCTCTCCCCCTGCCATCCCCTCATTACCCCATCCCCGTAGAGACGATGTCTGCTCCCAGACCACCAATAACCAGCAAAAATCTATTTAAGCATAAAAATTCAAAAAGAAAAAATAATATAGCACCTTCAACTGCACTACAGACTAAAACAGTTAAATGTGGTCTATTAAACATTAGGTCTCTCTCTTCTAAGTCCCTGTTGGTAAATGATATAATAATTGATCAACATATTGATTTATTCTGCCTTACAGAAACCTGGTTACAGCAGGATGAATATGTTAGTTTAAATGAGTCAACACCCCCGAGTCACACTAACTGTCAGAATGCTCGTAGCACGGGCCGGGGCGGAGGATTAGCAGCAATCTTCCATTCCAGCTTATTAATTAATCAAAAACCCAGACAGAGCTTTAATTCATTTGAAAGCTTGACTCTTAGTCTTGTCCATCCAAATTGGAAGTCCCAAAAACCAGTTTTATTTGTTATTGTCTATCGTCCACCTGGTCGTTACTGTGAGTTTCTCTGTGAATTTTCAGACCTTTTGTCTGACTTAGTGCTTAGCTCAGATAAGATAATTATAGTGGGCGATTTTACCATCCACACAGATGCTGAGAATGACAGCCTCAACACTGCATTTAATCTATTATTAGACTCTATTGGCTTTGCTCAAAAAGTAAATGAGTCCACCCACCACTTTAATCATATCTTAGATCTTGTTCTGACTTATGGTATGGAAATAGAAGACTTAACAGTATTCCCTGAAAACTCCCTTCTGTCTGATCATTTCTTAATAACATTTACATTTACTCTGATGGACTACCCAGCAGTGGGGAATAAGTTTCATTACACTAGAAGTCTTTCAGAAAGCGCTGTAACTAGGTTTAAGGATATGATTCCTTCTTTATGTTCTCTAATGCCATATACCAACACAGTGCAGAGTAGCTACCTAAACTCTGTAAGTGAGATAGAGTATCTCGTCAATAGTTTTACATCCTCATTGAAGACAACTTTGGATGCTGTAGCTCCTCTGAAAAAGAGAGCTTTAAATCAGAAGTGCCTGACTCCGTGGTATAACTCACAAACTCGTAGCTTAAAGCAGATAACCCGTAAGTTGGAGAGGAAATGGCGTCTCACTAATTTAGAAGATCTTCACTTAGCCTGGAAAAAGAGTCTGTTGCTCTATAAAAAAGCCCTCCGTAAAGCTAGGACATCTTTCTACTCATCACTAATTGAAGAAAATAAGAACAACCCCAGGTTTCTTTTCAGCACTGTAGCCAGGCTGACAAAGAGTCAGAGCTCTATTGAGCTGATTATTCAATTAACTTTAACTAGTAATGATTTCATGACTTTCTTTGCTAACAAAATTTTAACTATTAGAGAAAAAATTACTCATAACCATCCCAAAGACATATCGTTATCTTTGGCTGCTTTCAGTGATGCCGGTATTTGGTTAGACTCTTTCTCTCCGATTGTTCTGTCTGAGTTATTTTCATTAGTTACTTCATCCAAACCATCAACATGTTTATTAGACCCCATTCCTACCAGGCTGCTCAAGGAAGCCCTACCATTATTTAATGCTTCAATCTTAAATATGATCAATCTATCTTTGTTAGTTGGCTATGTACCACAGGCTTTTAAGGTGGCAGTAATTAAACCATTACTTAAAAAGCCATCACTTGACCCAGCTATCTTAGCTAATTATAGGCCAATCTCCAACCTTCCTTTTCTCTCAAAAATTCTTGAAAGGGTAGTTGTAAAACAGCTAACTGATCATCTGCAGAGGAATGGTCTATTTGAAGAGTTTCAGTCAGGTTTTAGAATTCATCATAGTACAGAAACAGCATTAGTGAAGGTTACAAATGATCTTCTTATGGCCTCGGACAGTGGACTCATCTCTGTGCTTGTTCTGTTAGACCTCAGTGCTGCTTTTGATACCGTTGACCATAAAATTTTATTACAGAGATTAGAGCATGCCATAGGTATTAAAGGCACTGCGCTGCGGTGGTTTGAATCATATTTGTCTAATAGATTACAATTTGTTCATGTAAATGGGGAATCTTCTTCACAGACTAAAGTTAATTATGGAGTTCCACAAGGTTCTGTGCTAGGACCAATTTTATTCACTTTATACATGCTTCCCTTAGGCAGTATTATTAGACGGTATTGCTTAAATATTCATTGTTACGCAGATGATACCCAGCTTTATCTATCCATGAAGCCAGAGGACACACACCAATTAGCTAAACTGCAGGATTGTCTTACAGACATAAAGACATGGATGACCTCTAATTTCCTGCTTTTAAACTCAGATAAAACTGAAGTTATTGTACTTGGCCCCACAAATCTTAGAAACATGGTGTCTAACCAGATCCTTACTCTGGATGGCATTACCCTGACCTCTAGTAATACTGTGAGAAATCTTGGAGTCATTTTTGATCAGGATATGTCATTCAAAGCGCATATTAAACAAATATGTAGGACTGCTTTTTTGCATTTACGCAATATCTCTAAAATCAGAAAGGTCTTGTCTCAGAGTGATGCTGAAAAACTAATTCATGCATTTATTTCCTCTAGGCTGGACTATTGTAATTCATTATTATCAGGTTGTCCTAAAAGTTCCCTGAAAAGCCTTCAGTTAAGGGGACTAGAAGGAGAGAGCATATCTCACCCATATTGGCCTCTCTTCATTGGCTTCCTGTTAATTCTAGAATAGAATTTAAAATTCTTCTTCTTACTTATAAGATTTTGAATAATCAGGTCCCATCTTATCTTAGGGACCTCGTAGTACCATATCACCCCAATAGAGCGCTTCGCTCTCAGACTGCAGGCTTACTTGTAGTTCCTAGGGTTTGTAAGAGTAGAATGGGAGGCAGAGCCTTCAGCTTTCAGGCTCCTCTCCTGTGGAACCAGCTCCCAATTCAGATCAGGGAGACAGACACCCTCTCTACTTTTAAGATTAGGCTTAAAACTTTCCTTTTTGCTAAAGCTTATAGTTAGGGCTGGATCAGGTGACCCTGAACCATCCCTTAGTTATGCTGCTATAGACGTAGACTGCTGGGGGGTTCCCATGATGCACTGTTTCTTTCTCTTTTTGCTCTGTATTTAATCATTAGTGATCGATCTCTGCTCCCCTCCACAGCATGTCTTTTTCCTGGTTCTCTCTCTCAGCCCCAACCAGTCCCAGCAGAGGACTGCCCCTCCCTGAGCCTGTTTCTGCTGGAGGTTTCTTCCTGTTAAAAGGGAGTTTTTCCTTCCCACTGTAGCCAAGTGCTTGCCCACAGGGGGTCGTTTTGACCGTTGGGGTTTTACATAATTATTGTATGGCCTTGCCTTACAATATAAAGCGCCTTGGGGCAACTGTTTGTTGTGATTTGGCGCTATATAAAAAATTGATTGATTGATTGATTGAAAGATCTAAACCTTTTTCCACATACACAATATCACCATTTCCCTCAAATATTGTTCACAAACCAGTCTAAATCTGTGATAGTGAGCACTTCTCCTTTGCTGAGATAATCCATCCCACCTCACAGGTGTGCCATATCAAGATGCTGATTAGACACCATGATTAGTGCACAGGTGTGCCTTAGACTGCCCACAATAAAAGGCCACTCTGAAAGGTGCAGTTTTGTTTTATTGGGGGGGATACCAGTCAGTATATGGTGTGACCACCATTTGCCTCATGCAGTGCAACACATCTCCTTTGCATAGAGTTGATCAGGTTGTCAATTGTGGCCTGTGGAATGCTGGTCCACTCCTCTTAAATGGCTGTGCAAAGTTGCTGGATATTGGCAGGAACTGGTACACGCTGTCGTATATGCCGGTCCAGAGCATCCCAAACATGCTCAATGGGTGACATGTCCGGTGAGTATGCCGGCCATGCAAGAACTGGGACATTTTCAGCTTCCAAGAATTGTGTACAGATCCTTGCAACATGGGGCCGTGCATTATCCTGCTGCAACATGAGGTGATGTTCTTGGATGTATGGCACAACAATGGGCCTCAGGATCTCGTCACGGTATCTCTGTGCATTCAAAATTCCATCAATAAAATGCACCTGTGTTCTTTGTCCATAACAGATGCCTGCCCATACCATAACCCCACCGCCACCATGGGCCACTTGATCCACAACATTGACATCAGAAAACCGCTCACCCACATAACGCCACACACACTGTCTGCCATCTGCCCTGAACAGTGTGAAGCGGGATTCATCCGTGAAGAGAACACCTCTCCAACGTGCCAAACGCTAGCGAATGTGAGCATTTGCCCACTCAAGTCGGTTACGACGACGAACTGGAGTCAGGTCGAGACCCCGATGAGGACGACGAGCATGCAGATGAGCTTCCCTGAGACAGTTTCTGACAGTTTGTGTAGAAATTCTTTGGTTATGCAAACCGATTGTTTCAGCAGCTGTCCGAGTGGCTGGTCTCAGACGATCTTGGAGGTGAACATGCTGGATGTGGAGGTCCTGGGCTGGTGTGGTTACACGTGGTCTGCGGTTGTGAGGCTGGTTGGATGTACTGCCAAATTCTCTGAAAAGCCTTTGGAGATGGCTTATGGTAGAGAAATGAACATTCAATACACGAGCAACAGCTCTGGTTGACATTCCTGCTGTCAGCATGCCAATTGCACGCTCCCTCAAATCTTGCGACATCTGTGGCATTGTGCTGGGTGATAAAACTGCACCTTTCAGAGTGGCCTTTTATTGTGGGCAGTCTAAGGCACACCTGTGCACTAATCATGGTGTCTAATCAGCATCTTGATATGGCACACCTGTGAGGTGGGATGGATTATCTCAGCAAAGGAGAAGTGCTCACTATCACAGATTTAGACTGGTTTGTGAACAATATTTGAGGGAAATGGTGATATTGTGTATGTGGAAAAGTTTTAGATCTTTGAGTTCATCTCATACAAAATGGGAGCAAAACCAAAAGTGTTGCGTTTATATTTTTGTTGAGTGTAATTAGAAGATTCAGAGGATCTGGAGAACTTTCTACACGTAAGCAGCAAGGGCGAAAACCAACATTAAATGTCTGGAACCTTCCTCAGGCAGCACTGCATTAAAAACTGACATCATTGTGTAAAGGATCTTACCGCGTGGGCTCAGGAACACTTCAGAAAACCATTGTCAGTAACACAGTTTGTCGCTACATCTACAAGCGCAAGTTAAAACTCCACCATGTAAAGTGAAAGCCATTCATCAACAACATCCAGAAATGCCGCTGCCTTCTCTGGGCCCGAGCTCATTTGAAATGGACAGACACAAACTGGAAAAGTGTGCTGTGGTCTGATGAGTCCACATTTCAAATTCTTTTTGGAAATCATGGACGTCGTGTCCTCCAGACAAAAGAGGAAAAAGACCATCCAGATTGTTACCAGGGCAAAGTTCAAAAGCCAGCATCTGTGATGGTATGGGGGTGTGTTAATACCCATGACATGGGCAACTTACACATCTGTGATGGCACCATCAATGCTGAAAGGTACATCCAGGTTTTCGAGCAACACATGCTGCCATCCAAGCAACGTCTTTTTCAGTGACGTCCCTGTTTATTTCAGCAAGACAATGCCAAGCCACATTCTGCATGTGTTACAACAGCGTGGCTTTGTAGTAAAAGAGTGCGGGTACTAGACTGGCCTGCCTGCAGTCCAGACCTGTCGCCCATTGAAAATGTGTGGCGCATTATGAAGTGCAAAGACCCCGGACTGTTGAACAACTGAAGTCGTACATCAAGCAAGAATGGGAAAGAATTCCACCTACAAAGCTTGAACAATTAGTGTCCTCAGTTCCCAAATGCTTATTGAATGTTGTTAGAAGGAAAGGTGATGTAACACAGTGATAAACATACCACTGTCCCAGCTTTTTTGAAAGGTATTGCAGGCATCCCTTTCAAAATGAGCAAATATTTGCACAGTTTGAACATTAAATATCTTGTCTTTGTGGTGTATTCAATTACAGACCCACTGCAGGGTCTGTAATCAAGTAAAGAAATGATCATTTTCCCGATAAAACACCCTCAAAAACAACAGCCGCTCTGAAGGACCGATAAGGGAGTCATTAAGGAAAAACGTTATCGATGACGGTGGATCAAATAATTTCTTAATGATTCTCGAAAAGAACTGGTTGATGATACCCATCTCTCGCGCTACCCGTGAAGAACTCTGGTGTTAATTTTACATTGGTGGTTTTGCTGTGCACTGCTGTGAAGAGAGGAGTGTGGTGACTAGGGAAGGATTTTTTCTGTCATCATTTCTTTTTGTGTTTACGTGTTCCAGGCCTTGCCAGTATGACAAGGTTGTGGGTTTAATCACCTGACCAATTTTCAATTTATTTCAATTTATTTCATTTTATATAGCAACAAATCACAACAAAGGCTGCCTCAAGGTGAGTCACACAAGGACTGACCTTACCAACCCCTAGAGCAAGCACAGGCCAGATGAGTAAACTTTATTTCGACAAGGTGCCAGTACAGCACGTCTTTGTACCATTCTCATTACCACCATTATGTTGCCCTTGAGCAAGGTTAATAATTCCCTAATTGCTCCTAGTGTGTAGCTGAGTGCACAGCAGCTCCTTACATCAGTGTTTGTGTAAATCACTTGGAGCATCTGTTGAGATGGAAATTTGCCATAGAAATGCAGTTTTTGATGATGTACCAAATTGGACATGTCTCGTGTTTTTGCTATCTCTGAGTTTGTTTTCAAACTAATTTTGGCTTGGCTTGCTTCACTGGCAATAACAAATCTTTGGACTTTCTACATCATACTGACAGTAAGAATCAATAGATTATGAATGAAAATGCAACATTTAACATCAGCTCCAGATTTACTTGTAACTGAAATGATTTCATATGGAGCACCTGAGGGAACAACATTTAGACCCTGGAGACTGGGGTGGGGATAAGACCTTTGAAGAGCCCTTATACACAAACCGTGCTGTAATTCCAACACTGTAAACAATATATTTTACAAACCCTGGCAAAAATTATGGAATCACCGGCCTCAGAGGATGCTCATTCAGTTGTTTAATTTTGTAGAAAAAAAGCAGATCACAGACATGACACAAAACTAAAGTCATTTCAAATGGCAACTTTCTGGCTTTAAGAAACACTATAAGAAATCAGGGAAAAAAATTGTGGCAGTCAGTAACGGTTACTTTTTTAGACCAAGCAGAGGGAAAAAAATATGGAATCACTCAATTCTGAGGAAAAAATGATGGAATCACCCTGTAAATTTTCATCCCCAAAACTAACACCTGCATCAAGTGATCACACCTTGGAGAGCTGTTGCACCAAGTGGACTGACATGAATCATGGCTCCAACACCAGAGATGTCAACTGAAACAAAGGAGAGGATTATCAAACTCTTAAAAGAGGGTAATCATCAATAAATGCACAAGTTTACGTTGATATTTTGGACACTTTTCTTATCCCATCAATTGAAAGGATGTTTGGGGATGATGAAATCATTTTTCAAGATGATAATGCATCTTGCCAATCAGAAAAACTTGGAGCCAAATTGATGAAGAGTACTGTTTGTCACTCATTAAGTCCATGCCTCAGAGACTGCAAGCTGTTATAAAAGCCAGAGGTGGTGCAACAAAATACTAGTGATGTGTTGGAGTGTTCTTTTGTTTTTCATGATTCCATAATTTTTTCCTCAGAATTGAGTGATTCCATATTTTTTCCCTCTGCTTGGTCTAAAAAGTAACCGTTACTGACTGCCACAATCTTTTTTTCTTGATTTCTTATAGTGTTTCTTAAAGCCAGAAAGTTGCCATTTGAAATGACTTTAGTTTTGTGTCATGTCTGTGATCTGCTTTTTTTCTACAAAATTAAACAACTGAATGAACATCCTCCGAGGCCGGTGATTCCATAATTTTTGCCAGGGGTTGTATGTTGCAAGTGTATTCATTGTTGTAATATTTTGGTTGGATATGCTTTTTATATTACATTATTTTTGGAAAGCATCACATAAGAATTTATTTATATCACACTTTGAAGTAGAACATTTTCCAAGTTGCTTGACATCATAAAAAGAAAATCAAGGAACAACAATTAAGCAAATTATACAACCCGTGGCAAAAATTATGGAATCACCGGCCTCAGAGGATGTTCATTCAGTTGTTTAATTTTGTAGAAAAAAAGCAGATCACAAACATGACACAAAACTAAAGTCATTTCAAATGGCAACTTTCTGGCTTTAAGAAACACTATAAGAAATCAAGAAAAAAAGATTGTGGCAGTCAGTAACGGTTACTTTTTTAGACCAAGCAGAGGAAAAAAATATGGAATCACTCAATTCTGAGGAAAAAATTATGGAATCACCCTGTAAATTTTCATCCCCCAAATTAACACCTGCATCAAATCAGATCTGCTCATTGACATTGACCCTATGCCATGACATTGACCCTATGTGTCTTTTTGCAAGGAATGTTTTTGCAGTTTTTGCTCTATGGCAAGATGCATTATCGTCTTGAAAAATGATTTCATCATCCCCAAACATCCTTTCAATTGTCCAAAATATCAACATAAACTTGTGCATTTATTGATGATGTAAAGACAGCCATCTCCCCAGTGCCTTTACCTGACATGCAGCCCCATATCATCAATGACTGTGGAACTTTACATGTTCTCTTCAGGCAGTCATCTTTATAAATCTCATTGGAAAGGCACCAAACAAAAGTTCCAGCATCATCACCTTGCCCAATGCAGATTCGAGATTCATCACTGAATATGACTTTCATCCAGTCATCCACAGTCCACAATTGCTTTTCCTTAGCTCATTGTAACCTTGTTTTTTTCTGTTTAGGTGTTAATGATGCCTTTCATTTAGCTTTTCTGTATGTAAATCCCATTTCCTTTAGGCGGTTTCTTACAGTTCGGTCACAGACGTTGACTCCAGTTTCCTCCCATTCGTTCCTCATTTGTTTTGTTGTACATTTTTCGATTTTTGAGACATATTGCTTTACGTTTTCTGTCTTGACGCTTTGATGTCTTCCTTGGTCTACCAGTATGTTTGCCTTTAACAACCTTCTCATGTTGTTTGTATTTGGTCCAGAGTTTAGACACAGCTGACTGTGAACAACCAACATCTTTTGCAACATTGCGTGATGATTTACTCTCTTTTAAGAGTTTGATAATCCTCTCCTTTGTTTCAATTGACATCTCTCGTGTTGGAGCCATGATTCATGTCAGTCCACTTGGTGCAACAGCTCTCCAAGGTGTGTTCACTCCTTTTTAGATGCAGACTAACGAGCAGATCTGATATGATGCAGGTGTTAGTTTTGGGGATGATAATTTACAGGGTGAGTCCATAATTTTTTCCTCAGAATTGAGTGATTCCATATTTTTTTCCTCTGCTTGGTCTAAAAAAGTAACCGTTACTGACTGTCACAATATTTTTTTCTTGATTTCTTATAGTGTTTCTTAAAGCCAGAAAGTTGCCATTTGAAATGACTTTAGTTTTGTGTCATGTCTGTGATCTGCTTTTTTCTACAAAATTAAACAACTGAATGAACATCCTCCGAGGCCGGTGATTCCATAATTTTTGCCAGGGGTTGTACATTTGTGAATGCAATCTAAAATTGAAGCATCTAAAGCAAAATCGACATACAGACCAGCAGATATACTTAAAATATCACAATGAAAGAAGTTATGAACAGCAGTAAATAAATCTTTATTTAGCTTTAGAAGATTAATCTGACAGCGACAGACTAGTGTCTTGTCCAGGGTGTACCCCGCGTCACGCTCTATGATTGGTGTGATAGGCTCCGGCACCCCCCACAACCCTAAAGTGGAGTAAGCGTTTGAAGATGAGTGAGTGAGCTTAATCTGAAATGGAGTTTCAACAAACTGTTCCACAAAACTGGATCCTTATAAGCAAAGACTCAAAAGTCTGCTGACTTCTCCCAAATTCTGAAACTATAGGGCACGAGAAGGCACATAAGGCTTTCCAAGTTCAGGAAAATAAGTTGGTGCATGACCATTTAGATATATATATGTCTGCAGCAAAAACTTGAAATCTGCTCTTACAATGACATGGAGCCACACAAAGGGAAGCCAAAACAGGTGTAATATGACCAAATCTCATAGTTTTAGCACAAACTCAGGCCGGCATGTTCTAAACCATCTGCAGACATAAGCCACTCTGTTATGATCTGGGCTAAGTCAAAGTCAAAAAAGGAACCCCAGTATGCAGGCAGCCAGGAGACCAAAGGTTAGTTGCAAAACCACAGTACGTTAATACTACAGTGAACAATTGAATCAGATGATGTGCCATGATGTGAAAACAAAAAGAGCCCAAACCAAAATATGGGCGATGATCAAACAGGATGTGCCAAGGAGTAAATAAAACTAACCTTTGATGAAAAACAAAGTTGGAGATACTTACTCATAATACTTTTGATTTGGCAACAGATGAGATCAATGTTAACAAGTAGCACAATATTAACGATAATATTATATATATATATATTAACGATAACAATGCAATGTTAAACCACCAGTGGAGACACAGACAAAGACGTACGGCTAAAAAACAAACCAACTAATGAAACAACAAGTGCAAGGAATCAGGACGGACAGGAACAACAAGATACGTGATAAAAGAAATGAATGCTAGGTGACTAAAAACTAAACAGACCTAAGAAAGTATGTAGGAAATAAAACATAATAACAAAATGCAAGAGAGAGACTCACAGAAAAAAATTACATCTCCAAAAACAAAATGTAACAACAACTGTGGAACTTAACAGTAACATGGAGGCAAAAAGAACACAAAGTACAACAGGAACAAAATCATAATCACAAGTAAATTAAAGAATACATATAGTAAAGAAATATGGAGCTCAAATGGGAAGCAGAGTGCAAAACCTGAAAAACCCAAGAACACATAATGACACTAACAGAGCAGAAACCAAAGACAAGATAAACATGAGACAGGGGAAATATAAGGACAACACAGACAGCAGGCTGACCACCAGGATGCAGGTGAGACAGATGACGAGGACCAAGACTAACAGACTACAGACACAGACAGGGGATAGACCACAAGGATGACAAATACAAATAACCAACACAGCAGAGAGTTTTCCCATGGCTGCATGTTTGATCATTTTTTCCTGTACTTGTTTGTTACTTCTTTGATATGCATGCAAGGTTTCAGACGACGCTTCTCACTGGCCAAAGCTCTGGCGCCAGAAATCAAATCTTGATGCAGCAACATGCAGCATGGCTGTTCATTTAGCCAAGGTCTGCTGCTACCTGCTGCTGTTGCTATGTGTTTCCAGTAGGACCTCTTTTCTGCACGGACTGACTCCTCAGTGAACGGACTGAATGGCGCTTTTCTAATTAATATAAGGTTGTAACCGTTTTTCTCATTTCTGTGACCTTTGCATCACTTCTGTTAGTTTTTAAATGTAACAGCTATGAATTTTAGCTCATTATCTTACTCCTTACATGACTGACATCATACCAGACCAGTCTGACTGTGTTTTGTACATTAACACTACTTCTAACCTTAATGACATGAAATTTCGGGTTCCACAGGGGTCCGTTTCAGGCCCCCTGCTTTTCTCTCTTTATATAGCACCCCTTGGGCACATATTGCGGTGTTTTGAGATTACCTTTCACTGCTATGTTGATGATACTCAGTTATACATAGGGTTGGGTATCGAGAGCTGGTTCTTTTTGAGTATCATTAAGAAATAATTCGATCCACGGATATCAATAGCCTTTTTGCTTAACGTTTCCCTTATCGGCCCTTCAGAGCAGCCGCTGTTTTTAAGGGTGTTTGTCGGGAAAATAATCATTCCTCTACGTTGATTATAGACCCTGCAGCAGGTCTATAATCAACTGTTTCTGCCATGCGACACCACTTTGAAGCGTGAGCCAATGGATCAGTGCTTCGATCCACTAGCTCATTGGTTCTTTGATTCGCTGCTCTTCAGAAACGGCAAGTCTGCTTCTTAACCCCTCTCAAACCATTAAAATATCGTGAGTCACATTTGTGTGGATTAAATTCACTAACTGGGACTCATGTCTTGTTGCAGTCAAGAAACGAGAATCGTCCTCCGTTCCATTGGCACAGCTCCAAATGCTGCATGGCTCTCTGCTGAGACACAGTCCGGTTGGAATTAATAACTTCAAAACAAATTGCTGCTTTAAATAAAATGACACCTGCCAAGCATTGTAATACAGACAAGAAACTACAATCGACTAAAACGTTTTTTTTTTCCCTCCCAAAATGAGACGTCCTGCTATAAATTACATCCTCATGTGCAGCACAGCCGGCTGTAAGAGCTCAGCACAGATGTATGGAAAGACATTCATGCCAATAATGTCTGAAAGGAAATGCTTTTGACACTAGAGATTTAGTTTATTTCTATTTATGTCCAGAGATCAAGGATCCACCATGTAGAGTTTATTATGTCCAGAGTTTAAGGATCCAGTGACCAATTTCACATTTATTTACTTTAAGACTCAATAAAATGTTGTTTAATTTCAATTTAATCAGCTTATAAAGTGCCAAATCAAAACAAAAGCCATCTCAAGGCACCTCACATAGAACAGTTCAACACAAAAATTAAAATAAATAAATAAAAACAGAAGTAAAAGAATATAACAGATAAAAAATAAAAACTATTCATAAGAAAGAGAATAAAAATAGGCTTTAAGTTTTGACTTAAAAATGTCCACGGACTCTGACTGCTTCACGGTCGCAGGAAGACCATTCCACAGAGCGGGTGCACGATAAGAAAAAGCTCTTTGACCCACTGACATAGAAAACCTGTAAAGCCTACTTTTAGTATACAAAAAATTCACAAGAGGTATCGATAAGGGAATCAATAAGGAATTGGATCTCTCGATACCCATCCCTAGTTATACAGGCCGATAACTACTGGTAATCTCGACATACAGTAAAATCCTTAGAAGATTGTCTTGCATCAGTAAAAAGCTGGATGTCTAGCAACTTCCTACTTTTAAACTCTGATAAGACTGAAATTATGGTTCTTGGCCCAGTGAGACATCTGCAACAATTTGACCAGCTAACACTAGTCTAGTGTGTCATACATACATCACACTGACAAAGTGAGGAACCATTGGGGTAATTTTTGATCCTACGTTGTCCTTTGACCTCCACATTAGAGACATCACAAGGACTGCTTTCTTCCATTTGAGAAATATAGCAAAGATTTATCCCATCCTGTCTATGGCTGATGCTGAGACTTTGATACATGCATTTAACTCTGCTAGATTGGATTATTGTAATGCTTTATTTTATGGTTTGCTGCAGTCCAGTGCAAGGGGTCTTCATCTGGTTCAAATTGCTGCTGCCAGATTGTTGACAAAAGCAGAAGGTTTGATCATATTACCCCCATTCTGGCATCCCTTCACTGGCTACCTGTCTCTGCGAGGTTGGATTTTAAGGTTTTGCTATTGGCCTATAGATTTGTTCATGGACTGTTAGTTAAACCTTATGTACCGGCCCGGGCTTTGCGTTCATGTGATGCAGGACTGCTCTGTGTCCCAAGGGTGAGCAAAAGGACTGCGGGACAGAGAGCCTTTTCATACCGTGCTCCTCTTTTGTTGCTCTCCCGACCTCAGTGAGACTTTCAGATTCTGTGGAGACTTTTAAGAAAAGACTAAAGATATGTCTTTTTACCCAGTCTTATGGCTAGCATCCTTTATTAATTCTTTAAAGTTCCTTTACTCTTTACTGTGTTTTATTTTGAATTTTTAATTGTGTTTTTGATGTTTTAATTTTATTTTACATTTTTTTTTTATTATTTTATATTGTTTTTTGAGCTGTTTTTATGTGAGGCGCCTTGAGGCAACATTGTCGTGATTTGGCATGACATAAATTGAATAAATTGATATTAATTACTGCAAGGTTTTGTTTTATTTTTATTTATTTATTTATTTATTGTTTTTTACATTTTCCATACGTCCTAACTTTTTCTATTTTAGGGTTGTTGGACTGTGTTCATTGTTATTCATTAATTTTGGAATAGGTGTCTGCCTTGGCAGCTGACAAAGCATGTTCGTACCTCGCCAAGTAATCATACCAACCACAAAAGGCCCATTCCAAACTTGATAACCAGAAATCAGTCAAAAAGACATAAATGAAGCAAACTTGTAATCTAGTTCTGGCAGACAGCTTGAGCTTCATGCTACATATACAATGACATTATTTACACAATCCTCTAAATTGCTACCCTTAAATTGGGGGGGGGGGGGGGGGGGGGGGGGTACTGTTTAAGATGCAAAAAATTTCCCTGCCACCCCCATCAATACTGCTGCCACATCACTTCTGCTATTAAGCCCCGCATCCAAACCAGCATCCATCTGTGGGGTGGAAAAATGTCTAATCATCATTCCCTCATACTGTATGTCAAAAAAAATCAGAGGGGATCGGTGATGATCAGAGCCCATCTGCCAAACTCCAGACTATATGCTGCTGTCGTGTCTGTGTGGGTTGGCTGACTGAACTAGAAATGGTCAAACTTAGGCTTCTTTTTACTTACACTTATACTATTTTTTTAAAATCTGCTCTGAGAAAAAAGTTAACAAGTAGTGCAGATTTACTTTTACACACATAGCATAACCTCCAATACAAAATAGGACTAAGTGCAGCTGTTATTTTACATACAAGTTAATCACTGTTCATACACAGTAAAGTCACCAGTGTTAGTTTTACACTGGTGATTTTACTGTGTATCATCCATCACCAATATTACTGAGACGTACTGCACAAAACAATTTAGGAAATAAAGAGATTTTCCAACATGGCATAGTGGATATCACTGCTGCCTCACAGCAAGAAGGTCCTAGGGTCACTTCCCGCCTGGTCCTTTTTGTGTGGAGTTTGTATGTTCTCCCTGTGTCTGTGTAGGTTTCCACAGGGCACTCTGGTTTTCCCCCCACAATCAAAAACATGCCTTGTTTGGGGTCTGGTCCTTTCTCTGCACATCACCAGGGCACCATCTCTACATCTGGAGTTGGTCCCTGGGCACCAGACTGTGGCTCCCCATTGCTCCTAGTGGTTGGATTGTGTCTAACTGTAATTAGGATGGATTAAATGCAGAGGACAAATGTCCTTGAAAATATGTACAATGACAATAAAGCCCCTTCTTCTTCTTCCTTTCCTCTTCTGTACATTATTTTCTGACAAAAATGAAAAATCCTGTTTATTCCATCAAAATCTACTGAATTACAAAATCCTCTGCCCATCTGAGAGTGGCTGCTGTTGTAAGAATGAATTATGCAATGTCTCAAACAGAATCAACAACTAAGGCCATATACGTAAGAAAATGCTTTAAGATTAAACAATACGTAATGTACAAGGAAAATTACAAGTCCACCATCGCACACGTGGAACTACAAAGCAGCAGTTCCTCAAAGTAGACACGGCACATTTATGCAGACATTAGCTCTGCAGCTGTATGATGGCTGCACGGATGTAATCTTCAATTATTGCTCATATGACTGTTAGACTATAAATGAGGCATAATGTCATCACAGCACTGATGTGGTGGAAAACAAAGGAAGGGTAGAAGGGAGGTGTAGGTGGCGAAGGTCCACATGCAAACAAATCAGCATTTTTCACACGTAAGCTGACTTTTTCAGAAGAAGAAGCTGATGCACATCTCACATGTACAGCATGTCAAACCAGCGTAACAGTGATATCTACAACCATCAGTGTGATGTGATGAAGTGGAAATGTCAAAATGATGCAAATCTGATATGCAAAAAGCGCAATGAGATATCACAGTGCCCAGCTGATCAACTCCCTGCTTCTTGTGTGTTAAAATCTCTTTGGAATGTCACAATGCATCTCAAAAAGTGGCTTATAGGTTACAGTGACTTTTTCTGGACAGATGGTCCACAGTGAATGGAGCATTCAGCTAATTTTAGTGGTGATATGAACCAGTTTCTAAATTTTCCCATTTATCACTTTTTTTTCAATTTCTTAACCATTCTGTGGCGGGCTTTTCTTTCATTGCTTTGTCATTCTTCCCTTGTAATGTCATAAACCCTCCTCTGTCAATTGGAAGACATAATAAATGTTATCCATTGTCCTCCCCAAC
Organism: Thalassophryne amazonica; assembly: GCF_902500255.1. Classification (NCBI taxonomy): domain Eukaryota; kingdom Metazoa; phylum Chordata; class Actinopteri; order Batrachoidiformes; family Batrachoididae; genus Thalassophryne; species Thalassophryne amazonica. Next base: position 111,913,528 of record NC_047106.1, read on the forward strand.
AGAGGTATGGTCTCTCTCTCTCTCTTCTCTCTCTCTCTCTCTCTCTCTCTTTCTCTCTCTCTCTTATGCTCTCAAGATAGAAAAGAATACTACAGAGGCAATGTCTGCACTGATAGAGAAGGCCAGGGGCAGTTACATTGTGTGTTTGTGAAGTTAGAGAACACTTATCACAACATACCAAGAGAAGAGTTGTTTTATTGTAGTATGAGGAATTCTGGAGTGGCAGAGAAGTATGTGAGAGTGGTGCAGAATATGTACAAGGTTAGTGTGTCGGCAGTGATGCACAGTAGGAATGGTGGATTTGTTCAAGGTGGAGGTGGGATTACATCAAGGATAGGCTCTGAACCTTTCTTGTTTACAGTGGTGATGGACATGATGGCAGGAGAGATCAGATTGGGCACTCTATGGACAATGATGTTTGCAGTTGATATTGTGATTTGTAGTGAGAGTAGGGAGCAGGTTGAGATGAGCCTCTAGAGGTGGCGATACACTCTGGAGAGAAGGGGAATGAAAGTAGGTGCAAGATAGACTACTTGTGTGAATGAGGGAGCAAAGTAGCAAAGAAGTAAATTTGGTGGAGTGAAATTTACTCTGCTGGGATAACATTTGGTCCCAATCCAAAGAGAGTTAAATATACTCTATCACAGGGTTAAATCAACTCAACACAGTGTAAAATCAACTCTTAATGGAGTAAAATTCCTTGAATTGACAAGACGGTGTCGCCGACCGAACGGTCTCCCCAAAAACTACAGTCACCATCTATCTCAGCGACAGATAGCTGAAGCTTTTGTACAACAATCATGTCCACATCAGTTCAGCATTATTTCATAATAAAAGACAGAGGAAGCCATCAGAGTGCAGCAGCCAGGCAAGCTGCTAGCTGCTGTGTTCACTGTGCATCAGCCATTTCAAAGTGTCACTGATTATCGCCTCGTTTATGCTTAAAACGGCCTCGTTTATGCTTAAAACTGACTTTAGAATGATTTAAGAGGTTTTACCTTGTCATCTGATGGTTAATAATCCCATTAATCCATTTGATTGCTTTTTGTGAAGAGACTCAGTCTCAGATGAGCTGTTGAGCTCCGAAATGACGCATGTGCAGTGAAGGCAGGGCGGACCCATTTTTAGGGGGGACTATTCGGTTGGCGACAACGGTAGAGCTGATTTCCCTCTATAATAGAGTGTATTTTACTTTATTTAGACTGGGACCAAATGTTATCTCGGCAGAGTATATTTTACTCTGCAAAATTTACTGTGTACAAGGAGCAGAGGTGCTTAAGGCAGATGAGTTTAAATTCTTTGGGCCAACTCTCCAAAGTAATTGAGAGTGTGGTAGAAAGTGCAGGCCTCGACGAGTGGGTGGACAAAGATGGAAGGAGGGATTTGTGATAGAGGGGTATTTGCAAGAGAGAAAGGAAAGATGCTGTATTTTTTGGGGGGGGGGGGGTGATGGGGAGTGGCGAGGATGGACAGAATTGGGAATGAGCTTGTCAGAGGGAGAACACAAATCAGACAGTTTGGGGAGAAAGTCAGACAAGTGAGATTGAGATGTTTGGACATGTGCAGAAGAGGAACCCAGGGTATATATGGAGAAGGATGCTGAGGAGGGAGGCCAAAGAGGAGGTTTATGGATCTGCTGAGAGGATATGCATTTACTTACTTTATACATGCTTCCCTTAGGCAGTATTATTATACGGCATTGCTTAAATTTTCATTGTTATGCAGATGATACCCAGCTTTATCTATCCATGAAGCCAGAGGACACACACCAATTAGTTAAACTGCAGGATTGTCTTACAGACATAAAGACATGGATGACCTCTAATTTCCTGCTTTTAAACTCAGATAAAACTGAAGTTATTGTACTTGGCCCCACAAATCTTAGAAACATGGTGTCTAACCAGATCCTTACTCTGGATGGCATTACCCTGACCTCTAGTAATACTGTGAGAAATCTTGGAGTCATTTTTGATCAGGATATGTCATTCAAAGCGCATATTAAACAAATATGTAGGACTGCTTTTTTGCATTTACGCAATGTCTCTAAAATTAGAAAGGTCTTGTCTCAGAATGATGCTGAAAAACTAATTCATGCATTTATTTCCTCTAGGCTGGACTATTGTAATTCATTATTATCAGGTTGTCCTAAAAGTTCCCTGAAAAGCCTTCAGTTAATTCAAAATGCTGTAGCTAGAGTACTAACAGGGAATAGAAGGAGAGAGCATATCTCACCCATATTGGCCTCTCTTCATTGGCTTCCTGTTAATTCTAGAATAGAATTTAAAATTCTTCTTCTTACTTATAAGGTTTTGAATAATCAGGTCCCATCTTATCTTAGGGACCTCATAGTACCATATCACCCCAATAGAGCGCTTCGCTCTCAGACTGCAGGCTTACTTGTAGTTCCTAGGGTTTGTAAGAGTAGAATGGGAGGCAGAGCCTTCAGCTTTCAGGCTCCTCTCCTGTGGAACCAGCTCCCAATTCAGATCAGGGAGACAGGACACCCTCTCTACTTTTAAGATTAGGCTTAAAACTTTCCTTTTTGCTAAAGCTTATAGTTAGGGCTGGATCAGGTGACCCTGAACCATCCCTTAGTTATGCTGCTATAGACTTAGACTGCTGGGGGGTTCCCATGATGCACTGAGTGTTTCTTTCTCTTTTTGCTCTGTATGCACCACTCTGCATTTAATCATTAGTGACTGATCTCTGCTCCCCTCCACAGCATGTCTTTTTCCTGGTTCTCTCCCTCAGCCCCAACCAGTCCCAGCAGAAGACTGCCCCTCCCTGAGCCTGGTTCTGCTGGAGTTTTCTTCCTGTTAAAAGGGAGTTTTTCCTTCCCACTGTCGCCAAGTGCTTGCTCACAGGGGTCGTTTTGACCGTTGTGGTTTTTACGTAATTATTGTATGGCCTTGCCTTACAATATAAAGCGCCTTGGGGCAACTGTTTGTTGTGATTTGGCGCTATATAAATAAAATTGATTGAATTGATTGATATGCAGGTTGTTGGTGTCAGAGAGGAATATGCAGAGGACAGGGTGAGATTGAAATAGATGATCAACTGTAGTGACCCTTAAATTTAACAGCTGAAAAAAGAAGATGAAGTACTATTGCATGTCGATGGTGCACAGTGCACGTGCCAAGTATGTGCCATTTGAAGCTTTAAATACCAGAAAGTGACTGCACTGCGCGCTAGATTTTTGCTGGTATGAAGTTTAAATGCTTTCTGGTGATGGAGGATATGAATGTGTCAACTTTGTGTCCGTGTACACACACGTCAGTTTTCAACCCTCCCACAAGAGCACAAGGCTGCATAGCAATTAAAGAATGTGGGCACTGGGATTAAAAATGACAACTGCCTCAAGTGGAAACTAAATCAAATCAAATCAAATCAAATCAGTTTTATTTATATAGCGCCAAATCACAACAACAGTTGCCCCAAGGCGCTTTATATTGCAAGGCAAAACCATACAATAATTACAGAAAAACCCCAACGGTCTTAACGACCACCTATGAGCAAGCACTTGGCGACAGTGGGAAGGAAAAACTCCCTTTTAACAGGAAGAAACCTCCAGCAGAACCAGGCTCAGGGAGGGGCAGTCTTCTGCTGGGACTGGTTGGGACTGAGGGGAGAGAATCAGGAAAAAGACATGCTGTGGAAGAGAGCAGAGATCAGTCACTAATGACTAAATGCAGAGTGGTGCATACAGAGCAAAAAGAGAAAAAAACACTCAATGCATCATGGGAACCCCCCAGCAGTCTAAGTCTATAGCAGCATAACTAAGGGATGATTCAGCGTCACCTGATCCAGCCCTAACTATAAGCTTAAGCAAAAAGGAAAGTTTTAAGCCTAATCTTAAAAGTAGAGAGGGTGTCTGTCTCCCTGATCCGAATTGGGAGCTGGTTCCAGAGGAGAGGAGCCTGAAAGCTGAAGGCTCTGCCTCCCATTCTACTCTTATAAACCCTAGGAACTACAAGTAAGCCTGCAGTCTGAGAGCGAAGCGCTCTATTGGGGTGATATGGTACTAAGAGGTCCCTGAGATAAGATGGGACTTGATTATTCAAAACCTTATAAGTAAGAAGAAGAATTTTAAATTCTATTCTAGAATTAACAGGAAGCCAATGAAGAGAGGCTAATATGGGTGAAATATGCTCTCTCCTTCTAGTCCCCGTCAGTACTCTAGCTGCAGCATTTTGAATTAACTGAAGGCTTTTCAGGGAACTTTTAGGACAACCTGATAATAATGAATTACAATAGTCCAGCCTAGAGGAAATAAATGCATGAATTAGTTTTTCAGCATCACTCTGAGACAAGACCTTTCTAATTTTAGAGATATTGCGCAAATGCAAAAAGCAGTCCTACATATTTGCTTAATATGCGCATTGAAGGACATATCCTGATCAAAAATGACTCCAAGATTTCTCACAGTATTATTGGAGGTCAGGGTAATGCCATCCAGAGTAAGGATCTGGTTAGACACCATGTTTCTAAGATTTGTGGGGCCAAGTACAATAACTTCAGTTTTATCTGAATTTAAAAGCAGGAAATTAGAGGTCATCCATGTCTTTATGTCTGTAAGACATTCCTGCAGTTTAACTAATTCGTGTGTGTCCTCTGGCTTCATGGATAGATAAAGCTGGGCATCATCTGCGTAACAATGAAAATTTAAGCAATGCTTTCTAATAATACTGCCTAAAGGAAACATGTATAAAGTGAATAAAATTGGTCCTAGCACAGAACCTTGTGGAACTCCATAATTAACCTTAGTCTGTGAAGAAGACTCCCCATTTACATGAACAAATTGTAATCTATTAGATAAATATGATTCAAACCACCGCAGTGCAGTGCCTTTAATACCTATGGCATGCTCTAATCTCTGTAATAAAATTTTATGGTCAACAGTATCAAAAGCAGCACTGAGGTCTAACATGACAAGCACAGAGATGAGTCCACTGCCACTCTTTCTGCCAGGTGGAACTTGCAAGAAGAAGGTAAACTTGGGGTTAGTAAGGTCAGACCTTACTTGTGTGAACGCTGTTGTGATTTGGCACTATATAAATGAAAATAAATTGAAAAATTTTTTTTTTAGCATTATTCATAATGTTGTCATGTATGTGATAACAATGTGATGGCATTTGTTGTTTTTGAGTTATTATGTTGACTGACTACACAGAATGGACTCGTTCACTTATTGCATTTTACAAGGCACATGCCTAGGCTTTTATCAAAACCAAGGAATAATTCATAGATAATTGTTCATGGAGAAATGGTCAGATGTTGTCCGTTGCTTTCATGGTGAAAACAAGTAAGTAAGTCCCTTGAGCTGCTCCCTTGTTTGCACTCGGGGTTGCCACAGCAAATCTAAGGTGGATCTGCATGTTGAATTGGCACAGGTTTTACGCTGGATGCCCTTCCTGACGCAACTCCACATTACATGGAGAAATGTGGCAGGGGTGGGATTTGAACCCGGAACCTTCTACACTGAAACCAAGTGCATTAACCACTTGGCCACCACCCCTTCATGGTGAAGCCAAGAGTCAATTTAAAAGTATTAAATAACCTGCTTTGTTGTTCAACAAAAATATTTTAACTTTTGATAGTTCCAGTTCCAGTTCCAATGTATTTCTGACATGTCAGAAATACATTGTCTCCTGTAGCGCAAATATAAAGTGAAGGACAATAATTACCCTAAGCTATGTTGCTGAGCCCAACATCAAACTTCCACAAGGTATAATCTACAGTGCCAAGTTTGATCATGATCCATGATGACCTCAGAGTTCTTGCATACACGAGGTTTCAGAGACTCTGTCCCCTGGTGGCCAAAATAAGAAGTGAGGTACAACCAATGTTGAACATGTACAAGAGCTCATGAGTTTGACCTTGTGCACCACGTTTCACCTTGAAACACCAAGTCTTTTTCAAGATATAGCCTATAGAAGGTTTCACATTCTGTTTGTCTGTCTCACTGACAAGAACACCTGTTTCTAATCCATCATCAATCTAGCATCCAGTAGCCATTCAGCAGGTGGCAGACACATCTAGGTAAAATAAATTTGGTTTTTAGATTACTCTAGTGCAGGGGTGGCCAAGTTCAGTCCTCGAGAGCCACATTCCTGACACTCTTAGTTGTCTCCCTGCTCCATCACACCTCTTTCATTGGATTCAGGTGTGTTGGAGCAGGGAGACAACTAAGAGTGTCAGGAATGTGGCTCTCGAGGACCGAACTTGGCCACCCCTGCTCTAGTGCATCAGAGTTCACGAAATGCAAAACCTTTGTCCTCCTTATATGATTATTTGATCTGGCGAGGTACAAGATGAAAACATGTATTGTTTTTGAAGTATCATGTTAAGAAAGAAGAGGGGATGGATTTGTTTGTCTATTCACTCAATCCTTTTTAGAGCGTATATGTTGAGACTTTAGAATTTACATATTTCATGATTTGAATTGTACTAGGAAAAACATCTCTTAAATATTTATTTCTTAAATTTCTGGACTCTGCATGAATTATTCTCCACCTTTATTCTGCTTTTGTGTTTGTTTTGTCTTTACATGACACACTTCATGATATCAATGCTGTCAGTGTGTGATGATGAACACTATGACAGTTGGGCATAACTGAGGTGCATGTGGGCTGTGTTAAAGAATTACTGACACTTTGGTTGCAAATTAGTTGCAGCTGTGCCTTGGCACAAGTGTACTGACGCTGTGACTGCAATTTGGAGAAATATGTTTTCAGACACAAGAATTCAGAAGCAAACAGTTGGTCATGGACCAGTCTCCATCCGTGTCTGGGTAACTGTGGGAGTTAGAATTGTACACTGTTCCACAAGGACTGAGAGTTATGAAACAGAATCATCCATACACAGAATTTAATATGCATAAGAATACTTATGTCTTTGTGTGTACAGAGCTTTTGTCTGCAAATTACAGTTTTCTGCATCTTGTGACAGGAGTCAAAAAATTCTGAGCAATCAACAGTTGATGAAGACAACACCATCCAACACCATCACATATTGCATCTCATGTCCATAAAAACCCACCCACACTCCAAACCTCAGCTACTTGCAGCTATAGCATAAAAAAGGGCAGTCAATCTGATGTAGGAAAAGAATCTGAATTATTTAGTTATGCAAACTGAGTTGTCTAAGTTCAACATAAAAATAATACAGGGGAGGTGATGGTCTAGTGGTTAAGCGCTGGGCTTCAGATCAGAGGATCCTCAGTTCAAACCCCAGCCTGACCGGAAAATCACTAAGGGCCCTTCGGCAAGGTCCTTATCCCCAAGTTGCTCCCAGTGTGTTGTGCGTGCCTTGCATAGCAGCACCCTGACATTGTTGTCTGTGTGAATAGGTGTATGTGAGGCATAATTTTAAAGCACTTTGAGCATCTGATGCAGCTGGAAAAGCGCTATATAAATGCAGTCCATTTACCATTTACTATAAAGTCGTAAAAGTACCTCATAAGAAGGTCAAAGTTGTTTGTTCAAATAAAATTAGATGATAATGTGCATTTTGATGTATTATAAAAGCTATACCAGACCAGTCAGTTGTGGAGGTTGCTTCAGAAATAACGTGCAGGCTGTATGTGAGAACGATGAAGCACATTCGACACATGGCGAAAGCTGGATGAGGATAAAAAGTCAAAAAGTCAAAAATTGTTGAGAAAAGGTTGACAAAACATCCTGTACTTTTCCCATCACTGAAAAGCCTGCGAATCAAGTAAACTCAAACAGAACTTAAGATGAAAAGAAAAATGAAGCGAACGTCAACCTCGCTGCTTAAAATGAAATTAAAATGAAACATACATGATGACAAGACCGAAAGCATGAATAAAACAGAGCGCACATGCAGGCCAGCCACAAACGTTGAAACGTATGTAAATAGTTAAAGTAGTACATAAAACATTCTTAACGCTATTGTTTCTGTATAAAAACATTGCTTTTTCGTCCCAAGCATGTACAGTTCATTAGCAATACATGGATGTTCCATTCAGCTCGTCGAAGCTTTAATTATTAATTAATTCAGATATCGTCAACCTCCGTTCAAAACGTCGGACTTGGGAGCTTGAACAAAGTTGGACTAAAGTCAAACAAAACGCTAACGTTCCGAAAACTAAGCAAATGATAAGAAACTGTCAACAATGAAAGCAAAACAAAATATGGACGAATTGAGGTTGTTGTTGGTATTTGTTCAAATTTTTCAACCATTTAAAAATCCTGACGAAGCGCCAGCTGCAGGAATGAAGCTGGATGAAGATTAAACGATGTTTTGGAAAGTCAACAAAAATCTAGATTTCTTGTTTCGTTTGGGCTTCGTTAACTCTCGTTAGTGCAGTGTGACCGGGGCTTAAGGCAGTACTATATCAACGCCATTTATTTTAGAAGAAACAGAGATCACAATGCACACATTATGGTGCACAAAGGAGGGGCTGCGCATTGTGCGCCGCTCTGCACACCTCTCTCACACCAGCCACAGATAGCTGGTGTAAGAGAGAAATAATAATAATAAAAAAAAATCCACTGTGTGCACAAAATATAGTTATTTTCCCCATTTAATTAATTTATATGCACATTATGTGTCCATGTTTGGCAAATTGCCAGGTGTACACAGAGACAAGAGTTAAGGCCCCTTCACACAGTGTGAATATGTACAACTCCAGGGCGACACCCGTCGGAGCAGCTGGTATGTGCACACCACGAAACATTGCATCGACTGGCAGGTGTGCATGATGCTGGTGCGATGGTTTGTGCATGTGGGAAAACAGTGACACCAGCTGCATGATGTGTAACTACAACGTGCAGCTGGTGTGAAGAAAAAATAAATAACAAATAAAAAAAATACATGCTGCGACAGTTCCGTAAATGCGGAAACATAGCAGCTTTTCCCCAGCAGCTGAGTCTTGCCAACATGCGTGTCTTGTGGACGGCAAGCTGCAGGAGCCCACATCATGTGGAACAGAGCTCATGTGGGTGACGTGACAGTCAAATCGCCTGCTGCATGTTATGATCTGATGGTCCGTTTCAACCTGGGGGCAGCCTCTACATGTGCATGAAATGTGCGTGCACTTGCTACAGCCCGTCGCCGCAGTGATTATGTTTTTATTTTTGGCCACTTGATGACAGCAAACAGACACATGTGCATCACAGTGGTCGGCTATTAGTCCATGTCCATCCAAACACAGTACTGTCCAGCTGGGATGCCCAGAATGACAGATCTCCACGGTCACTTTTGTCATAGCCACACCTCCTCTCAGTTCAGCGCACACACCAAAGCCACACTCGTGGGGCACTTAGACAAAATTTCACTGTGAGTACGACAGTGATTGTTTGCAGACTGTTGTCTGCAAGAGTGCAAATGGCTACACATTTTCTAAGTGCCATGTGAACGGTGTTAGATGTTGCTGTGTGTCAGCTGGAATTTGGCCGACACCTGCCGTGAGAGGGTTTGATGGACTTGCACAGTGCACACTCTGTCTTTCAACCGCGGGTGTGCGCAAATAGTTGTAGCAACAGGTGTACGAGGCGCTTGAAGCAGCTAAGAAATTATACAGTTTGCATACAATTCCTGCTTCATGCGCACTTAATGTGCAATTTGACCAAATTTGCACTATGTGTGAAGGGGCCTTCGAAAATTACACTGTATGTCATAAACATTACTACTGGGTTTCGTTGTTGATAATAACAAACAAACATAAATACATTTATTAAGCACAGAATAGATTTTGTTTGCTTTGAGAGCATGGTGCAAGCATCCAATCTGCTCTGTGTCAGCCTGTTCCCGTCAGTTCTCAGAAGCTAAGCAGTGCAGCATCTGGTTTGTACTTGGATGGGAGACCTCTTCGGAACACCAGCGGCTGTGTGTGTTTCTCCAGGTGAAACTGGAGTTGCGTCAGGGCATCCAGCGTAAAAGTTGTGCCAAATACCAATGCAGATCTGGCTGTATCTTCTGTGGCGACCCTGAACATTAATGGGAGCAGCTGAACAGACAACAGCAACAACTGAGAGCATGGTGCAAATTAACCACCTTGCCATTTCCAGTGGTATGATACTACCCCAGTCCAAATACTGTCAGGCCAGCTCCTTAGTCACAGTTTCCTGCCAGGTCAATATGATATCTGTACATTTTGACTCAATCTTGTCTCTGTGGTTGTAACAACATATATATAATGCAATAAGTGTAAGGCATTGGTCGCATTCCAGTAGTTTTGAACATGTTTGAACTTCTGCATTGGTCTCTTCTCGTCAACAGGTAAGCTCGTGACACAGGTCTTGTGCATACCTTGCAATAGGAGTTGCATTTCTGTACAATCTTGGCAAAACAAATTCCTATCACATCACCGTTTAGTGAGTGGCCTTAGAGATGATGTGTCATGAAGTGCTATCATCAGCAGACATCTTTGGTTTAGAGAAGCATGGAGTGCAAATAAGCCTCCATTTGTTTCTGTAGTAATTGGTATTACATTGTCACATTTTCTGGTCCTTGTTGGAAATTTTTGAGTGGATGTGCTGGCAATACTGTATTTGAGATGTTGGCAAAGGACAGGAAGTAGAAATATGTACAGTGCAAGAGCTGCATCACAAAGTGTGTTTGTCAACCTAAAGGGAATCGTCGTGTCAAACATTATAAATGACAGTTGCTTTTTCGTTCCTCTGCTTGCTCTTGAAGGGTGTGAGGCCAATGCCAAATGAAGCACGGCACTAAAGTTAACATCACTCAGTTTGAAACAAAAGGTTCTTTCAGACTGTGAGCTTCTACCACTGCCCACGAAAACTGAGACTGGGGCCGGGGTTTAAATCTGGCTATGTGATGCATCTGTCTGCATGTTGTCATGTTTTTCCAAAACTCCAAATGCATTCAGATTAGGCCCATCTGGCTGTACTGTCAGGTCAATACATATTTCAACAGTCACAATTTTTGTAATCTTGCCTCTGGAGTTGGAATGAAACAAGAGCGCTGAGCGACGTCTCGCACCGTGGGAAGTCCTTAAAGCGACAGAATCACCTCAAAATCTCTCATCAGCCGTTAAAATTTTCACTGAAAACCAGCTTAATTTTTAGAACCGTGTCCACTTCGATGTGTCTCACAGGTTTAGAAAAAAGTTTGATCAAACAACGCGCCAGTCTCTCAGCAACTTCTCAGACAAAGGAATTCCGACGAGGGGCTGGACGACTCCTCCCACAAGGAGTGCTCACAGGTGAATGACGTCACCGACAGGCGTGGAAAAACTCACGCATGCGCACGAGGGTTCAAGCATGTCTGACGTAAAAACATATGAATGAAATCCATATAGTTTTTGAAAAAAATAAAAAGGACCGTTACTTTATTGACAGACCTCGTATTTTTAACAGTAAAAGTCAATGATAAGTGCACAAGTCAAGGATAAACAACAGCTGTCTGAAGCCTGCGCTCCATTTGGGCCCTCAGCCGTGGCCATATTGTTGCTACGTCACTGGGAGAATGGGACCTGCTGATTCAAGCCCAAATCAATTGTAAACACGGCGGAAATCAAGCTGTTGTCGGACGATTTTTTTTTTCAAGTGTGGAGCTTTTTTGAAGTCCAGTCTGAAGGGGTTTCAGAAGAAGCTGTGGGGACACAGCCTTATGGTTTTGAGCCTTATTTAGATGACAATGAGGGAGACTAAACCTTGGAGTAAAACCTTCAGTCCGACAACAGTGATGATATTGGCAGAGTTCTGAACACAGAATGTGATTATAAAATAAATAAATAAATAATGCAGGTGATTTCAGCATATGGGTGGAGATGATAAATTGTTGTTTTTGTGTGTGTTTTTTTTTTTTTTTGCCAGCTCTTTGGTCGTAATCAACTGTGGATTTTGTGTACATTTGAAATTAGTATTGAAAAGCCCATTCATTTTGCATTATATCACAATCAAAAGTGCCTCAATCACTCTCATTCGTGACAATGAGGTGCAAACTGCCACTCTCATTGAATAGACTAAGTCTGATCTGTATTGCGGATTTAGCAGATATTTGATTTTAATATTGAAAAGCCCTTTTGTTCTATATTTTGTATTATAATTTAGCTTATGAAAAGCCTCTTCTAACAGGACTTTTTTTCCAAGATACAAATTTGTGGAACTGGAAACTAGTGTTAGGGAGGTTTGCACTCTACGAGCGTGGTGCTGTAGTTATTATTGTAATGGGTTGTTTCAGTTTTGCCTTCATGGTATCCTGTCTGTGGTGTCTTTGTTGTCTAGTTAATTGTCTTCTGATGTTAGTTGTCCATGTGTTATTGTCATTTCTGTCTCTGGCATGCCATTTCTATGTTTCAATCTTCCCTCCTCTCTGGCTCCCACTTAGGCCCTCTTTCAGGATCATCCCTCGTGTCCTCAGCTGTCATTAATTATTTGTTCCACATCTGATTCCCATTGTCAAGCAATATATCAAAGAATTAACCCCTTAACGCCCGAATTTATATAGCTGTATATAAAAAAATGTTTTGTGTGTGTTTTTGCCTTTAAGTAGATGGTAAATAATGTTGAGATTACTAATTTCACTTTTGCACAAAAACTAGATAGTAATATTGGGTATTCTGGTAATGACTTTATGTTATAATGTTATAATAATAATGATGGTATGTTGCAAATTTGCGACAACGGGCATACAGGTCAATTTGGTAAGTTGTATATTCGATGGGCGTTAAGGGGTTAAAATTCCTTCCTTTGTTACACGGTTCATTTTATGCCACTCTCATGATTGTTGCTATAGTCTTTTTTATTGTTATCCAGTTACAGACATCCTGTTGCTCTTGTATTTCTTCATCACTGCTCTCCTGTTTTAACCTTGGCTAACAGCTTGTGTTTCTGAGTTATTTTGCTTGCTGTTTTCAGTTGATCATTCTTGGTATGACATTGTTTTGCCACTGAAGTCAGCTGGTTTTTGGAGAGCCCTCTTCTGCCTGCTTTAATTGACTGCTTCCTGTGCTGGACTGTTGATCTGTGTTTTTGTTTTTTGCCATCAGCCTGACTCCTGAGTATTTAACATTGTCGTGTAACATTCTTCGGTTTTTTAGTACCTGATCCCCCTGTTTTTCTTTATTAATTACTCTGTACTGATACATCTGGGGGGCAGCATGGTGGATTACTGGTTAGCCCTGTTGCCTCACAGTGAGAAGGTCCAGGGTTTGCTTCCAACCTGGTGCTTTCTGTGTAAGGTTTTCGTGTTCTCCCTGTGTTTGCATGGGTTCCCTCTGGATGTTCTGGTTTCCTCCCACTTTCAAAGCCATGCAGGTTAGGTGAATAGGAGACTCTAAATTGACCATAGGAGTGAGTAACAATGTGCATGTGTTTGTCTGTCTATATGCGTTGGCCCTGTGACAGACTGACTTCCTGTCCAGGGTGTACCCTGCGTCTCGCCTAATGACTGCTGGATTAGGCTCCAGCTTCCCATGACCCTTAATTGGAATAAGTGGGTTTGGAAAATGAATAAATGAATGATATATTTGGCTCATGTCTCTGTACTGGGTTAATGTCTAAGAACTCATCTTTACGCTGGGTACCTCAGTTAAGCTTCTCCCTCCTTCTTTTTCTTCTGTAGGTAAATTCATACAAAATGAATTGAGTGGTGTTCTCAACTCCACTGGTTTCAAATCTGATGTTTTCTGATCCAAAAAGCTCAAAGTGTACACATTAAATCATGAGCATTGAACATTGTTGAGGCATATCGACATGCTGATTAAATGGCATGATTACTGCAAACATATGCTTTGGACTGGTCACATTAAATGGCCACTGTAACGTAAGATGATTCAAAAGTAAGCTTGTAGAGCTGTGATTTAGTACATCTAGCCTAAGAGTGAGCCAGCCTGTGTCTGAGAGCAACTCTGAGCAAGGAGGAGACAGAAACTCCTATCTTTGTGAGGAGGCGGGGTTGACCCCGTTGCTAGGTATGATGCAGTCCTCTAAGAGCTGTGATTGGTTGTCACCAAAAGGGGAGGAGAAATAAAAAACAAATGCTCTCCGCCCTCCTAGTCATCAATGGACAGTAAAATCAACCAATCATATAACCTGAACTGCATTAAAAAGACATGTAATCATAAGGGTAACTTTGTTATGATGAAACCCAGCAAAATTGAATAGTTACACAGCTTGAAAATGTTTGAACGTACATCATTCACATGCCGAATATCTATATATTAAAAACCATGCGTGAGTTTATTTAGTACATTCATTGAGTACATTGTTAAAAATACATGCATGACACAAGAAAGTGAAAACACTTATTTCCATTGTGGGTCCATTTAAAATCAAATGACAAAATACAAGTAATAATAAATATATTAATAATACCAGCAATGATAATATTAACAGTGTACATATGATAACAAAACCTAAACAATTTATAGATACATTAAGACAGTAAATTAACATAAAATAATTATGTAGAACAAGCCGGTAGTGTGTTACTGACTCACTGTCATCCTACATACAGAGAATATCTCTCTGTCTTTTCTGCCATCTCCTCTGCTTAAGACACTCTTAGGCTTCTTAAAAGTCCTCCTCCCTCCTCTTACCAGTTTGGCTCCTTAGGAGCTCTCTTAAGGCCAAAGTGCTTTGTGGACAACTTTCATCTTACCAAGGGAAAATTATAAAACCTCCGTTACACATAGCAAGAATGTGCAGGAACCAGGTCAACAAGGCAAATATGGTCATAATCTGGACGCACTCGGGAGGGAAAAAGGCTTGGTCAACTGTGTCAGAACAGAGCCAAACTGCCTCATGCACACCTGCAAGATGCAGCCCAAACATAGTTCAGACAACAGTCAGGTGACACACACCGACTGCTGTCAGATGGCACCAACGTTGGAGGTGTCACTCACCCACTCACTCACCCACGCAATCAAATCTTTGCTCATGCTCACATTCTCAGTGCTCACTGACCTCTCATCAGGAGGAGGGTCCACTGACAGGAGTGCATGAGTCTTACATGACGGAGTGTGCGTGTGTACGTGCATAGAAGAAGCAATCACCCTGTAAATTTTCATCCCCAAAACTAACACCTGCATCAAATCAGATCTGCTCGTTAGTCTGCATCTAAAAAGGAGTGATCACACCTTGGAGAACTGTTGCACCAAGTGGACTGACATCAATCATGGCTCCAACATGAGAGATGTCAATTGAAACAAAGGAGAGGATTATCAAACTCTTAAATGAGGGTAAATCATCACGCAATGTTGCAAAAGATGCTGGTTGTTCACAGTCAGCTGTGTCTAAACTCTGGACCAAATACAAACAACATGGGAAGGTTGTTAAAGGCAAACATACTGGTAGACCAAGGAAACTGGAGTCAACGTCTGTGACCGAACTGTAAGAAACCGCCTAAAGGAAATGGGATTTACATACAGAAAAGCTAAACGAAAGCCATCATTAACACCTAAACAGAAAAAAACAAGCTTACAATTGACTGAGGAAAAGCAATCGTGGACTGTGGATGACTGGATGAAAGTCATATTCAGTGATGAATCTGAAATCTGCATTGGGCAAGGTGATGATGCTGGAACCTTTGTTTGGTGCCGTTCCAATGAGATTTATAAAGATGACTGGCTGAAGAGAACATGTAAATTTCCACAGGCATTGATGATATGGGGCTGCATGTCAGGTAAAGGCACTGGGGAGATGCTGTCATTACATCATCAATAAATGCACAAGTTTACATTGATATTTTGGACACTTTTCTTATCCCATCAATTGAAAGGATGTTTCGGGATGATGAAATCATTTTTCAAGATGATAATGCATCTTGCCATAGAGCAAAAACTGCGAAAACATTCCTTGCAAAAAGACACATAGGGTCAATGTCATGGCCTGCAAATAGTCCGGATCTTAATCCAATTGAAAATCTTTGGTGGAAGTTGAAGAAAATGGTCCATGACAAGGCTCCAACCTGCAAAGCTGATCTGGCAACAGCAATCAGAGAAAGCTGGAGCCAGAATGATGAAGAGTATACTGTTTGTCACTCATTAAGTCCATGCCTCAGAGACTGCAAGCTGTTATAAAAGCCAGAGGATACAGATCCTGGACCTTTGACCCTACAATTACTTCACTTTGAATAAAGTCTGATGTCAGTTGAGGTTAGACTGACCTCATCCTCATGAAAACCAAAAGGATGTTCACTAAAATATGCCGTGTGTGAGGAAATCTATTTTATTACAAAGTATCATGATGTTTAACCTTCTCTTTGATATCTGAATTTTGAGGTTGACTATTTTGGGACCCAAACATTTGGGGAGGTGACGGTCTAGAGCAGGGGTAGGCAACCTGTTCCAGAAAGAGTCATGAGGGTGCAGGTTTTCTTTGCAGCCACTGACTCCACCAGGTGATTTCACTGATTAACTGATTCCATCTGCTCAAAGTGATATTAATCAGTAAAATCACCTGGTGGAGTCAGTGGCTGCAAAGAAAACCTGCACCCTCATGGCTCTTTCTGGAACAGGTTGCCTACCCCTGGTCTAGAGGGTAAAGCGGTGGGCTTGAGACTTGAGGACCTTTGGTTTAAATCACTGTCAGATGGAAATTCACTAAGACCCCTTGGACAATGCCCTTATTCCCAGAAGTTGCTACTGGTGTGCAGTGGAGCGCCTTGCAGCTGATGTCAGTGTGTATTGGGGAATGTGAGGCATCAGTATTAAATGCTTTAAGTGACTGCTTGAGATGGAAATGCAGTCCGTTTATTGTTGACAGTGACCTTAACTTCATTGACCTACACTTGCCTCAGTATTATTCAAATATGCTAAATAAATAAATAAATAAATCACCTTTGACCTTGATCTTCAATCCTACACAAAACAGGACCATAACCCGATTGCATGCTGAAAATCAAGGTCAAATGTCAGTTTAAAAGTGAGAGCACGGACAAACAAATAAGATAATACAAATTGTGCTTCTCTCCTTGCCTGTCAGTGCAGTCAGTAAAAATGTGGTGTATTTAGAAAATAAGTGAATATTTCCAAGAATATATTCAACTATCCATTTATTCTTTTTTTAAATATTTGTATTGTCTTTACAAGGCGGTGGAGTTAATGTGTGCATTACCAGCAGTCCAAACATAGCACTATAACTGTGCAGCTTTCCTAACCTTTGTGGATACTGGGATATCACCCCCCCCCCCCACCCCCAACCAACCACCACCACCCAGCCAGTGACCCGCAAACAAAACACGCAGGTATAGATGGATGAATGGATTTTTTATTTATTGCAACTTGTGCAAAAACAAACATATGGAACACAAACTTGATAAGGTCAGTTTAATAAGATTCAACATTTTTTTTCTTCTTTTGCTAATGCATGTCCTATATTGATAAAGGTTTATTAAAAATCAATCAAACCACTTTCCTATAAAGGGCAAGATGGTTGAGGGGCACAGTGTTTTTCAGCTTCTAAAGACGTCAGTAAAGATCCACTGAGGGAAGATCACATTGTAACATCATTTTAAAGAATATTATATTTGATTCTGTATTTTGAATTTATTTGTTAAGGCACCTCTCAAAATTGCTTTTATCATCAATAAGGATTTATCTTTTGATTATTTGAAATAATTAATGACATCCACCGGCAGTCGCACGTGTTGGTATTGTTTTTGGTTGTGTATATGTCAGTCTGTATGTGACCTAAATAACTTGAAGAATTCTGATCTGACTTGGCCAAAACTCTGTGAAAGGACTGATGGCCAGTCAAGAAAAAAGTGATTTGATTTTGAGAAAAATTGCTTAAAGGTCACAGTCTAAGCTCAAAATTTGGGCCCAGTGCCAATAATTTACAGTATACAGGGGATATTCATTCATTCATTTTCTGAACCTGCATAGCCCTGTTAAATGTCTGTCCCAGCATACACACAAACACTCTCACTCACACCTCCTGCCAGTTTGGAGATCCCAATGTCTTTGGAAGTGAAGGAAGCTTAAGCATGGGGGAACCTGCAAACTTCACACAGTAAGGACCAGGTTTGGATTCAAACCTGCAACACTCGCGGAATTGGATAACGATGCATCAACTGTCACTGTCAAACATGGATATAAAATCATGTAACCCTTCTTTTAGTACTTAGTTGACCTTGAATGGTCATATTGAAGGTTATAAGCACTTAAGTCAAACAATTTGGAACCAATATGGGTTACAGATGGTGGAAGGGTTGTGTGTTAATAAAAGATAACTAGAGACATTCATCACGAAATGCCCTGCGCGCAGTATTGTTTTCCATGCAAAGTGCAGTAATATGTACTTGTATGGGGTGGGTATTTGGTTGAAGCCTTATGTGTTTGATGTAAACTGGGATATACAATGAAAAAATTGGAGATTGGCATAATATTTATTTAGAGGATGTGACAAACAGTGACCATAAAAAGTCGGTCACGGTCGCCAGCCTTCAAAAAATGCAACCACTGGTCACCTTGAAACGGAGGTCAAGGTCACCGGCCTTTGAACCCATGCGAAGTACTCCTCCAAGGCATGTACCCACCAAGTATGTTTCTATGAGCAAAAGGTGCCGAGCTACGTTGTGGCAAAGGATTTGACAGTTGTGACCACTGGTGACCTCCAGAATTAGGTCAAGGTCACCGGCCTTCGAACCCATGCAAAGTACTCCTCCAAGGCATGTACCCACCAAATATGAAGTTTCTGCGAGCAATAGGTGCTCAGCTACGTTATGGCAAACGAATTGCGGCCGGACAGACGGACGGACGGGCAGACGGACAGACGGACAGACGGACAGACGGACGAACTGACAGAAGGATGGGCGGACAGACAACCCGGATGCCATATGCCCCGTCTCGCGGCACAAGCGCCGCATGGGGCATAATGAAAGTGATTCACATTTGTACAGAATTGATCAAAGGTCTAGGCAGGAACCATATACAACCCCTGGCAAAAATTATGGAATCACCGGCCTCGGAGGATGTTCATTCAGTTGTTTAATTTTGTAGAATAAAAAGCAGATCACAAACATGACACAAAACTAAAGTCATTTCAAATGACATCTTTCTGGCTTTAAGAAACACTATAAGAAATCAGGAAAAAAAATTGTGGCAGTCAGTAACGGTTACTTTTTTAGACCAAGCAGAGGAAAAAAATATGGAATCACTCAATTCTGAGGAAAAAAATTGTGGAATCACCCTGTAAATTTTCATCCCCCAAACTAACACCTGCATCAAATCAGATCTACTCGTTGACATTGACCCTATGCCATGACATTGACTCTATGTGTCTTTTTACAAGGAATGTTTTCGCAGTTTTTGCTCTATGGCAAGATGCATTATCATCTTGAAACATCCCCAAACATCCTTTCAATTGTCCAAAATATCAACGTAAACTTGTGCATTTATTGATGATGTAATGACAGCCATCTCCCCAGTGCCTTTACCTGACATGCAGCCCCATATCATCAATGACTGTGGAAATTTACATGTTCTCTTCAGGCAGTCATCATTATAAATCTCATTGGAACGGCACCAAACAAAAGTTCCAGCATCATCACCTTGCCCAATGCAGATTCGAGATTCATCACTGAATATGACTTTCATCCAGTCATCCACAGTCCACGAATGCTTTTCCTTAGCCCATTGTAACCTTGTTTTTTTTCTGTTTAGGTGTTAATGATGGCTTTCCTTTAGTTTTTCTGTATGCAAATCCCATTTCCTTTAGGCGGTTTCTTACAGTTCGGTCACAGACGTTGACTCCAGTTTCCTCCCATTCGTTCCTCATTTGTTTTGTTGTGCATTTTTCAATTTTTGAGACATATTGTTTTAAGTTTTCTGTCTTGACGCTTTGATGTCTTCCTTGGTCTACCAGTATGTTTGCCTTTAACAACCTTCCCATGTTGTTTGTATTTGGAGATGAAAATTTACAGGGTGATTCCATAATTTTTTCCTCAGAATTGAGTGATTCCATATTTTTTTCCTCTGCTTGGTCTAAAAAAGTAACCGTTACTGACTGCCACAATCTGTTTTTTTCTTGATTTCTTATAGTGTTTCTTAAAGCCAGAAAGTTGCCATTTTAAATGACTTTAGTTTTGTGTCATGTCTGTGATCTGCTTTTTTTCTACAAAATTAAACAACTGAATGAACATCCTCAGAGGCTGGTGATTCCATAATTTTTGCCAGGGGTTGTATTATGGTGTCACTGAATCCCAAAAACTCAATTTGCATTAATCAGGGTCAAATATGTAAAGTTAGAGGACAGCATTCCAACATGGACATTCAACATACATATCAAAATAGCTGATGATTATTTCCTGTTGGTTGATTCAACTCTTGGGTCCAATGCACTCAGTTTAAAAAGCAGACATAACCTTACTGATTCTGTTCCTGTTGTAATCGTGCATTTGGCTGTGTATTTTTTTGTATTCTGTGAAGGTAATGTTTAGGATATTTTAGACATGTAAACACAGTGACAGTGGGTATATTTTTTCCTTATTAGATGACAGGTTGAAGCTAAGCTGCCATTCAATCATGCGAGTAATTTGTATGGTTCTTCTGTGCAAACACGTTGACGCTGGATGACAGTTGCATTTTGAGCTGTGCAACAGTGTGTGCATTTCTAATATGAATTGTTGAAAAACAAATCATCAGAGCATGCAATAAATATGACATGTTTTTACTCGACACCTGCTGTCGTCTTGGAGCTTTGTAGCCCGGGCCCCCGGTGGGGATAGATTTGACTGACAGCAGACACTGGCGGCAATGATCTACCACACAATAACCAATGGCAAAACATGCTGCTCCCAGCACATAGTGACGAAAGAAAGCTTTAAAGCACACCTACAAAAGATGTGGATCCAGAGCACTGATTGACATCTCCCCTCTTTGACACTTTGACATGGAAATGAAGTTTTTAAGTCAAGCCCTCCAGTGTTTTCTTTGTTCTTTACCTGGGTTTGACTTTTATATGCAGCACACTGAGTTTGTTTGCCCAAGCGAAGTAAAAATAATAAAAGCACATTTGGGTACAAGACACTGATTTGAGCACATTTACACAACATGATTTTTATTTTTTACATCAACATGTAAATTAGGCAGCACATCGCTGCTTTTTCATACATCATATTCCAGGGCAGGGTATCATTCTTGTGCCTTTATTTTCTATTCTGCATATTTGTGATTGACAAATTCTGTATTAAGCATTACATTTTTAATTGTCTACTTCAGAAAAGAGGGTTTAGTGTGTTATGCACTGAATTAGGCTGTTATAAATGTACAACTCATGAGGAACCTTTTTATTGTTTAAAGTGGTGGACATACGTTTTCATACACCTTTGGCTAAAATCTTTCATATTAAATTTTCCCCAATTGCACATATTCCATTTTATCAAACAGTATTGGTGTCAAAAAATAATTTTGACACTGGTGGGCAGTGGTGGGCACAGATAAGCAAAAAATTAACTTCGATAACAGATAATCAGATAACTGAAAAGTTATCTTTGATAAAGGTAAACCGATAAACCACCCAAAAATGTATCGGAAGTTACAGATAACCGATAAATTCCAGTATTATCTCTGGTACATTTGCAACTACTAATAAGCTGAATTTGAGTTTTAACACCACGATCGCTTTTGGAAGCATCAAAAGCAACAAAAGGCCCAAACAATGAGCCCACACTTCTATGTTTGAACATCCTGCCCCCTGCTGGAAGCTCTTGTTTACTACATGGCTTACAGCACGGAAGCACACTGAGCGCAGCCACAAAGCTAGCTCTCCACCAATCACAATGCGCCGGTCACTTCACTTCACTTGTGTCCCCATGGGGCAATTAGCTTTGCAGCTTGAGAATACATTAAAAACACATGACACACAGAACACATATCAGTACCATGGTGCAGCATCACAAACAATTACACAGTCCAAACATTAAAAATACAGTCCATTAAAGGTCAGGCGGAGGTCTTGGAAAATAAAGTCATACTGACTTATGGTTTGGTATGAATACTGATAGAATAACTCCATTAATGTCAATTCTGTCATTTGTACAAAGTTAAAATATAACCTATATCTTTTAATGTTGAATAATGCACTAATTCTGAGGTTCTGTAACAAACACAGACAGATCGCAAAGGATTCTGGGTAAAAGTGCCTCTGCTAAACACTGATTGATTCAGTCATTCATTATGTAAACCCACACATTAATGTGATGTGTGTCGTGTGTTGGTGTTTACAGATAAATGTGCTTTTGTAAAATATTCCATTTTTTATTTGTAAAAATGTATTTTTACGGAGCCCTGGAAGTGTCATTGCAAAATGTTTTGCATGTGGAGAGAATACGCGCTCATTTTATTAGTGCCATGCACACGTTTTATTATATTGTAAAACGTGCACTCAATATTGTCTTGACACATAATTGTTGGCGTTACACTGTGCGAGTTTTGGTCCTTTTTCAGATGATTTTTCATTCGTGTGAGAATTTTTTGGACCGAGTTTCAGGTTAATCGTGCGTCCTGCATCGTGTAGTGTACATGGAGTAACAAGCTGCGTTTAACATCTCACGACCACCTCCTGATCGCCGATCGTATGGTCGAATGAAAATCAAACCTGTTTGATATTATTCTGGTTGGCCGTCGTGAGGGTTTCCTGCTGCTGAAGAGCTACAAGCGTCCAACCACGCACACTGTGCCTGTGCAAACACCGCAGAGCTGTCTTATGTTTTTTTTGTCATTTTGTTTTGTTTTTAAACTTTGATGTCTCCCATCGAGAGTTTTTGTAAATTAAGTTTGAAAAAACTTAACTTGTCATTAAAAATATCATACAGTGTCTGCTCATCTTCAGGACGAATACTGCCATGAACTGCCATGTACACTACTGGCCAGTAGATGGCAGTAGAGACCATGAAAACTTGCCAAATTAGCACATTAAAACTAAAACATATAGCTGATATTTTCACTTTAGAAAACTTCAGACATGACAGTAATTTTAAATAACTTGTCCAAAATTAGTTTGGTTAAAATTTGAACCATAAGTTAAAATGTATGCCTCTGGATGACTTGGGTGATATTGCCAGTGTATCAGTATGGTGTTAAAGGAAATGATTTTTTTTGTGTGTGTGTGACCAGTTCTCCTTTACTTGCAGAGAATAGAGCAGTTTTTCATAGAAGCAGCTCTCTTCTGTTTGCAGCGGGTGGAACTATACATTTTTTAGGAAACTTTTAACAGGTAGGTGCTCAACTAATTTTAAAATTGTTTGCTGCTCTTCAGCTTTGCTTACTACGTTATCGGTCTAAAAGTTATCGGACAAAAATTTATCGGAAGATAACTAGTCCGATAATGTTTTTTAGAGATATCTAAAAAGATAATCCGATAATGAAAACATTATCTTCGATAATTATCCGATAGTTATCGGATTATCGGAACTGTGCCCACCAATAAGTTAGCGTTGATAACAGCTAATCCGCTAACTGAAAAGTTATCTTTTATAAAGCTAAACCAATAAGCTACCCAAAAATTTATTAGAAGCTACAGCTAACTGATGACTTTCAGTATTGTCTACGGTACACTCTCAGCTACTACAGTAACAAGCCAATTTTGAGTTTTAACACTACAATCATAAACCCAAACAATGAGTCATCACCATGCGCCCAAACATATTTCCACTGCTAGAAGCTCCTGTTTGCGACATATGTTGCAGTAGTAAAGCAATTGAAAGGCACTAAACTCAACTGCAGCAAAAAGAGCCTAACTGTCAGGCCACCACAAACAAACAAAAAAGTAATTATTGCTTAATAGCATGCAGCAGTCCCCCCCCCGTGAGGCAGACGTCTTGGAAAATAAAGCAGTTTTGACTTATGGTTTTGATTTATAAATCAATTAATCCAGGCAGAATAACTCCATTAATGACAATTCTGTCATTTGTACAAACTTAAAATATAACACATATCTTTTAATTTCACATAATGCACTAATTCTGAAGTTCTGTAACAAACACACACAGATGCCAAAGGGATTATGGGTAAAATGAGCTTCCGCTAACACTGATTGGTTGACTCATTCATTCTATGTAAAAACTAACACATTAATGTGATGTGGCATGTGTGTTGGTATTTACATATAAATGTGCTTTTGTAAACTATGCCATTTTACATATTTCATATGTTAAAAAAAAGCCAAAAAGCCAAAAGTCAAGTTGTGATTAGACAACCGTCTGATATAACCGGCATCAAAATGCATAGAACACTGCCATCTACTGGCGCCCAGATGCTCAGACCCTAACCCATAATCCTTTGTGCACCAGAGATTTTTTTTTTTTTTGCATGCTAGAGAGTTGTTGCAGTTTAAACAGCACAGAGAGAATCCACAACAACAATTGTAAATGAACATTATACGACCAAAATGTACATTTTTATTTCTATTCATCAGCTGCAGCAGGAGGCTGCAGCAACTCTCTGGTGTGCAAAGGATTATGGGATATCTCAATATTTAGGGTGGATACTTCCATGAACACTACTGGCCAGCAGACAGCAGTAGAGACCATGAAAACTTGCCAAAACAAATATTTCAAGTAAACAATCGGCATCTGCCACGTTTAATCTGCGTGGAATTTAATAAATGCAAACTGAATTTCAGACATCTTATGTATATTACTCTGGAACAAAGATTACAAACAGTGTTGTAAAGGACAATAAGCAGGACATTAAAGAGCAAACAAGAAGCGATTGCAGCTCACAGTGATTTCAACTGAAAATAATGGAGAAGCAACCTGAGTTTCTTCTGGCATTTTTACATAAAACAAACACAATAACAACATCTATAAACCCAGAGAATATATTCACAAGAGTTTTAGGCACAACATACAAAGAATTTAATGCTGTTGTCCGTGTGGAGATCAGAGCGTCTCAAATGCATTTCTCCTGTTGTGAAGTTTTACCCATAATGCACTGGCACTGCCAAGGCATGTCCACACTAAAACCTTCAAAATTAGTGCAATATTTTAAAACTAAAACATATAGCTGATAGTTTCATTTTATAAAACTTCAGAAGTGACGTTAATTTAAATAACATGTCCGAAATTATTTTGGTTAAAATTGTAACCATAAGTTAAAACTGTATGCCTCTGGATGACTTGGGTGACACTGTTGGCAAGTTAGTATGGTATCAAGAGAAATGGTTTTGTGACCAGTTTTCTTCTGACTGCAGAGAATAGAGCAGTTTCTTCTGAAACCAACTCTTCTCTGCTTGCAGAGAATAATACTGTATATGTATTACCAAATGTTTAATAGGTAAGCACTAAAATCTCTTATATCAGACTTAAACATTTTAACTGTTTAAGCTTTATTCACTACGCCTGCAAAAAATGTTAGCAATCTAAAAATTATCAGACCAAAATTTAGCAAAAGATAATTGGTGGTTTTCAAAGTTATCTGAAAAGATAATCCGATAATGAAAACATTAGCTTCGATAATTAGTGGTTGGAGGATTAGCGGAATGGTGCCCACCACTGAATTTAGAATTTCTGCTTTACATCAGGTTTTTTACTCCACTATTAATTCATTATGTCAGATTTTCACTTAACTCTTTGAAATCCTCACATATTTCAAGCGGTTGAGTTGACTATTATATGCACAGTAAAGTATGTGCAACTGATCACTTTTCGCCTCAACGTCCTGGGGCCTCATATACAAACCGTGCGTATGCACAAAAACCTGGCATACATCTATCTGTCTCCAGGCTAACGTTCAGATGTATCAAACATGAAATGACCGTGGAAATATGCGGTGCATCACGCAAAAATCCCGGCTGGCGTACATACGTTTCTACAGCTATTGCTCATCTGCTGACACGTAGAGGTGGTGCTGGGGGCCATTAATAATGTGAAAACATGAAGTCATCAGAGTGATGTGCACATCAGAAACACACTGGTGAATAATTAACGCACCCACGTGTTTGCAGTTATATGGGTGGACATAAAAACATGCGCAAAGTGATGAGGAAAACGACATTAACAATGACAGCGCTAGCGTTGTTAGAGGACCTTGCAAATGGTGCAATTGGGGATTCAGGGAATGCGAGGAGTTGTACTTGCAAATGATGATAATTGGCTCATAAACCGATTTCGTTTACCAAGTCCAGTGTCACTGGAGTTGCACGCAGAATTGCGGCTCAGAGTGCAATACGGTGAGGAACCAGGGGTTGTCTGTGCCCACACAGGTGATTACCACACTGGGCTTCCTGGCAACAGGGGCATTCCAATGGGGGCTCGCCGAGTGGTCAGGAGTGTGCCAGTCAACCTTGAGCCTCTGGCACACAAATAGTTAAAGAACGTGGGTACTGAGTATGAAAATGACAGCTGTGTCTGTTGAGAACTCGCAATAACACTTCTGCTGTACTGTGCACAGCTATGCTGCCAACTGGGGCATAGTGCCCTTTGAGTGTCAAGGATCATGAAACAGCATAGCAACTTTCATTCTATTCCACACTTTAAAGTGTATTTTCAAAGTGTGTAAAACCTGCTGTTGCTTGTGAAGTGGCACGTTTTCAAGGATGAGTCTGAGTGGAATTGTTTTAGTTTGAGACAAATTGGTTCAGCAACTGTAGCACTGAACTTGGAGGTGCAAAACACCAGTGGATCCATCATAACCGACTGGATTAGTGGAGAAATATCTGAAGACGGAATGCGCTGTGTTTCTCCACATGCAGCGCCTCACTGTACTCTGTTGTGCGTGCACAGACAGAGTACAGTCTACTCATATGAATTTGTGATCTTTTCAAACACTTATATGGTTGATATTTGCACTGCATTTTGCTGGTGGAAGTGCAGAGGCAGCAGCTTCTTTACACAAGAAGACCTGAGCCTAAGCAGAACTAATTGACAAAAACCTCACAAGTGTGTGTGTGTGTGTGTGTGTGTGTGTGTGTGTGTGTGTGTGTGTGTGTGTGTGTGTGTGTGTGTGTGTGTGTGTGTCTGCAGAGGATTGATCTGTCAGTCACTGCAATTTGTTCAACAAAATGATGAACAGGCTTGCACACACTTAGAAAATAATAATATCTAAATCTATACGATCTAAAATCTAATAGCAGGCAACAGAAAATAAATAAGTTTTAAGACTAGTCTCAAAAAACGTCAGTGGAATTTGCATGTCTCATATCAACAGGCAGGATATTCCACAAGGCAGGGGTATTGGGAGGAAAAGGCTCTGAAGCCTGCTGACTTCATTTCAACCCTCAGGACACAAAGCAAGTCCACATCCAGAGACTGCAGGGTACATGGAGGCACATAAGGCTTCACCAGTTTTCCACGATAGTTGGGTCCGTAACCATTTAGAACTTTACATATCAACAACAAAACCTTAAAATCTGCCCTTCAAGTCATGGGGAGCCAGTGAAGGGAAACCAGAAAATAATGATACAAAAGTATATTTCAAGCTCCAGTGTGTAGGATTTAGTGTTATTTTTGGGCAGCACAGTGACTTACTGGTTAGCACTGTTGCCTCACAGCAAGAAGGTCATGAGATCAATTCCCACCTGTGGCCTTTCTGTGTGGAGTTTGCATGTTCTCCCAGTGTTTGCGTGGGTTTCCTCCAGGTGCTCTGGTTTCCTCCCACATTTAAAGACATGCAAGTTAGGTGAATTGGAAACTTTATAATTGTCCAGGTCTCCCTTGCAAAAGAGATCTCGACCTCAATGGGACTTCTTGTTTTTGTCCATTCGATTGCTTCTGTTCCCATTGTTCGAGGTCGCCACAGTGGATACAGCCAGACTGGCATTGCTATTTGGCACAGGTTTTACACCGGATGCCCTTCCTGACACAACTCCAGTTTTACCAGGAGAAACACACAGCCGCTGGTGTTCCGAAGAGGTCTCCCATCCAAGTGCTAACCAGATCCTGCTCTGGTTAGCTTCTGAGATCCAGCGGGATCAGGCTTACACAGAGCAGACTGGCTGCCTTGATCTCAATGGGACTAACCTGCTTAAATAAAGGTTGAATTAAATTAAATCCAATGGTGAAGTTGCAGAATACACTATGTTGTTGACAGTATTGAATTATGTCCCTTTTGGTCTACTGTAACAGCAACATGGTGGCTTCCATGATTGGGCCCACTCCCATGTAGATATGTTACGCACATAACAGCCATGACCGTCCAATGCATGTACATCACCCCCCAAATAGGTCCACTCACGTAAAGCTTAGCTTCTTTAAAGTGTGTCTGCACACACAAAGCAACATGAAGATCAGCTCAGTGCCTCTTGAGATGGACAGCAAGCCCGGTTGTGATGCTGCATGCCAGCTCACTGCTGGCCTTTCAGGAATCTACGTGCAAGTCATTTCAACAAGAAAACTTCATATCCCAGCCTCTCTCCCATCAATCATCATGCCATGTTGGGCAGACATAGAGACAACCACCAAGAAAAAGCTCTCTGGTGCAAATCTTCAATAAAGAGCAACTGTCACACTGAGTATCCGCAGCAGGCTCCACTACATTAAAGAGCTCCACTCGGCTTACCTCTTCCATCAAGTCGAGGGGGAAAAAAAAAATTCTATTCCTGTTTTTAAAAAGTTTGTCTTTTTTGTATGTGTGGTTTTTGTGTGTGCCAGAAATAAGAAAGTGATAAAAGCTCTAAAAATATAAGATTCAGACAGTTCACAAAGAGGTGCACAAGAAAGTGAGTTTGTAAGACTGTGCAGAAACAGAAAGCATCAGTGGGATGAGTGTGATCAGCATCAACACATTACATTGTACCATCTGCTGCCTGATACATTGTCCCTGTCAGTGATTTGCATTCTGAGTGAAGCTATTTATGTGGCATTTCTGAGTTTGCATTCTTGTGTCCTCAACTTGTCCCACAGTCTAATCACTATACTATAATCCCTGAATAAATAACGCACATAGTGCAGACCACCTGGGCTTGACGAGTACCAAAGGGAAGCTGTGCAACATCACCCCTTCAGGTTCAAGTAGGGCTAACATCTGTTCTACTGAGAATTGTCAAAGAATTCTGCATCTTAAACATCTGAGTTATGTGCAGTGCTCAAAAGGGAAACAACTAATTTTAACAAGCGAATATCTGTTATTCCTTTGTTAGAAATGCTGGAAAATCCATCATACCAAAGTAATTAATAGGATGTACTTTTACTAGCTTTATCCTAGTAATTAATAGGATGTACAACTGTAGAACTCCTCACTCAGGGGGAGGAGGAGTAACAGGAAGACAGAGGTTGGGAATGAGAGGAACAGTAGTAGCCAGTAAACCAGCATTGATCAGTATGTTTAGTATTTATATTTATATTTGCAAGCTGTTTTTCTTTTTTACTTTCACTTTTTATACTCTAGGTAGTTCTATTTAATCTAATCTAATCCAATCTAGGACAAATTCACATTCATTGAATAAATGTTGATGTTGTCCATTCGGCTGCTCCCTTTCTGCTCGGGGTCGCCACAGTGGACAGAGCCAGATCCGCACTGGTATTTGGCACAAGTTTTGCACCGGATGTCCTTCCTGATGCAACTCCAGTTTTACCTGGAGAAACACACACAGCCGCTGGTGTTCCGAAGAGGTCTCCCATCCAAGTACTAACCAGATCCTGCACTGCTTAGCTTCTGAGATCTGACGGGATCAGGCTGACACAGAGCAGACTGGCTGCTACATTCATTGAATAAATGAATCAGCTAATTAAATAATGTGATTCATATTAGATTATGCGTATCCATTGATTTGTGCATAGACTGATGTAATATGGTCATACCATCTTAATTTTGGTGTCATATTATAGAACATCTTGCCAGAAACTACATAGTCATTATGGTAGTGACTACAAATAACCAAATTCAGAGTACACAGATATCAGTAACCACTGATCCCAGTGAGCATCTGAGCTTAAATTACCCAGAGACATTAAGTACCAATTTGATTCAACTTAAGCTTTTTTTCTAAATGTCTCACTTGAGTCTTTGATGAAAGGACCTCTTTCGGTACATGTCAATAACAGGTTAGCAAAATCATCCCAGTGAAGAGAAAAACCAAAAAGGCCAAAGACAACTTCTGGTCATGTCACTTTGATTAAAGTCAAGTTGTTATAATCAAGACAAGCCAAAAAATGTCAACCTGTCATTATAAAAACCGAATGACACTTAATGACAGCAGTCATAAATGTTTATGACATTGACATAATGTTTATGACACCTTCATGACTGTGTCATGTAACAGTTATGACAGTAACATGACACTATTATGACGATATCTTTAAGTAAAGTGTGACCGCAAAACCTAACTGAGCTCTCACCCAATTTTTGTGATGTAATATAGAAAACTACACAGCTTATCCAAAACAACGTTCCTTATGTGCATGTGTCCAAATGAAAGTCACCTGATTAAAAACATGATTTTGCTATGGCAGCTACAGAGTCTAGCAAAAACAGCACATTGGTTTCTTTGTTGGCAGTTTATTGCTTCGCATTCAAAATATTTGGCAACTAAAGAATTTTGAATTAAAAGCACAGCATGAAATAGAACATGCAATGACAGAAATGTTGCAGCTCAACAGCCATACAGTATGTCATCCAGTTTTCACAGTGACAGCCTTGTTGAAAATACAACAAGTATAGAGTCCCATTGGAATAGACGCAAGTCAGTATTTGTGTTGATTCCAGATCAGTCAGTGAGGTATTCCCTACAGCACACCCAAACTCAGATATACCTCCAATCTCTCACCAAGATGCCCCATCTTTTGGCAAAATGCAAAATGAGTTTCCAAGTTCAAAAAGTTCCATTATAGACTGCATGCATATCGATACAAGGCTGCACTTACATTGCTCATACATTTGATGACCCTGAGTTCATCCTACACAACCTAATTTTTTTTCAAATTAGATTCATAGAGTCCTGTACAGTCACACAGCAGCAGCTGGACATCACATTTATCAATAGATATGATCCATCCAACAAAATAATCACTTAGTTATGACAAATGTTCAACTTTACTTGCAACAGTTCATACAGTATATGTGTAAGGAGAGTTTTTTTTTCCGGAAGCCTTCATATCAATCCAATCCCAACTATCAGCTGTATTTGACTGGACTACGTATGAGTCATAATGTGCCTGTAGGCTTCTAACCTCTCACAAGGTCATTCATGTACGTGTGCCTGAAAAATGATTGAATTTGTTAGACCATTGGATCAGCAGCCCTGAGTGGCATATCCCATCTCAAATACTGTAAGGATGTGATTTTTGCATCGTTCTCCACCAGGATAGAAATATTGACTTCACATTCTTATGTGCAAATCACCTTTGCTCTTGCCTGATTGATTTGTGATCTGTTAATTAGCCATCTGAGTGCATTAGGATTCAATACTGTTGTGCCACTAGTGGTGACAACAGACTGCTGTACAGACCTTGTTTGTGATCTACACTTTATAATTAGAATCAATAACAGACACTCTTCTATGTCTGCTTTAGTCAGGCAGTGAAATGTGGACAGCTCCGCTACAGTCCAACAAAAATTGGACAGCTTCCAATGGCAGCAGGAACTGGCTGTGAGCCCGGTAAACCATGGCGTTGCTAAACCCCGGCCAGTGGAATAATGCATGACTACGAGCACAAAGGAATGCAGCTGCTGAGTGATGTGACAGTAATAATGTGTACAAGAGAGTACAAATGTTCACAAAGGATACATGACTCAAATGTCCACACCACTGACATACTATACCTTGGACCTCCTTGTCATTGCGGAACCATCGGATGACGGCAGCTGGTTTGCTGCCTGTTGTAGTGCACGTCAGGGTTATGATGTCCCCCTCCTTGGCAGGCTTGGTGAATCCAGTGATTTCTGGTCGTACTGGCATTCCTATGGGGCAAAAAACATGGCAAATTACATTTCCGTATGCATCATTTCATTTCAGGAAGTTCTAAACCATATATGGGTGGGTTATTCTGTGAGGCAGTTGGGTTTGGCCCGCCCACCTTTGAAACGCTCAAAAATGAGGGCAGGTCTGGGAGCATGGACCGGCGTAGTGTGTTTCAATTCATACCACAGAACTCCCTTGAACCTTTCAGTATGTGCAAACCATCCAGTCAGATAACTGGTCCATCCACCTGCTTAAAGTGAAAAATGGGTTTACACCATCTGCTGGGGTACTCGGCACTGAGGTACCCGTGTGCTGAATCATACCCAGAGAAATATGCTGGGGTAAATTTAGTTGACTGGACATGATTTGGAAAGGCACACGCCTGACTACATATAAGGTGCCACAGTTGACAGTACATGTCAGAGCACAAACCGAGCATGAAGTCAAAGGAATTGTCTGTAGACCTCCGAGGCAGGATTGTTTCGAGGTGCAAATCTGGGGAAGAGTACAGAAACATTCCTGCTGCTTTGCACGTCCCAATGAGCATAATGGCCTCCATCATCCATAAAGGGAAGAAGTTCAGAGCCACCAGGACTCTTCCTAGAGCTGACCGCACGTCTAAGCTGAGTGTTCAGGGGAGTTTGTCAAAAGGCACTCGAAGGACTCCCAGACCATGATAAACAAAATTCTCTGGTCTGATGAGACAAAGATTGAACTCTTTGGCATGAATGCCAGGCCTCATGTTTGGAGGAAACAGGCACCATCCCTACAGTGAAGCATGGTAGTGGCAGCATCATGGTGTGTGGATGTTTTTCAGCAGCAGGAACGGAGAGACTAGTCAAGTTTGAGGGAAAGATGAATGCAGCAATGTACAGAGACATTCTGGATGAAAACCTGCTCCAGAGCGCTCTTGATCTCAGACTGGGGCAACGGTTCATCTGTCAGTCAGATAATGACCCTACACACACAGAGCAAAGATATCAAAGGAGTGGCTTCAGGACAACTCTGTGAATGTCCTTGAGTGGCCCAGCCAGAACCCACACCTGGCTCTGACTGAACATCTTTGGAGAGATGTGAAAATGGCTGTGCACCGTCGCTGCCTATCCAACCTGATGGAGCTTGAGAGATGCTGCAAGGAGGAATGGGCAAAAGCACCCAAAAATAGGTGCACCAAGCTTGTGACATCATTTCCAAGAAGACTTAAGGCTGTAATTGCTGCCAAAAGTGCATCAACAAAGTTTTGAACAAAAACTGTGAATACTTACGTACTTGTTTTTAATGAATTTACAAAAATTAAAAGACCAGTTATTTTCATGTTGTCATTATGAGGTGCTGTGAGTAGAATTTTAGGGCAAAAAAATTTTTACTCCATTTCTGAATACGGCTGTTACATAACAAAATGTGGAAAAAGTGAAGCACTGTGAATACTTTCCAGGTGCACCGTACATGAGTTCCTTCATCTTCTCTTTATTTCAGTAGGGTCGCCACAGTAGATCTGAGATGGACCCGCATGTTGATTTGGCACAGGTTTTATGCCAGATGGCCTTCCTGACACAACTCCACATTACATGGAGAATGAGCAGTGGTAGTCTTGAATTCTGCTCTGGCAACAAACAGGCTAACCGCTTGGCCACCATGCCCCAATTAATAGAAAAGTATGTTGAGATTTTAGAGCTAGGGCAGGCATGAAGGGTCGAGCCAGTGCAGGTTGTGTATTAAGAATGATGTACAGTATATTAATACATAATATGAAGCTGGCCACAAAAAACAAAACAAAAAAAACATGAAATATACTGGGTTTACTTTTTGTCATTTATTTTAATTTGAATTTTCCATGCAAATTTTGTTTCTGATTTGGGGTTGAAACATGTGCACCTCTTGGTGTTCCTAAACAGTCTACCATTCAGGACCAATTCTGCTTAATTTCTAAGATCTGGATGTGCACAAAGTGCTGTAGTTGCATGTGTGGTATTATGGCAAATTATTATTATAATTATTTTTCCAAGAAGATGTCAAAGGTTAATAGTGTTCTGACCACTTTTCTGTGTACTTCACTGCAGCATAACAATAGGAGTCAAATCACGGGTCAAAGAAAATTGTACTGTTGAAAGTTAAATCTGGAAATAGGACTCATCATCATCACATTAGTATCTATATGAAATTGCTCATTCCCTCTCAAATCTTCAACAGCATTGTGCGAGAACCTTTTCTCAACTTTGAAGTGGATTTTTTTAGCCAAGGGAAGATGCATGTTGCACTCAAAGGAGGCCCATTTGATTCAACTCACACTTGAAAAAGCGCTAAGACACAGATGGAAAAAAAAAAGTTCTGTGTGCTTCAATTTACTGGTAACTGGTGAGCCTTTGGTGTTTTATTTCGTTTGCCAAGGACATAATAAAAGCATCTGCGTTTATTTATTTATTTATTTGTCTTTCTGTTAGCAGAATTACATCAAAACTACTACATGGATTCTCACCAAATTCACACCACAGATGGATATTAGGCCATGAAACTCTATTAAATTTTGGAGGTGATCCAGATCTGGATCCTGGATCAAGGTTTCACTTTATATAGGCTTTGAAGGATTATGTCAAAACTATTTGACAGATTCTCACCAAATTTGCACCACAGATAGATATTAGGGCATGGAAGACTCCACTGAATTTTGGAGGTGATCCAGATCCGGATTGGTGGATGTCAGAAATCTCAGATTGCTCTTGTTTTATGTGCATTCAGTGTGGTTTTGTCTTAGACACTGGAACGTCACCTTTTGAGAGGTGAGATATACAAACTGTGTGGTTGAATCTGTAGTTTGTATTGATTTACCTAGGCCGTAACCTATGCTTCCTGTCTTACTTTATGATTGTGAGACTTGGATGCTGTCCACTAACCTAAGCTGATGCCTGAAGGCCTTTGATACCAGGGCCTGGTTTCATAAAGCAGTCTAATCTTGTTTAGTCAACTAAAGTCACTTAGTTGACTAATTTTTTTTTACATTAGTCATTGAGCAAAGCACTTAGTAAGCAAAAGTTTTGCGTTAGCCGACTGAAGTTTTTAGCCTGCTACAGAGAAGGCTAATCTTATTTCAGTCAACAAAACACGTCTTACCGAAAAAAAAGTGGCTATCATGTACCACCACTTGATGGAGGAGGAAGGAAGGAGAAACTTGAAGCAGGAGCGGGTGTTCTAGGACTGGAATAATCCATTGGAGATGTTTACAGACGCTGAGGCCAGCAGCACTTCTTCTCTGCTGTGGTGGAGTCAGCCATGTTTGTAACATATGGACCAACCCGGAAATAAAAAAAAAAAAGCTGTCACGCATTGGAGGCATTTCTAGGCAACGGCACTCGCAAGGCCGCTATGACTGTACTATGACTGCTATGACCCCGAGGCCGCTATGACTGTGAAAATCATCGACTAACGCAAGACGGCTAATCTACAAGTTTACCCATCAATGTGAAACGGAGATTAGACAGATAATGTTGGGTGACTAATCTTGGTCGACTAAGTGCTTTGACTAAAAGATTAGACTGCTTTATGAAACCAAGCCCCGGTCTCCTTGGAGGATCCTCTGGTATGTTTGGAATGGTTCTGTGTCAAACAGACAGTTACTTAGTGAGACACAGATGAGGAGCATCACTTGCATTGTGAAAGAAGATCAGCTACAACATTTTGGTCATCTGATACTTTTCTCTGTGCATGACCCAGCACGCAGGTGCCTGAGTGTTGAGAACCCAACCTCATCTCACGCCATTTCATGATGGCATCACGAAGAGTAAGTTAATCTATTAGTTTGTAGTATCACAACAGTGTGATGTGGGGGGGGGGGGGGGGATGTCTGTGGGGGTTATGGTTAGGGGAAGGGAGAGTGTTAGGTTATGGCTAGAATTAGAGGAAGGGGTAGGGTTAGAAATAGTACAATGAATAAAAAACAGGGTCACAAAAAGTCACTCATTTTGTGATGGGAGTACAAAAAAAAATGTGTGAGACTGGCTTGTGAGAACCTCAGTGGCTGGAGAAGGCCAAGAGGATGTCCACATTTCAGCTGCCTGTGGCAGATAGATGGTTACTTTTCAGATGTGGGGATGGAGTGGTTGTCTGGTTGGTTGATTGTCCTCCAGGACCTGATCTTTGACCTGACTTTTTGTAAGTAATTTGTGTGATGTTATCAGTTATGCAAAGTGTCTGGGCAGTGTTCGAGTTCCACCTGGCTTGGCTGCTTCCCTAGAAAATAGAAGGCCCTCATGTTGATGGTATGAGTGAGTGACATTTTTATCAGTCTTTAAATAAGTGTTATTTTATTCTCAACAATATAATCACAAACAGCAGTGCAGTTTTCATTCCAAAGGAGCTGTATAGTGTTTCAGTGGTGAACACTATCACCCTGCAGGAAGCAGGTTGAGGGTTTGAGCACAGTGGCCTTTCTCAGTTCTCCTGAAGTGTGTGTTTTGTCCAGGTATGCTGGCTTCCTTCTGAAGATGAGAACACTGAGCAAACAGGAGACTCAAAATCGACTGTACGTGTGAGTGAATGGTTGTGTGTCTGCAATGTTTTAATGTGGGACAAACCGGAAGAAAATTAGCCACATTTTTAATATTTTATGCATTCTAATTTGTTTTATATTTCCATCAGCCTTCGGGCTGATCTGATTAATTAGTGCAATAAAATGTGAGTCAGAGGTGAATCTAACAAGTCTTACAGCTCTCACTCTGACTCCCTATGAACAGGACACCAGAATGTGAAAGCAACCTAAAAAAAATGTGAAGGCCATATTCTGACGACGGGTGCTAACATGAGCTGTACAGCTAGCAGGGTTGGGTAGGATTACTTTGAAATGTAATCCAAAAGTAATTAGATTACAAGTAATCCAAATGTATGTACATACATATATGTAATCCACATGTATTCTTTCAAAGTAATCCTACCCAACCTTGGCAGCTAGCACAGTCCATTTAGGACATGTCCAACCGTGCTTTGTGGGAAATACTTGCGCAAATCTCTGCACTCTGTGCAAAGGGGTTGGATTTGCTGTGTTCATCACTCATACACCTATTTTGGTCTGAACATGATATCAGCCAATCAGAGTGCCACCTGTCCTTTCCTTCAAACTGGAGTTTGCCAAGCACACAGCACCTTCATATCAAGGGAGCGGACACAAGTGAAAGGATTAATTCGTGGCTTGTTAATGGATCAACTTCAACGTGTCAGAACCCACAACACACAGTTTTGTTTTGATTTGTTTTTGGAGTGTTAACTCTTGTTTTGTTTGATGGTTGTTCTCAAGCCACTTTCATCATGCATTTTATGCATATGATGCTGCATTTATGTGAGAGAATGTTAATTAATATTACACCATTACTGGTGGGTGTTTTCATGTGGCGCCGCGCAATGAGCGGCTGCGTCCTAACGCGCAAATCCGTCCGCACGTCTTTCATTACAAAATCTCCTTTAACAGTGGAATGTCCAGATAAACTGCTGATCCCTACCTCTTCTGAAACTTCTCTGTTCTCTCACGACGTCCTGCATCAACAGAGGCTTAAAGTTTTCAGCTTGAAACAAGCTGACGACGGTGGCTCGGGGCGCGGCGCGCCGTCTGCCTCCGTGGGCAGTCCTTAAAGCGACAGTAACACTCCATAATCTCTCATCAGCCCTTAAAATTTTCACCGAAAACCGTCTGAATTTCTCGAATGGTGTCCACTCAGATCTGCCTCACAGTTTCTGAAAACATTTTGATAAAGCAAAGCGCCAGTCTCTCAACAAGTTGTCAGACAAAGGAATTCCGACGGGAGGGGTGGACCAGTGCTCACTCAAAGCCTGCCCACAGGCTTGAAAAAACTCACGCATGTGCACGAGGGTTCAAGCTTGGCTGACGTAATCGCACGTGATTCAAATCCATATAGTTTTTGAAAAAAATAAAAAGGACCGTAACTTTATTGACAGCCCTCGTATGAGGTCTGTGAGAAAAGAAACGTTCCTTTTTATTTTTTTCAAAAACTATATGGATTTCATTCATATGTTTTTACGTCAGACATGCTGGAACCCTCGTGCGCATGCGTGAGTTTTTCCACGCCTGTCGGTGACGTCATTCGCCTGTGAGCACGCCTTGTGGGAGGAGTCGTCCAGCCCCTCGTCGGAATTCCTTTGTCTGAGAAGTTGCTGAGAGACTGGCGCGTTGTTTGATCAAAATTTTTTCTAAACCTGTGAGACACATCGAAGTGGACACGGTTCGAAAAATTAAGCTGGTTTTCAGTGAAAATTTTAACGGCTGATGAGAGATTTTGAGGTGAGACTGTCGCTTTAAGGACTTTTCACGGTGCGAGACGTCGCTCAGCGCTCTCAGGCGCCGTCATCAGCCTGTTCAAGCTGAAAACCTCCACATTTCAGGCTCTATTGATCCAGGACGTCGTGAGAGAACAGAGAAGTTTCAGAAGAAGTCAGTTTCAGCATTTTATCCGGATATTCCACTGTTAAAGGAGATTTTTTTAATGAAAGACGTGCGGACGGATCCGCGCGTCGGCTGCGTCCCGACGCGCGGATCCACCACAGGAAAAACACCTCTGTTGAAAGCCTTAAGGACAAGTTGGAACATGTCCTGCCTGTTAAACAATTTCTCATATACTCACTCCACTGAAAGCCATCAAAAGCCGCCTGGATTTTACAAATGGTTATCAACACGGAGGTGTTTTTCCTGTGCCGCCGCACCGTGTCGGCTGCGTCCCGACGCGCGGATCCGTCCGCACGTCTTTCATTAAAAAAATCTCCTTTAACAGTGGAATATCCGGATAAAATGCTGAAACCGACTTCTTCTAAAACTTCTCTGTTCTCTCACGACATCCTGGATCAATAGAGCCTGAAATGTGGAGGTTTTCAGCTTGAACAGGCTGATGACGCCGCCTGAGAGTGCTGAGCGACGTCTCGCACCGTGAAAAGTCCTTAAAGCGACAGTATCACCTCAAAATCTCTCATCAGCTGTTAAAATTTTCACTGAAAACCAGCTTAATTTTTCGAACCGTGTCCACTTCGATGTGTCTCACAGGTTTAGAAAAAATTTTGATCAAACAACGCGCCAGTCTCTCAGCAACTTCTCAGACACAGGAATTCCGACGAGGGGCTGGACGACTCCTCCCACAAGGAGTGCTCACAGGCGAATGACGTCACCGACAGGCGTGGAAAAACTCACGCATGCGCACGAGGGTTCAAGCATGTCTGACGTAAAAACATATGAATGAAATCCATATAGTTTTTGAAAAAAATAAAAAGGACTGTTACTTTATTGACAGCCCTCGTATATATATATATATATATCACAGATCGATATTAGGGCATGGAAGACTCCACAGAATTTTGAACGTGTAGCAGACCAAATGGCCCGCCCCTAAAAATCAGTCCGCCTTTCGCATCTGCACATGCATCATTTCGGACCACAGCAGCATGTCTGAGAGGGTGTTTCTTCACCCAAAGCAATCAAATGGATTAATGGGATTATTAACCATCAGATGATAAAGGTAAAACCTCTTAAATCATTTAAAGTCAGTTTTAAGCAGAAACAAGGCAGTTTTAAGCAGAAACTCGAGGAAATTCCGTGACGCTTTGAAATGACCAACACGCAGTGAATGCATCAGCTCACAGCTCGTTTAGCCGTGGCGCTCTGATCGCTTCCTCCATCGTTTCTGATAAAATAATGCTGAATTTATGTGGAAATGATTGTTGTACAAAAGCTTCAGATATCTGTCGCTGAGATAGATGAAGACTGGAGTCCAGTTTGAAGCAGAAACAAAGTGATAATCCGTGAACCGCGTCATCAGGGGGGACCGATTTTTGGGGGGACCATTCGGTCTGCGACACAGGATCTGGGTTGGTGGATGTTAGAAATCTCCGATTGCTGTTGTTTAAGGTGTGTCTGACTGCTGCGCTAAACATTAGATTGGATTTTTGTTGGTCTAGTATAGAGATGCTTTCTAGTGATGGATATCAGTGCCACATTCTTCAATAAATATGCACACATGAGCCCAACTGGCAGTCATTTACAAGATGCAGGTGCAAGTCATAAAAATTCGCATCAGGTGGAAATTAACAGTGGAACTCCCACTGGGCTTTGCTCTGCTCTGTGCAGATATACTTTATATATATAAAGTTGAATACACCACAAAGACAAGATATTTAATGTTCAAACTGATAGACTTTTTTTGTTTTTGTGCAACATGTTTCAAAAAACATGGGACGGGGCAACAAAAGACTGAGAAAGTTGATGAATGCTCAAAGAACATCTAATAGGAAACAGGTGAGCATCATGATTGGGGTATAAAAGGAGCATCACCAAAAGGCTCAGCCGTTCACAAGCAAAGATGGGGTGAGGATCACTACTTTGTGAACAACTGCATGAAAAAATAGTCCAACAGTTCAAGAACTATGTTTCTCAACATTCAATTGCAAGGAATTTAGGGATTCCATCATCTACAGTTCATAATAGGCAAAAATGTACGTATGCTGTCTTTTCACGTCTTACCACACAGCCAGCCATACTTCTCCTTTATATATCTCAGTAGCTGTGAAAGTGAACATAATTTGCGTAAACCTGTCTGAGTCTGCCACTCAAAGATGGACCTGTTCTGCCACACAGTGATGAACCCGGAAATTGGTACCGTCCTCTGAGAGGTGGAGGAAACAAAGTATGAAAAGCTACTGAATTAAAATATCAGGTGATCAGAGCATGGCTTTGAATATTGCAACCAACATCAACAAATGAATAAATAAAAACAGAGGTGTGATCAAATTTAGCACATGCTTGATTATTTACCATGCAGTGTGTGAGTGTGAATTTTATATATTAATACGTGTGCATGCAAGAACAATATGTTAATAATAATAAGAAATATAAGCTCTTATTTTTTCTGTTCATCCTTGTCATATCAGGATTGACCTGCTCTGAAAAATGTGTACGAATGGTCTGAAGAATGTGGGAGGTGTGCAGATTGTCACTGCATCTTCTTCCTTTACAAATCCAAATGTATGCATAAGAAATGGCATATATATGGTTTTTGGCCATATACAGTGCATCCAGAAATGATTCACAGTGCTTCACTTTCTCCACATTTTTGTCATGATCTGGCCTGTTTGTGCCAGCTGTTCTGATTCTGGACTTTGTTTTTTCTCTTTCATGTTCTGAGCCTTTTGTCTTTTAGTCATGTATAGTCCAGCTTAGGTTATGTCTGGTCTTGTTTCATGAAAATTCAGTAAGGTATGTTCATGTTCATGTCAGATTTTCATGTTCATGTTATCATTGGTTTTGTTTCTGTCAATCGTCCTTGTATTTGTTCCCTCTTGGTTCCTTAAGTAGCTGTAGTTTAGTTCTGTTCATCACATTCTGTGTATTATGCTTTGGTCACAGTTTTTGGTTGTTATTTACCTGCAAGTGTTTCCTGTCTGGTTATGTTCCTTTAGTTACAGTATTCATTGCACTCTGTTTATCATTTATTTTGTGTTGCTTTATTATGCTTTAATCACTGGTGTTGGTTAATATTTATCTTCAGTGTTTTCATCCAGTTGTGTCCCAGTTGTATTACATTTCCTGTTTATGATTTATTTTGTTGTTTGGTCTCTGGTTTTAGTCTGTTTTATTTTTGCTCATCAGTTGTTGTTTTTATTCTTATACTTTGATATGGGTCAGTCTGGT
The DNA here is from genome assembly GCF_902500255.1 of Thalassophryne amazonica. Taxonomy (NCBI): domain Eukaryota; kingdom Metazoa; phylum Chordata; class Actinopteri; order Batrachoidiformes; family Batrachoididae; genus Thalassophryne; species Thalassophryne amazonica. The sequence goes on from NC_047106.1 coordinate 111,954,973, forward strand.
TAATATATTATTCAGTTTTAGCTTTGTTCATAGTTCAGTGTTTCCTTCTTGACTGTCCAAGTATGTTCCCACTCCACATCACTGCACCAGCCATTGTGTTTTTGCCTCACACTTTGTTTCTGTCTGCTTTGTATTTTCACTCACTCCCGCTCTTGCACTTGCTCACGTGCCTTTGTTACTTTCATCACTCCACTGTGTTTTCCTGCCTTCACTCTCTTGCACTTACCTTTGTCTTCCCTGGTCACGCCCCCTTCCAGAACCTTCACTGACACCTGTGTCTTGTTCCACTAATTACAACACCACTTATTTAAGCCCTCACAGTCTTACAGTCCCTTGCTCGATTGTTGAATGATTTCACTTTCCAGCACTCATGTCATTGCCTTGTATTCAGCCTGCCGGTATCTGACCTTGTTTTGCCCTCGACCTTGTACTTGTCTTTGGATCTGATTACCTCCACGCCGTGTTTTTTGACCACAGCCTGTTTTTTGGACCAAGCCTCAGCCTCACGTCTGTCGGTGCCTTTGCCGTCGCTACTGGACCTCCCGTGTACTGAATCCCAGCTTGTAATTAAACCTTTTTTTTATACCGGTCTGTTTGTGAGAGTTTTGAATTTGTGTCCTGCTCAGTTTGTGCCATGCCTGACAATTTTGTTATGTTACAGTCTTATTCCAAAATGGAGTAAATTCATTTTTTCTCTCAAAATTCTACTTACAACACCCCATAATGACAACAGGAAAAAATGTTGTTTTTTTAATTTCTACAAATTTATTTGCAAAAACAACACCCCCCCCAAAATAAACAAACAAACAAAAGCAAAATCGAAGAAATCACATGTACATAAGTATTCACACCCTTTGCTCAATACTTTGTTGATGCACCTTTGGCAGCATTTACAGCCTGAAGTCTTCTTGAATATGATGCCACAAGCTTGGTGCACCTATCTTTGGGCAGTTTTGCCCATTTCTCTTAGCAGCACCTCTCAAGCTCAAGCAGTTTAGATGGGCGGCCAGCTCTAGGCAGAGTCCTGGTGGATCTGAACTTCTTCCATTTATGGATGATGAAGGTCACTGTGCTCATTGGGTCCTTCAAAGGAGCAGAAATGTTTCTGTACCCTTCCCTAGATTTGTGCCTCAAGGCAATCCTGTCTCAGAGGTCTACAGACAATTCCTTTGACTTCATGCTTGGTTTGTGCTCTGACATGCACTGTCAACTGTGGCACCTTATATGTAAACATGTGTGTGTCTTTCCAAATCATGTCCAGTCAAGTGAATTTACCCCAGGTGGACCCCAATTAAACTGCAGAACCATCAAAAGGATGATCAGTGGAAACAGGATGTATCTGAGCTCAATTTGGAGCGTCACTGCAAAGGTTGTGAATACTTACGTACGTACGTACGTGTAATTTCTGAGTTTTTTTTTTAATTTTTAATAAATTTGAAGAAAAAAAAAAAAAATCACAGTTATTGTGGGGATGTCCGGTCTCAGCTGCTTCTGCAAGAATTCCCCTGACACACTCCGCATTTCCAAATCCTCCATTACAATGGGACCTGTCCTTATCTCCACATCTTCCACAGGTTCTGACACGATGGTCCTCCATGACCAAAGTCCATATTCTGTCAATCACTTGGTCATTTTGGTTTGTGAATGGCCTCAATTCATTTCATCCTGAAAATCTGACTGGGACACAGTACATGTCTGCACTCTTTAGCTTGGTGCTTGTGCTCTGTGGACTATAAAAAAATGAAGGCATGCGTAAACAACAACTTGCACCAAACAACAACTTGCATGCTTCATTTGTTTCTGTGGGTTAAAATAAGGTTGCATTTTTTTTCATGCACCTTGTATATTCATCATGCTTTTTGACATCAGGTTTTATATCTGACTAAAGACCAGTGTGTTTTCAATTCAAGTAATGAGGAAAGCATTGATCTGTGGATATCCACTAAAGTACATTTTATCAAAGAAGGTACAAAAGACCTTGGAAATTTGGAAATTACACAGCCAGTCTGCTCTGTGTACTTCTGATCCCACCAACTCTCAGAAATTAAATAGAGCAGGTCCTGATGAGTACTTGGATGGGGGACCTCCTTCTTAGGAAGACCAATGGTTGTGTGTGTGTTTTATTGGGTGAAACTGGAGTTGTGTCACGGAGGGCATCTGGTGTAAAACCTGTGCAGATCAGTACTGGTTCTGTTGTGTTGACTCTGTACATATGGGAACAGCCATAAAATGAACAATGACCATTGCAACTTACTCTCTGACCTTTCTGGAGAACAACCCCAAGAACACCGTCCCAACCATGAAGCATTGTGGTGGAAACATCAGTTTTGGAGGTGCTTTTCTGGAAAGGGGACAGGACGACTGCACCCTATTGAAGGATACCCTCCCCACCCCCCCCGCCCTCAAGGTATCCCCAGAATGCATAGCTTTCACCTCAAAATATGAGATATGGCACAAAATTTGAGATATGGCAAAAAAAAAAAAAAAAAAAAAAGTGGACTAAAGTGGGACACTGCCCCAAATGGCCCAAATTTGTGCAACTGTCAACGTGGCTGTGGGAGCTCACATGCACCATTAGAAGCAGTCAACCACACCAGCCCTGGGCTCTAGTGTCAGTTCAGGGGAGAACAAAAGAAAGGCAGATGTGGCACAGTTTCCCCTTCATGACACAACAGCCCCCCACTGGGCCATGTCACACAGGCCCTGCTGATTCTGCTGAGATTATTCCGGCTGCCCTGCCTCACTGAAATTAAACATAGCAACATGACTACTTCGCAAGCTGTCACTCATAGCTGCCATTGTTAATTACAAGAAACAAAGAATATAAAATGTCATTCACAAATGTCTTTTTTTTTTCCTGCTCAGCAATATAACAAGTGTTTTGTGAAGAAAAACAGAAGGCATGAATCTCTATATTCTGACAGAAGTTGAAGAATTAGCTACAGATAATTGGCCTGTGGAGACTTGGTCAAAACAGATGTACTCACCCAGAACCGTGAGGAAGGCCTTGGTGGTCTTGACAGGCATGGTGAAGAGTGAGCAGGTGTACTGGCCCTCATCTGACAGGCTGACGTCACTGATTCTGATGGTGAGCTCCTGCCACGAGGCTCGAACCAGCTCGATTCTGTTGTCCCTCAGAGCTTCAAGGGGAAAACCGGAGACAAAGGTTCACTGAGAGCAAAATAAACCCTCCCCAGAAGCACATTACTGACCAAATTAATGTCCATTTCAGTGAACGGCACTTTTAACTTGTGGAACTGCTTTTGGGAAATCCAGTGACATGTACAAAAGCACAAGCTGCTACACTGTGATTCCTGCAATTTCCAGTTGTTGGTGAGCACTGTAAACATATTGTAGCAAATAGATTGAAACACTTATGTTTCCTTTACATTTGCATTCTTGGCTGACACTTAGTTTGAATACACAAGGCATCATTGTGACATATTGAGTGTTGGAGAAAAAAGCTTATAGGCCTAGATTACTATGTTTAGTTCAGTCAATGCTTATATTCTGGGTACTGATCTTGGCATTTTAGCTACTGTACACCCTACACACAACCACTTAACCGGTAATTACATTCAAAACCAATACCAACTATCACATGAAAGTGGCAGCATTAAACATATTGAATCGCTGAAGTTAAAACTGCTGGGAATCAAAGTCCAAGCTAAATAGATCATACACAGATCACGTCTGACCTTTGGAAAATTATGTAAAAAATGATGCAGATGGTTTGGTGAATTGAAAGAATTCCAGCTAAAAAGTAATATTTGAGTCTAATCTACAGTTAACTCAGTTAATGCTACACAGTGTGGGTCAGTGCAACTCCCAGAGATATGAACAGATGGTGGAATCCAATAAGTAAGAATAATTTTTTTTTTCCAGTGTGAACTTAAAATAAGTATGCAGTATATGAGAAATACAGAGAGCAATATGATGTAATCAGATGGACGGTATCACTGAAATCTGAAACACCCAGTGGAGCCAGGCTCTATTGTGTGTGTGTGTGTGTGTGTGTGTGTGTGTGTGTGTGTGTGTGTGTGTGTGTGTGTGTGTGTGTGTGTGTGTGTGTGTGTGTGTGTGTGTGTGTGTGTGTGTGTGTGTGTGTGTGTGTATGGGGGGGTATTTGCAAAGTCAGAAAACATCCAGCAAGAGATATGCATCTAGTTAACATAAAGAAAAAAAAAACTGATTAAAGAGATAGGGGTGGGGGGGCATGTTAGTGTGGGGAAAAAAACCTGTTTCTAAGATTATGGGACTCACAATCTCCACAGGATTTCATCAATACATGCATCCAAAAAAAAAAAAAAAAAAAAAAGAGACAAGTACACCCATGCAGCTACTTTGGGAACTACAAACTGTGGTCACTAGGATCCATATTTCCATCATTGCAAAAACATGTTAAAAATTGTATCCATAGGAGAGTTTGAAGGTAAAAATAAGTGTCTGTAGAAGGAACATACAAGCTGTAAGGATGTTGCATTCACATTATTTAAAAAAACAAAAAGAAAATATCTGATAAAGTCCAGTCAAGGATCACAGGGGGGACTGGAGTCTATCTCAGCAGTCTTAGGGTGTAAGGCAGAGGACACCCTGGACATGATGCCAGTCTATCACAGGGCCACATATAAACAGACAAACACATTCATTCACACCTATGGTCAATTTAAAGTTTCCAGTGAATCTAACCTGCATGTCTTCGGATGTGGTAGAAAGCTGGAGCACCTGGAGGGAATCCACTCTACCATGGGGAGAAAATGCAAACTCCATACAGAAATGCCCAATGCGGGAAGCAAACCCACAACCTTCTTGCAGTGTTAACCACTCATCCACCATGCCATGATCCAGACCCAGATAAGGTGCAAAACATGAATGCTAAAGCCCATTAATTCTGGGACAGTGTTCTGTGAACTAGTGGAAGTAACAGTTTCTGTTACATGAGTTGCATTCAAACCCTGCGGTGGTGGTGTGATGGAACTCACCCAGAAAATGTTAGAACCGTAACCTTTGTGTGAGTTGGGCTATACAGTCACACAGAGACACACATGAGCAAGTCCACCTCAACTGCATCAAATTAAGGTTGTGGAGTGGCTTTAAATGCTCCAAGATGCTGAGGCAAAGTCTGTCTGAGTTTGGGCAATTCTGCAGAGAATGGGTCAATAACCTTCTGCAGTGATGTGAAAATGATGTCAAGTCATCAGAACAATTTGGTTACTGAGGTTATGGAGCAATTTTGTTTTCTAAGGCTGACATATTCATCAATCTATATTCCACTGCTTATCCAATGCTGGATCATTGTCACTAAGAATAGGTTGGCATGATCACTGTCTGGTTCTCCTCAGCCACGTCCTTCACTTTCTGTTGAAAGATCCCAAGGCATTTCCAGGCTAGAGGGAATATGTAATTCTGCATGCAATGGATTGATCCCATTGATTTACTTAGAGCTGTCAATGACATCCATTTTTTTTTAATTTATATGTCAACATATTATGTTGAGTAGCAGAGGTACCAGCATATCAACACTGTGGTTTCAGGGTATAATTAAACTACAACACTCACAGACTGCTCTTGTTCAATCTTTTAAATGTGCTGTATTATTGCGCCAAAATTGTCAAACTTGTGCCATTTCATGTGTTAAGATATTTATTGTAGAGTTTTATTATTTTATTTTTCATTGTATTGTTTCACGTTCTGTACTGTATAGACTTAGAATAGTTCAAATCATTATTCCACACACTCCAATACAGTAGGTGGCGATATGCACCTCTAGAGTTGTTTGGAATCCACCAAAACTCAAAGAAGATTAATTTTCCTTACAAACTGATGAGTTTATTTTCAGATTTTGAGTGAAGAAAAAGATTGGCAGTGATTTGTCCTTTCTACTAAAAGACCAGAAGTGACGCTAGCAACCACACTCAACTCTCCTGGCCCACAAGAAGTTACCAAGACCAAAACAATAATGCCGGCAAAGATGAAGCCTATACCTAGCAGAAAGAAATCAGCTTGACTGTCACAGTGGCACAAAATTTCTACTAAAAAATATCCAATCCAGGAGGCCATGTAATAATTCATTCCTTGGCAGAGTTTGGCAGCAACAAATTTCAGGAAAGGATTTGGCGACTAATGCCAGGCGGCATCAAACAGCCACACAAACAACACAATATATATTGCAATATTCGCAATAGATTTGCTATAATCTGATAATGTACTTTGGGCACATTCTGAATGTTATTCTTTATTTATTGTTCTTTCCTATCACAATACTGATACTTGCACATTTTATGTTTGTTGGATTCCATAGTGAAGCATTTTTGTAATCAGGTTGGAGCCACATGGGGCTACTTTGAACCAAAAGGGGACTTTGTTCGCTGCATAAAATGGATGATGAGAAACCACAGTGTGTTCATCGTTGTGCCCATAGGAGGACCAATAATGCCTGCAGGTGTCTAACATGCTACGTGCTGTTAGCGTGCCACCCCTGAGTAGCACGGCTCCAACTGCAGGGTGAAGAGGCACCTGAAGTGGCGCTCCGTGTGGGATAACTCCATCAGGGTGAACAACACTGCACAATGCACTGTGTTAACTACTTATTAAAGTCGGTATGTGTGAACTCAGACTGGAAGATTTGACACGGTCACATTGCATGCGTGTTGATAATGCTGCTTATAGTGTGGCTACCACCAAAACCTTTTATTACACTGGTTCAATTTATTTAACCTTTTAGAGGACAAATGCAATCAAATATACTAAACCACTTATTAAGCAAATTATAAAAGTCTCATGGCATGTACTTTGTAGTGGCTGAGTTGGAATTTAAAAAGATCCATGCAAATTAATTGTTACCTATTTTTTTTAAGTTGAACACTGCAGTCTTCTTTTCTTTTTTTGTGTGATAGACCACCATAACAGACACTATCATTCCAAAAATAAATGGACAGGCAACCTTATAACAAGGATTTCCAAATGTCATATTCTCTCAAAAACACCAACAAGACACAAACATTTTAATGGATCCTTGTTCTTTGTGTTGTCTTTAGAACAGTAGAAGATATTCTCAGAGAGCATTGTCTGAGAGTTGATATTGTTAACCTTTTGGTGTTGGTGAGTGCAGCGGCTCACCCAGAGGGTAACATTTTATTTATTTGATTTAGGAGATGGTATAGTTCTCTTAGGTTTATGGCCAATTTAATTTACACCCATGGGCAGAGGTAAATCAGACAGCTGTAATGCCTGACTGGGACATGTACACTCAACAAAAATATAAACGCAACACTTTTGGTTTTGCTCCCATTTTGTATGAGATGAACTCAAAGATCTAAAACTTTTTCCACATACACAATATCACCATTTCCCTCAAATATTGTTCATAAACCAGTCTAAATCTGTGATAGTGAGCACTTCTCCTTTGCTGAGATAATCCATCCCACCTCACAGGTGTGCCATATCAAGATGCTGATTAGACACCATGATTAGTGCACAGGTGTGCCTTAGACTGCCCACAATAAAAGGCCACTCTGAAAGGTGCAGTTTTGTTTTATTGGGGGGGATACCAGTCAGTATCTGGTGTGACCACCATTTGCCTCATGCAGTGCAACACATCTCCTTCGCATAGAGTTGATCAGGTCCAGAGCATCCCAAACATGCTCAATGGGTGACATGTTCGGTGAGTATGCCGGCCATGCAAGAACTGGGACATTTTCAGCTTCCAAGAATTGTGTACAGATCCTTGCAACATGGGGCCATGCATTATCCTGCTGCAACATGAGGTGATGTTCTTAAATGTATGGCACAACAATGGGCCTCAGGATCTCGTCACGGTATCTCTGTGCATTCAAAATGCCATCAATAAAATGCACCTGTGTTCTTCGTCCATAACAGACGCCTGCCCATACCATAACCCCACCGCCACCATGGGCCACTCGATCCACAACATTGACATCAGAAAACCGCTCACCCACACGACGCCACACACGCTGTCTGCCATCTGCCCTGGACAGTGTGAACCGGGATTCATCACACCAGCGATTGTGAGCATTTGCCCACTCATGTCAGTTACGACGACGAACTGGAGTCAGGTCGAGACCCCGATGAGGACAACGAGCATGCAGATGAGCTTCCCTGAGATGGTTTCTGACAGTTTGTGCAGAAATTCTTTGGTTATGCAAACCGATTGTTTCAGCAGCTGTCCGAGTGGCTGGTCTCAGACAATCTTGGAGGTGAACATGCTGGATGTGGAGGTCCTGGGCTGGTGTGGTTACACGTGGTCTGCAGTTGTGAGGCTGGTTGGATGTACTGCCAAATTCTTTGAAACGCCTTTGGAGACGGCTTATGGTAGAGAAATGAACATTAAATACACGAGCAACAGCTCTGGTTGACATTCAGCATGCCACTTGCACGCTCCCTCAAAGCTTGCGACATCTGTGGCATTGTGCTGTGTGATAAAACTGCACCTTTCAGAGTGGCCTTTTATTGCGGGCAGTCTAACGCACACCTGTGCACTAATCATGGTGTCTAATCAGCATCTTGATATGGCACACCTGTGAGGTGGGATGGATTATCTCAGCAAAGGAGAAGTGCTCACTATCACAGATTTAGACTGGTTTGTGAACAATATTTGAGGGAAATGGTGATATTGTGTATGTGGAAAAAGTTTTAGATCTTTGAGTTCATCTCATACAAAATGGGAGCAAAACCAAAAGTGTTGCGTTTATATTTTTGTTGAGTGTAAAAAGTGTTTAAGCTGCTGGTGCCTTTCTAGCAGGTCAAACCAGTCTGGCCATCCTTCTCTGACCTCTGCCATCAACAATTAATTTTCACCTGGAGAACCACTGGTCAATGGATAATTGTTCTTTTTTGGCCAATTTTCTGTATACCTTAGAGACGATTGTGGAAAAAAAAATCACTGTAGATCATCAATTTGTGAAACACTTGAACCAGCCCATCTGACAGCAACAACCATGCCATGTTCAAATTCACTTAAATTCTTTTTCCTCCACATTCTGTTTTTCATTTTGAACTTGAGGAGATCCTCTTGACCATGTCTACATGCCTCAATGTTTTTAGTTTCTGCTGTGTGAATGGATTATTAGATATTTAATTTAATGAGCAGTCAAACAAGTGTAACTGAGTTGCCATTGGCTTTATATTGTTTGTGAGCTCAGGCAGACATATTTTTGAAAATGCTTTTCTTAATTATTTTAAAATAGATGCTTAGACCAATAACCTTTAGGTTGAAACAAACTAAAATAAAAACACCAAAAAACAAAAACAGTTGTATCCATTGGTGGTTGAAATGCCACATGCAGAACTTTTAAAGATAACTTAAGCGTTGTATCAGGTCTAACAGGACACGAACAAAGAGCTCTGTGTGTAAAAATAGTTTACTGAAGCAGTAAACAGGGTCCGGTACACAAAAAGGCAGTCCAACAAGAGCAAACGTACATGGAACATCAGGCTTAGGCGTGGTCCGTAACGGCAGGTGGTCAAAACACATGACAGGCAAGCAGGTTGAGAATACACAAAAACAGAGCTGGAGAGAAGGCACAAGGTGCATCAATCTGGCAAAGGAGCAGAGCAGAATGAGGAGCTAATATGCACCCAGTGTCAGGCTCGATAGGCAGGATGAGCTGGACGCAAATGCACAATGCTGGAACACAGCTTAGTGGAGACAAATTGTTTACTTCGTGAACAAGCAGGGGTCGGTACACAGAAAGGCAATCCAGAAAGAGCAACAGAATCAGAAACATCAAGCAAAAAAGCGTGGTCGGAGTACAGAGGCAGGTAGTCAAAAACCGATGAGGCAACAATACAAGGCTAGAAAACAGGAACAAGGTTGAAGCGAAGGCACAAGGCGTAACGATCTGGCGAAGGACAGAGACAAACTGTGAGGCTTATAAAGCACCCATGTGATTAACAGTAAACTCAGAACAGGTGTGTGAAGAAACTCGAAACAACGGGCTGGAACGGAACAGTTTAAGATGGCTAACATGAAAAGTGGGGTGGACCTTCAGAGACCCAGGAAGACGAAGACGGACAGAGACAGGATTTACGATCCTAGTAATCGGGAACGGACCAACGAACCTGGGAGGCACACCACGAAACGGCAGATGCCACGTGGACAGCCAGACCCGCTGTCCTGGCATGTAAGAGGGCGCTGCAGAACGCCTGCGATCCGCCGCCACTTTGTAACATTTGGAGGACCGCAAAAGAGCCCTCCAGGCCCGAACGCAGGTCCGTTGGCACCGCATGACAAGACCCAGAGCAGAGGGTACCGGCGAGCGCAAACCAGCAGAGGGGAACAAAGAAGGTTGATGATCATAGACAACATGGAATGGAGAAAAACCAGAGGAAGCAGTAGGTAAGCAGTTATGAGCCAGTTCAATCCAGGGTAATTGAGTGGACCACGAAGCGGGGCACTGTGAGGACAAAATACACAGCCCCTTCTCCAATTCTTGATTTAGGCATTCGGTTAGGCCATTAGCTTGAGGATGGTACCCCGAGGTGAGACTAGAAGTGATCCAGAGAAGACGGCAGAATTCCCTCCAGAAATGTGAAACAAACTGGGGACCCCGATCCGACACTATGTCCTGAGGCAAACCATGCAGCTTGAAGACATGTACCAACAATGCCTCAGCGGTTTCTTTGGCAGACGGGAGCTTTGGTAGCGGTACAAAATGAACCATTTTAGACAATCGATCTACCACCATCATGATCACAGAATTCCCCCTGGAGGGCGGTAAGCCAGTCACAAAGTCTACTGAGATATGAGTCCAAGGCCGAACGGAAATGGGTAGAGGCAACAGAGCCTCAGAGAACAAGAGAGAAGTCTTATGCATTGCACAAACAGCACAAGCATTCACATATTCTTTTTGACATCTGAGAACATCTTTGGCCACCAAAACCGTTGGGAGAGAATATACATTGTTCTTCGGGCACTCTGGTGGCACGAAAAGCGACTATAATGTCCCCATTGAATGACCTCCCCCCTGAGAGCTGTAGGAACAAATAACTTGCCGTTCGGGCAATCTGGAGGCACAGGAGAGTTGCCTACAGCAGACCCAATCTTTGATTCAATGTTCCAGGTTAAGGCTGACACGAAACACTTGTCCGGCAAAATTGATTCGGGAATGGAAGTGGAATCAGCAGAGTCATATAAGTGAGAGAGCGCATCAGGCTTGCCATTTTTGGACCCCAGTCGATAAGACAAAAAAGAAGTTGAATCGGCTGAAAAAGATGGCCCACCGAGCCTGATGCGCATTTAGACGCTTAGCGGAACAAAGATACTCCAGATTTTTACGGTCTGTCCAAACCAAAAAAGGCAATTGTGCCCCCTCCAACCAGTGACGCCACTCCTCCATGGCCACTTTGACTGCCAGCAGTTTGCGATCAGCGATGCTATAATTGCGTTCCGCGGCAGTGAGTTTCTTGGAAAGGAAAGCACAAGGGTGCAACTTGTTATCAATGGATCCCGTTTGGGATAGCACTGCCCCAATCCCAACATCGGAAGCATCCACTTCGACAACGAACTGCCAGGCAGGGTCAGGAAGGAGCAGCAGGAGGGCCGTTGTAAAACATTTCTTTAGGTTCTGGAACGCTTTATCGCATTTGGAGGTCCACACAAACGAACGGAGTGAGGAAGTGACGTTGTGAAGTGGAGCTGCAGCCGTACTGAAATTGCAGATGAATTTGCGATAAAAGTTGGCAAAACCAAGGAACCGTTGAACGTCTTTGCGGCATTTAGGAACTGGGCACTCGCGAACTGCGGCCACCTTAGTCGGATCCATCTGAATTTGTCCTTCAGAAATCACAAAACCTAAAAAAGATACCATGGAGCTGTGGAATTCACATTTTTCTGCTTTAACATATAGATTATTGCGTAATAGCGTTTGGAGGACGGAACTTACTTGTTGAATGTGGGTCTTCAAATCAGGGGAGTAGATCAGTATATCATCAAGGTAAACGAAGACACATTTGTTAAGGAATTCACGCAATACGTCATTTACTAGATTTTGGAAAACAGCTGGGGCATTAGTGAGACCAAACGGCATTACCAGATATTCGTAATGACCGGTGGGAGTATTGAAAGCAGTTTTCCATTCATCACTGGCGCAAATGCGAACTAAATGATAGGCGTTCCGTAAATCCAATTTGGTAAATATCTGGGCTCCCTCCAACAGTTCAAAAGCGGATGAAATAAGTGGCAAAGGATACCGGTTCTTTATCGTGACCTCGTTAAGACCTCGATAATCTATGCAGGGACGGAGTGATTTATCTTCTTCTCTATGAAGAAAAACCCCGCCCCGGCAGGCGAGGAGGAGGGGCGGGGTTTTTCTGGCGCAGATAGAGAAAACAACTTCCCCCTCGGAGGGGTGGCCCTGGAAGCAGATCTATGGCACAATCGTACTCGCGGTGTGGTGGAAGTGACTTGGCTCTACCTTTACAGAACACGTCGGCAAGATCATGGTAACATGGGGGAACTCCTTCCAGATCAGAACTATCTACACTACAGGCGCTGACAGGCTGAGTTAGGCAGGTATTATAACAAGCAGGACCCCAGGAATCTATCTTCCCATGGGACCAGTCTAAACGAGGTTTGTGGCATTGTAACCAGGGGTGCCCCAGGATTACCGGGTGAGTCATTTTGTCAAAAATGTGGAAACTGATGCTTTCAGAATGATTCTTGGGAATGGTCATACCACCTGATTGTGTTTGAAACCTGATTTGACCTAATGGACTACCATCCACTGCATCCACAACCAATGGACGTGGTAGCCGATATAACCTAAGATGGAGGGACCTGGCAAGAGATGATAACATTAGATTAGAGTCAGCACCAGAATCAATAAACACTGGGCAGATTTGAGTGGATGAATCAGACTTTAGCTCAGCATTAATCACATTCTGTGAAGAGGGAATAATAGAACTTTGACTCACCTGCACTACTGTTTTTGGCCGGACCGGGGCACCCCTGACTGGACAATGAAGAAGAATATGACCAGGTTGACCACAATAGATACAGAGTCCTTCCACATGGCGGTGCTCCTTCTCTTGGTTGGTGAGGCAGGCCCGCCCCACCTGCATGGGCTCCTCGGCGGAAGTGGAGGGGAGAGCACCCAGATGACCGGAAGTAGGCGGCCGGTCAAAGGAAATAACGTGATGAGGACGTTCATGGCATGGATGGTCCGACAGGTGACAGTCCATGCGGATAACCAGGGCAATGAGATCGTCCAGATCTTCGGGCAAATCCACCACGATCAGCTGACTTCGGATACTTTCGTTCAATCCCCAGAAAAATACGTCTTGGAGTGCCGCGAGATTCCAATCACTCTTCGCGGCCAGAATACGGACGTCAATAGCGTAGTCGGCCGCGCGCCGATTGCCTTGCCTCAGCCTCATCAGCTCGTGTGCCGCCTCATGCCCCGGAAAAGAGTGCTGAAAGACCTGCTGGAGAGATTTGGTGAATGCTGCCAGGGAGGAGCAAGACGGCGAATCTTGGCTCAATTCAGCCGTGGCCCACGCTGCCTCCCGACCGGTCAGGTGAGTGATGACGAATGCTATCTTCGACCGCTCAGTCGGAAACATTGGCGCCATCAGTTCAAAATGTAGTTCACATTGGGTTATGAATGGTTTGATGTCTCCAGACTCACCAGAAAATCGTTCAGGTCGCGAGAGTTGGTTGCAGACCTCAGGAACAGATACAGGAACCAGTGGAGCAGCTAACGACCCCAGAATTGGCGTGACAGTGGGAGTCGTACCGGACTTAGCCTGATGTTTTACAGCAATAAGGAGTTGCTCCATCTGAGCACTCTCAGAGTCCATAAATGTGTTTTGCCGCTTTGCCAGCTCTCTGAGTCCGGTGTTCAGAGCGGCCAGCTGGTCCTCCTGTTGCACTAATTGCTGACTATGTTGGCGTACCGCCCGCTGAAAGGGGTCAGCGTCCGCTGCGTCCATAGTTGGCCAGATTGTTCTATCAGGCTCGATAGGCAGGATGAGCTGGATGCAAATGCACAACGCTGGAACACAGCTTAGTGGAGACAAATCGTTTACTTGGTGAACAAGCAGGGGTCAGTACACAGAAAGGCAATCCAGACAGAGCAACAGGATCAGAAACATCAAGCGAAAAAGCGTGGTCGGAGTACACAGGCAGGTAGTCAAAAAACCGATGAGGCAACAATACAAGGCTAGAAAACAGGAACAAGGCTGGAAGCGAAGGCACAAGGCGCAATGATCTGGTGAAGGACAGAGACAAACTGTGAGGCTTATAAAGCACCCAGGTGATTAACAGTAAACTCAGAACCGGGGTGTGGCCAGACAGAGAGAGACACCCACCAAAGAACCAGGAGAGAAAAGCAAGAAACAACAAGACAGAGAAAACCCAAGCAGAAAGATAGAGCAGAGACAGAACAAGAGATAGATGGAACAACAACAACCACCCAGAAAACCAAGAACCTGACACACAGGTGATGAGCTGCAAAGAGTGAGTGAAACGCCAACCACCAAGAACCAAGAGGCAGACAAGAGAGACATGGACAGACAAACCCAAGCAGGAAAAAAACCCAGCAAGAGAATAAACATACAAGAAAGCAACAGAACCATGACAAAATAAACCAAAGTATGAAAATAAAACCTGGCAAAAACTCACATCCTGACAAGTTGTCTCTCTCTGTACACTATGACAGAGTTAGAGTGAATGTTCTTTATCCATTATAAGGTTGGAGTGTGTCATTAAAGTTTGTAAACTGTTCCTGTATCAACAGGCTGTGAAGCATTTCAGTGATGTACTGTATTATCAGCAGATACAGTATGTTTTCATTTCAATGTAACATCTGGACTCACTGTGAAAACTGAATCGTCCTGTCTTCCTCTACATGATATTCACACAGCCCCAAGGTAAGAGCCAGAGTTATTTAAGATGTGTGTTTTCCTTTAATTATTTCTTTTATTTTGTTATTATTTTTGCATTCAATTCAGTTCTGAGAAAGTGCCTCTGCTTACCACAGTGTCAAACATTACACTCAATTTTCTTCATAACTAGCACAACACAGTTATTTCATGCAGTTTTTACTATTTCTCAATAAAATGGGATTTCATTCTCACAAAGCTATGAAAACAACACATTTATGCTGAAAGGTCATCTCACGCCTGATGTCTCTTGGGCAATTTTAAATTCAGAGTGACCTGCTCCTACAAACCACTAACTACAGGAAAGAAACGTGCTCTTCATTGAATAAATTACACATACTTAATCCTTCCTCCCTTCAGGCTCTCTCCCTGGACATTATTTCAGCTGAAGTAATTTGAACTGTACTGGATTGTCCCACGCAGAATGAGTCTTACAAAATGCAGCAGCAGAAGAAGCGCTTAGGTTTTAATCAATTTGACCAATGCAAAATTGCGTCTTATCAGATAATGAACACATTTGCAAATCATTAATAACCCGCTACATTCAGATTTGATTTTAGTGATAACATATGTGGCACACATGCAGTACACAATTAAATTAAAGATTGTCTGAAATGGATATTACACAGAGACGCGTCATTACGAACAACACTGTTGTTCAGCTGTAATTACACAACATCATTTGATGATCATTATCATATAATGACACAGTTACAGAAAAAACAAAAAACAAAAACGAGAGGACAAAGATTGGCTATAAAGATATTGATGGCACAGAGAAGTTTCTTATTAGAGACCGGCTGTTATCGAAAAATAAACAGCAGCGTAAATAAAAACAATCTTGAAGCCAAAATTAAATTTTAATAAGCTGTGCCATCGCAGAAGCCGCTTACGATGTGCTATGGGGCTTAATACAAACATTTGACAGCGTTCCTGCAACAAACCGCATCCTGAAACAAAACTGCCTGACGTTCTTTGTAGTTAAGCATCCTCACTACACAGCTTGAAAATGCCCAGAGGCTCTGGCAGAAAACAGCAAACCCTTTGCTGGATGGATGCATCGGAGAGGTTATGGGGTCTAAGCAAACATCGTACAGTAACTCAAAAGATGCAGAGCAGAAGCTTGGCAGATCAAAGCTTTGGACAGGATGACATACCATACCTCTCAGGGCCCGTATCCCTCCATCTCCAACACACAGAGGAGACAGGTGGAGAAACACACTTGTTTTTGTTCTTAGCTCTTCTTCCTGGAGCACAAACACCTCTGAGATGCTGTTAAACGTTTCCAACTGCATCTAAAGTAGGAATTGTTAAGGGGTAACTGACATGGTTTGCTTTAAGTGATGTTCCACACAAATCTGTGGGTGGAAAAGGTGCAAAGTCTATATTTTGCTGCAGCAGCTTCTGCCAGCTTGTATTTGTGTCAGATACAGTAGATTCCAAAGGTGACAAGTTGTCACTGTAGAACAAAAAAAAAAAAAAAAGTTATCAAGCCACTTCTGCAAAATAATTCATTTTCCTTTGGCCATATGTTCATTATGTTTATGCTCACTTTCTGCTGCTACTGTACCATGTGCTGGTAAAACTGAGTAATTATAATCAGTACTTTTCTTTTACTTGTTAAATAATAAACACAAATAATATAAAATTACAGAAAATGAAATACTATGTACACAAGATGACAAATTGTCATTTGTACTGTAACACACAGCATAGGCCATAGAGCATGAATACATAATAGGTCTTAATCAAATTTTGAGGTTATCATAACAGTAACAACAAATAACAATAACGAAACCCCTCTGGTTTACAGAAGTTTTGTATCATCAAAGAAAATAATCATTCTTAGACTACACTAAAATAATTGATAAAGTGCGTAAGGGGCTTTATATGACATCTAAATAGATCCTTGTCATTTGATTGGTGGATTGTAGGTCACATAGCAGACTATTTGTCTGATTGTATAGAGAAATAGTCCATTGCATGATACAGTGCATCCAGAAAGTATTCACAGCTGTTCACTTTTTCCACATTTTGTTATGTTACAGCCTTATTCCAAAATGGATAAAATTATTTTTTTCCTCAAAACTCTACACACAATAGCCCATAATGACGATATGAGAAAAGCATTTTTTAATTTTTTCATTATGTTTTTTAGATTTTTGCAAATTTATTAAACATAAACACTAAAAACAAAAAAAAAATCACATGAAGCCACAGCCTTTGCCATGAAGCAAATTTATTAAAACAAAAAACTAAGTAATCACATGTACGTAAGTATTCACAGCCTTTGACATGAAGCTCAAAATTGAGCTCAGGTGCATCCTGTTTCCACAGATCATCCTTGAGATGTTTCTACAGCTTAATTGGAGTCCACCTGGGGTAGATTCAGTTGATTCGACATGATTTGAAAAGGTATATATGGCCCCACAGCTGACAATGCATATCAGAGCACAAACCAAGTACGAAGTCAAAGGAATTGGCAGGATTGTCTGGAGGCACAAATCTGAGGAAGGGTACATAAACATTTCTGTTGCTGTGAAGGTCCCAATGAATACAGTGGTCTCTATCATCCGGAAATGCAAGAAGTGCAGATCCACCAGGACTCTTCCTAGAGCTGGACGCCCCTCTAAACTGAGCGATTGGGGGAGAAGGGCCTTTGTCAGGGCATGACCAAGATGGAGCTCTGACAGGTGACCATTGGGTAATGGTCACTCTGTCGGAGCTCCAGCTTCCAGAAGGACAACCATCTCTGCAGCAATCCACCAATCAGGCCTGTATGGTAGAGTGGGCAGATGGAAGGCACTCCATAGTAAAATGTACATGGCAGCCCACCTGGAGTTTGTCATAAGGCACTTGAAGGACTCTCAGACCATGAGAAACACAATGATCTTGTCTGATAAGACAAAGATTGAACTCTGGCGTGAATGCCAGGCATCATGATTGGAGAAAACCAGGCACCATTCCCACAGTGAAGCGTGGTGGTGGCAGCATCATGCTGTGGGGATGTTTTTCAACAGCAGGAACTGGGAGACTAGTCAGGATTGAGGGAAAGATGAATGCAGCAATGTATAGAGACATGCTGGATGAAAACCTGCTCCAGAGTGCTCTTGACCTCAGACTGGGTTGACAGTTCATCTTTCAGCACGGCAATGACCCTAAACACACAGCCAAGATATCAAAGGAGTGGCTTCAGGACAACTCTGTGAATGTCCTTGAGTGGTACAACAGGGGCCCAGACCTGAATCCGATTAAACATCTCTGGAAATATCTGAAAATGGCTGTGCACCGACGCTCCCCATCCAACCTGATGAAGCTTGAGAGGTGCACCAAGCTTGTGGCATCATATTCAAGAAGAGTTGAGGCTGCAATTTCTGCCAAAGTTGCTTCAATAAAGTGTTGAGAAAGGGTGTGAATACTTATTTGATCAATACTTTATTAATACTTATCTAATGTCCTAGTTTTCTATTTTTAATAAATTTGTAAAAAATGTAAAAAAAAAAAAAAAAAACTTATTTCATGTTGTTATGGGCTGTTGTGATCAGAATTTTGAGGGGGAAAATGAATTAAGTAACAAAAAAAGTGAGCACTGTGAACACTTTCCCGATGCACTATATGTGTCATTTTTTGTGCAATTGTAGCTCCACACATTTTGCACACTGAACAACTTCACTAACTTTTCTTAAAAATGTACTCATGATATGAGGTAGCATTCTATAGCATATTGCTATGTCTATAAAGCTGTTTAGGTGTCATATCACACAAATAATGAATATTTTCCAGTCCTGCAATGGAAAGAATATGTGCATGGGTTGAAAGATGGAATATTCCATCCAACCCAACGCACAGAAGCACAGCACAAGTGTCACTGCTAACTTCCAAACCGACACAACTGTCATTTTTATGCTCTTTAAGTACCATGTCTATTCACACCCATCTCTTTACCCATGGACATTTTGGTCCTCAGATGAGGTGCAACTCTCTCTTAAAGGGAATGACAGTTTACATTATGGGAGAATACACTTCATCTGCATCATCCCAGTGAACACACCTGTAAATGGGTATCAGCTTTAGCTGGGGATTTTCATAACAGAAACAGGTATGAATTAATCTAGTACCAAATTTAATGTATTCACCTGAAAATAAACAGAATACATGAAAAATTAAAAGTGACACTTTATTGGTGAATAAAAAGACAAACAACAATAAACAGTTTTAAGTACATTATTTAAAAATACACTAATTCAAAAATGAATAATGGTATTTAAAATTCTCTTTGAAAATGCAGCTTCTGAAGAGTAATAACTGAATCCACACACTGAATTTAATGACTCTATTCAAGGACTCCAATGCAAGGAACAAAAATGAAAGGCTAGAAAAACTGACATGTTCTCCTACTGCAGGTAGGATTGGACAAAACAGGCTCAGGAATCTGTCCAAAACAGCAACAGTCTATTTGAGAGACGAAGCAGAAGACCAATCCAAAAAAAGCAGTTCAGTAACCAAATTTCTCATTTTAGTGGTTATGCTGAAGAATGATCCAAAACAGTCAAAGATTAATTAAAAGAGATTCTCATACCACTCAGTGCAAAAGGGCAAGTGCAATCCGAAAAGGCAGCAAGTGTTTGAAATGTGGAATTAAAATGCAGCAACTTGTGCAAAACAGTAGGCAAAAAACAAACAAACAAACAAAAAAAAAACCATTCGGCCGTAATGGTAGCAAAGGTCAGTAACATGGAATCAAAATCACACATACATGGAATGCTAGAGAGCAACTTGGAACTAAATACAATCTGGTGACTAAGAGATGGTCTCATGGTGTTTCTAAAGAATCTAGAAGACAAAAACTCAGAAATGAAATGAACAAAAGTGAGGCGAGCTCAAACAAAAGGCCAACATCAGAGCACCACTAACAAACACCACTAAATGACATGGAGGGAAAATGACCAGAAATAACTAACTTAGAATATTTAGCCAAAAAGAGCAAAGCAGAACTGGAGGCAAAAACATAACCCATGACACTGAATTAATACAGATTATAATCACATATTTAAAAATCTTACTGAAAACAACAATGTAAGTTCTTTTGTCTTCTCACTTTTTCATTCAAGGTCACCACAGCAGACATGGATTCACATGCTGATTTGGCAAAAGCTTTTACCCTCCCTGACACAACTGCACATATTACATGGGGAATGGATACAGGTGGTCTTAAACCAGAAACCTTCTGATTGAAAAACAAGCGCACTAACCACTTGGTCATCACACTGCGTGGCTTGAAAAGAACAATAGATACCTAAATTCACAAACTGAATTAAATGTACAACTTTTAATCAAGAATTTTTGCAATTTGGTGACACGGTGGGTTAGTGGTTAGCCCTGTTGCCTCACAGCGAGAAGACCCCAGCTTTGTTCTTAACCTGGTCATTTCTCTGTGGACTTTGCATGTTCTCTCTTGTGTTTGTGTGGGTTCCCTCTAGGTGCTCCGGCTTCCTCCCACTACCAAAGACATGCAGATTAGGTGAATTGGTGACTTGAATTGACCATAGGTGAGAGTGTGAGTGTGTCTGTATTCGGCCCTGCAGTAGACTGGAATCCTGTTCAGGGTGTTCCCTGCCTCTTGTCCAGTGACCGCTGATATAGCTCCAGCTCCCCCGTGACCCTTAATTGGAATAAGCAGGTATAGAAAATGGCTGAAATAATTTTTTTTGTAATTTCCTGTTTACTTTTATGCAAGCTATTTGATTCACCCAGTCATTGAGTTTCTCCTTTTAGCCACTCCAGTTAGCCTTTGCTTTACACTTTGGGCCTTGTGTTGGTAAACCGAGGTACAATACAAATTAGAGTTTTAATAAGTGCTCTTGGTGGGAGGGGTTATTAAGTTACGCGCCAAACGGTAGCCACAGTTTTGCCGCAAGTTTATAGGAAGCAGTTTGAGTGGAAAAATTGTTGGGGTGTCTACCATGTAGGTTTTCTAGGTGCTGCACACTTGGAGGGTTAATGCTGGCTTGAACTTACTAAACTTTCACTTATTTCCAGTCCTTCCAATATTATGAATCCACTTTTTTCTAAATGTTCCTGTTGTGTGGGCCGCCAGAAGAGGAGGTACTGCTGGCCCACCACCAGAGGGCGCCCTGCCTGAAGTGCGGGCTTCAGGCACGAGAGGGCGCTGCCGCCACGGACACAGCCAGAAGTGACAACTGTCACTCATTATTTCCTGACAGCTGTCACTCATTCTTCATCATCTCACTCCATAAAACCCAGACGTCATCTCCACCTCATCGCCGAGATATCGTACTTCTATGGAGGTAACTTTCTCTGCCTGTATTGACTGATTCCAAGAGCTATTGTGTTGCAGCTGTCTAACCAGAGGACCGGCATGGGTCGCGACTGTTTCGTTCTACTTCCCGTCAGATAAGTGGTTACACAGACGCTGCACGAGTGTGTATTAGAGGTGGAGGTGGCATTCCCACCGTTGTTGTTACGGGGTGTACACAGACCCACACTTGACTGTCTTTGCTCTTCGCCAGCAGTACCAGATCCGACAGTCGGGGACGGTGATCACCTGGGAATTCGGGACTTGGCGGCTCCAGTATTCACCAGGTTCGGTGGCGGCGGAAATTGTGTGGTTCCGGCTCTTCTCAGGACAGACGTCTTCTATCCTCGAGCCTGCCCACATGTCACCTTTGTGGATTGACTGTTATCAGATTCTGAGATTGTCTGTATATTCGTTGTGCACCTTCACAACATTAAATTGTTACTTTTTTGGCTCATCTATTGACCGTTCATTTGCGCCCCCTGTTGTGGGTCCATGTCACTACACTTTCACAACAGTTCCATTCTTAGGAAAAACATAGAAGTTCACAGTTTATCCTTGAGATGATTATTGAAGCATCCAGGCACACAACAAGTAATCCCAGCATTCTGAGCCTTTTGTTTACTTTCCACAGCAGGCACACATTTCCCACAATCCCCTATGCAACCAAAATCCAATATGGCAGGTATGTAATCCCCCTACTGGAAACTTTAAACTGACCAAAGGTGTGAATGTGTCTGTCTGTCTGTATGTGTCCCTGAGATAGACTGGCATCCTTTCCAGGTGTACCCCATTTTTGGCCCAGTGACTGTTGGGATAGGCTCCAGCCTCTGTGACATTAACTGGAGTAAGCGGGTATAGAGAATGAATGAACAATTGCTCTGATTGGCTCTCATCTGGTATGGGAAGAAAACATTGACAGAGGAATTGCTCCGGTATTTGGTGAACACTGATCTCTAATCAATCACAGAGCTTGTTCCATCCCCTGGTGAATTTTCAGTGCCTACAGGCATGTCCAATCACATGGGTGCTGAGAAATTTTGAGTATGTTTTGTTATGAAGCTTTAATATCTGAAGGTTTTAGCAAAATTAAAACCCAGGCAGTAACTGCTTCGCAGAGGATGATGAATAATTTTTAAATCACACAAAACATTCCAGCCCATCCATTTATGAATATTCATCAGATAAAAACATACTGTGCCAAAACAATTTCAAAACCAATTGACTGGAAGCATAGAGAACAGTAAACAGACAACCGGCTATGCTAAAGACTTTCTAGAAGTGTCTGTGGTTCCTTAACTGTGTGTTGAAATCTGATAAAATATAACGCAATGCTAAAATACCCTTGACCTTATGAGCATAAAAATAGGAAACAGAAAGTGACATTCTGAATCAAGGTTAGCCATCTTTGAACTTGTCCAAGGTTTGTGTCCCAAGAATGTTCCCTGAGAATTTGAAGACCCTGGCAGTAATAGAACTGGACTTATGCTGAGCACGGACAGACACAAGGCTTTTGCAATACCCAATGGCCATATTTTGGCCTTGGGTAAATATGATCTAATTGAGATATTTTAAAATATATTTTGTCAATTCAGTTCATTTATATAAATCACAATTCACCACAAAGTGCTTCACAATGGTAAGGTCTAACCTTACCCACCCTTTGAGCAAGCACATGTTGTGTTGCCAGATTCATTATATATCATGTCAATAGCCGGCTTACTAGTGTACACCTACTTTGAAGAATTAAACTGATACATTTCAAACAAACTTTAAAGAGGATTTTAAATACTGAGTTGATTTTCTCTCACAGAATAGATAAAGTAAATCTAAATGTAGGTTACTGAAATACTGATACAAACAGAAAAAACCTTACACGTAAATAAAAGATAGAGTCTGCTGATGCATTTTTGTTAAACAGCCACTGGCACTACACAACATATGGGTCAATGACATATTGATAGAACGAGATGTACAAAGTTTGAATAACCCAAAGACAAGTGTTATCTATTACTCAAGCAGTGTATTCCTAAGAGGCCATAGCACCAGAATGCAATCCAGGCTAGAGGCCCTGACTGTGGGCAGATCTGTCACAATCAAATCCAAATGCCAACAGCTGACAAAGCTTTTTTCCAGGTGCTTTAGGAAATCAATTTGATGAAAAGGTTCATTTCTCCTAAACCCTAGATAGCTCCTGCACTGTTCATTCTGCTTAGGAGAGGGCATAAATCTGCACCCTGACCTTGTGTATGCGACAGCCTTGCAGCTTGGCAGCTTAATGTGCAGTACATCTCCAGTGATGGAGTCCTTACCAAGGCTGTATCAGATCAGTAAAACTGACACACCACTCCCCCTCAGGGCAGGTGATAGTCTCAGTACTGCCCTATGATGCAAAGTAATGTTTGCCTTGTGTCCTGGCTGTCCTTCTCACCATCGACCGTGCTGCTAGAGGAACAATCTTGGGTCGTGCTTCACAGCTGCTGTCTGTCAGATCCAGTGTAGGTCAATATTATTTAAGGTTTACAAAATATTCTGTAATTAAGATCCAATTTTCAAATGTGAAACTGCTCTTAAAATGGCTGAATGCAGTGTAGTGTTCTGCGTTCAAGAGAAGAGCTGATGTCACTGCATTAGTTCTATCTTTGGCTAAACCCAACAGAGGAGAATTTGGGAATGGACTTAAAACATGGCATTCACTTCTCTACTCCACTGGGTAGCAGACACATGTGAACCATTCAAAATCCAAAACCAGAAATCGTGTCCTGACAATTCATTGTTCTTGGACTCCAAGCCAGTGGCTGTTTGGTTGAGCCAAATTGTTTCACATCTGCATAGTTGCGTCCCATTTGGCAATTATTTGCGTTTTTTTTAAACCCGTTTGAGCCAGTCCTGGGCCCGGTTGCAGTCTAAACTTTTAGTCTACTAAACTTACTTAGTCGGCTAAGGTTAGTTGCCCAAGATTAGCTATCTAATCTCCATTTCACATTGACGCTAAACTTGTAGATTACCCATTTTACGTTAGTTGACAGTTTTCATGGGTATAGTGACCTTGTGAGTGCCGTTCCCAAGAAGCGCCTCCAATGCGTGAGAGTTTTGTTTACTTCCGGGTTTGTTGTCTGCTACAACCATGGCCAAAAGCGGAGGAAGCTTTCCTTTTGGAGCAATACGAGCGATATGCCAAGCTAACATTCCTCATGATTCGGCACACGTTCGACTTGGAGACGTGGATGGTGTTGCTGATAACCTGCTGAAAGGTTCCACAGGCGTAAAAATCTGGCTGGCTGTAAAAATCTCCAATGGATTATTTGGGTCCCGGAACACCCGTTCTTTCAGCCATTTTTTGAGGTAAGACACTTAAGTTTTGTCGACTAAAATAAGATTTACCTCCTCTGTATCAGGCTAAAATCTTTAGTCGGGCAACACGAAACTTTAGCCGCTTTATGCAACGACTAACGTCAAAAAATTGGTCAGCAAAGTGAGTTTATTCAACTAAACAAGATTAGACTGTTTCATGAAACTGGGCCATGGAATGTGAAAGCAGAAGCTGTCCTCTGCAGTGAGAACATAGGGTTCTGGCACTACTCTTGCTTCATTCCAGCCAGGAGCTCCACTCTTTGCAATTAAGAGCACGTTTGCTGCTGGCTGTGCTCACTCAGTGACTGTGTGGGTGAATGTGGATGTTTTCAGGGCTACTGGTACAGGCAGGAGCCTCTTTCCCACCACACATGACTGCAATTAAGAGAAGGAAAGGGCCTTGTTCCAGAGGGCCATTGTTACTGCCGGCACTCGCTGAGATCCCACAAAGCAGATGCTACTCAAATTGGACTCATTTGCAGTGCTCAAAGGAAGGAAGGTAAGACGGGGGAATTCTCCCATCAACTATCACACTTTGCCTTTTCAAGTGGTGAATAATGAGACTGAATATATTTTTTGACTTTTTTTTTGTTACCCCACTGACATTAGCTTGATTGTACACTTTTTTGTGTCAGCGTTTTGAATCCCTCTTTAAAATTTCAATAAAACTGATGAAAATAATGGAAAAATTCAAATAAATAAAAACAAATACTACTACTATTACTAATAATAACAATCAGATCCACAGAACAGCACACTAGACCCTTTACTCTCATCTTGAGGGTGGAGAGCCCACATAGAGGTTGATACCATGTTGTTTGTTCATGATGAGCCCAACCAAGCCCTGTGGCTGTAGACTCAGCACCCCCTCCCCACAGGTCTGGCTCCTGGAAGAGGCCCCGGTTTCCCTAATTCCAGAAAGCTGACTCTATCCTTACTTGTCGAAAGCCTGGATCTTACCCTAGATTCGAGACTTGATCCAGGACAACAGCAAACCCAAACTCTCAGTTTCTCTGGTTCTGCAATCATGGCCTCCACTGATTACACAGCTTTTCTACAGGGTGAAACTTACACCTCAAAATAGTTAAACTTACCCTTGTAGGGCATAAAATCAACATTGATCCCATCAACTGTCAGAAATAAATCCAACACTGTGCATATGTTAACACTGTCAATGTTATAACTGTGTTAAGAGTTAAAATCAGCTGTGAAATACTGAACATTTTCATACAACACTTTTTTGTTGAGTCTCTTTTGATTTGCCATTCAGATTACCCATTTCAGAGGAAAACTCTTAAAGGAATTCAAGTACAATTCCTTCAGTAGTCTAAAATGCAAATCCCCTTTCAAATGATTTTCATGTTGCAGACTGCTTATTATATACCACAGCGAAAAGCTGCACTCATGTTACCAGTGTAGATTGTTGAGTTCCATAAAGCTGGATTCCCGTCTCAGGTCTGACGGAGGTAACCCAGTACACTTAAAAGCCCATTAGTCCCTAAAGAAAGGCATTAGACGTGGCCATGAGGCCCTTTCCACATTTTGTCGCTACTTAAATTAGTCCTCAAACGTAAACACAACGTTTGCACAAACAAACCTGTGCCCTTTGTCCTGGGAAACATTTCTCTGCATTACTGAGATTCTTGTCTGCTTGAAAGCAAATGCAGGAAATCCTTACCTGTGAATCCATTTGCAAAATTATCTTCATTGTGTGCTGCACTCTGATGGTTTTCCCTTTTTGACCCAACCATCAAATGTTGTGTGTTTACAAGAATGTAGGTTTAAATGTGCCTTCACTGGTACTCACTCCTGTAATTGCATCCTTGGTAATTATCCTTCATTCTCTCAAACTAATGAATGTTTTAATGCTCTCATTAGGGCATTCATTTAGCACATAACAGCATTTTGATTACTACAAGCCAATTAAGATCAATTCTGCTTTGTGACCTTTATGATCCAAGCTGAATGCCCCTATTAAATGTCGCGAATGACGAACCATTAAATTCTGGAACTCGGAAATGAGATGAGATAGTGATGTTGAATTTGCCACAGTATGTATGCATACCTCGTTTCTTTCTGTGGTGCAGGCATATGTATACTGTAGATCAAACAAGCAATTTGTTATCTGCTGTTGACATGCATCCTGCAGTAGCTTCCCATTAATTGCATTATTCATATTCAGTGTATCTGACAAAAAAATTGTGCTCTCTACCTGCATGCCTCCAGAAATGTCATTACTATTCTCTACAACACTGCTGCCTCAGTTTTATCCTTTTCCCACAGAAGCTAAAAGTGGAGTAAATCATAATGAAGATGGCAAAGGACAGCTCTGCTCCCATTTGTGCTGCTCAATAATAATAATTTACAACCCCAGAAACATAAAAAAGTGATAATTCTACACAAGGCATATGGTCCAAATCGATTTCTTCATAGAGGCAGCAAACCAGCTCCCTTCAACACTCTCTGCTAATTGGCCTAATGTATGAATGCTGTGTTACCGTGGCTACAGCTCATTTTCATGAAATATCACTTCTAGTGAACCTCAAGTGAGGTTTTGATCAAAAAGTTTGTTTTGATACAAGGTAACAAAGGCAGGTAAACACATGTAGAAAAACGTCTTATATAAGCCCTGACACCCTTATCTTGAAGGTGCTTATCTCGAGATACCCTGAAGCAGTGGAGAATCTCTGACTCACCCTGGATGGGATGCCAGTTCCCATGCAAATTACTTCCCCACCCAATGTGGGTACCCCTTTGTGAGGGTACTGGACAAGACAGAAGAATGCCTTGTGCAAGGACACAAACAGGTAGCATGACAGGGAATGGAACCCAAGATTACATATTGGTTGTCTAACTCCTTATCCCATTGAGCTCCCTGCTCACAGCAATGGAATACTAGAACTATTAACCCTCCGGGGTCCGAGGGCATTTTTTGGACAGTTCACTTGCCCGGCATAAATGTTTTATTATTGCTGTTAACAGCTCTCCCTGCATCCCACAATCAAGTTTTATGTCTCTTTTTTTCAGGACAACCTTTGCTTTCATAATATATATGCTTTTGTTGTGTTTTATAAGTATAATAAAGGTTTACAATCAAAAATAAGAAAGGAAAAAGTAAAGCGAAATATAATTTTCCACACACATTTATTCAAAACACACAGCAAACTATAATAAACAACTGTTTTGACACTTTATAAAGGTAATTTGAGGTCTTGTGTCAAAGACTGTACAACAAAAAGGTTCAAACAATAAACACAAATGCACATTTTGAACAATATATACAAAATGGTCTATGCGTTTTGTTGTCTTCATCTCAAAGCAATTTCTGTCTGCTAATACACAAAGGTTAAATCACAAACTTCTACTTCTACTGTGTTTTGGAGTGTTCTGTGCTGCTCAAACAGCTTTCATTCACACTTTGGCCCACTTTGGCTCCTTACAGTCTGAGGAGCGGCCCTCCCCATCACTCCATTGATATGGTAAACAGGGCTTTACGCCAAGAAAGCAACAGAGTTATCCAGTAACATTCACATGCAAACTAGTGGAGCAATCCTGATAGTTACACACTCTTTGCTTGAGCATGTGAGATTGTCATCAGAGGCTCTCCATCTGCTCCGTCTGCTTCTCTGATCCCTGTGTGCAATGGCGCAGGGTGCATGGAGACCAATAGTATGTAGTCATTGGAGCACCCAGGGGGTTATTCAAACGGGCCAACTAGTAACATATCACTCTGAAAACGATCTTTGCCTTTTTACATGAGGTAAATCTGCCCTACAATTGGATTTTGGAAAACCATGTGACGGTGAACTAATTCCGATTGGACACTCACATTGCACACATCATCACACAGCTTCTATGAGGAGTACAAAGATGGCCGATGGCTAGCTCGAAAGTTCGCGGAGTTAACTTTTCAGCAAAAAAAAAAAAAGTAAGTTCCTACCTCACATCATTTAAAACTTATTTATAATTTAGTAAAGCTTGGTCTCAGCCGTCGTATACGACGGCATCGGCCCCAGAGGGTTAACTGGACTGGGTGGTACTATAAGGTCTAACTAAGGTTAGACCTTGTGTGAAGCACCTTGGGGCAGTTTTGTTGTGATTTGGTGCTATATAAATTAAATAAATTGAAATTTTAATTACTATAGTCATGGAGAGAAGTAATGATTTACAACTTCTAAACTTAGTGCAATTAAGTATTCCTGGGGATTGAGTATTTACGAGTATTGTAGTGTGTAATTGTGCTCTTAAGTATGCATTATGCAATGTAATCTACTTTGCTTCTTTTAAAATCATTATTGGCAGAGGGGCTGACAGTTAAATAGCATCTCTAAACCAAATCACATCTATCAGACTAAATATCACATGAACTAGCAGATGTGTCTGGTTCCCATATAATTTGAATGATATCAATTCAAGCTGTTGAGGAAACCATGGAACCACTTTGATTCATGGATGGCAACTACTGGGGCAGACAAGTTGTCTATACCCACCTCTCAAAAGTAACCATGTATGTGCTGCAGCCAGGTATACATAGTGGTAGTCCAGGTCCTGTCCCACTGAGCTACCGCTTCTGTGTATGAACGTAGTATTTCTTGAAATTTTCTTAAATCCTCCAAACCGTGACTATCCAGGGTTGGGACCAGGAAGCAGAGTTGTAGTCTTACACACCTCTCTGCAGCTTCTCTCCCCCTGCCATCCCCTCATTACCCCATCCCCGTAGAGATGGTGCCTGCTCCCAGACCACTAATAACCAGTAAAAAATCTATTTAAGCATAAAAATTCAAAAAGAAAAAATAATATAGCACCTTCAACTGCACCACAGACTAAAACAGCTAAATGTGGTCTATTAAACATTAGGTCTCTCTCTTCTAAGTCCCTGTTAGTAAATGATATAATAATTGATCAACATATTGATTTATTCTGCCTTACAGAAACCTGGTTACAGCAGGATGAATATGTTAGTTTAAATGAGTCAACAACCCCCCAGTCACACTACTGCCAGAATGCTCGTAGCACGGGCCCGAGGCGGAGGATTAGCAGCAATCTTCCATTCCAGCTTATTAATTAATCAAAAACCCAGACAGAGCTTTAATTCATTTGAAAGCTTGACTCTTAGTCTTGTCCATCCAAATTGGAAGTCCCAAAAACCCGTTTTATTTGTTATTATCTATCGTCCACCTGGTCGTTACTGTGAGTTTCTCTGTGAATTTTCAGACCTTTTGTCTGACTTAGTGCTTAGCTCAGATAAGATAATTATAGTGGGCGATTTTAACATCCACACAGATGCTGAGAATGACAGCCTCAATACTGCATTTAATCTATTATTAGACTCAATTGGCTTTGCTCAAAATGTAAATGAGTCCACCCACCACTTTCATCATATCTTAGATCTTGTTCTGACTTATGGTATGGAAATTGAAGACTTAACAGTATTCCCTGAAAACTCCCTTCTGTCTGATCATTTCTTAATAACATTTACATTACTCTGATGGACTACCCAGCAGTGGGGAATAAGTTTCATTACACTAGAAGTCTTTCAGAAAGCGCTGTAACTAGGTTTAAGGATATGATTCCTTCTTTATGTTCTCTAATGCCATATACCAACACAGTGCAGAGTAGCTACCTAAACTCTGTAAGTGAGATAGAGTATCTCGTCAATAGTTTTACATCCTCATTGAAGGACAACTTTGGATGCTGTAGCTCCTCTGAAAAAGAGAGCTTTAAATCAGAAGTGCCTGACTCCGTGGTATAACTCACAAACTCGCAGCTTAAAGCAGATAACCCGTAAGTTGGAGAGGAAATGGCGTCTCACTAATTTAGAAGATCTTCACTTAGCCTGGAAAAAGAATATGTTGCTCTATAAAAAAGCCCTCCGTAAAGCTAGGACATCTTACTACTCATCACTAATGAAGAAAATAAGAACAACCCCCAGGTTTCTTTCAGTACTGTAGCCAGGATGACAAAGAGTCAGAGCTCTATTGAGCCGAGTATTCCTTTAGCTTTAACTAGTAATGACTTCATGACTTCATAACTATTAGAGAAAAAATTACTCATAACCATCCCAAAGACATATCGTTATCTTTGGCTGCTTTCAGTGATGCCGGTATTTGGTTAGACTCTTTCTCTCTGATTGTTCTGTCTGAGTTATTTTCATTAGTTACTTCCTCCAAACCATCAACATGTCTATTAGACCCCATTCCTACCAGGCTGCTCAAGGAAGCCCTACCATTAATTAATGCTTCGATCTTAAATATGATCAATCTATCTTTATTAGTTGGCTATGTACCACAGGCTTTTAAGGTGGCAGTAATTAAACCATTACTTAAAAAGCCATCACTTGACCCAGCTATCTTAGCTAATTATAGGCCAATCTCCAACCTTCCTTTCTCTCAAAAATTCTTGAAAGGGTAGTTGTAAAACAGCTAACTGATCATCTGCAGAGGAATGGTCTATTTGAAGAGTTTCAGTCAGGTTTTAGAATTCATCATAGTACAGAAACAGCATTAGTGAAGGTTACAAATGATCTTCTTATGGCCTCAGACAGTGGACTCATCTCTGTGCTTGTTCTGTTAGACCTCAGTGCTGCTTTTGATACTGTTGACCATAAAATTTTATTACAGAGATTAGAGTATGCCATAGGTATTAAAGGCACTGCGCTGCAGTGGTTTGAATCATATTTATCTAATAGATTACAATTTGTTCATGTAAATGGGAAATCTTCTTCACAGACTAAGGTTAATTATGGAGTTCCACAAGGTTCTGTGGTAAGACCAATTTTATTCACTTTATACATGTTTCCCTTAGGCAGTATTATTAGACAGCATTGCTTAAATTTTCATTGTTACGCAGATGATACCCAGCTTTATCTATCCATGAAGCCAGAGGACACACACCAATTAGCTAAACTGCAGGATTGTCTTACAGACATAAAGACATGGATGACCTCTAATTTCCTGCTTTTAAACTCAGATACAACTGAAGTTATTGTACTTGGCCCCACAAATCTTAGAACACACGGTGGCTAACCGATCCTTACTCTGGATGGCATTACCTGACCTCTAGTAATACTGTGAGAAATCTTGGAGTCATTTTGATCAGGATATGTCATTCAATGCGCATATTAACAAATATATAGACTGCTTTTTTGCATTTGCGCAATATCTCTAAAATTAGAAAGGTCTGTCTCAGACTGATGCTGAAAAACTAATTAATGCATTTATTTCCTCTAGGCTGGACTATTGTAATTCATTATTATCAGTTGTCCTAAAAGTTCCTGAAAGCCTTCAGTTAATTCAAAATGCTGCAACTAGAGTGCTAACAGGGACTAGAAGGAGAGAGCATATCTCACCAATATTGGCCTCTCTTCATTGGTTTCCTATTAATTCTAGAATAGAATTTAAAATTCTTCTTCTTACTTATAAGGTTTTGAATAATCAGGTCCCATCTTATCTTATGGGACCTCATAGTACCATATCACCCCATAGAGCGCTTCGCTCTCAGACTGCAGGCTTACTTGTAGTTCCTAGGGTTTGTAAGAGTAGAATGGGAGGCAGAGCCTCCAGCTTTCAGGCTCCTCTCCTGTGGAACCAGCTCCCAATTCAGATCGGGAGACAGACACCCTCTCTACTTTTAAGATTAGGCTTAAAACTTTCCTTTTTGCTAAAGCTTATAGTTAGGGCTGGATCAGGTGACCCTGAACCATCCCTTAGTTATGCTGCTATAGACTTAGACTGCTGGGGGGTTCCCATGATGTGTGTGTTTCTTTCTCTTTTTGCTTTGTATGCACCACTCTGCATTTAATCATTAGTGATTGATCTCTGCTCCCCTCCACAGCATGTCTTTTTCCTGGTTCTCTCCCTCAGCCCCAACCAGTCCCAGCAGAAGACTACCCCTCCCTGAGCCTGGTTCTGCTGGAGGTTTCTTCCTGTTAAAGGGGAGTTTTTCCTTCCCACTGTTGCCAAGTGCTTGCTCACAGGGGGTCGTTTTGACCGTTGGGGTTTTTCCGTAATTATTGTATGGCCTTGCCTTACAATATAAAGTGCCTTGGGGCAACTGTTTGTTGTGATTTGGCGCTATATAAATAAAATTGATTTGATTTGATATATGTTGTGTTACAGTATATTCAACCGTTTATCAAATGACACAGCTTAAAAAAAATTGTATAAAGAAACTGTTCTTATAATCCGTAGTGCCACTCTGTCTCCTTGTTTCTGAAGATAGGAAATCCATCCTTTTAAATAATGCATCTTATGGGTTACACAGTGCTTTAACTCTGCACACACCCAAGTCACATAATATTAATGCTTTTCTGCAATTAAAAGTGCACTGTGATCTGACACTTTTTGTTAATCAGGCAGTGCATTCATGTGCATAGTGACGAACTGACAACAGAGTTTCACATTCAGCTGCAGCTGCATTCAGTCTCTGCTAATCTTTGCACAATTTCCTCCTCCTTCTGCCCTGGCTCCAACAGTAGTTCTATTAAAAGCTCCACAGTCATTAGATCTCATTATCATAGTAGTCACTCTTGAAATCTTCATTTTACAGTGGTTGATCTCTTTTACCAGTTCTTTATCACAGTGCATGAAAACACCACCAAGAACACTGAGCACTTTACTGCAATATTAAAACTTGTAACTTCAAATAAATAGATCCAGCAGGATAAATCCTCCAGGATCTATCCTGCTTGTTAAACTACTTAAAGCTAAAAGTTTGCACTACAAGCACATCTTGATTGTTTCATTCTAACTCGATTGTGCTGGTGTACAGAAAAAAAAAACTGTCAAAAAGAAATGCGTCATGACCTAATAGGTTACGCATCTGACTGCATATTATGGCTTAATCATACAAAATGGGCAATATGTCCCTCTTGTGGATTAATCGATCAGAATGATTCCATTCAGACTGGAATCCTTTATATGACCATAGCTAGTGTTGTGCTGTGATCAGTGCCATTGACTGCTCAACTCAAGGTACCATTAAAGGAATTATTCAGTTTTTAACAACTGGAGTCTATATTAAAACAATTTTATCAACCAAACCTCCGAGTGAAGTATTCATCTTTGATGATTACTTTCTTTGCAAGAAATCCTTTACTTGAAGAAGTTAATCTATGCATCCCTCTTAGAGTAAAACAAAGAAACCATGAGCCATCTCCAAAGGCGTTTCAGAGAATTTGGCGGTACATCCAGCCGGCCTCACAGCTGCAGACGACATGTAACCACACCAGCCTCGGACCTCCATATCCAGCATGTTCACCTCCAAGATCATCTGATATCAGCCACCTGGACAGCTGCTGCAACAATCGGTTTGCATGACCAAAGAATTTCTGCACAAACTGTCAGAAATCGTCTGAGGGACGCTCATCTGCATGCTCGTTATCATCATTGGGCTCTCGACCTTACATACATACATACATATATTGTGAATAATATTTGAGAGAAATTGGTGTTTTGTGTACATACAAAATGTTTTAGATCAGATACAGTTCAGCTCATGAAAAATGGGAGCAAAAACAAAAGTGTTGTCTTTATATTATTGTTCAGTGTACTTAAAATGGGAATAACTGGAAGTATGGGAAAATCTAGAAAGTACCCCTATACCCCAGATGCTTAAGATTGATGGTTATCATGAAACCGGGAGCAGGTAGTTCTGAGTAAATCCCCTGCAGGACACCATCATGTTGAAAGACGTTACCACATTTACAACTTAAAAGATAATACTTACTGCTCTCAGAATATTGAATGTACATGTTTATGTTGCCTGCCACGTGATGATGTTAGTGTACCACATGTGCACCAGTGTACCATGTAATCTATCTGAGTTGTCACTGTGCAAAGTAAGGATCTGTATGCTGTAGTTTGCTGTCTTTGCCACGGTGTACTCTGAAGCCTCCGAGGTGGTAACAATCAGCTAAGACTCCGATATATATAATGAATGAGGAGAAGCAATGCCAAAGAGCCAGCTGGCACAATATGAGAGGAGAGCTGTGTTCAGGTTTAGACAAATGTGCAAAGACAGTCCAGCCCATATGGATCGACTTTGGAATTCCGGCAAGGTTATCACTCCTGTTGGTGCACCATGAGTTTTGACTGAGCTTCTTACGGGAGAGGATGAGAAGAAAGTCCTTCGCTATCACTCACACTCTCACCAAAGATACATTAAATGAACGCACTGCCACCCTTTCCACATTTCTTATCCGCCTTCCAGGACTGTGACAAGACGTGACACTGCTGTGTGGACAAATTGCAGGTCACAGCTTGTTGAATGCACTGCTGAGATCATGCTGTGTCCACAAGGGTCTCTAAAGCCCTCATGCACCATTCTCATTCAGCACCTTTTCTGTTGCATGTTGCAATCAAATTAACAGAAGGTTAATTATGATAATCTTGTCATTACTGGCACATATGACCAGTTGCTGATGCACATGAAGAATTTCTTAGTGCAATTTTCAAGAAGCCGCAGCATTCAATCTGTTTAAAATTCTGGAAAGGCACAGAAATCCCTTCTTTCCTTGGCTGTAACAGTGAGTTCTTGGGCTTTTTTCATATGCTCATTTGTCAGACCTGAATTAAAATGGAACAAATTATAGTCGGGGCAAAGATCAGATTTTTGTCTTTCTTCACCCAGCAGCTGTCAAACTCAACTGATACAACATGGAACTTCAGCTTCTTTACAGATGTTTCCCTTCGCTTCACTACAGCTGTTGAAAAAGATTTAAAAAGGTCATTTGAATACTCTTTTCCTTGCTTGCTGTTTTATGTCAAACTTCCAAAATATCCAGACAAATGCCCTTATCTTTAATACCGTGCTTCAGGCAAAAAATTATTTTTTTTTAAACAAAAGCCTCAGAACATTGAGTCTAATTTATGAAAGAACAGCAGATGTATTTTTATCATCACTACTTGTACATTATGTGCTGAGGGGTCACACATAAAACCTATAAAAGCTGAATTTCTTTGGACGACAAACTCCTACAATGACAAACTACCTTTGTGGAGCGGGAATGGAGCAGCTTCAAATGCTGACATATGGCAATGCTGACATTGGCACCCGTGGGGATTGTAAGCAGAAAGGTAGGCAACAAGGGAAATGAAGCATAGAGACAACAAGCACCACAGAACAGAAATATGTACACTAACTATAAAGAATACTAACACACATGAGCTTTTTTTTTTGTCTTTTTACAATACTATACAGTGAGGAAAATGAGTGTTTGTTACACTGTCGATTTTGCATGTTTCCTACCTACAAAGAATGGAGAGGTCTGTAATTTTTATCATACAATGAAAAAAGAGAATGTTTGAACCAACAGTGTTACAATTTATAAAAACCTGAATGAATTAAGTTGTTTGAACTTAAGTTTGTAAGTTAGAGTTGATTGAACTTTCAAACTTAAGTTCAAACAACTTAATTCATTCAGGTTTTTATACATTGTAACACTTTTTTAAGTTGGTTCAAACATTCTCTTTTTTTAGTGTAGATACACTTCAACTGTGAGAGACGGTTGGGACGGTGTTCTTGGGGTTGTACTCATCCTCCAAACATGGCGAGTGGAATTGATAAAAAGCTTTATTTTGGTCTCATCTGACCACATGAACCACCGAATAATAAGTCATGAGTAATGAGCCACGCATGGGTGTGTCAGCAATGATTCAAAGAATGGTCCACGCCTTAAGCCGTCACATATCCGCTACTAAGGCACCTCTATGTGCCTCTCTGTACCACACATGTGCCAGGTATCACGTTTATGAGCCACGACGACCTGTCATTTGGGCCCCGTCCAGCCTCCAATGGCTTGTGTCGCCACATATGATCCATGTACTGCCATGTAACACGATGTTGGTGCACGTTTAGGCGTGAGTTTGGTCCAAACCTCCAGCCCTCCCACACTTGGTCCCTTTAAAGTGTAGGTTTTCAATTCCCAGCATCTATTCAACATGTTGTCAAATGTTTTTAAACACATCCCAAAAAAGACGCTCCTGCACAGGCGTGCACCATCCGTGCGCCAGGCTGCTGTTCACCTGTGTTCCAGAGTCATTAAATGCAACAATTCTGCGTGTTCACCCAGCTCTCTGTAACCATAAAAAAAACACCACAATGAGGTGGCCACTGTGGATCCCCCCCCCACCCCGAAAAAAGCCACAACACAAAACACATCCATAGTGCAGCTAAAACTGAACCACGGGTTCCTGGACAGTTGCCTTTGTGCTTGTTCTCGCTGGCTTTATTTCTTCCACTGCTTACAGTCATTTTGACACAGTGATCCAACTTTTAACTTTGTGTTTGTCCGTTACTGTCTGCAAAACTGCTCTTTTGCGAGCTCACATTCTGCGTAAATGCTCATCTTGAGCATGAGTCATTGCATCAGTGCATGCCCAGAGTGTGCCTCATCTGATCCATTATAACAAGATGTTAAATATATCATAAACATACTTCTACAGCTGCTTATAAAGAAGGAATGAATATGCAACTGTTTTACCAAGTTATCACAATACAAACATATACGTACGCAAATACGTACCTTTTAGGCTATTCCAAATATGTGCTCCACCTCAGCGCACGAGACAGAGAGAGAGAGAGAGAGGAAAAAAGGGTCCAGATGAAACAGTCCTCTGTGATTCCAGAAGTGATTAGAGGTGTTTTCAACTGCCAAACTGTGACAGAAAATGATTAATCCGCTATGAAATAATTATTGAATATACAGTGTCCAGCACACAAAGTAGGTGGAATTGTAGTGTGCAAGAGGGCCAGATGCTCGGATAATGGGCATTTAACAGCGTCGTCCTCATCACAAACATGCCTCTAAAATCCTCGTTTGTCCCCCTTGTACACAAACTGCCCCATGCTGTTGCTAAATTTTGTGTGTGTGTGTTGGGGGAGTGGGGGGGGGGGCAGTGTTTGTGTGTAGCAGCTGGAATTTGCCGACACCAGCCGAGAGGGGGGTCGAATGGGCACTCGCAGGGCACTCGCTGTCTTTCAGCCGCTGGTGTGCGTGAATGGTTGTGGCAACAGCTGCACGAGGTGTTTGAGGCGGCTCTGATTTTTCACGAGGGGCATGTAATTCCTCATTCGTGCACCAGTCAGCTTCAGTCATGTTATGTGTGAATTCAGGTCTACCAATTGTAGTGCATTTTTAAGTTGGTTCTTTTTCAGTGTAGGATATGATCAAAAAAATAGTTTTCTAAAAAGATAAACAATAGGTGATACTGATTACTTACTCCCTGATTGTTAGAAGGTTAAAGATAAGAGTAAAACTGTGAACATATGGGAAAGAAAAATGTTAAAGAATGGAAAGAGGATCCATATTAAAAACAGATGAAGAAAATACAGATGTGAAATTTGTGTTTAAAAATAATCAATCAAACAAACAAACAAATAAATAAATAAAAAGAAAACATTGCAATTTCTTGAAACATTAAGGAAAAAACATCAGTTTACAGGAGAACTGAATGTTGTCAACTGCAACAGATTGGTTTTGATGTTACATGTGAAAGGTCAAGTGAAAAGAGGAAAGACAAATATTGTGGATATGATGTGCTGAGATGTTGGTTGAAAGAAGCAAGGGGTAGATGAGATGAAATGAAAGAAGGAAAAGAAAGTTGAGACATTACAGACCAAGAGTGATACAGAAAGGAATGTCATAAAAGGAATTGATAAACCATTCCCTCCATCCATCCATTTTCTTTCGCTTTATCCCGAGTCGGGTGGCGGGGCACAGCTCAAGCAAGCCGCCCAGACATCCCGATCCACACACACCTCCCCCAGCTCCTCAGGGGGAACCCCAAGGCATTCCCAAGCCAGCCGAGAGATGTAGTCCCTCCAGCGTGTCCTGGGTCTTCCCCGGGGCCTCCTCCCAATGGGACGTGCCCGGAACACCTCTCCAGCGAGGCGTCCAGGGGGCATCCGGAAAAGATGTCCGAGGCACCTCAACTGACTCCTTTCGACGTGGAGCTCCTCCCGAGTGACCGAGCTCCTCACCCTATCTCTAAGGGAGCGCCCAGCCACCCTGCAGAGGAAACTCATCTCGGCCGCTTGTACTTGCGATCTCATTCTTTCGGTCATGAGCTAAATCTCATGACCATAGGTGAGGATCGGAACATAGATCGATCGGTAAATCGAGAGCTTTGCCCCCCTACTCAGCTCTCTCTTCACCACGACGGTCCGATACAGCGACCGCATCACTGCAGATGCTGCACCGATCCGTCTATCGATCTCATGCTCCATCCGTCCCTCACTCGTGAACAAGACCCCGAGATACTTAAACTCCTCCACTTGAGGCAAGGACACTCCACCGACCTGAAGAGGGCAAAGCACCTTTTTCCGGTCGAGAACCATGGCCTCGGATTTGGAGGTTCTGATTTTCATCCCGGACGCTTCACACTCGGCTGCAAACCGCCCCAGTGCACGCTGAAGGTCCTGATTTGATGAAGCCAACAGAACCACATCATCCGCAAACAGCAGAGACGAGATTCTGTGGTTCCCAAACCAGACCCCCTCTACACCCTGGCTGCGCCTAGAAATTCTGTCCATAAAAAATAATGAAACAGAACCGGTGACAAAGGGTAGCCTGGCGGAGGCCAACGTGCACTGGAAACAGGTTTGACTTACTACCGGCAATGCGAACCAAGCTCCTGCTGCGGTCGTACAGGGACCGGATAGCCCTTAGCAAAGGACCCTGAACCCCGTACTCCCGGAGCACTCCCCACAGGGTGCCCCTAGGGACACGGTCGAACGCCTTCTCCAGATCCACAAAACACATGTGGACTGGTTGGGTGAACTCCCATGAACCCTCGAGCACCCGATGGAGCATGTAGAGCTGGTCCAGTGTGCCGCGACCAGGACGAAAACCACACTGCTCCTCCAAATTTCTGAAGTTCGACCATCGGTCAAATTCTCCTCTCCAGTACTCTGGAATAGACCTTACCGGGGAGGCTGAGGAGTGTTATCCCCCTATAATTGGAACACACCCTCCGGTCCCCCTTCTTAAACAGAGGGACCACCACCCCGGTCTGCCAATCCAGAGGCACTGTCCCCGATCGCCGTGCAATGTTGCAGAGGCATGTCAGCCAAGACAGTCCCACAACATCCAGAGACTTAAGGGACTCAGGACGGATTTCATCCACCCCAGGAGCCTTGCCACCGAGGAGCTTTCTAACCACCTCGGTGACTTTGGCCAGGGTAATGGATGAGTCCGACTCTGAGTCCCCAGTCTCTGCTTCCTCTTCCGAAGACGTGACAATGGGATTGAGGAGATCCTCAAAGTATTCCTTCCACCGCCCGACAACATCCCCAGTCAGGGTCATCAGCTGTAAACAGTGCGGGTGGAGCGCTGCTTCTGCCTCCTGAGGCATTGGATGCTTTGCCAGAATCTCTTCAAGGCCGACTGATAGTCCTAAATTTTGAACATGTTTTTAAAGCTCTTAATGTTCTTTCATCACCATATTTGAGTGAGTTATAGTAGGTGCTATATGACCAAAGCAGGGTTCTGAGGTCATCCAATCTCCATCTGTTGGAGGTCCCTAGATCAAACTTGAACCATTGGGGTGACCGGTCTTTCTCAGTCACTGGGCCCACACTTTGAAACAAGTCCCCCAAATGATGCACCATACAAAAGCATTTGGTCACCATTTGGGCTGTGTAAAAGGTTATACAAATAAAAGTAGATTGAGTGATTGAACAAATAACACAAGGTTAGCAAAAAAAAAAAAAAATTTGCTGCTGTAATTTTGCCAAAATACAGTGAAATATTTGGGTTTTACCTATACAGTTCCTATGGCAGGCTCAGATAATATTGTCTGGATTTCTTAGGCAAGGGAGGCATGAATGATACATGAACTGACATTCAAACGACATTCGTGCAATTCGTGCTGCACTTGAACGCTTCGTACAGCATTCCTACAGAAGTCGGCACACTGGTGTGCCACTTGTGTTGGGAAACATCCGAAGGGCAGTGGAGTCAGTTGTACTGCATTTGTACTGCCGTAGGAATGGACATTTCAACGTCATTCGTGCAATTCGACTTGCAGTCGAACTGCATTCGACCTGCAGCATGAATTGCATGAATGCTGTACGAAGTGGCATTTGAACTACATTCATGCAATTCGTGCGGCATTCGACCTGCAGTCGAATTCCTTGGACAGCATTCGTGTGGCAGTTAGGGAAATACACCAAATTGGCAGGGCAGCACAAATGTAGAGAACA
Organism: Thalassophryne amazonica; assembly: GCF_902500255.1. NCBI lineage: Eukaryota > Metazoa > Chordata > Actinopteri > Batrachoidiformes > Batrachoididae > Thalassophryne > Thalassophryne amazonica. Next base: position 111,995,747 of record NC_047106.1, read on the forward strand.
GGCACACTACTGTTGTGCTGCATTCAAACTGCCATACCGTGGTTGACTGTGACATAACAATTTACAAGACAAGAAAATCAAGGATGAGAGGTTGAATCTGTGCCCCCGCTGAGGAAGAGGAGACTTTGGAGGGTGAACAGAGGGGCCATCTGCGCTCTGGACTCCAAAAGCACACACGCTGACGCACACATGTATGCACACAGATTGGCTCCCACTGAAGTGGAGCGCATGATCGGTTTTAACACACACTTGAAGGGAAAACGTCAGTACCGACAAAACTGGCCAGTGTGGTTGTTTCGTTTTATTTATTTTATTAGAAATTTTGGTAAAAGCAGCTGCGTAAAAGCAGCACCACGTTTTGGATCTGAGGGAGAGCGCTGCATTTGGTTGCTTTGCAGTAGTTGGTGGTGGTGATGCTTGCAAAAGTTTTTTTTTTTTTACTTAAATCTGGCAAACTGTGTAGCTATAAATGACTGTTCTCCACCCTTCCCTGTTGGCAGTCGGATATCTACGCCAAATGTCACCAGCAGTTGGTAATCCTCTGCACGTGGAACATGTCACCATGTCTTCCTGGCTCATTGCTGCTCGGCCGAAGGTGTTGGACAAAGTAATCCTACCTGCCCCTAAGCTGATAATAATCATCTCCTCTGTCAAGCGTCTCTGCTTAATGCCACAGGTGGGTTAAGAGCAGTCTTTATTATTCTTTATATGATGCGAGCGTGACACCCAGCAAGTGTGACATGGCAGGTCTTCAAAAGAGCGGCGCTCGGTCTGCTGTGCTCCCCCCATGAACAGCTGATTTCCAGAGAGGGAGAGAGAGTGCAGGACAGAGAGACAGTAAGAGACAGAGGGAAAAGAGGATGGTATGTGTGCAAGGGGAGGGGGCAGATATCAACCTTGGAACTGTCATGTATTCAGTTCATGGGTAGGATGTCACTGACACCCAGCAGGACTTCTGTCCTGTTGCAGGTTCATAGCGGGAAGCTGAGAATTGTGGTATATTACTCTTCCAGGCTGGATGCTATAGCTCATGCTCTTTCTCCATACATGCGGGGGGGTAATTGTCTCAGCACTGGCCATTCAGGCTTCTGCTTCCATTGCTTTCTACAGACCACTCACCTTAAAAGTTCCTCATGCTGTCTCCATTATGCTTTTGCAACACAAATTATCTTATCTATCCCCAGCTAGACATCTATCTTGCATGACCGTATTACTTTCACAACCAAATGTCACTATTGAAAGGTGCACCACACTGAACGTTGTTACACTTCTTTCCACTCCTGAATATGGGGAACCACCTAACTGAACTGCTGAAACTGATAAATGTGTTCTTCCCAGACAAGCTCTCTGACACCCTCTTCCTGATGTGACATGGTGTTATTTGTGGATGGATCATGTAGTAAGACATTTGATGGAACAAACCAAACTAGATTTGCCATTGTTACTTCTGCAGTTCTGGGCCTTTACCTTCTCATTTTCAGCACAAGCAGCTGAGGTTTATGCTTTTGTGTGCTAACAAAAACGTTAAGGTGTTGAAATACTATACACCAAAATAAACAGTAATCAATTCACCGCCCTGAGTGAAAGTCCGCTACAAAGGGACCAGTGGTCAATAGGATACTATCATGTCAACTGAACATATTGTCTAACAGTGTTTTCTGTTTCTGCCTCTCCTACGGGGTTGCCATGAATGTCATCATCTCAGCTCAGCTCCTCACTGATCGAGAGAAGTTTGTTCAAATCACCAAAGGAAACAAGTGGTATCAATGGGTTAATCATAGTTTGCGAGTATTTACCCCGGTAACATGTTTGCATGCGCTGGGGCAAATCCTGAACGTGAGTAGCCGCAGCCTGTCCTATAACACTTTTATCTGCAACAGGTTGTACTCGATCTCAAATCTGGAAAAACTTATATGCGGAAGAATGGAGCCAGGAATTCCACAATGAGATGTATGTTCAAAATGTTATTTGTAACAGAACTACAACTAAAGTAAATTGTTTTGATTCATTTTATGCCAAAACAACTCTGTAAAGGAAGAATGGCACCATTGATGTGCCAACAGTCAACTTTTTGCAAGGTAGCATTTGTGGTAATATGCCAGCATCAGTATTTCCAGCTAAATGCATGCTATGGCACATGGCTGGAGTGTCCTTTAAGAGTTGTAATCATTGGTCGTGGCCTCCTATGCCTAACAATACAAAACCACCAATGGTCAGAGAATTCTCAAAATCCCATTATGAATGTGTTTCGACCATGCAATTAAATCATACAAATATGATTTGGTAAAGTAAAACTGGAAATATTTCCTTGTTGTTGTCATACTTTGTATGTGCACCCAAATCTGTTTGTTTACTGTTATAACACATCTGGAGGTAGGAAAACTCCAGCTGTCCATGGCAATCAACCAGAGTACAGCCCTGGTAGATATCTGGTGGAACATGTGGTAACGGTTAGTCTGCACGGCTCTTCTACCTAAAGGATGGAAGGGTAACTGCAAGTATGTCCTTGTTCAGCCCTTCTCGTATACAGAAGGTACCAGGTACTCGCCAGCATGTTATAAACTCAGAGTTCTCAGAGATACAGGATCTACCAGGGAACCAGCTGATGAATAGCAACAACCCCTGCAAGCATCGCATGGACACAATAGGCATTCCCACGGTTGTCCCTGATAGGTACAAAGCCATGAACCAAATCCACTGCGGATTTGAATCTGCCATTGTGGTGGTGCACTACAAAATAAAAATGTGGATTGGCTTAAATTTATTTGCTATAAATCAAATGTACAAGCCAGTTTGACCAGAAAAGCAGTCCAATTAATCCAGGAAGAATTGCATGCAAACACCAAAACAAACAAAACAAAACAATTAGCAATACAAGTAGACTGCTACTGGCTGAAAAAATCTGTGCTATGTAAAATGTTGGAGAGAAGTGCTGCACCTTCACTTTTAGCGGAATATGCTGACCGTATTAAAAACGCTGGCATACATACTGGAGTCCGTTGTGTTCTACGCCTACATTTCTCCGTATGGCCTCACAGGAGCTGTATTAGTTGTGCAATAAAGCTTTTCATTTGGCTGTTTAAAAGATGGAGAGGAAGTGTTCTCACACTTAGCCCAGACCAGCCTCTGCTGAGTGGACTACATCAGTTTGTCATCCATATTCCTCGGAAAACGGGATCCTGTCATGCACATCTAAATGGCTGCCCAGGAATGGCAAAGTGGCTATACATATTGTGCTTTCTGAGCGCTATGGACATGCTTTCAAATGGCAGCATGTACGTAAGTATTCAAGCTTGCTGTGTTCATAGACGAAAACACGCCTTTGCTGAGGTCAACAAGGCCAATGAAATGAGATCATCTTTGAACTTTCATCACAGTTTGCAGATGGAATTACCGGCTTTTCAAACCTTGTTCATTAAATGCAACTAGATATCTCTGAAAAGCAAAACCACTGTAGTGTGTACTCTATATACATTTTGTGGTAGTGGGTCATCACAGTAAAATTAGGAAATGACCCTGTTGTGTCTGATGATTTGCAGACATTAATGCTGGATTTTACGGCCGAAATTTGACTTTTAGCAGAGCCAGTTTATTTTGCACGGTTTGCACGGTTTATTTTTCTGTAAGTAATTCAGTCGGCAAATCGTTGTGAAATCAGGTTCTCCATCTCGTCAGCTGCACTGAGTCTAATCCACAGTGAATCCAGCAATCAATCCAGTTAAATCCATGAAATCCAAGTTAAATCCATTAAATCCACAAATTTCAGCATCGTCGTCACTGCACTAGTTTCTGTCACTCTCACATGGGCTGCATTTTATATAGCGCTTTTCCATCTGCATCAGGCGCTCATAGTGCTTTACACATCAACGCCTCACATTCACACCGATGTGAGGCTGCTGCCATGCAAGGAGCTCACTACACACCGGGAGCAACTAGGGGATTAAGTACCTTGCCCAAGGACCCTTAGTGATTTTCCGGTCAGCTGGGATTTGAACCGAAGATCCTCTGGTCTCAAGCCCAACTCTTTAACCACTACACTATCACCTCACCTCTCAGCTGACAGTGCCATTAGTGACACCTGCGCAGCAACACAGTCATGGTGCAGAGTTATACATCAAATGTTAAACAGCCATATATGGTCCAGATGAACCATTTCAGAAAATTCTGATTAAATTGAAAAAATATTCTGCTTTAATGCAGGAAGGAGCTGGTGCTGACACATCTCTCTTTGATTTCTTGGATAACTGGTTTGGTAAATGGAAAGGAGTGATTGTTTCTCTTGTTATTGTTGTATCTATTGTGTATTTTGCATTATCCTGTGCTTGATGTGTTGTTCCGTATTTGAGGTGTGGCATCTTGACTGGTAAACTATGCTGTTGATAAATGGCTTATTTTTAGTTGAATTTTTATCTTATCTAATAGTGTTGTATTCTTTTTTCTTATTAGTATAACCTGCAGTAACCTATTGTGTTTACATGACCAGGCTTGAAGTCGTTGTGAGTCAAAGGGCAATAAGATGTATGAAACTGCTGACCTTTGGGTGTGGTTGAAACTGATTGGAGCCATATCCAGATGACTGCATTTCAAAGAAACTGTCTTTGTGCACAAGACAACCACCCTAATGTGTAGCCTGCCCTACTGTGTATAAAAATCATGACGTGACACTCTGTACTTCGAATTACCTTTGGTCCGTGTACCAAACTGTAACTCCTTTTGTGAGAAAAATTCAACAAAGGTTTTGATGCCACAGCACACCTTACCCAGGTGTCTTGTATTTATTTAAAGTTAAGGAAGTTAATTCAGATTTTTCTATCATCAACAATATTTTTTCCTTGCAAAATAAAATATGCTGCTCATTATTCAACATGTTGATTTACCTTTATTTATAATATGGAGTCAATATTTTGTCCACTGGGTCAGACTGCACTTTCATGATAAATGAACCACCACCAAAGTACAAATGAAATCAGATTAGAGGTACAACTGGTCCCAGTCCAATTATTTTAGTGCAGCTTCAACTGTGAGTCCAGCATTTATGTATAAACTGAGTGGAGGTAGAAAATGCACCAAGGTCCAAAACGCTCCAAACAACCACGGTGTTACAACGCTCTATGTAAGTGCACAAAGGAGAACAGTGAGGGAAGCCATCAAGACAACATCTTCCACCTGCCGACTTCACTAGTCATAGCATAAAGATAGTTTTATCTTTGATATAAATAAACAATAAAATCTCGGCTGACTTTCTTCGTATTACATGAATACATTTGATTTGAGGTCACAAAGCAATAAAATTAAATTCATAAAGAAGTAAATGAGGTATTTTTGTAAGTATGTAGCAGAGGACAAAATCTAATCATCATGCTGCTATCAACCTTATCTATTTGGAAAAACACAGTCTGTGTAAATCTCCTCATCAGAAGGACAGAACAGCCGTCCTGACACTCAGCCAGTCTGCAGTTAGTCGTTGGAATGAAAAGCAGGTATAAGGTTCAAACTAACATTTTTCATTGGCTCCTACAAGAAAGCACAACAAACAGGAAAAGAAGGACAGTTACAGGCCTTTGCCAAGCAATTAACTGGTGATTTGGCACAGCAGAGATTTCATCCCAGGTGTCCTACCCTCTTCCTCGCATGGAGTCCGTTGTGTTCTACGCCTCCCATTTCTCCTTATGGCCTCACAGGCGCTGTATTAGTTGTGCCAATAAAGCTTTTCATTTGGCTGTTTAAAAAGATGGAGAGGAAGTGTTCTCACACTTAGCCCAGACAGCCTCTGCTGAGTGGACTACATTCAGTTTGTCATCCATATTCCTCGGAAAACGGGATCCTGTCATGCAATATAAATGGCTGCCCAGGAATGGTGAAGTGGCTCATACATATTGTGCTTTCTGAGCGCTCTGGACATGCTTTCAAATGGCAGCACGTACGTAAGTATTCAAGCTGCTGTGTTCATAGACGACATCACGCCTTTGCTGAGGTCAACAAGGCCAAATGAAATGAGATCATCTTTGAAACTTTCATCACAGTTTGCAGATGGAATTACCGGCTTTTCAAACCTTGTTCATTAAATGCAACTAGATATCTCTGAAAAGCAAAACCACTGCAGTGTGTACTCTATATACATTTTGTGGTAGTGGGTCATCACAGTAAAATTAGGAAATGACCCTGTTGTGTCTGATGATTTGCAGACATTAATGCTGGATTTTACAGCCGAAATTTGACTTTTAGCAGAGCCGGTTTATTTTGCACAGTTTATTTTTCTGTAAGTAATTCAGTCGGCAAATCGTTTACACATCAACGCCTCACATTCACACCGATGTGAGGCTGCTGCCATGCAAGGAGCTCACTACACACCGGGAGCAACTAGGGGACTAAGGACCTTGCCCAAGGGCCCTTAGTGATTTTCCGGTCAGCTGGGGTTTGAACCGAGGATCCTCTGGTCTCAAGCCCAAAGCTTTAACCACTAGACCATCACCTCACCTCTCAGCTGACAGTGCCATTAGTGACACCTGCGCAGCAACGCAGTCATGGCGCAGAGTTATACATCAAATGTTAAACAGACGAATATTTTGCCACATCTACTAGATATTGTTTATGGTCTGAAATCTCACACGATTAACCAATCAGATTTGTGGAACAAGTGTAATTGGATTAGAATAATTGTTTACACAGTAGCTGGCTTCTCTGTAACATGCACCCGTGCACATTTATTTGATCAGCATATGCTCTGATGTTGAAACAAACTCAGGAATTTCATTTCACATTCATCAGTTTTTGTTTCTAATGTTTCCTCTATGAAACATTACATCTTGTGTATCTGAAAGAGCATCAGTCTCACAGTGCTTCATAAGCGTGGAGTGATAACAGGTAGCACTCAATGCCAGTTTTAAAAACATTTCATTCTCCTTTGCTTAAAATATGCACCAAGTGTGTTCTGATGAAGGGCACATTTAATATACCCTTGATGCAGTGTACAATATGGTGTAATTTCGCACAAAAAATAACCCATGTTTTGTCTTAATGTTTTGGATGTTTTCCCTCTGCTTTTACAGAGACAGTACACTAACATAGCCAGAGAGGTGAGGAAACAAAAAGGGAGGGCCATCCCTCCATCCCCCTTGTCGAGAATAAAGGTCCACTTTTGAAAACATTTTAAAGACATATTTTCAAGTAACAACATTAATAATAATAATAACAATTATGGGCAGCAGGGTGGCTTAGTGGGTAGCTGTGTTGCCTCTTAGAAAGAAGCTTCCCACCTGGTCCTTTCTGTGTGGAGTTTGCTTGTTCTGGAGTTCCATCCAGGTACTCCAGGTTCCGCCCACTACCAAAACCATGTTTATTTAGGGTTTGTTCCTTCTTCTGTCCCTGAACAATGAAGCATCTTTTCATCTGGAGTTGGTCATCAGGCATTGGACTCTCGCTGTCCACTGCTCCTAGTAGCTGGATTGTGGGTAACTGTAATTACGATGGGCTAAATGCAGAGTACAAATTTTGTTGTATGCATTCTATCTATGTACAATGACAATAAAGGCTCTTCTTCTTCTTCTCTTTCCTTAGCGACTCTAAATTGACTGTCGGTGTGAGTGCATGTGTAAATGAGTTTGTCTGTTTCCATGTGGCACTACGATAGACTGGTGTCCTGTCCAGGGTGCACCCATGTGTCATGCCCTATGACTGCTGCAGTAGGCTCCAGCTTCCCTGTGACTCTTGAGTAAGCAGGTATAGAAAATGAATGAATGAATGAATGAATAATTATCAATGCCCTGCTCCTGCTGCCAATATAAATCCTAGAGGACACACTGCATCGTTTTGATGGGATGACTTTTGCTCGACACCACGGCAGTCTATATTTAACATCTGGTGAGCTTTTGTTAAATTGTATTTTGAAGTTATCCCACCTAATAAAATACCTTAGACCTCATTATTAAATCCAATCACTTGCACGAAGGAAAGTATTTCCACAATCCAGACTGTGACTCTTCTGTTCCTTCCCTTTCCATCTTCTATCTCTCTGTCCTACCAATTGTTATTCAAAAGAAAGTTCATTTTCAATCACAGAGCCTATGATATTGTATTAGCAGCTACCGCACAAATGAAATGGTAATAAGATGAGAAACACCTCCAACCCACGCAACACTAGCCCACTGTCACAATCCCTGCTACCCCACTTCCAATTTATCAACCACAGACTTTTGTCACTTTTAAATTGGAACAGGCCAGTGAGAGCACATTCTAATTCAGTCTGGTTTATTTCACGAGGTTGTAACAGCATGCGTGTGTTCAGAATGACATCCAAACACCCATACAAATTAGGGCAAGCAAAAATGCTAATTGAACCCAATCAGTTGGCAATCCACAGGCACTACAGTGTTGTAAACAACAAAGTCACTGTTGCCTGATTACGAAATTTCAATTCAGAAACATATTTTTAGTATGTGCCCTGAGACATCAATGGAGACATTGATTCATTACAATGCTGCTTTGACATTAGGGGTAATGTACTCCTTTCTTATGATGTCTTCTTCTGTATTCAGTCTCGCAGGCAGGCACGAAGACAATTTCCACGTTTGACAAATTAATACAGACGACCACCATGCTAATGTAATCCACAGACATCTTTATGCATAGCTCATCATTTTTATCATTACACCATTATGCTCTATTACTCACCTTTCTTGTCCCCAAAGACAGGGTCTGTTGTGCAGGATTCGACCACTGGAGGGAAGTGTTCATCATTGTAATCCACACGGCAGGTCATGTTGGCCGTGCCCCCCTCCACCACCGTCACATTCTGAGTTATGGGGAACTGACCTTGGCTACCTGCAGGATTATGAGACAGAGCTGAGGTCATGGTCGTGATGTGAATAGATGGCAGTTTTGGACCTATGGTTTACTGTCTTATCATTGAATCACATTAATGTAAGTCAAACCTGACATGGTTCAAAATTAATGCTCTGTGGTCACAGCACCCAAGAATAATAACCATCTTCACTACATCACAGAATGAACATAAGTCAGGGAGAACCCGGTCAACACAGATGCCAGGCTTCGACAGCTGCTGGAGTTGGAAAAACAGCTTTTTTTCATGTGAGGAAACAATGGTAGGTTTTACTTTCCCAGAGTGCCTTCCTCGCTGGCTTATTGCAGAGCCCTAATTGGTAGCATGGCCTAATTAGAGGTAGTCATGTTCTGCTGTAGAGTCTCAAGCTGCAGCTGGGTGGTAAATTGACACATAATCCTAGACACTGTGGGCCTTCGATCCAAGCAACTACCTCGCCCTAAAACAAGGCGCTTGTCACAGTGTGCACAAGACATCCAAATGAGGCCTAATCACTCAGCGTGGCTGGAATGTACCGCCTTATTTTACATTTGTACTTGTCTTCTCAGCAAAGTCACCAAAATACATTGCAAGAACAGTTCTGCTCTGTTGTGTTTGGCTGAACTCTGCCAGCCTTCAAACACAGATGTTTTAAAACAAGTGTGCTTCTGCTGGGACTTGTAAGAAGTCAAAAAGTTGGCTAACAAGAGCCTGACCACACTGGCTTCTTAAGGATAACAACATGAACAATAACAAGTGTACAACCCTGCACACACACACACACACACACTTCAGGCAGCCAACAACAGACAAGTTGCCAAATTCATTATGCATTTTTTGTTTCCTGTTTGCTAATGACCTATAAAACTGCCTGATGCAAACACAATCACTGCTTCTTCCAAACCACGACATCAGCATCCACCTGCAGCCACTGACTGGAGTCTTTGGGGGGAAGAACTGTATTGTCGTCACTCCCCAATCTCCCTCTGTGCCCATATATTCTGCACCTGCCCCAGTTTACCATGTGAATTGGTCATAACACTGTTCCTGCTTTATTTATTTATGTACAACAGAAGACTGAAACAAAGACTTTAGTCCTGAAACCGATTTAAAAAATAGAGATGCTTGACTGATTTGGTATCACATTCAAAATACCTACAGCTGAACAATTTTAAGAAAAACATAACTTGCAGTGACCGTAATAGGTTATTTACATAGCACTTTCAGGTTAGAATGCTTCAAAGGTTTTTACATTATAAACACATCTAAGCACAAACACCTTAAACTTCCACCTGCTGTAAACAGGCACAGACGGCACCACAAGTATAACTGGCTGGTACTTTTCACTACCTCATTTTTGTGATCAGTGCCTGCATCCTCTAAATAACAATACCACTTGTCCTGGTCTAGTAAAATGTGGTGTGGTTGACCCATAGAACTGTTGTGTTGAAATTTTCTGGCACCAGAAAGTGTTTGCACCCTGAGGACAAGCAAAAAACAGGTCTAAACACATGTGCTATCTCGGTCTGTGGAAAAAAGGACCTTTTCCTGACTTTTGCAGAGTGGTGTTGGATGCTCGAGAGGATGCAGCCAATCATGGCCAGGCAGAAGCTCCATGGGGCAATCGAATGAGGTGTGAAAAGTGGTGTCTCGCACTTCACTAACTAGCTAAAGGTTGTTCTTCACAATGGGGAACATAGTGACTGTGAAGGCCCCTGACACTTGCATGACTTTCTTGCACGTACATGCATGCCCTGTGTCATGCAGGAAAGTAAACTCATCGTTAACAGGTGTAGACTGAACGTGAGAGGTGCACCGGCGCACGCAATTGTGGAAATTGAAATGTTCAAAAAATCTTTCACGCATAAATGTTGTGCAACATTGCGTAATTTAGTCGCCAACACTACATGCAGCTTGTCAAGTTGAGTAAAGAATGAACAGTGCAAGTGGCTGTGTCAGCGCACCGCATCAGAGCGCAGCTCGTCTGAATGATTATAACGATATGTTGAATCTATCACAACATACTTTTACAGCTGCACACAAGAAGTAAAGAACAGGAAACAGTTTTACCAAGCCATGACAATGTAAACATGACAAAAAAAAAAAACCTTTTTAGACAGCTCCAAATGCTTTCTCCACATCGTTCAGCATGTGCGTGAAAACAGCTGTGGCTGGAACGTTCCTCTGTGATTCAGGAAGCAATTAGAGCTGTTTTCAGCAGCCAACTTGCTGAGAAAATAATAATCAGCTAATAATAAGTAATATAATAAGTACTTTATATATGCAGCGTCCAGCACACGTGTGGCAGCCAGTGGAACGACGATGTGTGTGACAGTGCATTGCATTCAAGTCGTGCAAGTGTCAGGGGGCCTGACTCTCACCAGCAATATACAGAAGACATCATCTTTTTGAAAAATTATTTTAAGCTGTAATGTCAGGTCTGTTTTTTTTTTTTTTTGTATTACTTTTTTATGATCTCGACAAACCCAATTTTTCTCCACTAGTATTGTTCACATTGCAATCAAACATAAGAATTAAGTATTCATTCATCTGTCATTCATTTTATGCCTTTATCCAGGATAAGGTTACGCTGACAGCAGGTCAAGCAGCTCAATCCACACTTCCCTATCCTCAGCCAAGTCCTGTAACTCTTCCTGGGCTATCCCGAGGAGTTCCCAAGCCTGCTGGGAAACAGAATCTCTCCAGCGTGTCTTGAGTCATACCCGGGGCCCCCTTCCGATGCCAATGTTCCACTGACTTCAGTGAGAGGGTGATGGAAAAATTCCATCTCCAGTGGCAAATTGATGTTTTATTTTTAAGGAGGAGAAAAAATGGACTGCAAGATTGAATTGATAATTTAAGTGCAGAATCACATGATTTCAAACAGGTATGAACTTTTGAAACTACCATCAGAACCAGGTGTCGGATACATGATTTGATACATATCACAATACTAATCTTGCAGCAAGGTTCACACTAATTATGTAGAAAAGCAATATATGGTGAATGTTTAACTTTAACGAAACAAATTATTTTGATGGATAAATTGCAATTCTTGATGTTATCGTTTCCTTTTTGTAGGTTTTCTAAATCATTTTATGATTGTTCTGGAAAAGGTCATTATTACTCTTTGCACTAGCTGACTTTTCATGGCTTCAAGATACTTACTTAAAAAAACAAACAATACAGTTCAAGTACAGGCTCCACAATGATGTATCATTAACCCCAGCCCAGTCTCACGTATTTGTTCATGCCCCATCACAAAAAGCACTCCATTTTCATGACACGTTTCTTTTTTCATTTTGCTATTTGGTAATCCTCCCCATTCTCTCCCCTAAACATAACCATAACCCCCCCATACCCTTCCCATTACCCCACATTTGTGACCCCGAAAGAAATTGTGCCCCATCACAAAAAGCACCCCAATTTTCATGCCCCATTATGAACCCATAGATTAATGTACTTCGTAATGGCCACCGCGAACTGCTGTGAGGACTGGATTGTGCACTCCACCTCCTGATGGAACTAACAGAAGTCTTGAAGTGGGGTGAAGCTGGTCTAGATCATACAACTGCACTTATGAGCACTGTTTCTGACTGGCTTATCAAGGCAAGGCCAAAAGCAAGTCAAGTCAAGTCATAGGTCACTGTTTTCTGTCTGTGGTGGCACCTTCAAATTCAAAGAGCAACATCAATCAGAATTGTTGGATATTAACTAGGTGAACCACCCTCAGTCAAAACAGGTCAAATTAAGTTCATATATCTAGGCTCACGGTCAAATCACAGGGCATCATCAAAACTACACTAATGACCATATCTCGGTAAGTACATGAGATAGCACCAGAACATCAATTACTTGGTAGCTCATCCTGGCCCATGGGGTCTTGAACAGTCATAAAATCAGTGTAATTACATTGCTGCCATGTTGCACAAAATCACACTAAATGACAACCAAGTATGGATTTGAGAGCTGAGCAAGCAGATATAGTTTTATTGAAGAAAAAAAACAACAGTGTAAACAGTTTGTTTACAAGGTGAAAATCAACAAACAAATGACCAAGTTTTGTTCCTGAAGGGGAGTTCTATCTAAAACATTAATCAGAAATGAAATCTCAGGAGAACTGAGGGAGGAAATATAGTTTTTCTGAAATGTGGACAGACAACAGACATTGTCATTGCTCACCTGGACTTCAGCCCGGATTGAGCTAAAAATGTTGCTTTGCACAACCTTCTGCTGTTCTTGGAGCCAGCAACATCTGACATCTGCTGCCAGTGACGTCAAATGATGACCGCAAGCAAAGTCAAAACAATTAGCTAGTGGCAGCAAGACAAAGAAACAAACAAGGCATAAGCATGTCTTGAATATTCTATTTTCACAGAAATTTCTCATGCCCTTGGACACACGCGTGGTTGCACTGGCCATGAATTTCTATGAATTGTTGTGAAATTGCTAATCTCCTGACATCTTTGTCGGACTGTGCTCCCACAAGGTTGATTTCATTCCATCCAATTCAATCTATTTTAGCTATATAGCACCAAATCACAATAACGCGGCCTCAAGGCGCGTCACATGAGTAAGGTCTAACCTTACCAACTCCTCTGAGCAAGCACACAGGCAACAGCGGTAAAGGAAAACTACCTTTGGTAATAATGAGGAAGAAATGTCAAGCAGACCAGACCAGATGGGTTACAAGGTTTTTGTGCTGTTTAGGCTTTGTTTTTATGGTCTGATTAGTCTGGATTTTAGATTGTGCAGTCTCTGTGACTTCTCTAGCTGGGTGTTTTCTGTTTGGGCTTTATCGGTCCATATTTCTCGTCTGTCTCTCTTGGTGCTTGGTGGGGGGCGTTACACTCTGTTTGGGCCACACCCTGTTCTGGATCTTTCCACAGGTGTTTCCAATCTGCTGCTCATTACTATGTGTATTTAAGCTTCACTGGTTGAACTGGTTATTCGCCTGATCATTGCGCCTTGTCCATGTTGTGTTTTGACCACCTGCCTGTTTATACCAACTACGCCATTTGCCTGATGATTCGGATCTGTTTGCTTGTTTTGGACTGCCTTTCTGTGTACCGGACCTCACTGATTTATTCAGTAAACACCTCTTTGACCCAGAGCTACTGTGTCGAGTCCCGCATTTGTCTCCAGCCTTCTCTGTTTGACAGATCTGATACATACCCTGTGACCCAATGTCTTGAAGGTAAATTGGGTATAAACCCAGTGTAACACCCTAGATAGGATGCTAGGGCCAGATATAGACAGACAAACATGGTCCCATGCACACTCATCCCCGTGGTCAATTTAAAGACACCAATTCATCTAACCTACAAGTCCTTGGGAGTAGAAGGACGCTGGAGCACCCGGAGGGAACCCATGCACACACCAGGAGAGCATGCAAACTCCCCACAGAAAGGGCCAAGCAGGAAGTGATCCCATGACCTTTCTTGCTATGAAGCAACAGTGCTAACCATTAACCCGCCAGACTACCACTCACTAGTCATTGGTTTTAAAAAAAACAATTTTGATCTGGGAAATTTTCTAATTCTCCATGCAGCGACTTTCATCAATCACTCTTTGTATATGCAACACCTTTCCCATATTTTATCATTATCACACATTTGGTCAACAGCTCAAGGGAGGTGGATCTGCTAGGGTGGGTGGGTGGGTGGGGGGTCAGGCCACCCAGATTTGCCACTTCAGCTGTGTGTATGGACAAAAATATTTGAGAAATGCTTAGAGCACCTTGTTTGGTAAAGGTAAAAATGGGTTCAACTTGGCAAGAGCATGGTCTACCTAATGAAGTGGCCAGTGAGTGTACACACAGTGTGAGTTGGCGGGGTTTCTCTTGATTTAACACATCTGCTTTGCAACCGCCCATGCTATGCCTGAATATGAAGGTGACATTATCTCTGCCTCTCTCAGGTACAGTTCACCACGAGGACATTTCCACTATGGGAGCAGCTGTCTGCCTCATTAGTCAAGCTCACATAGGGATTGGATGAGAATGGGACAGAGAAAGGTCTGCGGACCTTCCTTGACCTCGATTGTCCTGATGGAGAGCATTGTCAGCTGGTGGTGAAGACGAAGCCGACTATAAATAGTAATAGGAAAATTATTCTGTGAGTGCTCATTAGTTATATACTCATTACTATGGAAAACATATCAACAAGCACATCATCATTTCATCACTGCAATATTTCTAGCTGGACAGATGTCAACTGAGTGTAGTAAAAAAAAAGAAGCTATATGCTATTATATTGAAAAAAACAGATGTGGATGTATAGTGTGTGGGGTCTTGAATTCCATAAGGAGGTGATATTGTCGGTTCCTGTTTAACTTTCAACTTTTTTGTCATGTTATCTCCCCACTATATTCCCTGCTTGTCTCCAGCATATACTGTTAAAGTATTCACAGAATGGTTACGCCAAAAAAAAAAAAAAAAAAAAAAAAAAAAAAAAATCAAAAATGCACACAGCTGAAATCCTGTTTAATTATGCCTATGAGGCCAAAAAGGGTTGTTGGCATAATAAGAAGAAGTCTGGCTGTGTCCTGGGCATTGTTTTCAAAGAAATGTCAGGTTTGCATGCGCTGCAGCTAACTGGGCTTCACTTAATGCATTCATGAAATTCCACTGTCTTGACATTCTGTAGCAGTCGAGAGTGCAGCAAATGCTGTCCTTTCTGTGGAAACATAATCCCTAGTGCCAACTACAGAGTGTATTTTTTTTTTTTTTTTTTTTTTTGGAGATGGTGATTGGATGGCGGCTGGCTTATTTCTGCAGTATGCAGTATAGTGCCAAACAATATTCTGGAAAGTTACTGAAGCACAAACTGCTCCAAGGACTCGACATTGTGCTGCGTGCCCTGTGCAGTGACCTGTCTATTTAAAAAAAAGGCACATGTTCAGGTCTATGTGTCGAGGAAAGATATTCCAAAACACATTTCATTTATGCTGTGTAACCTAAGCTACACCATATATTTAAAATTCAAAATGGAATTGGCAAGTGTTTTCTGCCCCCTGCCACAGCATATATAGCCGCTGTATAACTGACGTGTTCTGTGATCTGCTTTGACAGAAAATAAGTACCTGCCAGGCAGAAATTTATATTTTCTTTCTCGCTCTCTCTCTTTGGTTCCATGATTGCATACCTGTCAGAATGATGTTTCTTTTTGTAAATAGAGAACTTCTCTGCATACAGCCAAATGATCACTGAGGATACATTTGCAGGATACACAGAATTAAATGAAGCATATTTTATAAAACTTTATAACAAAAGGTTACAGGTAGCCTGAAATAGAAATCTCCAAATTTTAAGCATCAGATCAATGATCTTAAAAAAACATAGAATATAGAAATATAGAATTTAATAATGAGCCAGAATTCACAATATTATAAATCTTCAGATGTAAAACCATTTTGTGTGTGCATTTATACAATTAAAAAAAAAAAAAAAAACATTTCCTAAAGCTCTTTGCAGGAGAAAATGCACACACAAGATGTTAGAGCTTCTAAAGATGAGCTGTCCATGGTGCTGATGCTGTGCAACACAAGAACGTGGTGTGGCATGTTTAAATTACTGTTAGATGTCTCAAAGCAAAAATTATGGCACATGACTGTTACAAACAACATATAAAAGTTATACATATTAAATGAGCATGTATCCATCATACTGTGTGTCAATAATTCAGGCTGCTGGTGGACGTGGTGTAATGTGGCAACTGTGCAATGCAATTATGTCAGTATAGACCAAAATCTCTCTCTGAGATGTGTTTCTAGCACCTTGGTGAATCATGGCACAAAGAATTAAGGCACATTTTAATCCAAAATTGCTTAAAATGTTTAGATGGGCACATTTGCAACTTGGTTAAGGTTTTGTGTGTGTATATATATATATATATATATATATATATATATATATATATATATATATATACACGGGTGATTCTTAGACTACAGGCACTTATTATGTCCTTTGATCATATTGTATGAAAAACAGAAAAAAGGGGAAATTTCACACTTTTATAGTTATCTTTACAATGAAAGTGTGTTAGGAAATTTGTTCTAGTAGTCTATGATAACTTTTTCACCTTTTTTCAGCATCATTATATGCAAATATTGCCGTTTTGTGCTTGTCCCACACCCAGACTTTTGATCTTCAATGATAAAAATGAATGGTAAAGAAACGTTTTTTCTAATGTTTTAAAATATCTCTGAATAAAATATCAGTAAAATAATCAAAACATAATTGGGGTATTCAATGTCATACAACTGTTGTGATTTTTTTTAAACAAAATGTAGTTGTCCCACACTATTGCCGTAATTTCCACCACAACACTGTAATGTCCCTAAACAGTTTGTATGAAAGATTGTTTGGGTAGTTTCTATGGAGATAAACAGTGACATCACAGCACATGTATATAGCGCGAAATCACAACAAACAGTTGCCCCAAGGCGCTTTATATTGTAAGGCAATGGTGTGGTGGAAATTACATTTACAAGGCCAATAGTGCCCGTAGTTAAAGAATCACTCATATATATATATATACATACAGTGGGGGAAATAAGTATTTGATCCACTGTCAATTTTGCAAGTTTTCCCACCTACAAACAATGGAGAGGTCTGTATTTTTTATCATAGGTACACTTCAACTGTGAGAGACAGAATCTAAAAAAAAAAAAAAAAAAATCAGAAAATCACAATGTATGATGTTTAAATAATTAATTTGCATTTTATTGCAAGAAATAAGTATTTGATCCCCTAGAAAAACAGACCTTAACAATTGGTACAGAAATATTTGTCTGCCATTAGAGAGGTCAGATGTTTCCTGTAGTTCTTGACCAAGTTTGCACACTGCAACAATGATTTTGGTCCACTCCTCCATACAGATCTTGTCCAGATCTTTCAGGTTTTGAGTTTCAGCTCCCTCCAAAGATTTTCTATTGAGTTAAGGTCTGGAGACTAGCCAGGCCACTCCAGGACCTTGAAATGCTTATTACGAAGCCACTCCTTAGTTGTCCTGGCTGTGTGTTTGGGGTCATCGTCATGCTGGAAGACCCAGCCACGACCCATCTAAATGTTTTTACTGAGGGAAGGGGGTTGTTTTCCAAAATGACCCCATCCATCCTCCCTTCCATACGGTCCAGTCATCCTGTCCCCTTTGCAGAAAAGCACCCCCAAAAATGATGTTTCCACACCCATGCTTCACGGTTGGGGTGGTGTTCTTGGGATTGTACTTATCCTTCTTCTTCCTCCAAACGCGATGAGTGGAGCTGATAACAAAAAGCTCTATGTTGGTCATCTGACCACATGACCTTCTCCTATGCCTCCTCTGGATCATCCAGATGGTCACTGGCAAATTTCAAACAGACCTGGATATGTGCTGGCATGAGCAGGGGGTCCTTGTGTGCCCTGCAGTATTTTAAACCATGACGGCATTGTGTGTTACTAATGTAATCTTTGCAACTGTGGTCCCAGCTCTCTTCAGGTCATTGACCAGGTCCTCCCATGTGCAACCCCAGCAGCTAAACACAGCTGTTGGTACAGGGCACAGGTGGGTCCCATGCTAAAGACACTGTGCATGATACAACCCCAATTCCAATAAAGTTGGGAAATTGTGTAAAATGTAAATAAAAAGAGAATACAATGATTTGCAAATCCTCTTCAACCTATATTCAATTGAATACACCACAAAGACAAGATATTTAATGTTCAAACTGATAGACTTTGTTGTTTTGTGCAAATATTTGCTTATTTTGAAATGGATACCTGCAACATATTTCAAAAAAGTTGGGGTGGGGCAACAAAAGACTGTGAAAGTTGATGAATACTCAAAGAACACCTAATTGGAAACAGGTGAGTGTCATGATGGGTATAAATGGAGTATCCTGAAAAGACTCAGCCATTCACAAGCAAAGATGAGGTGAGGATCACCACTTTGTAAACAAATGTGTGAAAAAAGTGCAACAGCTTAAGAATGTTTTGCAACGCTCAATTGCAAAGAATTTAGTGATTCCATCATCTACAGTCCATAATATAATCAGAAAATTCAGAGAATCTGGAGAACATTGTACACATAAGCGGCAAGGCTGAAAACCAACATTGAATGCCTGTGACCTTTAATCCCTCAGGCGGCACTGCATTAAAAACCGACATCACTGCGTAAAGGATTTCACGGCATGGGCTCAGGATCCCTTCATAAAACCATTGTCAGTTAACACAGTTCGTCGCTACATCTACAAGTGCAAGATAAAACTCTACCATGCAAAGCGAAAGCCATACATCAACAACATCCAGAAATGCCGCTGCCTTCTCTGGGCCCGAGCTCATTTTAAATGGAAAAGTGTGCTGTGGTCTGATGAGGCCACGTTTCAAATTGTTTTTGGAAATCATGGACGTCATGTCCTCCATACAAAAGAGGAAAAAGACCATCCAGATTGTTACCAGCACAAAGTTCAAAAGCCAGCATCTGTGATGGTATGGGGGGGTGTTAGTGCCCATGGCATGGGCAACTTACACATCTGTGATGGTATGGGGGTGTGTTAGTGCCCATGGCATGGGCAACTTACACATCTGTGATGGCACCGTCAATGCTGAAAGGTACATCCAGGTTTTGGAGCACAACATGCTGCCATCCAAGCAACGTCTTTTTCAGGGACGTCCTGCTTATTTCAGCAAGACAATGCCAAGCCACATTTTGCACGTGTTACAGCAGTGTGGCTTTGTAGTACGGGTACTAGACTGGCCTGCAGTCTAGACCTGTCGCCCATTGAAAGTGTGTGGCGTATTATGAAGCACAAAATACAACAACTGAGACCCCGGATTGTTGAACAACTGAAGTTGTACATCAAGCAAGAATAGGAAAGAATTCCACTTACAAAGCTTCAACAATTAGTGTCCTCAGTTCCCAAATGCTTATTGAGTGTTGTTAGAAGGAAAGGTGATGTAACACAGTGGTGAACATACCACTGTCCCAGCTTTTTTGAAATATGTTGTGGCATCCATTTCAAAATGAGCAAATATTTGCACAAAAACAATAAAGTTTATCAGTTTGAACATTAAATATCTTGTCTTTGTGGTGTATTCAATTGAATATAGGTTGAAGAGGATTTGCAAATCAGTGTATTCTGTTTTTATTTACATTTTACACGTCTCAACTTCATTGGAATTGGGGTTGTAACATGCACAGTGTCTTTAGCATGGGAACCACCTGTGCCCTGTCCCAACAGCTGTTTTTAGCTGCAGTTACACAGAGTTTTCAGTCACAGGACAGGTTTGGTCATATCAGATGGCATTCACTCGTGCTACGTATCAACACAATCAGCACACTATGGATCCAGCTTGGGTCCTGAATGACAACCTCACAGACAGAAATCCATTCCATCTCCACCTCCCAAAAAAAGAGAAATTCCAGCCATTCCCTGGCATGAGCCATCTCAGATCTGGACCTGGAGGCAGTGCAGTGACTGACTATTTAAAGGACCAAATAATTTTTTGATAACAACAACCAAGCCTCTGAGTGCAGTACTCATCTTTGATAAATGTGTGGCATTAAAATTCATTATTTATGATACAATTTGTGTAAATAATTATTAATAGATAATTACTACTAAAACTATCAATAGGCAAATGTAATAATGCTCAATGAATTCGCACTGCAATGTTTCAAAATCCTGCCCCCCTGCGGCAGGCCTCCGTTCTTCCCAAGCTGGCAGGTGGCGGGACTCCAGTTGCAGCGGCTACCACACACTCACATCGCCTCAATTTGGAAAATGGACTGTTTCAAGTTTAGTGCACATAAACAATGTCAAATGTATATGTGTTGTCCTAATTCTGATGTGTGCCATTATTACGGTAAACAAGTAATAACTGTGGATTAATTGCTGTTTGTCTGTGGAATGTGAGTGCGGAAATCTCGTTGTAATGACAATGATAATAAAAGTTATCCATCCATCCATCCATCCATACTCACACTGTAAACGTCCACTGATGATTCAACATTATACCATCAGACTGTGGTGCTCTTTGTTCAGTAAAGTTTGGAAATTTTAGCTCGTTCAGCTAATAACAGTTGTCAAGGCAAACTTTGCTAGCTAAAGACACTGTTGCATAACACAGTGAAAACAGGTATCTATGAGCAGCAATATCGTTTCATGCAGAGAAAGCGCACTACTGTTGCAATGTTTGCTCTGAGGGCACTGATGGAGAAGTATAGAGAAGGCTAGATGGAGTTGTATGGTGTGTTTGTGGATTTAAAGAAAGCATATAACAGGGTGCCAAGAGAAGAATTGTTGTATTGTATGTGGAAGTCTGGAGTGACAGAGAAGTATGTGATGGCAGTACAGGACATGTACATGGTCACTGTGACAGCAGGAATGACAGATTTGTTCAAAGGTGGAGGGGAGATTACACCAAGGATCAGCTCTGAGTCATTTCTTGTTCGCAATGGTTGATGTACGAAATCAGATAGGAGTCTCCATGGACTATGATGTTTGCAGATGACATTGTGATCTGCAGTGAGAGTTGAGAACAGGTTGAGTCTAGCCTGGAGATGTGGAGATATGCTCTGGCGAGCAGGGATATAAAAGTCAGTAGGAGCAAGACTGAGTACATGTTTGTGAATGAGAGGGAGCCCAGTGGAATATTGTGGTTACAACGAGTAGAGGTGGTAAAAGTAGATGAGTTTAGATACTTGGGCTGAACTGTCCAAAGTAATGGAGAGTGTCACAGAGAGGTGAAGAAGAGAGTGCAGGCAGGGTGGAGTGGGTGGAAAAATGGTAAATGGACTGCATTTATATAGTGCTTTTCAATTTGCATCAGATACTCAAAGCACTTTACAAATAATGCCTCACTTTCACCCCGATGTGGGGGTGCTGCCATACAAGGGGCTCACTACACACTGGAGAAAGGTGGCAGGAGTGATTTGTGACCAAAGACGATCTGCAAGCGTGAAGGGCAAAGTTGACAAGACAGTAGGGAGACCAGCTATTTTGTACACCTTAGAGAAGGTGGCACTAACAAAAAGACAGCAACCAGAGCTGGAGGTGGCAGAGCTGAAGATGTTGGGATTCTCTTTGGGAGTGATGAGGATGGGCAGGATTAGGAATGAACATATCAGAAGGACGGCTCAGGTGGGACGGTTTGGATTCAAAGTCAGAGAGGCAAGATTGACATGGTTTGGGCATGTGCAAAGGAGGGACCCAGGGTATATAGTGAGAAGGATACTGATGATGGACACACCAGGCAGGAGGGGAGGGAGGCCAAAGAGGAGATTTATGGATGTGTTGAGGGAGGACATGCAGGTGTTTCGTGTGACTGAAGAAGATACAGGGGACAGGGTGAGATGGAAAGGATTGATCTGTTGTGGCAACCCCTAACAGTAGCAGCCAAAGGTAGAAGAAGAAGAAGATTAAAAAATCATGACAAACAGCCCTGATCATTGTGCATTCATTCAGCATCTGTTGGGAGGTCATGGCATCATCAGTGCAGTGTTTGTGGTCTGTGCTTGTATTTGAGCATCCTCTAGCCTTGGAGCCTCTTATGTGTTTTTCAGGTGCAGCTCTATAATTCGTGGTGACCATGAAGACAGTGGTATGTAGTGCACAATGACTTAGCATGCCTTATAAAGTCCTGGCATGCACTGTGCATTTCTTTGGGATCCTCTGGCATTCTCCACATTTTCCTGCTTACACAAGCAGACAGCCAGCAGAAGGCAGAAAAGTGCTTCCAAAAATGTTTTTTTTTTTCTGCTTTTTTTGTTACAAGCACGCATCTATGCTAGATCAAGTCCTTATATAGTAAGGTTTCACATCAGGGGCGATGTCAAAAATAAAAATCATTTTTGGCCATTTTTGGGCCAAAACCCTCCATTTTTGGGTCAAAATTCAAAAATGGTCCAATCCTTTTGATAGGCATATCAAATTACTCGTCTTGATGAGTAGAGTTCAAAAATATACACTCAACAAAAATATAAACGCAACACTTTTGGTTTTGCTCCCATTTCGTATGAGATGAACTCAAAGATCTAAAACTTTTTCCACATACACAATATCACCATTTCCCTCAAATATTGTTCACAAACCAGTCTAAATCTATGATAGTGAGCACTTCTCCTTTGCTGAGATAATCCATCCCACCTCACAGGTGTGCCATATCAAGATGCTGATTAGACACCATGATTAGTGCACAGGTGTGCCTTAGACTGCCCACAATAAAAGGCCACTCTGAAAGGTGCAGTTTTATCACACAGCACAATGCCACAGATGTCGCAAGATTTGAGGGAGCGTCCAATTGGCATGCTGACAGCAGGAATGTCAACCAGAGCTGTTGCTCGTGTTCATTTCTCTACCATAAGCCGTCTCCAAAGGCGTTTCAGAGAATTTGGCAGTACATCCAACCAGCCTCACAACCGCAGACCACATGTAACCACACCAGCCCAGGACCTCCACATCCAGCATGTTCACCTCCAAGCTGACGAACACGGTGCTTGCTGTTATTCCGGCTTGGCGAACAGAATAGCTTCAACCCTTGGATATCAGTGTGAGCAGAGTGTTTAAGTTGACGCTGAGAGCTGCGTGGGAGCACTGGGTGAGCGACGGCGGAGGATTAGCGTGTGCACTTGGAAGGAGCTGGCATCGATGATTGTGAAAAGCGTTTGAAGCAGACGAACATGGTGTTTATTCCGGGATGGCTAACAAAACAGCTTCAACCCTTGGATATCAGTGTGAGCAGAGTTGACGCTGAGAGCTTCATGGGAGCACTGAGTGACGGCGGAGGATTAGCGTCTGCACTTGGAAGGAGCTGGATCGACACCGCTGAGTGGTCATGAGCTGCGCAGGTAGGTGCTGCATGGTTCGGCTCGCAATGTGGTCCGCAAAATATAAACATATCCGTAGGTAAAACTCAGCTCACGAGAGGGCACTCGAGGCTTGTGTGACTGTTCCTGCGACTTCTGACTACCATAGAAAAATAAAAATTTCAACGTTACTGATAACTTAACAAGACAACGGAGAAGGCCCGAAAAAATGCCACCAAAAAGAAAATCATAATCTGCAGATTACAAGTTACGACTGGTAAAATATGCATCCGAAAACGGTAGCCGTCACAATATTATCATCTGAACTTTTCATGTTAACATACCTGTATGTCCATGGGACTTATAGTCCAGTGCAACTTATTTATGGTTTATTTTTCTTTATAATGGATAAAGTGGCTGGTGCAACTTATACTCCGGTGCGACTTATAGTCCGGAAAATACGGTACTACAGTAATGGGTGGGTAGTACATATTACTTTTCTGGAGTATAAGTAATGGGTTATTTTATTAATTTGAGAAGTCCTGCAACTTATACTCTGGTGTGATTGTATAACAACAACAACAACAAAAAAATCATGAATTCATTATTACCTCCACCAAGGAGGTTATGTTTTCGGTCGCGTTTGTTTGTTTGTCTGTTTGTCTGTCTGTCTTTCAGCAGGATAACTCAAAAGGTTTTGAACGGATTTTGATGAAATTTTCTGGAGTGGTTGGAAATGACAAGAGGAACAAGTGATTAAATTTTAGTGGTGATCCGGATCACGATGCTAACACGTTAGCATGTCTATGGCATTTTCAATGTTAAAAGTTAGCATTAAGCAGTTGCAGCTGTCATCACGTTCAGGTGCATTTGTTTTCAAATTGTAATATTTCTTAAATTTATTTTTGTTTATATATTAATAATCTAATGATTATTAATACAATTTTAGAGAAAGAGACAAAAAGAAATAGATCACTGTGCCAAGGAGGGAATCTCTTTAGGGCCAGTGACCCTATGGCCTTGTTTAGAGAAGTGTTTCATAAATGTTAAAAAATTCATATATTTGCAGTTTAGTTGAATAATAAATTGAATTTTGTCTCTTATTTGTTTTTGTCTATAAGCACATGCAATATCAATATCAGTGCTCAGATGACAGTAGCTTCTGGGAAAGGTGCAAGTTGCACTAAACTATGATGCCTAAGGATACATGCTATCCAGTCACAGCAGATGACTTTTTTTACTACTGAGCAAACATCATTGTTAGATTTTTTTAGGTTCAATGATTCCACGGCGTGTAGATGGTATGCCGTCAGTGACCCCATGGCCTTGGCGGAGGTTTGCACTCTCTGAGTGCTTCTAGTTAATAATAACTGTTATAATCACTATTTATACAGGACTTTACCAGGAATCAAAGCACTAAATAAATTAAACTACCAACAATTATTCCGCAATAATACATAAAAAATCTCATATTCAAGAGTTGATATTGCAGAAAAAAGGTGAAACTTTGACTCCATTGCAACTTGCAATCCAATGTAAATTGTGTTTTTTCTTCTTCAAGAGGTTTTTTTTTTTTTTTGGACAGGTGCATCTTATATTCAGGTGTGACTTACAACACAGTTACTTAAAATACAATAACTGACTTTCCTTGCATACTAAGTATTTGGATGCAGGGCTGCTCTGCCTTTAATGATGCAAGTGATCTGTCAATTGCCCCATTTGCAACACTTTTTAGGCTCTTTTTTATGTCTCAAGCAAAACATTCTATAACATTAC
This sequence comes from Thalassophryne amazonica, assembly GCF_902500255.1. Lineage (NCBI taxonomy): Eukaryota > Metazoa > Chordata > Actinopteri > Batrachoidiformes > Batrachoididae > Thalassophryne > Thalassophryne amazonica. The sequence continues at coordinate 112,021,130 of NC_047106.1, forward strand.
ATGAAAGCAACAAGAACTTTATTCGTTGAGCTTGGTGGCAGTGCAGTATATAACTACCTGTCATCACTTTGGTTAAATGACTGTAATGTTACAAAGGCCCGCGAAGGACAGAGGCAAACCAGGCTCAAAAGATTAATAAGTGACAATATTAAGTCTGCACCTTGATCACAGATATCCATTTAAAAGAGAATAATGGCTAATATCTTTCAGATATATTCAAATTGTATCCAGCTTTTGAAATGACTGAGAGATGATGGTGAAATTAGTGAGCTGCTTTCCATCTGCATCAAGGACGAGATAATGAGGAAGCTGAAAGGAAGCGTGAGAGACAGCTCGTACGTTATTCACAACTTCTGCTTTGATAAATATCACCTACCAGTTTGAAAACACTCTGCAGTCGTTACTGCTTTTCTGTGAAGGTCCTGTCATGTTAGAAGACAGCTGCTAAAAGACCTTTGTTGTGAATAGGATACGTTTAAAAGTTCAAATACAGTCAGATTAATTGCATGGTGATGCCTGTATTCCACGGCTTGCATGTGTGAAAAGGGTAAACAGTCAGACAGCAGAGTATGACATGACACCGTGCAAACCACAGATGTTCAATCTCAAAACATACAAGCTTTCAAGCACAGCTATGAATCCTCACAAACAAGCATGGAAACAATGATGGAAAGTACCTGTAACCCTGCTTTAAGTGTAGTGAAAGTACACGGATAACATGAGAAATATCGGTGCAGTGACCGTAAAGGACTATTTACCACATTTAGCATTAGATTTTTACCAAACGACAAACTCTGTTGCTGAAAACTGAAGCCAATGTAGAAAATATCCTGCATTTTCTTGAATGAGCACTTGAGGCTTGCTCCAAATGAGAGACAGTGTCCATAGAACAGACCCCTAGCCAAGATATGAAATTGTTTTTTTTTTGTTTTTTTTGGTGAAAGTGGACCTTTGTCAGCAGGGTGTCTGGGAGAAAATTTGGGGAATTTCATATCCAAGGATGTATTCTGGAGGGTTTTTTCATGACTGTTTTCTTCCCCCAATTTAGTTGAACTACTTAATATCTGGTCTGGTATTTTTTTTTTGCACATTTTCACCTTTTCTTTGCCTTTACCCCAAAGTGATATAACAGCCTACATGTTTGTTATTTCGATAGCTCTTTACAGCAGCCAGACAGTGTCCAAACTGTTTTACAGTAAAATTACGGAACAGGAATTCACAAAAATAAAAGCAAACATAGAGGAAAATTAAGGCGGCACATAAAACCAAACATGTCACAGTCTCATATTTTTTTGGAGAAACAACGGATATTAGCTAGCATTGCTAATTACATTCTAGATTAACATGTCATTCCAGCAGGGGGCAGGAAAAACATCTTTATATTAAAAATGTAAGTGCATGTGTGTTTTTGTTTAGTAAATTCAACGTAAGTACATAATATCTATCTGTAAAGCAAGATGTGTAAATGGATGCGGAAAGGACTCTGCTGCAGGAACAGATTAACTGAGTGGCTTGATGACACCCCCCCATTTAAAAAAAAAAAAAAAAAAAAAAAGCCAAGTTGTATTTAGATAACCGTCTGATATAACCGGTGTCAAAATAAAGAGAACACTGCCATGATCTATTGGTGCCGGGCAAATACTGCCATGAACACTACTGGCCAGTAGATGGCAGTAGAGACCGTGAAAACATGCCAAAACAAAATTCCAGATAATCCGTGTCTGCTACGTTTAAGATGCGTGGAATTTAATAAACGCAAACTGAATTTCAGACATCTTATATATATTACTCTGGAACAAAGACAACAGACAGTGTTTGAGATATGCAGGACTCTAAATAGCAAACAGGAATCGATTGCAGTGATTCCAACTGAAAATAATGAGAAGCAGCCTGAGCTTCTTCTGGCATTTTTACATAAAACAAACACAATAACAACGTCTAAACGCAGAGAATATATTCACGAGAGTTTTAGGCACAATATACAAAGAGTTTAATACTGTTGTCCGTGTCAAGCCTGATCAGAGAGTCTCAAATGCATTTCTTCTGTCGTGAATGTACTGACATTACCCATAATGCACTGCAGGGCACAGCATCTCCACACTAAAACCTTCAAAATTAGTGCATTACTTTAAAACTAAAACATATATCTGATATTTTCACTTTATAAAACTTCAGACGTGACGTTAATTTAAATAACTTGTCCGAAATGAGCTTAGTAAAAATTTTGACCATAAGTTAAAACTGTATGCCTCTGGATGACTTGGGTGATGTTGCCAGTGTATCAGTAAGAAGTCAAAAGAAATGAGCTTTTTTTTTTGTGGCCAGTTTGCCTTTGCTTGTGGAGGATAGAGTGGTTCCATAGAACTGGGCATTTACTACAAAACGTTTAGCAAGCAGGTACTCAACTGATTTTAGGTTTCATAAACGTTTGTAACTATTCGGCTTTGTTTACCATGTCTGCAAAAATATCTTAGCGGTCCAAAAATTATCGGACCAAAACTTATTGGAAGATAATTAGCCCGCTAATGGTTTTCAAAATTATCTGAAAAGCTAATCTGATACTGAACACCTTATCTTTGATAGTTAGTGGATTAGCGGAATTGTGCCCACCACTGTTCTCTGCTCAACTCCACTATGTGCAGCTTTTCACTATGTCAATGTACAGCCAAAATCAAAAATTTAACTTTCTCCAGTGTTACAATGTAAGTTCATCAATTAAAAGGTAATATTTTTATAGATGTTTTTGTCTGTATGTGCTTTAATCTAAATATTTCTAACATCAGCCTGCTTATGGGCCTAAAGCTGTTTGGTCCCTTGGCAGTGCTTACCTGTTTTATCACGCTTTCTTTTTTTTTTATGATAGCCACATGGTTCTGAAAGCTGCCTTTTTATGATTTCTAAAGCAAAAAGCCCACTCCAGTAAAAGCTGAAACTGGCAATATCATCCTGAGCTGGGAGATTACAGCCCACGTTTGGTTGGGCTACAGGCACACACATCATCCTTCCCAATGTCAGCACACACCTGATCAGTCAGGTTGTTTGCGACGCTTCACGTCGTCAGTGACGGCGCTGACACATCCCTCCATGGAGACACCAGCTTGCATACAGAAATGAAATATTTGCCAGCGCAGTGGAAATTAGGTAGAAATATAAATGACAGAGATGGTAGCATCTTCATTTTAAACCCAAATATTTATTGACCAGATTCAAAAGGGAAACAGAAGTCTTAAAACACCAAAGGTGGACACAAATGAGTGGCCTTTTTTTTCCAGGTCTGTCCAGCAGCTGTAGAGCAAAATATGAATGCAGATGTTCAGAATGGCTGATAGTTGAGTGTGCATTATTGATAAACTATTTCATTTCATCTCAACAGCCCTCTATTCACACTGTTATCAGAATGCGGCTCAGACCCGAGCCTGATGGAATCGCAGTCTGACAATATTTGAAACCAAGAATAGGATGCTGTGGTGATTGATTTTGCAAGTCCTGTGGTGCAGATGGCTATCTCAAACATGCAAATCTGAGCGGGTCACGGCTGGGGCATAATATACTCACAGCATTTCTTTTACTTTTCTTGTCAACACAGTGCTTTATTGTTCTTGATAATGCTGAAATACGGTGAACTTTGATGCCATGCTGAAAAAGCAGCGTTGGATATAACTTGACAGAATCCTCTAATGAGCGCTAATCTGAGATGATCGGTGAAACATATGAACAACATCTCTGTTGTCGAGAACAGAGTTCGTGGAGGAAGAATGAGCCGTAGCCCCCCCGAAAGCCTTTCTCAGTTTCAGCTGACTGCACCAAATAATGGAAAGCGGTGCCTTGATGAATGGCTGGAGAGCAGTCAAGCAAACCATCGCAGAATAAACTGCAGGCAGGATTAAAAGAAAACAGATATCTCCAAAAAAAAAAAAAAAATGAGTGCAAAAATCAAGTTATTCATTCCCAAATAAGAGCAATTACTAATGTTATTTGTCATGGATTTACTAAACCACAACCTGTGACTCTTCAGTTTTCATTTATTGAAAGGAGGTCATGATCCGTATCTGCATGCTCCAGAATGATGTCATCATTATGTAAATATTTATGCTCACAGAGCAGAGTGAATGTGAAATTGGATTGTTTGATATTTTAAATAAAAATGCAGGCAACAACAGTATTTGTTCCTGTATGTGTGGTTGCAGACATACAGGAAAGTTTGGGGATAACTTTGAATTGCTCTATAATACAAGCTGCTGATGTACCAAATCAGAATGATGCCATATTTTACTGTATTGCCATAGTTTTATTTGCTGTATATATCACAGTGTAGTATAAGTCACATCTTTTTTTTCTGTATTATCAGATCATTAATTTGGTACTTTTGTGCATTGTTTTGTGCATTTTTTTTATTACTGGCATTTATTTTTTCATTATTGGAGTTTATTTTGTTTAGTGCTTTGATTCCTGTAAAAGTATAAGAGATAAGATAAGACTTTATTGATCTCACAGTGGAGAAATTCACATATATATAACTAGTTGCTGTCATAATTATTATTAATAACAACATTATGATTTTTCACTGTGTAAATTACACCAGAGTATAAAATTGCAACTTATGCTCCTGAAAATTTGCTAATTAAATATTGTTTGAAATCTACTGTCTGAAATCTATTGTTTGAAAATATTAAAGCTACAGTATGTAGAATTTCTGGTCTTGTGAGAAATGGGAAAAAAAAGGAAAATAACATTAATAACTATCTGTACATTCATGTATAATTATTTGCAACAATGAAGCAATGTGTTGTTCTAAGCTGAGGTTGAGTTGTTCATAACTACATGTTAGTGGGCCCATTCATGGGCTGTGACCCAATTCAGGGGGTGCATACTTCTAAGATTGCATGCTATGATGAGCTGGCCTACTTAGACAGCGCAAGTCAGACCAAGTGTTCTGAAATGAGATGGTCTAGTCCATGAAGCATTTTTCTATTATGTCATTAGCTTTTCCCACCTCTTCCCCTGTTGCCTGGCAACCTTAACAGTTGCACCAACAAGCTGGCATAGTGACAGTAACAAGTAGTTAAGAAATCTTTTTTCAATAATTAGTTATGCTTTACTTACAAACATTACTTATTTATCCTTTTTTATATTTACCAACCATTTTGTGTTGAAAAAAATGCGCAATGACTCATGGGATTGTTTGGGATCAAAGGATACATCTGTTGTATCCTTCAGTTTTGGGAAAAGAAGGCTGCTCGAAATGGGACAGCCTGTTCAGAGCCATTTATGGCGCATGTGATTGACAAATAAGGGCCTGAAAGGGTGCAGCTCCTGAATTGGAACACAGCCATGGAAGCCACCATGTTGCATGGTCACGTTGATACAGTAGCCCAAAAGGAACATATTCCAGCTTTCGCATTTCGTAGCACAGGTGGAAGACCGAACAAAAAAAGAAGTGGAGTGATGGCTGCTCCCTTACACAGTGTCTATTAGTTACTAGTGCAGATTAACAAGTTTGAGAATCATCATATTTGTGAAATGGGGGAACATAAATATTGCCAATCACAAGAGAAGGCAAGGAGGGGTGGTGGCCAAGTGGTTAATGCGCTTGGTTTCAGTTCAGAAGGTTCTGGGTTCAAATCCCACCCCTGCCACATTTCTCCATGTAATGTGGAGTTGCGTCAGGAAGGGCATCCGGTGTAAAACTTGTGCCAATTCAACATGCAGATCCACCTTGGATTTGCTGTGGCGACCCCGAGTGCAAACAAGGGAGCAGCCGAAGGGGCTTACTTACAACAGAAGGCAAGGATTCATGAATTCCCATTGCCAAAGAAATAAAAATGTGAAAGAAAACATATTCATGACCAATGATGACATAATGCAATCTGCAGCTTTACCACTAGATGACACTAAATCTTACACACTGCAGCTTGAAAGCAGCACAACATACCAATTTATTGCAGTGCCATTCCAAATTAATTGTATTCTACAGAAATGAGGTAACCGCTGCTTTACATGGTTCTTGTCGATTGATTTTTACCAAAGGCCATCAAATATGGCTGTCGGGTAGTGCAAAGACTTTGCATCCATCCATCCATCTGTCTGTGCTCAGCATAAGTCCAGTCCTATTACTGCCAGAGTCTTCAAATTCACAGGGAACATTCTTGGGACACAGACCGTGGAAAAGGTCAAAGATGGCTAACCTGAACATATTTTAAGAGGTTAAAAACTAACATTCTGTTCCTATTTTTATGGTATGATCTCGCAGACATTAGTGTAGGGACGTCACAGGTGTCTCTAGCTACTAACTTCGCTTTGTTTTTGGCTAAATATAACACCTTTATCATACTATAATATGTTCGATGTCACTGACATTAATGAGTGAAGCTTTTCACTCTCTGTGTATTAACAACCCCAGTTCCAGTGAAGTTGGGACGTTGTGTAAAATGTAAATAACAGTGACAATGATTTCCAAACCCTCTTCAAACTAAGTTCAACTGAATACACAAAGACAAGATATTTAATGCTCAAACTGATAAACTTTATTGTTTTTGTGCAAATATTTACTCATTTTGAAATGGATGCCTGCAACACATTTCAAAAAAGCTGGGACAGTGGTATGTTTACCACTGTGTTACATCACCTTTCCTTCTAACAACACTCAATAAGCGTTTGGGAACTGAGGACACTAATTGTTGAAGCTTTGTAGGTGGAATTCTTTCCCATTCTTGCTTGACGCACGACTTCAGTTGTTCAACAGTCCGGGGTCGCCGTCGTCGTATTTTGTGCTTCATAATGCGCCACACATTTTCAATGGGCGACAGGTGTGGACTGCAGACAGGCCAGTCTAGTACTCGCACTCTTTTACTACAAAGCCACACTGTTGTAACACATGGAGAATGTACCTTGGCACTGTATTGCTGAAATAAACAGGGACGTCCCTGAAAAAGATGTTGCTTGGATGGCAGCATGTGTTGCTCCAACACCTGGATGTACCTTTCAGCATTGATGGTGCCATCACAGATGTGTAAGCTGCCCATGCCATGGGCACTAACACACCCCCATACCATCACAGATGCTGGCTTTTGAACTTTGCGCTGGTAACAATCTGGATGATCTTTTTCCTCTTTTGTCTGGAGGACACGACGTCCATGATTTCCAAAAACAATTTGAAAAATGGACTCAATAGACCACAGCACACTTTTCCACTTTGCGTCTGTCCATTTCAAATGAGCTCGGGCCCAGACAAGGCGGCAGCATTTCTGGATGTTGTTGATGTATGGCTTTTGCTTTGCATGGTACAGTGGTGGGCACAGCTAACCAAAAAGTTAGCTTTGATAACTGGTAATTAGCTAACTGAAAAGTTATGTTTTATAATGCTAAACTGCTTAAAAACCTATTGGATGTTACAGATAACTGATAACTTTCAATTTTGCCTCCCATATGCTCTCAGCTAACAAGCCAATTTTGAGTTTAAACACAACCAAAGCTTTTAATAGAATCAAATGCAATCACAAACCCAGCCAATGAGCCAGCACTTCTATATTTGTGCACTCTACCCACTGCTATAAGGAAGTATTATTTATCTTGACAGCATACAACGGTTCAGTGATGAGGCAGAGGTCTTGAAATGGAAGGCAAGTTTGAATTATGGTTTTGCTTTATAAATAAAATTATTCCCGATAGAATAACTAGATTAATGTAAACTCTTAAAATGTACAAAGTTTTATATAACACATACTGTATCTGTTAATTTTAAAATAATGCACTAATTCTGAAGATTTGAACATTAACACACAGATGCCCAAATGGATTATGGGTAAACTTAGCCTCCGCTCATACTGATTGGTTCAGTCATTCATTCTATGTAAAAACCAGCACAAGTGAATCAATGTAACATGTGTTGGTGTTTCAAAATAAATGTGCTTTTGTAAAATATGTCATTTTTTAAAATTTGTATAAAAAACGAAAAGAAAGAAGATCCCACTAGACACCGCCTAAGCGCACGTGTGATGAGCTCACAACTCTATCTGGTTAGGGAGACAAGGTTTCTTTCAATAACAAGAACTGTCAAAAAACTTTCTCGTGTGCGGTTGGAGTTGTGTGGCAACAGGAATCGCCTTTTGAATGCTTGAATAACGATGTCAGTCGCACAAAGAAATCAAATAATAGTGAAAACATGTTCATTGCACCCAGAATGTTGGTATTTTGGTCATTGAACTTTGTGGTGTGGTGTCATAATAATGCATCAATCAGTCGCTCCGTGCGGTGTCATAACATCCGATCGGTTAGCGGCTCGGTGCGGTGTCACAACGGATCAATCAGTCGCTCCATGAGGCGTCATAACATCCGATCGGTTAGCGGCTCTGTGCGGTGTCACAACGGATCAATCAGTCGCACTGTGAGGTGTCATAACAACAGATCTGTTAAGCCTGGTTCACATGACAAGATAATTAGGCCGATATCGGACCCGATCTTGCCCTTCCGACAATCTTAAGAATACCCCGTCAATCATGATGACGCTAAATATAATCAGATATTCCTGCCGTGTGTAGTATGTTAAGAGTGCTCTGATCTGCCCGGAAGGACGTGAGGAGCTAAATGTTACATGCAGCCAATCAGAAAGCGAGGTGTTCGACCTGAGAATGTTTGTGTGTGAAATCTGTTTGTGTGTGTTGTTTTTACCATGTGGCTGCACATCACACACTGTACAACTAAACCTGTCAGAGCTATGATTTTTTATCTCCACGTGTGTGGTCTCTCAGGTTTTGGAAACCTACAGATAATTTTAAAATCCTGCAGTTGACAACACTCTGATGTAACCGGTTGCCAGTAGATGGCAGTGTTCTATGCATTTTGACGCCGGTTATATCACACAGTCTGATTCACAATTTAACAGAGGTTTCGGCTTTGCAAATGCTTTTTTTTTTTTTTTTTTTTACACAAATGAAAAAAATGACATATTTTAAAAAAGCACATTTATTTGTAAACACCAACCCATGTTACATTGATTCACTTGTTTTAGTTTTTACATAGAATGAATTAGTCAACCAAGCAGTATGAGCGGAGGCTAAGTTTACCCATAATCCCTTTGGACACATGTGTGTTAATGTTCAAATCTTCAGAATGAGTGCATTATTTTAAAATGAACAGATATGTGTTATATATCCACTTTGTACATTTTAAGAGGTTACATTAATGTAGTTATTCTATCTGGAATAATTTAATTTATAAATCAATATCATAAGTCAAACCTGCTTCCCATTTCAAGACCTCTGCCTCATCGCTGCACCACTGTATGGGATTAAGAAATGAGAATTTCTTTTTTTTTTTTGTGCGGCAGTTTGGCTAGGTCCTTTCTGCTGCGGGCAGAGTTGAGCTCAGCTCTTCTTAGCTATCTCACTGCTGCAAAATACATAGCAGACAGGAGTAAAAGGGATTCTCAATGTTTTTCAAGTTACTAGCAATGTAAAAAAAAAAAATGTTAGCGGTCTAAAAGTTATTGGAACTAAATTTATCGGAAGATAATTGGTCCGATGATAGTTTTAAAACTTATCTGAAAAGCTAATCTGCGAACAAAAACATTAACTTCAATAATTACTGGTTATCGGATCAGCTGAACAGTGCCCACCACTGGTATGATCGATTTTTAACTTGCACTTGTAGATGTAGCAACGAACTGTGTTAACTGACAATGGTTTTCTGAAGTCCTGAGCCCACATGGTAAGATCTTTTACACAATGATGTCAGTTTTTAATGCAGTGCCACCTGAGGGAACGAAGGTCACGGGCATTCAATTATGGTTTTCGGCCTTGCTACTTACGTGTAGAAAGTTCTCCAGATTCTCTTAATCTTCTGATTACCAAGGCACCAAGGCAGCTTAGCCGCCGTTAGTTCCCCTCCAGCAGATTCCGAGCAGCCGGGAAAGCAGGCCGACTGGGTGACTGTGAGGAGGAAGCATAGTCCTAAACAGAAGCCCCGTGTACACCGCCAACCCGTTCACATCTCTAACCCTTTTTCCCCACTCGGCGACACACCCGCCGAGGAACAAACTCTGGTTATTGGCAACTCAGTTTTGAGAAATGTGAAGTTAGCAACACCAGCAACCATAGTCAATTGTCTTCCGGGGGCCAGAGCAGGTGACATTGAAGGAAATTTGAAACTGCTGGCTAAGGCTAAGCGTAAATTTGGTAAGATTGTAATTCACGTCGGCAGTAATGACACCCGGTTACGCCAATCGGAGGTCACTAAAATTAATATTGAATCGGTGTGTAACTTTGCAAAAACAATGTCGGACTCTGTAGTTTTCTCTGGGCCCCTCCCCAATCGGACCGGGAGTGACATGTTTAGCCGCATGTTCTCCCTGAATTGCTGGCTGTCTGAGTGGTGTCCAAAAAATGACGTGGGCTTCATAGATAATTGGCAAAGCTTCTGGGGAAAACCTGGTCTTGTTAGGAGAGACGGCATCCATCCCACTTTGGATGGAGCAGCTCTCATTTCTAGAAATCTGGCCAATTTTCTTAAATCCTCCAAACCGTGAATCTCCAGGGTTGGGACCAGGAAGCAGAGTTGTAGTCTTACACACCTCTCTGCAGCTTCTCTCCCCCTGCCATTCCTTCATTACCCCATCCCCGTAGAGAGAGTGCCTGCTCCCAGACCACCAATACCCAGCAAAAATCTATTTAAGCATAAAAATTCAAAAAGAAAAAATAATATAGCACCTTCAATTGCACCACAGACTAAAACAGTTAAATGTGGTCTATTAAACATTAGATCTCTCTCTTCTAAGTCCCTGTTAGTAAATGATATAATAACTGATCAACATATTGATTTATTCTGCCTTACAGAAACCTGGTTACAGCAGGATGAATATGTTAGTTTAAATGAGTCAACACCCCTGAGTCACACTAACTGCCAGAATGCTTGTAGCACGGGCCGAGGGGGAGGATTAGCAGCAATCTTCCACTCCAGCTTATTAATTAATCAAAAACCCAGACAGAGCTTTAATTCATTTGAAAACTTGACTCTTAGTCTTGTCCATCCAAATTGGAAGTCCCAAAAACCAGTTTTATTTGTTGTTATCTATCGTCCACCTGGTCGTTACTGTGAGTTTCTCTGTGAATTTTCAGACCTTTTGTCTGACTTAGTGCTTAGCTCAGATAAGATAATTATAGTGGGCGATTTTAACATCCACACAGATGCTGAGAATGACAAACACAAACTCGCAGCTTAAAGCAGATAACCCATAAGTTGGAGAGGAAATGGCGTCTCACTAATTTAGAAGACCTTCACTTAGCCTGGAAAAAGAGTCTGTTGCTGTATAAAAAAGCCCTCCGTAAAGCTAGGACATCTTACTACTCATCACTAATTGAAGAAAATAAGAACAACCCCAGGTTTCTTTTCAGCACTGTAGCCAGGCTGACAAAGAGTCAGAGCACTACTGAGCCGAGTATTCCTTTAACTTTAACTAGTAATGACTTAATGACTTTCTTTGCTAATAAAATTTTAACTATTAGAGAAAAAATTACTCATAACCATCCCAAAGGCATATCGTTCTCTTTGGCTGCTTTCAGTGATGCCGGTATTTGGTTAGACTCTTTCTCTCCGATTGTTCTATCTGAGTTATTTTCATTACTTACTTTGTTACTTCCTCCAAACCATCAACATGTCTATTAGACCCCATTCCTACCAGGCTGCTCAAGGAAGCCCTACCATTAATTAATGCTTCGATCTTAAACATGATCAATCTATATTTATTAGTTGGCTATGTACCACAGGCTTTTAAGGTGGCAGTAATTAAACCATTACTTAAAAAGCCATCACTTAACCCAGCTATCTTAGCTAATTATAGGCCAATCTCCAACCTTCCTTTTCTCTCAAAAATTCTTGAAAGGGTAGTTGTAAAACAGCTAACTGATCATCTGCAGAGGAATGGTCTATTTGAAGAGTTTCAGTCAGGTTTTAGAATTCATCATAGTACAGAAACAGCATTAGTGAAGGTTACAAATGATCTTCTTATGGCCTCAGACAGTGGACTCATCTCTGTGCTTGTTCTGTTAGACCTCAGTGCTGCTTTTGATACTGTTGACCATAAAATTTTATTACAGAGATTAGAGCATGCCATAGGTATTAAAGCCACAGCGCTGCGGTGGTCGGAATTATATTTATCTAATAGATTACAATTTGTTCATGTAAATGGGGAATCTTCTTCACAGACTAAGGTTAATTATGGAGTTCCACACGGTTCTTTGCTAGGACCAATTTTATTCACTTTATACATGCTTCCCTTAGGCAGTATTATTAGACAGCATTGCTTAAATTTTCATTGTTACGCAGATGATACCCAGCTTTATCTATCCATGAAGCCAGAGGACACACACCAATTAGCTAAACTGCAGGATTGTCTTACAGACATAAAGACGGATGACCTCTAATTTCCTGCTTTTAAACTCAGATAAAACTGAAGTTATTGTACTTGGCCCCACAAATCTTAGAAACATGGTGTCTAACCAGATCCTTACTCTGGATGGCATTACCCTGACCTCTAGTAATACTGTGAGAAATCTTGGAGTCATTTTTGATCAGGATATGTCATTCGATGTGCATATTAAACAAATATGTAGGACTGCTTTTTTGCATTTGCGCAATATCTCTAAAATTAGAAAGGTCTTGTCTCAGAGTGATGCTGAAAAACTAATTCATGCATTTATTTCCTCTAGGCTGGACTATTGTAATTCATTATTATCAGGTTGTCCTAAAAGTTCCCTGAAAAGCCTTCAATTAATTCAAAATGCTGCAGCTAGAGTACTGATGGGGACTAGAAGGAGAGAGTGTTTCTTTCTCTTTTTTCTTTGTATGCACCACTCTGCATTTAATCATTAGTGATTGATCTCTGCTCCCCTCCACAGCATTTTCCTGGTTCTCTCCCTCAGCCCCAACCAGTCCCAGCAGAAGACTGCCCCTCCTTGAGCCTGGTTCTGCTGGAGGTTTCTTCCTGTTAAAAGGGAGTTTTTCCTTCCCACTGTCGCCAAGTGCTTGCTCACAGGGGGTCGTTCTGACCGTTGGGGTTTTTCCGTAATTATTGTATGGCTTTGCCTTACAATATAAAGCGCCTTGGGGCAACTGTTTGTTGTGATTTGGCGCTATATAAATAAAATTGATTTGATTTGATTATATTATGGACTGTAGATGATGAAATCCTTAAATTCCTTCCAACTGAATGTTGAGAAACATTGTTCTTAAACTGCTGGACAGTTTTTTCATGCAGTTGTTCACACAGTGGTGATCCTCGCCCCATCTTTGCTTGTGAATGGCTGAGCCTTTTAGGGATGCTCACAATTAGTGTCCTCAGTTCCCACACGGTTATTGAGTGTTGTTAGAAGGAAAGGTGATGTAACACAGTGGTAAACATAGAGTGAGGAAAATAATTATTTGAAAACCCTGTGGTTTTGCAAGTTCTCCCACTTAGAAATCATGGAGGGTCTGAAATTTTCATCTTAGGTGCATGTCCACTGTGAGAGACATAATCTAAAAAAAAAAAAAAAAAAAAAAAAATCTGGAAATCAGAATGTATGATTTTTTTAATAATTTATTTGTATGTTACTGCTGCAAATAAGTATTTGAACACCTACCAACCAGCAAGAATTCTGGCTCACACAGACCTGTTAATTTCTCTTTAAGAAGCCCTCTTATTCTGCACTCTTTACCTGTATTAATTGCACCTGTTTGAACTTGTTACCTGTATAAAAGACACCTGTTCACACACTCAATCAATCACACTCCAACCTGTCCATAGCCAAGACCAAAGAGCTGTCTAAGGACACCAGGGACAAAACTGTAGATCTGCACAAGGCTGGGATGGGCTACAGGACAACAGGCAAGCAGCTTGGTAGAAGACAACAACTGTTATGATTATTTATTAGAAACACAAGATGACTGTCAATCTCCCTCGGTCTGGGATTCCATGCAAGATCTCACTTTGTGGGGTAAGAATGATTCTGAGAAAGCTCAGACCTACACAGGAGGACCTCGTCAATGACCTGAAGAGAGCTGGGACCACAGTCACAAAGATTACATTAGTAACACATGATGCTGTCATGGTTTAAAATCCTGCAGGGCAGCAAGGTCCCCCTGCTCAAGCTAGCACATGTCCAGACCCGTTTGAAGTTCACCAGTGACCATCTGGATGATCCAGAGGAGGCATGGGAGAAGGTCATGTGGTCAGATGACCAACATAGAGCTTTTTGTTATCAACTCCACTCATCGCGTTTGGAGGAAGAAGAAGGATAAGTACAACCCCAAGAACACCACCCCAACCGTGAAGCATGGGTGTGGAAACATCATTTTTGGGGGTGCTTTTCTGCAAAGGGGACAGGATGACTGCACCGTATGGAAGGGAGGATGGATCGGGTCATGTTGGAAAAACATTTAAGATGGGTCGTGGCTGGGTCTTCCAGCATGACGATGATCCCAAACACACAGCCAGGACAACTAAGGAGTAGCTTCGTAATAAGCATTTCAAGGTCCTGGAGTGGCCTGGCTAGTCTCCAGATCTGAACTCAATAGAAAATCTTTGGAGGGAGCTGAAACTCAAAACCTGAAAGATCTGGAGAAGATCTGTATGGAGGAGTGGACCAAAATCCCTGTTGCAGTGTGCAAACTTGGTCAAGAACTACAGGAAACATCTGACCTCTCTAATGGCAGACAAATATTTCTGTACCAATTGTTAAGGTCTGTTTTTCTAGGGGATCAAATACTTATTTCTTGCAATAAAATGCAAATTAATTATTTAAACATCATACATTGTGATTTTCTGATTGTTTTGTTTTTTTTAGATTCTGTCTCTCACAGTTGAAGTGTACCTATGATAAAAATACAGACCTCTCCATTGTTTGTAGGTGGGAAAACTTGCAAAATTGACAGTGGATCAAATACTTATTTCCCCCATTGTATATATATATATATATATATATATATATATATATATATATATATATATATATATATATATATGGGTGATTCTTTAACTATGGGCACTATTGGCCTTGTAAATGTAATTTCCACCACACCATTGCTTTACAATATAAAGCGCCTTGGGGCAACTGTTTGTTGTGATTTGGAGCTATATACATGTGCTCTGATGTCACTGTTTATCTCCATAGAAACTACCCAAACAAACTGTTTAGGGACATTACAGTGTTGTGGTGGAAATTACAGCAATAGTGTGGGACAACTACATTTTGTTTAAAAAAAATCACAACAGTTGTATGACATTGAATACCCCAATTATGTTTTGATTATTTTACTGATATTTTATTCAGAGATATTTTAAAACATTAGAAAAAACGTTTCTTTACCATTCATTTTTATCATTGAAGATCAAAATTCTGGGTGTGGGACAAGCACAAAACGGCAATATTTGCATATAATGATGCTGAAAAAAGGTGAAAAAGTCATCATAGACTACTAGAACAAATTTCTTAACACACTTTCATTGTAAAGATAACTATAAAAGTGTGAAATTTCCCCTTTTTTCTGTTTTTCATACAATATGATCAAAGGACAACCCCAAGAAAACCCCAAGAAAACCATTCCAACTGTGAAGCATGGGGGTGGAAACATCATACTCTGGGGGTGCTCTTCTGCAAAGGGGACAGGACGACCACACTGTATTGAAGGGAGGATGGATGGGGTCATGTATTGCGAGATTTTGGCAAACAACCTCCTTCCCTCAGTATGAGCATTGAAGATGGGTCGTGGCTGGGTCTTCCAGCATGACAATGACCCCAAACACACAGCCAGGGCAACTAAGGAGGGGCTCTGTAAGAAGCATTTCAAGGTCCTTTAGTGGCCTGGCCAGTCTCCAGACCTGAACTCAATAGAAAATCTTTGGAGGGAGCTGAAACTCCAAACCTGAAAGATTTGGAGAAGATCTGTATGGAGGAGTGGACCAAAATCCCTGCTGCAGTGTGTGCAAACCTGGTGAAAAACTACAGGAAATGTTTGACCTCTGTAATTGCAAACAAAGGCTACTGTACCAAATATTAACATTGATTTTCACAGGTGTTCAAATACTTATTTGCAGCAGTAACATACAAATAAATGATTAAAAAAATCATACATTGTGATTTCTGGATCTTTTCTTTTTTTTTTTTTTTTAGATTATGTCTCTCACAGTGGACATGTACCTAAGATGAAAATTTCAGACCCCTCCATGATTTCTAAGTGGGAGAACTTGCAAAACCGCAGGGTGTTCATATACTTATTTTCCTTACTGTACCATTGTCCAGCTTTTTTGAAACATGTAAAAGAGTGCGGGTACTCAACTGGCCTGCCTGCAGTCCAGATCTGTTGCCCATTGAAAATGTGTGGCACATTATGAAGCGCAAAATACGACACCCCGGACTGTTGAACAACTGAAGTCGTACATCAAGCAAGAATGGGAAAGAATTCCACCTACAAAGCTTCAACAATTAGTGTCCTCAGTTCCCAAACGCTTACTGAGTGTTAAGGAAAGGTGATGTAACACAGTGGTAGACACACCACTGTCCCAACGTTTTTGAAACATGTTGCAGGCATCCATTTCAAATGGAGCAAATATTTGCACAAAACAATAAAATTTCTCAGTTTGAACATTAAACATCTTGTCTTTGTGTTGTATTCAATTGAATATGGGTTGAAGAGGATTTGCAAATTATTGTATTCTGTTTTTATTTACATTTTAATGTCCCAGCTTCATTGGAACTGGAGTTGTATCATTAATAATAATTTAAAATTGAATAATTGTTGCAGAACCTCAAAGTAATGATAGGCTACTTCACAATTGTCATTACAGTTCTTTTTTTATGACAATATTGTAATAATGTAAGGAAAGAAGTTTGTGCCATTTCCGGATTGCGGCTTCGTGTACCATCAGTAGAAAGTCTAGAAAGTGATTTACAGCTTCATCCAGCGATGGGAGTTGTATTTGTGTTGGCAACCTTCCTGTCCTGTGCGCCAACAGCATTTCTTGTATATTCATCTGTGAATTGTTCTGTAATTTATGTTTGTAGCATGGCCCAAGTAGAGTGTCCCCCCTTTGAGTCTGGTCTGCTTGAGGTTTCTTCCTCAAACTGAGTTTTTCCTTACCACTGTTGCTATGGGGGTTGGTAAGGTTAGACCTTATCTGTGTGAAGCGCTTTGAGGCAACTCTGTTGTGATTTGGTGCTATACAAATGAAAATAAATTGAAATTGAAAATTACGAAGCCCCAGTATCAAGTGGATGAATATTACTTATTGAAGCTTATACATTTATTTTTCCATGAATTATTTCTATAATTTGTGTTTATAAAAAACTGTTTTCAAGTTTAACCAGAAATTATGACAGTTGTATTTATGATAGTTTCTAAAGGACTTATATCACAACTGTATATAAGACAGTCACACGTTACATAGCTGGTTTGCTGAATTATAGTTTGTGCATCAGCATATATTTAATAATTTTGAAGAAGTCTTTATAATCATGTGTTTTTTCATTATATTCTAAGTTGATTCATGGTGCCCCGGACACTGATTCACTTTGCCCCGTGAATTAGTGTCCGGCTGTATTAAATCCACAATAGAATGACCTAAACTTATGCATAATGTGTTTATACAACCACAAAACAACATTTCTGATCCACTGTGCCCTGGTTTCCCAACCTCTGTCATATATTATGTAAAAGCTACCGAGAAATAAATACTTCTAAAACTGGAAATGCTGTTTTTCTAACCTGATAATACTGCTGGAATCATTTACAAAACAGGATCTTAATAATTAATGTAAATAACCATAAATGTACAATTAAATTTATATGATACCAAGTAAACAACTGCAAATTGTAAAGAAGACCATGCTCATATGGCAGAGGGTATTTTAGCATTGCATTTTTTTTCTATTTCTATGCAGTATAAGTACTACAGTCTGATACACACATCTCAGAAAATAATTCCAGTATTGCATAAATTAAATCAACAACTATCCCTAAAGTATGTCAAATGCATCTGCTAATATTTTCATGGCCATCCTTTTCAGTCTGCTGGTGTTAACTGCACATGGCATAATTAACGGAATATATTTTAACCTCTATGCGCATAATAACCAGAAGGCTGGAGAAGAAACTCAAATGCATCAACAGTCAAAAGGTACTTAAACAGATAATATACTCCTGAGAACATAATAATTAGTCACAACAATGGCTGTCGCTTGAAAAAAATAATTACTCAGCCACCTCTAAACTGTGTGGCCTACTTGTTGGTATGTTGGGAGAGAAGTTCACCATGCACAGTGTTTAAATATACCATTTAATTAAAACTTGAAGCCTCTTGCTGTGTGGAATCCTTGGTGGAGAGGACAAGAAATAACAAAGCTTGGCTTACATTTACTTTCAAAATCCTGCTGGATTCCTATGTTCCTCTTTTACTTGTCCCGGAGTGCTTTACTGTCACTTTCACAACAGCTTTATCAGATATAAATCATATATTAGTCCAAAAGACTGCATGTCTTAAAATAATTTAACAAGTCAAAAGTCTGTTGACTAAACTATGCTGCTTTGTGACTTGAACACACCAGCCCAAAATGTGGTGGCTGGCTGGTCTAGCTACCTGCTAACTGTGCTTCCTTTGTGTGAAAATATAACAACTTTCTCATATATTATGTAAAAGCTACCGATAAATAAACACATCTAAAACTGAAAGTGCCATTTTTGTAACCTGGCAACAACTTTGAAGTGATTTACAAGACATCTCATGGACGTCAGCGTGCACGCTAACTTCCGCTAAGGCCTGGTTCACACAGCAAGATAATTAGGCCGATATTGGACCCGATCTTCCCCTTCCGACAATCTTAAGGACGCCCCGACAATCGTGATGACGCTAAAGATAATCTTATCAGATATTCCTTTCATGTGTGCTGTGTTAAGAGTGCTCTGATCTGCTCGGAAGGACGTTAGGAGCGCTCTGATCGCAAATCGGGGATAGTCAACATGTTGGATTTTTTTGTCCCGATATTACAGCGTGTGTACGGAGCAGAAAATAAAATCAAAACAGCTGTTCTGACTTACCAGAAAGTCCAGTGGTCACGCTGTCTCCACTCCTTTAAAGAACGCCTTTTCTTTTTCTTTTTGTATCGTTTTTTTCCCTCTGTTTTAAATAGTCCACAAAGTATCTCCGTTTGTTTACTCTGAAGTCACGTTTAATCTCGAGAGATTTTGCGAGATTTCCTGTCTGAGCTGGAAATGTTCGTGTGTGAAATCTGTTCATGTGTGGTGTTGTTGGCTGAACACCACACACTGTACGACCAAACTTGTTAGAGCTATGATTTTTTATCTTCACGTGTGTGGTCTCTCAGGTTTTGGAAACCTAAAGATAATTTTTAAATCCTGTCGTGTGAACCAGGTTTAACTCAAAGCTAATTTCCACTCTTGTCAAAAGTTCATGTATGCGAATGTGCATGCCCTCCTGCAGATGCTGTTAAAATGTAAATACGTAAAATCTTGTTTATGATTGATTGATTGAGTTTATTCTGCAACAGCAATATAAATATAAAAATACAGAGGTGAATGTATCAATGATACACTGATAACACAATAAAGCATAAATGCTTATTTCCATTGTGCCCCTTGTGAAAGTACCACGTGACAGGGGCTTGATTGAACATGGATTTGCATATGTCTCAACACCTCTCTACCATATCTAACCCTAAGCCCAGTCCTATGTCTATGAAGAAAAGTAAAGGACATCTTTTCACTGCTGCCAGACAAACCTTTTGCATTGCAGTGGGCTTGACACTACTTATAAACGTAGCCATGTCATGTCACATTCTATTTACATAACAGTGAATAGTCTGACCAAGAAGAATGGCATAAAGGCAGAACAGTGGACCAAGAAAAGAACCCTGGAGTACGCCATGTCATTATGGAAAACATACTGACACTGATTTAACCAGAAACAATTCAAATACCTGAGTATTTTACCACAGTTGTCGTAAAACGTAAAACATGTTTTACCAAAAAAGCAGAGGAAGAAGAAAAAGAAGGTCGCAGGATACGGGACTGTGTGTTCCTAGGGTGAAGAAGAAATCAGCGGGTGCACCCGCTCTATGGAACAATCTCCCTACTACTGTGAGGCACTGATTCCATGGACATTTTTAAGTCAAGACTAAAAACATATTTTTACTCCCTTTCTTATGAATAGTTTTAATTTTTTAAATCTGTTTTATTATTTTACTTGTGTGCAGGGGTGGTGGCCAAGTGGTTAATGCGCTTGGTTTCAGTGCAGAAGGTTCCGTGTTCAAATCCCATCCCTGCCACATTTCTCCATGTAATGTGGAGTTGCGTCAGGAAGGGCATCCGGTGTAAAACTTGTGTCAATTCCACATGCAGATCCACCTTGGATTTGCTGTGGTGATCCCGAGTGCAAACAAGGGAGCAGCCAAAGGGACTTAATATTCTTTTACTTGTGTGTTTGAATCTTTTAATTTACTCACTTATTTTGAATTTGATTTTGAACTGTTTTGTGTGAGGCGCCTTAAGGCAACTTTTGTTGTAATTTGGTGCGTAATAAATTGATTAAATTGAAATTGAAAGAAAGTATGTCCAAGTTAGTTAATAACTGACTGAAAACTGTAGTTTTTGACTTCATTGCCAATACTTTACCCAGCAACAACTTGTACTAATCAACACCATAGTGAAGGTAGCCAGCACCATGAGCTTCCTGAGATTTAAAAATAATATCAGACAACTCATGTACTAGAAGAATATTTATTGCAACTGCAGCACGTATAGGGTATCTCAAAAAATGTACCCAAAAGTATTTTGACAGCACACAAAAACCAATCAATATTAGTTTTTAGTTCAGTCTTTCCTTTGTGATGTTTTAACCCTTTATCTTTTACACCACATGGTCAATGCAACCTCCTCATTTGAAGTTTCCTAAGAAACAAATCATCCATCTCTAGTTTTCCGGAAAACCACCCAGCAAATTCAAGTCTCCTTGCCATTTACTGGGGAGTTAGTTCACTCTGAGGCTGAATTTTGTATGGAAAGAGATGTACAGTGTCAGCCCTTAGGATGCGTTGCATAGAACTCAACAATTTTTGTTCTCTGAATTAGGGTCAACTGCAGCATTTTTTCTAGACTTTAATGTCTTGCAGAACAAACTTTAGGGTTCCTGAAATGAGAAAAACACCATTATTTCTCAGTAAAACCATTTCCTTGTATTCATATTTCAGAGTACTTTTGGGTCCATTTCTTTGAGACACCCTATAGATTCGAGTTTGGCCAGTTAAGTTCACATCACTCCCTTCCGATGCTTGCTTGTGATATAAGAGAGTGATCATTAGATATACAGGACATAATTTCTCCCCGATTGAGCCCATAGGTGGCGAGGGTGGTGGGGCGGAGCAGCAGCACTGATGTGAGGCAGCAGACAGTGCTTGACAGGGGGAATTGTTGCCTCTTAAATAGCATCCCAATTAAAGACAGTGTTTAATAGGATTATGTAAACAATGTGTTGTCATCAAGCATCAACACTCTAGCCTAAATTTTGGTCCCAAAGCGGAAGTCATAATTCTTGTAGTTTCTTGACTGGCCACTTGAACCTGGCTCCAAAACAGAGCACTTTTCCATAGCACCCAATGTTAAAATGTCAAACTTTAAACCAGAAATAAGCATGTTTGCAGGTTGGTGTAAAGAAGGGTTTTGGTCTCCATAGACAGTTTCCCCTCCATGACAACTGTGCAGCGGTGATTTTTTTTTTTATAACTTGTTATTTTAAGACATTTTAATAAAAAAAAAAAATCTGTAGAAATCTTGCTTTGAATGTCAGCTGCTGAGTTCACAGTTGACTCCTTCTCTCATATCCTCCGACCGTAACTCTGGAGTCCGCGGGCAGCGACCACTTGCCGTTATGTTGTTGCTATGTCTGTTTGGAGGTATTTTATTAAAAAGCCTGGAATAATATGTTTTGTTGTTCTGTGAAATGTCCTAATGGATTATCTAAGATGTCTCTGTTACAATATTCATGCTGAGTGAAATTCTCATCTTATTTAATGTTGTATGCTAACGGTGTTAGCACTTTTAGCAGCTGTCTGTTAGGTCCACTTAATGCACAATTACTGAGGAAATACACAGCTCATAAGTTTTACTGCCTACACCAAATTAAACTGTTATAAGAACAAATGCACAGTCCTCAAAAATATGAATTAATAATTACCAGAACCAAGAACCTGAACCACTAATTACTGAAGATAATGTTTACATGCCAGAAGAAGCTCAGGTTGCTTCTCCATTATTTTCAATTGGAATCATTGCATTCGATTCCTGTTTGCTATTTAGAGTCCTGCTTATGTTAGACACTGTCTGTCTTTGTTCCACAGTAATATATATAAGATGTCTGAAATTCAGTTTTTATTAAATTCCACGCATCTTAAACGTAGCAGACATGGATTATCTGGAATTTTGTTTTGGCAAGTTTTAACGGTCTCCACTGCCATCTACTGGGCAGTAGTGTTCATGGCAGTATTCACCCTAAATACTGAGTGTCTGGGCACCATTAGATGGCAGTGTTCTATTTATTTTGACACTGGTTATATCAGACAGTTATCTAATTACAACTTGTTTTTTTTTTTTTTTGGCAAATGGCTTTTTTTTTACAAATTAAAAAAATGGCATATTTTACAAAATGACATTTGTATGTAAACACCAACACACAACTCACATTAACGTGTTAGTTTTTACATAGAATGAATGAGTCAGTGTTAGCGGAGGCACATTTTACCCATAATCCCTTTGGCATCTGTCTGTGTTTGTTACAAACCTTCAGAATAAGTGCATTGTTGAACATTAAAAGATATATGTTATATTTTAACTTTGTACAAATGACAGAATTGACATTAATGGAGTTATTCTATCGGTATTAAGTTTATTTATAAATCAAATCATAAGTCAGCACTACTTTATTTTCCGAGACCTCCACCTCACAGCAACACTACTACTGAGTAGAGAGTTAAGCTTTGCTGCTCCTCTCAACTGCTTCTCTACTGGAAGCTATGTAGTAAACAGGAGTTTCCAGCAGGAGGCAAGGCGCTCAGAGACAGAAGTGCTGATTCATTGTTTGGGTCTGTGGTCACCTTTGATGCTACCAGAAGCAATCGTGGTGTTAAAACTCTATCCTCTGCCGAGTCCTGTCACTCTTCACCGGGGATGCACAGGCGTTCCCAACCCAGCTGTGGAATATAATCCCTCCAGTGTGTCCTAGATCTTCCCTGCAGCTTCCATCCAGTTGGACATATCTCCTCACCAGATGCCCAAACCACCTAACCTGACTCCTTTCAATGTGAAGAAGCAGCTACTCTACTCTGATACCCTCCTGGATAGTCAAGCTTCTCACTCTGTCTGGGTGTGTAAATCCAGATACCCGACTGAGGGATCTCATTTCTGCCGCTTGTATCCGTGCCCGGTGCATGTCCAACTCCATTTTACTATATCAAAGGTACATAATCTGAGCACAAAATTAGAAGTAGGGTGCAAAGGGGCTAGATTTATCCCATAAATTACTCATTATCTTGTTTTGAACTGAACATAAAATAAACAAGTGTGATCTCTCATTGCCTTTAACAGCTGGATTGAATCAGGTGCACAGTATAGTGTTATTGAGAAAGTAGATTCAAGTGAGAGGTTTGATGGTGAGTTGATGGCTGTGTTCTGACCTGTCAGAAAATACCAGCACACAGTAAACACCAAAGCTCCCTGAAGTGAAGCAAGCAACAAGATGACATTTAGTATTTTTTCCATGTTTACTTTTGTCTTGCTTAACGGTTGCAGTCAATTCAGCTTGATTACATATGTAAGCACTAAGCAGGGTGGATAGGCATTGTGCATATGCTTATTTAAGAAGTAATTGAGTATTGCATCAGTAATGAGTAATAACACAAATACACCATGCTTAACTCTGTACACGGTTTTTGGTGGTCTGTGGTATAATGGCTGTCTGTTTCCACATGATTGCACTGGACCAGCACAGCACTTGGCCACACCTCATTTTTAGACCAGCACGTCCATGGATCCTTGGAGGTGACTGCCCAGACACACAACTAGTTCATCCCCATCTCTCAAGAAGTGACTATCTCTCTGTCACAGGCAGGTGAATTGTGGGCATCCCCTTGGGCTTCTCTCACCTCTGGGGTTCTAACCTCTGAGGCACCATAATGCATGGCCCATAGAAATGTGCCATACGGTCAAAATAGTGTAAGCACAGATGAGCCCAAATTATACTTGCTATTTACACGATGTGGGAACTAGACAAAAACTATAACTGCATCAGGTCCAAACTACCAATGATACTTGCATTGTGCTGTGTACTGCTTTGTGCTGGGTGGAAGATGGGGCCTGTTAAGATTAATCAACACAATCTAAATCTAAATAAAGATAAAAAAAATGTTGGCCTCAAGAAAATAATTATTCATGCTTGAATTCACTTACTTATTTGTTAATTTTACTTCACTGGATTGATGCACTCAGTTTCCTCAAAACGCTTAAGTTGGATGAACTCAACATGTTTTACAGTTAGTTTTCATCAAACAGTATTTTGGCTTGGAATTAAAGGTATTTCAACACAAATAATTTTTCTTCAGATGAATTCAATATTTTATTGATGACTTTTATGGCTTGTCAAGGCATTGCCTCTAGCTTTGACTCTGACAATTTGGCCAAGTATGAGTCAGAATGCAGTTTTAACATTACCCGCAAGGCTCTCAGTACTTCCTATATCTAGGCTCAAGATGAAAGATGACTGGATTTCACTGTCAGGACACCAAGGCTGTGGGATGTCATGCTAGACAAACTCAGACTGTGACATCACAATCATCTGTTAAAAAGACATTACACAACACCCCTCTAAGAAATAAACAAACAAAACAGAATCCATTTTCAAAGATCAAATTTGCTCTTATTGCTGATCTTGCATGGGTATGTAACATCTGTCACTCAGTTAATTAATCCACTATTATCTATTAACAATTTATTTGCACAATATTTATTCATCTTAACACATTTCATATCCTTCAATTTTCTTAACATAATTTTTCTGTCAAGGTGCAATAGGCTATGCGTAAAGTTATAGAGTTACACAAGGGGCTTTATCTATGGTGCACAATCAAAACATCTAAAACTGTTTGTGGAAATTAATTTGGGTTGTATCCAACCCTAATTGCTGGGGGCAAAGAGGGTGGTTTGATAGTTATTATTTAAGGGCGCAGGGTGTTTGTTTGTTTTTTAGTAATATGACACAACATAATATCATCCATATGTGGTGCACAGCCAGTTCATTGTGAGTGCTGCTCCCAAGCTGGGTAAATGAGAAGGGAACAAACAGGAAGAGTGTACACCATAAACATTGTCAAATCTCCACCACACTGGGTACACAAGCCAGTGTGCTCTGAGTCCCAGTCCCAAACCCAGACAAATGAGTAGGGTTGTGGTAGGAAAGGCATCCAGCTATGGCTGCAGCTATCGATTATTTTAGTAAAAGAGTTTTCAACTGATTATTCTGGCAATTAATCAGATAAAAAGTAAAAAAGTAAGTCCCTTTGGCTGCTCCCTTGTTTGCAATCGGGGTCGCCAGCAAATCCAAGGTGGCTCTGCATGTTGACACTGGCAAAAGGTTTTACACCGGATGCCCTTCCTGACGCAACTCCACATTACATGGAGAAATGTGGCAGGGATGGGATTTGAACCTGGAGCCTTCTGAACTGAAACCAAGCACATTAACCACTTGGCCACCACCCCTGCTGAGTAATCAGATAAAAAGTACTTTGCATTTTTAAACATCAATAGTCCCGAGCTCTCCCTAAGCAATGACACAATGTCTCTGCACCAAAATCTTAGTAAATCAGAAGAGACACGCACATCCAAGATGTGTAAAAAAAAGGCGTACTGGATCAAAAAACAGAAAATACCAAAGCAAAAATCTGCACAACCTGAGTGCTCCCATGCAAAAAGCTTTATTTGGACACAAATAGCAAAATAGCTGCACCAAAATCTTGACATTTTGCTGAAATGGCAATGGAATGTGGTTTCTGTTTTGTTTTTTCCCCAACTTGTAAAATTTAACCTTTTTTTAAGGTTGGTGGACTGGCTCCCTGCGTTATTTTTTTAATCCCTCTTTCTCTGCAATTCAGCAGATGCATTTCAGCTGGAGGCTGAACATGCAAGCCTCACGGTCAGTTTATTATTATTATTATTATTATTATTATTATTATTATTTTATTTAAGTTACAGTGTTTGTGAAGCGTTGTGTATTGCCCAAAATGGCGAAAATTAAAAAGGGAAACACTCGATGTGAGTCTGAGCAAAACACAGAAGAAAGAGTGGACTTTTGCTGAGAGGATCTTTCAGAAACTGTTTGTCAGTGTAGCTGGGGACGGAGCTGTGACTTGCCCGGTCTGAGGGGAGTGCTGAGCCCCTCACGCTGGACTGAGAGAGAGACAGCAGCCGGCCGTCGGGTCAAGTCACTCCTCACGTAGAGCGGACCATGTGTTTTTTAATAATAGACAAACACACTGCTTCGCTTTAAATGCGCAGTCAGTCTATTTCAGACGATCAGCGTGGACCGTCTTTCTCTTAAAAGGCTTAATTTTACTCTGTGTCATGTTGGAAAGCGGCAGCTTTAGGCACTAATTTGATTATCGTTTACACGGTTTATGGGCATGCTCTAGTCTTCTTTTTTTTTCCTGAGGACGTTACAGCACCACACACAAGCCTGGCATATGTACTACAACTTTAAATGAAGCTTCGAGGAACAGAATTTGCCTCAAACATTTTTTGCAATTGAATTATTCAAGTAACTCAACTAATTGTTTCAGCCCTACATCCAGTATAAATTTTGCCAAACCAAACATGCAGATCACAAATTAAATTTATGTATCAAATTGTCAACGCCCCTGTTAACAATGACCACCACCACAATTGCTGTCTAACAGGGTGCCAGTGGAAATTGGGCTACTGTTGGGTGAGGAAGAGGAGAAGATGCCTGGAGGCAATGGGAAAGGAGGAAAGTCAGGGGTGTGGAAGCAACTGTCAGTATGACTGGTAAAGCGACAGTTAAGTGATATGATATAATGAAGAAAGACAGACATACTGTGTGTACAAGAGACCAAGTGAAAGGGAAGTCATGCCAAGAGTATTGGTGGTGGGTTCAAGCTGTTGTATCATGGTGTGGATAGGAGGAAAATGGGGTTTGGGGTCATTCTAGGTGGCGCGGGCCCCGCCTGCTGCGGCCTTCACCCACTTTACCTCAATTCGGATGATGGACTGCTTCAAGTTTAGTGCACATAAACAATGTCAAATGTATATGTGTTGTCTTTAATTCTGATGTGTGCAATTTTTATGGTAAACAAGTAATATTTGTGGCTTAATTGCTGTATCTTGTCTGAGGTAATTGGAGTGTAAACGTAATTTTGTTGTTGCACTCATGTAATGACAATGACAATAAATCTCAACTCTCATCTCATCTCTCATCTCTCTAAAAGAAGAACATATAAAGGGTGTCTTAAAACTGAAGATAGTGTCCCATAGGTTGATGAGAGTGAAGTTGGAAATTGAAGGGGTGATGATGAATGTCATCAGTGCATATGCCCCATAGGTTGGGAGATTAAGGAGAAAGAAGATTTCTGGAGTGAGTTAGATGAATTGGTAGAGTGGTGGATGAAAGGATGAAAGAGTGGTGATTGTAGCAGACTTCAATGGTGAAGGCAACAGAGGTGATGAGGAAGTAATGGGTAGACATGGTATCAAAGATGGGAGTGTGGAAGGGCAGATGATAGTAGATTTTGCAAAAAGGATAGAAACAGTTCAAGATAGACAAATGCCACCCCTGCCACCTGGTGGCATAGCTAGACAGCATCAGATGGTCATTTGTAGGATGACTTTGGAGTTGAAAAAAGGAAGAGAGTCAGAGCTGAATCAAGGATCAGATGGTGGAAGCTGAAGAAAGAAGACTCATGAGAAATTCAAGGAGGAGGTGAGACAGGTACTGAATGGATGTGCAGTAATTCTGGACAACTGCATAACTACTACAGATGTGGTGAGGGAGACAGCTAGGAAGGTACTGGTTGTAACATCCAGACTGAGGAAGGATGACAAAGCAACTTGGTCGTTCAATGAAGAAGCGCAGGAAAATATAAGGAGAAAGAAGGTGGCAATAAAGAATTGGGAAAGTTGGAGAGATCATCAAAGTAGACAGGAGTACAAGGAGATGTGGCAAAGGCTAAGGAAAGGGCAGATAGCAAGCTGTACATGAAGTTAGACACTAAGGAAAGAGATAAAGACATACAAATTATCAAGACAGAGGGCCCTAGTTGGCTAGGTTGTGCAACAGGTTTGGGTGAAAAATGTTTAGGAGAGATGGCAGTTTTTTTTACCTGGTTCTTCAATAAAATCTGTGAAAGTGAGAAGACATCTGAAGAGTGGAGAAAAGTCAGTGAGTGAGTGGTAGTCAATAAACACTGTGCCATCTAAAAAAAAAAAGAATAGAGAAGTGTACTGTTCTTATTTTTAAGAATAAAGGTGATATGCAGACCTGCAGTAACTACAGTGGCATAAAGTTGATCAGCCACAACACAAAGTCATGTGAAAGAATAGTGAAAGTTAAGCTCAGGAAAAGGTGGAGGTTTATGAGTAGCAATATGGTTTCATGCTGAGAAAGTGCACTACAGATGCAATGTTTGCTCTGAGAGTGACGATTGAGAAGTATAGGGAAGGGCAGAAGGAGTTACACTGTGTGTTTGTGGATTTAGAGAAACCTTTTGACAGAGTGCCACAAGACTTGTTATATTGTATAAAGAAGTCTGGAGTGGCAGAGAAGTATGTGGGGGTAGTGCAGGATATGTACAAGGACAGTGCACAGTAGGAATAACATGTATTCAAGGTGAAGGTGGAATTATACAATCCTGTCTCACGGCAAGTTGTGATACAGGAGCACGAAATGTACATTAATATATTGGTTTGTGATATTGTGATGAAAAGTGCCTTATTTTCATCATGGCAGCACAAATTCATTCTAATTCATTCCGTGATGGCTGCACAAAATTAAAAGTGAAGGGGGGGTTATGGTTAGGGTGGGGGGAAGTAGTAAGATTAGGTTATGGTTATGGTTAAGGTTAGGGTTGGGGGTTGGACTAGGGTTAGTAATATTGAGTTTAAAAAAGCCCCATCACAAAAATTGGACTCATTTTATGCCAGGAGCATGAAAAAAACAAAACAAAACATGAGACTGGGCTGAATTACATCAAGGATAGACTGAGCACTTTCTTGTTTAAGTAAAGAGCAGATTGAGATGAGCCTGGAGAGGTGAAGATACATTCTGGAGAGAAGGGGAATGAAAGTCAGCCGAAGCAAGATGAAGTATGTGTGTGAATGAAAGGGAGCCCAGTGGAATAGTACAGTTGCAAGGAGTAGAGGCGGTGAAGATTCGTGAATTGAAATACTTGGAGTCAACTATCCAAAGTCAGGGAGAGAGTATTAGGCAGGGTAGAGTGGGTAGAGAATGTTTCCAAGACAGTAGTGAGACCACCTACTGTTTTAGGGCTTAGAGGTGGTAGCACAAACACAAAGAGAGCTGGCAGAGCTGGAGGTGGCAGAGCTGAAGATGCTGAGATTTTCTTTGGGAGTGAGGAGAATAGAATAGGATGTTTTGGAGACAAAGTCAGGGATGTGAGGTTGCAGTGGTTTGGACATGTACAGGGAAATGACACAGGGTAAATAGGGAGAAGGATGCTGAGGGTGGTGCCAAAAGGTAGGAGGAGAAGAGGGGGGTCAAAGAGGAGGTTTATGTATGTGCTGAGGGAGGACATGCAGGTGGTTGGTGTGACAGAGGAAGATACAGAGGACAGGGTGACACTGAGATGAGAGTAGCTGCAAGAAGAAGATACAACAACATAATAGTGGTAAATCTGAGTGTCACCTTTTATTCTCTGTCAACAGGAGTGTGCACGTAGAAGGAGTGTGTAGTGCCATGGTAAGAAAGAGTTGCAAGAAAAAGATGCACAAATAATTTCTGCTGTGAAAAAGGACTTGCAGGGTGAGCATGCACACATATGCATGGAATCAGATTGAAAAGGAGATGCAATGCTGGATGTTGCGTGACAATTGGATTAACACCTTTGTCAATGTTGCATCCATTACTACCTGTTACTCCACAAGTGTGAAGAACACATTTAACAGTGTGCACAAGGCACACACATCATGAGGCACATGCGGCTGGACTTACAGATGGACCTCATCCATGCTATTTGAGCTACATTAGTTAGTACATTAGTACTGTGCACTGTGTTGTATTTGAAGTGGTCATTCTTTGTCTATTTTAAGGTCAAAATGTGTGGTTAATGTTTTGAATGTTTTTGTGTGTGAGAGTATGGGTTGTTGTTTTCATGAATTTTATGACAAATTTTTTTACTTTCTTATGATGGATGATAGGAATGATGGAAAATCAAAACCCTAAAGACTTGGGCTTTTGTTCTCCTGCAAATATAATGGCATTACCAGTCACCTCTATTCAAAAGTCCAAGTAGCCAGAGATGTGAATGTCACTGTCAAGTTAAGTGAATATCCCTCCAACTTCCACTCGTAGATACACTTAAGATGGCCAAGTACAAGAAGTCAGTGAAAACCTGTCCTGTGGAATGATCTTCCTGCAGAGATAAAACAGTCAGATTCTGTAGAGTCATTCAAGTCCAGAATAAAGACTTGTCTATTCTCCCTCTCATATGGCAATCATACCAGTGTAGTCTGGGATTATGTTTCCTCTCCTTTTATATCATATTATTAAGAATAGAACAGGTCTCAGCCTCACTATATCTAAATTCTGGGTCTGTTAATAAAGCACAGGCGTAGCTGTTGGCGACCACTTTATTGCTGATGCCAAGATCTGAGAGGTTGGCGTTGCTTCCAGAGTAATAGGCTAACATGGCACTGGCATTTGATGTCAGCTATCAGAAGTATCCAAGAGCTGAAACTAGAGAATGTACTAAGATGGACCATTTGTACTTTAATAACATACTCTATCCCATCTTTTGAAAAACCTTGTACCTGTTCAAATGGCCCAAGCAGTGGGTCACCCCTCTCAGAGGGCTAGGTAATGGTGCTTTTACACATAAGCAAGACGCATTACGAATGTCATTTTTCTGTCATTCGTGACACATTCCTGACATTCTTAACGTGACTTAACGCATCTGAATAGGTTTCTTAATAGCACGTGTTGGTGCGTGATATTCTTGATATTCGTGGAGCATGTTTTTTGGCTGTCAAAAAATCTTCCACGAATGTCACACACCACCCTCATTTCGCCTCACGTCGTGGAGGTCGCAACTGAGCGTATTGATCCATCTTGATAAGTATTGATCCTTAATAGAACGTGACAACGTTCGTAGTGGTTCCTGTGATGGTTCTTGGAGCCCAAACTGTCACATGTTATTATGAAGTGACACGGAAACTGTCAAGTTTTGACACGACTTGTAACGCAGCATCACATTTCAGTGCGCACCACGACAAATCAGTTTTCTGTCATGTGCGCACAATTAAACTCGGCTTCACAGTGTTCAGTTTGATGCAGTATGCCGAAGAGGAACAGTGACGCAAAGTCAGCCAAGTGTCGTTCCACAGTTACTGCTGAAGCTCCTCAGGATGCTCCTGCAGGTGTTGCACCTGCTGTTGTAACCGATGAACGGGAGAACGAGTCTGAGCAACCAGAGGAGCGAGAGGAGACTCACGTGTAGCCAAACATCTCTGCACCTCCTCCTCCCCTCCTCCGGAGGAAGAAGCGCGTGCACAATTAAACCCTGCTGCACCACATTCAGTTTGATTGCTGACACCAAGTCAGCTAACAGTCTCATTTCAGTGCTCTTCAGCGCTCTCCTGCAGGTGTTCCACCTGCTGCATGTGCCTGATGTTTGGGAAAATGCACGAGACGAGAGCCGCATGAAGCCACACATCTGGCTCTGTCCTCCTCCTCTCTGCGCCACTCCATGGCACAGAGCCCAACTACGCATGCAGTCACAAAGTTCTTAGAAAAACTGGAGCGATCTGAATTGGTTGGATGAATATGGGTGTGTGTGTGGAGACAATTCACCTCGTTCACAACGTGACAGAACTTAATGATGCGCTGTTATTCTTGACCGTGCGTAATGGTTCCTGATAATTCTCCAGCAACACGTGCCATTAATCGTAATGCGTTGTAACAGGTTGCAGCAGTTCCTGAGGACTCCTGACGCCTCTGCCCCGAATCATCACATTCGTGATCAGCGGCCAAGAATGTGTACTTCGTGACATTCGTGACTTCTTGTCGTTATGTGTAAACGCAGCATAAGGGTAGAACTTACTCATGTGAACTGGCTTGAGGCAGTGCTGTTGTGATTTGGTGCTATATAAATAAACTGAATTGAACTGAATCCTGGATCTTACTCTTGATCTAGGACAATCACAACTCTGATTCCTCTTTCAGCTTCTCAAATGCTGCAATCAGAGTATCCACTGATTCCACAGCAATCACACTGACATCAGGGTGAATGTGAGGCATTATTATAATGCACTTTAAGCGTCTGATGCCGATGGATAAAGCGCTATATAAATGCAGTCCATTTACCATTCACACTATCATCCGCAAAGTCAAGGTCAGTAAACCCTTTGTCACCATGCCTAAATTGCTGGTTTCAGGTGTTAGACAGATGTGTTGGACATGGAGGAACACAACACAGCCTGAGGTGATCCAGATCTATTACATAATAATGAAACAGTTCAAAGCAGATGTGTCTAGGGAAATTATTTCTTATTAATGCAGTTACACAGCTTTTAGTTTTCGCAGTTTGTTCTAACAATAGCGAAGAGGCAAAAGAGAGAACAGCGAGACCTGTGGAAATTGACAATTAAAGAAATTCAAACCTTCAGTCAGTATATTTATGCCTCTAAAGTTATGCTCAGTCGTCTACTTAACAGCCAGCGCAGCTCATTTTAAGTACTTTAAATATTTCATATCACCAAACTGCGGCAAACAACAGTGCTCTAAATTATGATGAAATTCAGGTGAATCTGTTTCATTGCTTCATTGAATCATTTTTATTTTGGCGAGTGGGAGCTGCAGCAGTGCTGTGTTTAATGGGCAAACAAAACAAATCCTTCTGTTTGAAGAAATTCCAACAGTTAACTCTGTCCAAACACAAAGCTGTACACATACTACATATTGAGAAAAACTGAGTGGGTTTCATGACAGCAGTGCAAACTGAAAAAAAAAGGGGGTTTTAATCATGTCCCAGCACATTTCAAATCAACTTTGTGGGAAAACAATTTAATAGCTGTCTTATTAATGTAATGAAGGATCACTTGTGATTACATAATCACGCTTATAATGCAGCTGGTGAAGGCATGCCTCTTTATTTTTCTTCAGTCAGTTTGCTTTTGAAACGCTTTCAGTATTTCTGATATGCCCAAATGCTTTTTGAACATTTCAGATACTCCATGAATATTTATTAAATGTGTCTGAACAAATATTATATTTCTACATTTTGTTTTGAATGCAGACTGCTGTTGATGTGATGTTTGCGGGCCAGAAACGTGACCCCATCCCACCACCACCAGTTGGTCCCTATGTGACCTCAGGTGTAGACTCCACCCCTGCCTTCTTCTGACAGCAGGATTCAAGATCATTATACCCCTTCACATTCAAGAAGGGGACCCAAGACTGTCCTAATATTTTGTACAACATTGCTATGGACTAAATGTTAAACAGTTTCTAGTCTCATGAGTCTCAATGGTGTTACTCTATTGGCAGTTAACATAACAATAATTCTTTCAATATTTAAAAGTTCCATAGTTGCAGATGACAGTCATTAAACATCTGATAGCCGTAGTCACTTTTGTGTCTTTTGATTCTTTCATTTGTCCAGCAATAGTCAATAAGCTGGTAAGCATAGACAGATCTAACTAGCAGTGCTAAATACTTCAAAGTCCCATGAAATCCACATCACAGCTATACTGTCAAGATTGCTAAACCAATGTTGCTTCCTCTCCAGGCCTTCGTGGAAAGTAGGATAAACTTGCACTGCTTTTTCGTAGACACATACAAAATCAAAGGTGAACATCAAGCATTACAAACAAAGTGACTAGAAATTCAGCTGACTAGAAAATAAAATGATGTTGGCGAAGCAATGCATTCTGGGCCAGTTTTTCCTACTATATGCAGTAAGAAGAACTGAAATGAAGTTGACCACACAAAACAAGAAATATTTTGGTTTCACACTGTTTGCAGTAAAACAGAAGTCAAGATAATTGCAAGGATCACTGTTGTTTTTTTTTGTTTGTTTTTGTTACTTTGAATTTTCCATACCATCCCACCTTTTTTTTTATTTGAGGTTGTAATGAAGTACAGATTTTCAGTACACTTTCTACCACTGGCTACAGCAGAATTAATATTACACATTATAGGATCTGGCATGATCCGCATACCTTCAAAAAATACAAAACCATTTCTGTACTGACATTTAAAATAGTCATCAGCTGAAAAAAACATTTTATTTAAATTCAGATGTGCAGTGAGGACTGCTGGGTAATATGTAAATTGATGTTCTTTAGTGTTAAGTCTGTAATTTATATCCATTTGACTGTCTCACTCCTCAGTACTCATGCACATTTGGCATAATTCTGCATGATTTTTTTGTTAATACACAAACATACAATACTGCTGTGCCAATGCATGACTTCATTATAATTTATGTACCCTCACTGTCAAGAGTTCCCAAATAATTTTTTATAAATGCTTCAAAGGAAATGGCATAGAAGTTTAGTCTTCTGGGAAAGGTGAAGATAATAAGGAAATAGGAAAACACTTCAACATGTAAATTAGATAACCTTCGATGAGGGTACCAAAAAGCTCTTCATGTGAACAGTTAAATTGCCCACTGGTGGCAATGTATAGAAATGAAAAACACTTTCATGATCATATGATAAATAAATGCTATATAGTACTATAAATGCCATATGTTTTGTTCCACATGCTAAGAAATTAAATTCTATACTTGCTTCATCTGGTTATGTCAACATGTCCCACATAACTTTTTTAAGGGAAACAAAATATACAATTCATTAAAAAAACCTGTAACAAATAAATGGGAATAGTTGACATAATTGGATGAATATAGCATTTCATTTCTTAAAGTGCACTAAAAAGATACTCACTGTAAATGGATCCATAGAAAAAAACATAATCCATACATATTTCACCAATTTTAATCGGTAATACACATAATTGCCATTATATTTTTCTAGGATTTTGAATCTGAACTACAGCAAATGCTGAAGGTGTGAAGAATGTGGACTGCAACCAGCCTTCATTAGGCCCAGCTGGCAATGTAGTGGCCATTTAATAATACCGTCATTACAACACCACCTATCAAAGAATGACATCTGACTTGACTGTGTGATTTTTGCATGATTTTGCTTGTTGGTTTTCTTAAATATTACATATTAACACCCGAGGCCACGTCATAAACGCAACTGTTCCTATGGTTTTTAATTAATTGCTATTTTGCAGTGCAGAAAAAACCCTCTTGGGTCCTGCCACTGGTAAAACAACTAGAATACTGCGCTCGTAGAGCACAAACCACCACCACTAGTTCCACTAATTCCACAAGTTGTTACCTTGGAAAAAACTTTCAAGGTCAAAGTCCTGTTAGAAGTGGCTGTTCATAAGATATAATATACGAGGTCTGTTAGAAAAGTATCGGACCTTTTTATTTTTTTCAAAAACCATATGGATTTGAATCATGTGTGATTGCATCAGCCAAGCTTGAACCTTCGTGCGCAGGCGTGAGTTTTTTCACGCCTGTCGGTTGCGTCATTCGCCTGTGAGCAGGTTTTGAGTGAGCACTGGTCCACCCCTCTCGTCGTTAAGGAAATAGCGGAATGATTTGGAGCTTTGCTGCATCAATTTTTTCCAGAAACTGTGAGAGACCTCCAGGTGGACACCATTTGGAAAATTAATATGGCTTTCAGGGACGATTTTATGGGGATTACACAGATTAAGGAGTGCTCCAGCCGGTTTGAAAGCGCGGCGCGCTCCGAGCGCTGATCGACAGGCTGACATCCCTCTGAAACAACCAGATCATTTCCAATGTGAAGGCTTTGTTGATCCGGGACGTTGTCTGACTTTCACAAAAAGGCAGAAGGCGTGGACATCAGCACTTTTTCGGCACATTCCACTGTTACAGGAGTTTTTTTCATGGAAAAAGAAGCGGGGGATTGCCCCACCGTGCCGCTCATGGTGCGGGACAAAACCACCTCCGTGTTGGTCTCTCAGGACAGCTTTCAGGTGGCTTTCAGACGGCTTCCGGTTGCTTTTCAGTTGTGTGAATATCCGAGAAATTGAGCAT
This sequence comes from Thalassophryne amazonica, assembly GCF_902500255.1. NCBI lineage: Eukaryota > Metazoa > Chordata > Actinopteri > Batrachoidiformes > Batrachoididae > Thalassophryne > Thalassophryne amazonica. Next base: position 112,057,543 of record NC_047106.1, read on the forward strand.
GAGCTGGACATGCCCCAACATGTCCTGTGAGGCTTCATCACGGCGTTGCTTTGCGCACATCACGGCTCCGCATGTCTGTCTCAATGTGCCGAAAAAGTACTGATGTCCACGTTTTTCGCAATTCCTGTGCTAGTCAGACGACGTCCTGGATAAAACACAGCGTCCAGTTTGGAAATTAACAGCACATTCCACTGTTACAGGAGTTTTTATGATGGAAAGAGGAGCGTAGGAATCCCGTGTGTCGCGGTGGAGCCGCATGGCGCAAAGCAACGCCGTGATGAAGCCTCACAGGACATGTTGGGGCATGTCCAGCTCATGCTCAATTTCTCGGATATTTACACAACTGAAAAGCAACCAGAAGCCATCTGAAAGCCACCTGAAAGCCGTCCTGAGAGACCAACACGGAGGTAGTTTTGTCACGCGCCATGAACGGCACGGTGGCGCATTCATCCGCTTCTTTTTCCATGAAAAAAACTCCTGTAACAGTGGAATGTGCCGAAAAAGTGCTGATGTCCACGCCTTCTGCCTTTTTGTGACAGTCAGACAACGTCCCGGATCAACAAAGCCTTCTTGTTGGAAATGATCTGGTTGTTTCAGCGGGGTGTCAGCCTGTCGATCGGCGCTCGGAGCGCGCCGCGCTCTCAGACGCTGTGGGCAGTCTTTAAACCAGCTGGAGCACTCCTTAATCTGTGTAATCCCCATAAAATCGTCCCTGAAAGCCATATTAATTTGATGCAGCAAAGCTCCAAATCATTCCGCCATTTCCTTAACGACAAGAGGGGTGGACCAGTGCTCACTCAAAGCCTGCTCACAGGCGAATGACACAACCGACAGGCGTGAAAAAACTCACGCATGCGCACGAAGGTTCAAGCTTGGCTGATGCAATCACACGTGATTCAAATTCATATGGTTTTTGAAAAAAATAAAAAGGTCCGATACTTTTCTAACAGACCTCGTAATATGAGCAAAGTGTTGGCACCAAAGGCACTGGCGCAAACTTGTTCATGGTACAGGGAGGCCCAAAGAGGAAATGCCAAATCTTAAGTCCACAGTGAACCAGGAAAGGTCAAATATTGGACACTTCCTGGACCAACAGTACATGAGATTAACCTGTTTTTCAGTACGTTGTTTATGCTGTGGTATGTTCATCTGTGACATTTTTGTGTAACTTTTTGTTTGTCTCAATTTCAAAAAATAATTGAATAAATAAATAAATAAAAAAAGACAAAAAGACGATCTCGTGTGAATAGATGAGATCTCACAGGAAAGTCGACACTGAAACTGGACATGTCAAATGTTGAACATTTCCTGGACCAACAGTGCAGGAGATTAAACTGTTTTTCAGTGCATTGTTTTTGCGGTTGGATGTTTATCCTATGTAATGGCCCCTTCACACATAACACAACTGAGGGAGAATGGCACCCAAAGGAGAAGATGACTGGTACTCACGGAAAATCGGCGCTGTACTCGAATGCCTGGTACAGCAGTCACCACATCCATTCAGGCACTGCACACAGACTCTAAAGTCGTGTGCCGCTCACACCGGAAACCCATTTGAATGGCAGGCACGTTGAAGTTGCACTGCCATGTGATCATGCTCGCAGCATTCTCACGGCATGTTGCATGCAGGTCGGACATATCGTGCTGCGGCTGAGCAGCTGCATGAAATCACTGGCCATGTCAAACCATGGCCGAATGACGTGATTGAGGCTGCCTTCACGCCACAGACCGAAAGTGGGTGAATGCCATGCAAGTGGCCATTCAACCCATTCTTGGCTGGAGTCGTCCAGAGTCCAGGTGCCAACCATGAACATCCAACATCTCTCTTGGGGCAGTTAGAAAAGGTGGTGCCATTCGTGTTGCCAGCACAAAAATAGAAAGCAGTCGACCACTTTCGAGCTGGATGTGTGAATGGACCCGGATTTTCAAAGTGTCCACAAGTGTGAAGTGTCCCCCCTCCCTCCCCCTCCAACAACACATATGGTGTGCAAGTGTCCTCCCCCACCACACAGATGAAATGGTGTGTGAGTGTGTGTTTCCCCAGTAACACTGTCAGTATGTCACGTGTCTCCCCTCCACCCCCAAACCACAATCCAACATTGTGGAGGTTCGGCTGCAGTGGAAAATGCTCCAACACGGCCAGAGTGCAGTGCGATCACTGTCCAACGCAGTGTGCACATCTGGTCGGCCTGTCATGTCCATGATGGACGTCATGTAACCTATTCCCTCTCATTACACAAAATAGGACATTAGGATCATTGCAGCTGTAGTAGCACACATGCAGGTGCATCCAGCTCTGCGCCCACACAAGTTGATGCATATGAGGCTCGCATGCACAGCTGACCAGCATGTCAGAGCTGTGGACCGCCCATCATGTCACATTCTGCATGTCCCTCTTGAGGTGGGATCATCACGCAGCAGTGCACACATACCCGCACTGCAGAGTTAAAAATAAAAATGCTCAGTCCATGGCCAGCACAGCCATCAAGCAGGCAGCCACGTGACACGCGGTCGCAACATCGGGCTTTGAATGACAGCCAGCCGTGAGCCCAAGGGGGACTGTTGCTCAGATCATGTCAGTGCAGACTCACCGACGCTGTCAGATAACATGCATGTTGTTGATTAATCTCCACATGCCTATTTCATGATCATTCAATCATGTCAGTTCGGTAATCCTTTGGTCCATGTACAGAGGAACAGGGAACAGAGGAATGATCATTCTTGTATTGTCTGCTGTTTACACCAGGAATTAAATATTTTACCAGAAAAAAACACAGTCCATTTGATCAGTCATTTTCAGCACAGACCGTCACATCATCAAGCATCAATTACACATCATAAGAATAATAAGGGAACTTTATTAATCCCAAAGGAAATAGTTTTGCCAGAGTGCTGAAACAGTCACAGTAAATTTTTTTTCTTTTTCTTTATTTTATAGCAGTGAGAAAAGAATCATTACCAGATTGTCTTACATTTCAACAGTACATTAATTGTTCTCATTGTTTTCATGTTCTGTGCGCTCTCATTTATTTGTCCTTAGGCATTTTCATTGATTTAAGTACATTTACACATGTAATTCCTTCCGTTGCTGTATGAGCACGGTGTGGTCTCACACATCTGACGTGGTCACAATGTGTTCATGCGCACGCACACCGTTGCTGTGGGATCATTCACACCTGTCCGACTGTGTGTCCCTCCCGACAGTGGCTGGAATTTTTTGCAGCTCGCCAATTCTTTTTTTTGCCCTTTTTCAGCCAGTTTGTGCTTATTTCACCCAACTTTGTGTTGTGTGAAGGGGCTCTTAGGTTTTTGTGTAACTTTTTGTTTGTTTCATTTAAAAAAATAAAATTAAATAAAAGACAAAGAAGAGATCTCGTGTAAATAGATTAATTCTCGCAGGAATTCAGTGGAAAGTCAACACTGAAACTGAAGCCGGACATGTCAAATGTTGAACACTTCCTGGACCAACAATACAGGAGATTAAACGGTTTTTCAGTATGTTGTTGTTTTTGCTGTGGTATGTTTACTCGCTGTAAGGTTTTTGTGTAACTTTTGTTTGTCTCAATAAAAAAAAAAAAAATTTTAAATAATTAAAAAAAAAGACAGAGTAGATCTCGTGTGAATAGGGGAGATCTCACAGGAATTCAGTGGAAAGCCAACACTGATATTGGACATGCCAAAAGTTCAGTCGACACTGAAACTGGAAATGTGTAACTTTTTGTTTTGAAAAAAACAGTACAGGAGATTAACCTGTTTCTCAGTATGCTGTTTTTGCTGTGGTTTGTTCATCCTATGGAAGGTTTTGGTGTAATTTTTTTGTTTGTCTCATTTAAGAAAAATGAAAAGAAAAAGAATACGAGGGCTGTCCATAAAGTATAGGTCCTTTTTATTTTTTTCAAAAACTATATGGAATTCATTCATATGTTTTTACGTCAGACATGCTTGAACCCTCGTGCGCATGCGTGAGTTTTTCCACGCCTGTCGGTGACGTCATTCGCCTGTGAGCACTCCTTGTGGGAGGAGTCGTCCAGCCCCTCGTCGGAATTCCTTTGTCTGAGAAGTTGCTGAGAGACTGGCGCTTTGTTTGATCAAAATTTTTTCTAAACCTGTGAGACACATCGAAGTGGACATGGTTCGAAAAATTAAGCTGGTTTTCGGTAAAAATTTTAACAGCTGATGAGAGATTTTGAGGTGATACTGTCGCTTTAAGGACTTCCCACGGTGCGAGACGTCGTGCAGCGCTCTCAGGCGCCGTCGTCAGCCTGTTTCAAGGTTAAAACCTCCACATTTCAGGCTCTATTGATCCAGGACGTCGTGAGAGAACAAAGAAGTTTCAGAAGAAGTCGGTTTCAGCATTTTATCTGGATATTCCACTGTTAAAGGAGATTTTTTTAATGAAAGACGTGCGGGCGGATTGCAGCGTCGGCTCGCAGCCGCCGCAACGCTCCACCACAGGAAAAACACCTCTGTTGGAAGCCTTAAGGACAAGTTGGAACATGTCCAGCTGTTAAACAATTTCTCATATACTCACTCCACTGAAAGCCATCAAAAGCCGCCTGGATTTTACAAATGGTTATCAACACGGAGGTGTTTTTCCTGTGCTGCCGCACCGCGTCGGCTGCGTCCCGACGCGCGGACCCGTCTGCACGTCTTTCATTAAAAAAATCTCCTTTAACAGTGGAATATCCGGATAAAATGCTGAAACCGACTTCTTCTGAAACTTCTCTGTTCTCTCACGACGTCCTGGATCAATAGAGCCTGAAATGTGGAGGTTTAAAGCTTGAAACAGGCTGACGACGGTGCCTGAGAGCGCTGCGCGACGTCTCGCACCGTTGGAAGTCCTTAAAGCGACAGTGTCACCTCAAAATCTCTCATCAGCTGTTAAAATGTTTACCGAAAACCAGCTTAATTTTTCGAACCATGTCCACTTCGATGTGTCTCACAGGTTTAGAAAAAATTTTGATCAAACAAAGCACCAGTCTCTCAGCAACTTCTCAGACAAAGGAATTCCGACGAGGGGCTGGACGACTCCTCCCACAAGGAGTGCTCACAGACGAATGACATCACCGACAGGCGTGGAAAAACTCACGCATGCGCACGAGGGTTCAAGCATGTCTGACGTAAAAACATATGAATGAAATCCATATAGTTTTTGAAAAAAATAAAAAGGACCTATACTTTATGGACAGACCTCGTAGAGTGGTGTTGTTCACTCCGTTTACGTCAAGGCCACACCGAGTTGTGATTGAATAACAGCCTTTGTTCGCTGTCACTCTCACTGATTCCCACTGCGGTTGCAGGCTGTTCTCAGTGGGGTCTCCATGGTCGGAAAAAAGTCGGTCACCATCACTCTCCATCACCCCCATCACTCTCCTACAGTTGTGCGAGTGTACTGAACTGTGTAAAACACATGCACAAGTTGTGTGACCAGTTAACAGATACAACCCCAATTCCAATGAAGTTGGGACATTGTGTAAAATGTAAACAAAAACAGAATACAATGATTTGCAAATCCTCTTTAACCTATATTCAGTTGAATACACCACAAAGACAAGATATTTAATGTTCAATCTGATAAACTTTATTGTTTTTGTGCAAATATTTGCTCATTTTGAAATGGCTGCCTACAACACGTTTCAAAAAAGCTGGGACAGTGGTATGTTTACCACTGTGTTACATCACCCTTCCTTTTAACAACACTCAATAAGCATTTGGGAACTGAGGACACTAATTGTTGAAGCTTTGTAGGTGGAATTCTTTCCCATTTCTTGCTTGATGTATGACTTCAGTTGTTCAACAGTCCGGGGTCTCCGTTGTCGTATTTTGTGCTTCATAATGCGCCACACATTTTCAATGGGTGACAGGTCTGGACTACAGGTAGGCTAGTCTAGTACCTGCACTCTTTTACTAGGAACCCACATTGTTGTAACATGTGCAGAATGTGGCTTAGCACTGTCTTTCTGAAACAAGCAGGGACATCCCTGAAAAAGACGTTGCTTGGATGGCAGCATGTGTTGCTCCAAAACCTGGATGTACCTTTCAGCATTGATGGTGCCATCACAGATGTGTAAGTTACCCATGCCATGGGCACTAACACCCCCCCATACCATCACAGATGCTGGCTTTTGAACTTTGCGCTGTAACAATCTGGATGGTCTTTTTCCTCTTTTGTCCAGAATACACGACATCCATGATTTCCAATAACAAAATGAAATGTGGACTCATCAGACCATAACACACTTTTCCACTTTGCGTCTGTCCATTTCAAATGAGCTCGTGCCCAGAGAAGGCGGCGGCTTTCTGGATGTTGTTGATGTATGGCTTTCGCTTTGCATGGTAGAGTTTTAACTTGCACTTGTAGATGTAGCGATGAACTGTGTTAACTGAAAATGGTTTTCTGAAATGTTCCTGAGCCCATGCGGTAAGAATCTTTGCACAAGGATGTCGGTTTTTAATGCAGTGCCGCCTGAGCGATCAAAGGTTACGAGCATTCAGTGTTGGTTTTTGGTCTTGCTGCTTACGTGTAGAAAGTTCTCAAGATTCTCTGAATCTTCTGATTATATTATGGACTGTAGATGATGGAATCTCTAAATTCCTTGCAATTGAATGTTGAGAAACATTGCTCTTAAACTGTTGGACTATTTTTTTCACGCAGTTGTTCACAAAGTGGTGATCCTCACCCCATCTTTCCTCGTGAATGGCTGAGCCTTTTGGGGACGCTCCTTTTATACCCAATCACGACACTCACTGGTTTCCAATTAACATGTTCACCTGTGGAATGTTCCAAACAGGTGTTCTTTGAGCATTCATCAGCTTTCCCAGTCTTTTGCCTCAACTTTTTTGAAAGGTGTTGCAGGCATCCATTTCAAAATGAGCAAATATTTGCACAAAAACAAAAAAAGTTTATCAGTTTGAACATTAAATATCTTGTCTTTGTGGTGTATTCAATTGAATATAGGCTGAAGAGGATTTGGAAATCATTGTAATCTGTTATTATTTACCTTTCACACAACGTCCCAACTTCATTGGAATTGGGGTTGTACATGGGTCTCATCTCACTCTCAACTTGATCCTGTGGGTTGTAAGAGACTCTCAGTTGACTGTGCATGGGGTTGCATCAATGATCGCGGATATTTTCACTCACACAATTCAGTCACAATGCGAGCTTGGTGTAAACCAAAACAATGGATCACAGCAGAGATCAGCCAAGACTTGTGAGAGTTGACAAAATGTTATGATCTTGTCGGTCTTGTAGGTCTCAGTCCAGTGTAAAAGGGGGCAATACTCTTAAAAAAAAAAAGACAAATGCAGATCCCTGGGATGCACCATTTGCAAGATCATCAACAGCATGATAAAACTGCACACCTTTGAGACATTAAGTCAGAATCTAATAAAAAATTGATGATTTTAAAATTCTCAATCCACAGCTTGATGCAGCAGCTCAGCGAGACCCACAATCAGAGCTGAAAATTGTTGTCCAGTAAATGGCTGCCTGTCACACGGGTCTCCACAGCAATATTGATATTATTGTTCAGTATAGCATTCATGTGGTCTTCATGCCAAAACCAAAACAACAGCCTTTTCAAAGGCAGTGAAATGAATTAGATTAATGCTCATGCTTCCAAGGACGATGACTGAAATTCATAAGCACTCCCTCTAAAGGCATTCAATCAAGTACCAAACTAAGCAAACTGCTTTCAAGTTCATGTCTGTTTAAAAGAAAGATTCAAAAATTCCATTCTCTCTGCATTCTGACCCTATGAGTATATGGAACAGTACAGAGACTTTACTTTCAAATTTAAATGATTGGCTTGTTAGTAGAGACACTGCAAGTATAGGAAAGCTGTGAATTAATATTCCATAATGTAAGTCAGTGGAATGCAGAAGCTCTCTTTGAAGCATATCTTGCAAACAACATAATCTATTCTGTGCCGTTTAAATAACGCAAGGTCTGAAAAGTCACATTCTGGTTAGTGGTTGGCGATATTATGCAGGATACCCAGAATACTAATGCATGCAAACGCATTCTCTTAGTCTGTGGCAATTCGGTGATGCTAATTGCTTATTTATTTCTGGTGCATGAGAGAACAGAGGATGTGTGCATGAAGAAATCATAGAGCCACATATAGATAAACACATTCACACAGACAGTCATTTTAAAGTTTCCAATTGACTGAACCTGCATGTCTTTGAAATCGGGTGAAAGCTGAAGCACCTGGAGGGAAACCATATAGACCCGGGCAGAACAAGGACCAGGTGGGATGTGATCCAAGGACATGCTTGCTGCAAGGCAAACTCCACACACAAAGGACCAGGTGGGATGTGATGCAAGAACCTTCTTGCTGTGAGGCAACAGTGCAAACCATTAAGCCACTGCGCTGTCTTGGTTTGAAGAAAAACATTCAAAAGTATCTATGGTAAAGATGTCACAATTCAATCAAGGCAATCTAAATTTGGTTCAATCAAGGCATTTTTCTGATTGATTGGTTTCAGATAAATTCAACACGATTCACCAAATCAGTGTACATTCCATTTGTTTTTTGATTCATAAGCACAGTGCCAGCAGGTCAAGCAGGCAGCACTTTGTCATAAGTGCCGAGGTGCATGTTTCATTTATGCTTTCCTTCACTTCCAATATGCAGCAAGTCTGTTTTATTTACACAAATTATCATCATTATCATCATTTCACTCTCCTTTGCTATGAGTATGCACAGAGTCTTTATCTGATGAATAGCACATGAAAGTTGCTTCTTAATGGCCAATCAGGTAGCACTTTCCACATAAATAAAAGAGTGTCTCTCATTATCTTGTTTGCATTTTCATCCTCCTAACAGGTACTATACCGATGAGGAGCCAAAGAGGCGAGTGGTTCCCCCTTTGAATACAAGGTCCAATTCTGAAAACATATTTACCATTCAGTCATTACTTTGAGAGTTCTAGTTTTACCACTACAATGCTGTATGAACTATATTTTAAAAAGGTGCTATTTTGTAAAAGATAAATACATTAATAAGGGCAGCATGTAGCACTATTGTCTCATAGTGAGAAGGTCCATAGTTTGAATCTGATCTGTGTGGAGTTTGTATGTTCTATCCATGTTTGGGCGGGTGCCTTGTGAGTGCTACGACTTCCTCTCACTTTCAAAGACATGCATGTTAGCTGAATTGGAAACTCTGAACTATAGGTGTAGTTGGGAGAGTGACTGTGTTTGTGTGTCTACATGAGTGTTGGACCTGTGATAGACTGGTGGCCTGTCTAGCATGTATCCTGCCTACTGCCCAATGACTACTGGCATAGCCCCCCCGACAAAACTGACAAAATTTAGTTTCCTGAAATCCAAGCATTATAATGTTGGTTTATTTTTTTAATGTATTGTAAAATTATTGCTCAGTTTAATCAAGAGAACATATTTATCTGGGGGGAATTCCAAAATTAATATTTTCTTTTTGTTTTTAAATGCCATCTGCAGGAGGATGTGCATGTGCGCATGCATGAGCTTTTGAAGTTACCTTGATGCAATGCGTGATGCTGATGTCTGTAAAATGTCTTTAAAATCACTCCAGAGGTGTTATCAGGTTACAAACACAGTGTTTACATTTTAGAAGTGTTCATATCTAGCGAGCTTTTACATAATATATGAGAAACATCTTAGATTTACACATAAACACTGCGGTTTCTGAACATTTTCTGCAGTGTTGGAGGAGGAGCCAGAGTGAGAGGAGCCAGCATACATCACTGTAACTCTCTACTCTGATTGGCTGCCACCGTGTGCTTCCCATAATGCTTTGCACAAGTCTAGGGAAGCCTCCCACATGATCTATGATATCACTGTCATACACTGTATTGGTCTGAACTGTCACTGCCGTAAGTAGTTCAAGGCTGTCTGTTCTTTTGAAAATTTGCCCTTCAGGAGAACTTTTTATGATTTTTTTCTGGACAACACCAATTATGATTGTATTGGTAATGTCATATTATCAATCACCATACTTATAGGCTAATAAGTATAATTGTAGTGTACCAATGAAAATTGTTTGCCTTAAATCTTAAAAAGCTCAGTAGCTCTATATTTTTAAGGACCAGCTTGACAGAGCTGTTAACCCTCTGGGGTCTGAGGGCATTTTTTGGACAGTTCACTCGCCTGGCATAAATGTTTTGTTATTGCTGTTAACAGCTCTCCCTGCATCCCACAATCAAGTTTTATGTCTCTTTTTTTCAGGACAACGTGTGCTTTCAGAATCTATATGTTTTTGTTGTGTTTTATAAGTGTAATAAAGGTTTACAATCAAAAATAGGCAAGGAAAAAATAAAGCAAAAAAGAATTTTACACACACATTTATTCAAAACACACAGCAAACTATAATAAACAACTGTTTTGACACTTTATAAAGGTAATTTGAGGTCTTGTGTGAAAGACTGAACAACAAAAAGGTTCAAACAATAAACACAAATGCACATTTTGAACAATATATACAAAATGGCCTATGCGTTTTGTTGTCCATTGATATGGTAAACAGTGGTTTACGCAGAGAAAGCAACAGAGTTATCTAGTAACATTCACATGCAAACTGGCACAGGGCACACTGAGTATGTACTCATTGGAGCACCCAGGGGGCTATTCAAACGGGCCAACTAGTAACATATCACTCCTGAAAACGATCTTTGGCTTTTCATGTGATGTAAATCTGCCCTACAATTGGATTTTGGAAAACCATGTGACGGTGAACTAATTCCAATTGGACACTCACATTGCGCACGTCATCACACAGCTATGAGGAGTACAAGGAGTTTTTTTTTTTTTTTTGCTGAAAAGTTAAGTTTCTATCTCATATGATTCAAAAGTCATTTATAATTTAGTAAAGCTTGGTCTTAGCCATCGTATATGACGGCGTCGGCCCCAGAGGGTTAAATTGTCAAACTTATACATTGGATGAACTTTAATGTATTTGTATTGTGCTCTGTGCAAGTTTGAAAATACACTAAATCAAAACTGAGACAAGGAAAGAGAGCAGACACAGACAGCATGAAGAAGTTGGAAACCCTAAATGTTGACAAAAATGCATTCCCAGACATTTTCAACCTGAAATTATAAGCACGCTGGAAAGAAAAAATGTATTGAAAGTGAATGTTTACACAAATACACGAGGCTGCCATCAGTTATATACTGGCCCATGAGGAAGCCCGCTCATATCTGATTCTTTTCACCACCAGACACCATTGCCAAAGCCTTAAAAACATTGACAAAAGAGATTTCATTCATGTGATTTATTGCAATAAATTCTGAAAAGTCATATCTGTCACCCAAAACCAACATTTGTGCTCAAAGTGTGAGTTAAGGCCTGATTTAGTCCAATTTAGTCTTTCACAGTATCCACCATGCCAAGGCAGCACAGTGGATTAGTGGTTACCTCACAGCGAGAAGGTCCCAGGTTTGCGTCTTTCACCCCCTGCTTATCTCCCTTTATATAGCAACCCTTGGGCACATACTGAAAAGCTGTGGGACTACTATTCACTGCTACACTGATACTTAAGGTGCACTGACACTTGCACGACTTTGATTCGCACACTTGCAGGCACATCATCATGACGATCCCACCCGCTGGGTTCCCAACTGGACACTGCGCTTTGTTCCACTGGCTGCCATGTGTGCTATACGTGCGCTGGACACTGCATATATAAAATAATTATTTCATAGTGCATTAATCATTTTCTCTTCGAGTTGGCTGTTGAAAACACCTCTAATCGCTTCTGGAATTACAGAGGAGAGCTTCAGCTGCTGCTTTCTCACGCATGCACTTAATGAGGTGGAGAACATATTTGGAGCCATCTATAAAGGTAATTATTTTTAATGTTTATATTGTAATAGCTTGGTAATAAACAGTTGCATGTTCATCTCTTCTTGTGAAAAGCTGTAAAAGTATGTTTATGATAGATTTAACATCTTGTTATAATTGTTCAGATGAGCTGCACACTGATGCGGTGCACTGACACAATCACTCGCACTCACATGCTGCGTTTTTAAATTGTTTGCATAATGTTCCTGTGAAGTTCACGTAATTAATGCGTGACGGAGATTTTGAACATTTCAAAATTTAATTTCACACTTGCACAAAGCTGCGCACAGTTTACCGTTGTTTACAATGAGTTTGAGATGAGTTTATTCTTGTGAACGGCAGCGTATGTGCAAGTGCGCGGATCAAAGTCGTGCAAGTGTCAGGGGGCCTTTTGTTGTACATGTCGATAACTACTGGTAATCTCATACATATCAATACTTTATAGGATTGGTTTGCGTCAGTGAAAGCCTGGATGTCTCCTTGGTCCAGCGAGACACACACACTCACCATTTTGACCAACTAGCGCTTAACCTATACTCATGTGTCATACATCACACTGACAAAGTGAGGAACCTTGGGGTGATTTGAACCCACATTGTTTTTTGACCTACAGAAATCACTAGAACTGCTTTCTTCCACCTTCATAACATAGGAAAGATTTGTCCCATCCTGTCTATGGCTGATGCAGAGGCTCTGATCCATGCATTTGTCTCTTATAGACTGGATTATTGCAATGTCCTATTCTCTGGTTTTATGCAGTCTGGCAGTAGGGGTCTCCAATTGGTTCAAAATGCTGCTGCCAGAATTGTGACAAGAAGCAAAAAATTACACCACATTACATCGATTTGGGCCTCCCTTCATTGGCCTCCAGTCTCTATGAGGTCTAATTTTAAAGTACTGTTATTGAATTATAAAACTTAATCATGGATTAGTGCCTCCCTACCTACTTACCTACTTGACCTAATTACACCCTATGTACACCATGCTCTGCATTCTCAAATTTTAACCTTTGTGTCCCAAGGGTTAAAAAAAAGTTGGCAGGCCACAGGGTCGTCTGTTATTGTGTGCCTGTCTTGTGGAATGATCTCCCTACAGAGATAAAACTGTCAGATTCCGTAGAGACAATTAAGCCCAGACTAAACATGCATCTATTCCCCCTCTCGTATGGCTAACATGCCAGTGTGGTATGGAACTATGCTTCTTCTCCTTTTTATTCATATTATTAGTAACAGAATATGTCTCAGCCTCACTACATCTAAATTCTGTGTCTGTTAATGAAGCAAAGGGCCAGCTGCCGGTGACCATCTTCATAATGTCTTTTGCTTCCATGTTGATTTGCCATGTTGATTTTTCCCTCTGTCTGAGGCACTGGTGAGACCTTCAACGGATGCTGGCCCTGCACCCCAGGGCACCGGACTGACCTCAGGATACTCTACCTATTCAAGGAGGAAGCAACTAAGTACCAGGATGGATAGCCTTTTAGCTCAATAATGGACTGTGTTTTTGTTGCTCTTCTGTTTTTTTCTGTTTCTTCTACTGTTTGTAAAAAAAAAAAAAAGGTAAAAAATTTGTATGTGAGTCTGGTCTGCTTGAGGTTTCTTCGTCATTATCATCAGAGGGAGTTTTTCCTTACCACTGTGCTTGCTCAGGGAGGTTAGTAAGGTTGGACCTTAGCCGTGTTTAAGCGCCTTGAGGCAGCATTGTTGTGTTTGGTGCTATATAAATAAATTGAATTGAACTGAATTTCTTGGCCTATGTGGCTGAAAGACTCCATATTAGAGGTTAATGGAGCAGTGTTTGGATGCTGATATATTTGCTGGAAAACTAAACCTCAAGTCTTTGTTCTTTGTGGAGGTGATGGTCAAGTGGTTAAGGCAGTGGGTTAGTGACCAGCCACACCAGAAAATCAGAAAGTACCCTTGGACAAGGTCCTTAATACCCCAGTTGCTCCAAGTTGTCATAAGCACATATGGCACTCTAACATGGATGAATGTGAGGTATCACTGCAAAGTGCTATACAGATGCAGTGCCTTTACTATTTCATTGTCGTCGTGCTTCCACTGTTACTGTATGGTTGCAAAATTGGAAAGTAACGTGTGACCTCTGAAAACAATGGGTCAACTTTGGTACAAAGTATCTCCAGAGAATCCTTATGTAGTCCTGCAATGACTTTGTGTCAAATAACTGGTTATTTTGGAAGTAGTAGATGAGATGCATTGCTTGCAATGTTAGAGAACGTCTCCTATGACACTCTTGTTATGTGGCACACTTTCTTGGGTTGTGATCCAGCATGCAAATAGCTCAGTGCTGAAGATGTAAACAACTGGAAAAAGCCAAAAAAAAAAAATGCTCACGTCACACCTGGCAATGGGAGATTGATGGCTGCTTTTGAGAGGTGAAGATAGACTGGGAGTCTCTGCGGGTGGTTGCCAATCAAGACCAAGGGAGCTTCTTTAATGTACTGGATGCAGCAAAACTCAGCAACAGGGCACTGCTCCCAGAGCCTTTCTGAGTTTCATCCTGCACTCTTCTTGTAGTGCTCAATACATTGCTCACTCACAGTCATTCACTCACCATTCACTTCATGTTTCCAACCATTCATCCATCTTCTAAACCCACTTATTCCTGTTAAGGGTCATCTGGGAGGGATTAGAGCCTATGCCAGTGGTCATTGTGTGATACAGGTCACCAGTCAATACATCATGTTTCCTGTTATCTGCTTATGAAAACCACAATGTAAATAAACACCATTATTAGAAGCTGTGTTTCTGTGTTCTCCTCAGTAACATTAGTATAGACTGTAAATATGTTTTAATATTTGTTGTTATTGGCCAAATAAATCATACATTTCAAGAAATTGACTTTTTCCTCTTGATTTATGAATATTGTCAAACATAATTATCTCAATTTTTCTTCACCCCACCAAAAATTTAATCTCATGCAAGTACCATATGAATGAACATAAAATATAGTACTTCATTCAAAGGAAGACTTTTTGAAGATTTCACTCCCCCCGCCCCCATCAAAAATAGCCCCTCTTTGGATGATTACTCATTAGTAACTCAGTAAACAAAGTAAACATATTTATGTAATTGATCATTTAATTAAACAAAACACACATGCTTGATTACTACCACTGTGCAGAATCCAAATACAGTAGTAGGTCAATAGATCCTTTCAAGCCATGTCAAAAAGGCTAAAAAAGTCTCAACAGACAAGGCATTATGACACAAAGCACAACCAACGTGAGACGAGACTTTTTTTAATTTGACATTATTTTTGCCTGATGATGGCCTTTGGCCGAAACGTTGCTTGATTAAATTTACCTTTGTGTTGCAAGTGAGGCAGTGTGTGAGAGTTTTTTGTTTTCTAATTTGACGTTATTGAAATGGGAGTCAGGTATACAAAGACTTCTCTAAGACTACTGCTCTGATGTTAACCGCATTAAAGCCATTGCCTCCACATGCAGAAAACCTGGACCTGTGAAGAATTTTCATAAAGGTGATTGTCCTGCAACTGGATCAGGCTAAAGTGATAACCACCAATGGCTACTTTTGAGAAATAGGGATGGACTGTTCTTTGGAGTTGCGGATATGGGAACACACAGTACATGCTCCTGGACGTAACCTGGCAAACAAAAGGAAATAAGTTCTACTCTACTCAGGTGTCTTGAGATGTGTGTTGATCCAAAAAGCTCAAAAAGGTCCACATGAAATCATCAGCAGTGACTGGTGAAATTTCTATCTTTTATTAGAACAAGGCAGCAGAATCATAGCTTTCCTTAAAGTATGACAGAATTTCTGTAAAAAGAAAAAAAAAAGATATAAGTATAAAAAATACACTTCCGCAAATCAGTAAAAGCTGGGATGCTACAAAAAACAAAAAACAAACAAACAAACAAACAAAAAAAAACAGTTTTCCTTCCAGTTTTATTTCATTGCCAATTGTATGAACCCAAGATATTTCATGTTTTTCTGGTCAACTTAATTTTATTTGTTAATATGCATCAATTTCTGCATTTTAGGCTTGCAGCACATTCCAAAAAAGTTGGGATGTTTTTCATATTTATCTTTTTTCTTTCTTTTTAAAAAGGATTTTCTTCATTTCACTTCATTAGTTTGGACTATTATTTTGTAAGCACAATGTCTAAAAATCCATTTGAATTACTTGTTGTAATGTCAAAAACAAACAAACAAACAAAAAAGTAAGACATCAGGAGGGATGAATACTTTTACAAGGTACTGTATTTATACATGTATAAGAAATAATCTCAACACAATGCAAATACACCCAGTTGAATGGACAGCTTTCAATGTATGGTGATGTATTGCAGCAGGGAAATCACTGTGTATGATGTGATACCAACATCAAAGATGATCCAGCTTGCACAAAAATCTGCTCGAGGTGCGTTGTGCGGCATCATGGCTCAAGCATCACGGGAAGAAACTGACTGGTATAATATATGTACAGGTCAATCTTTTCTGCTTCAAATATGGTTTTGTGGAGCTTTACTGAGACCAGTGGTGGGCACAGCTAACCAAAAAAGTTAGCTTTGATAACCATTAATCCAATAACTTAAAAGTTATCTTTTATGATGCTAAACCGACAAACTGCTAAAAAAATTTACCTTTATTACAGATAACCAATAACTTTAGAACTGATTTGGATGCGACCACATCAGATTACACTGTTGGCTTCTGATAAACCAGTTTCAGGGGCTGCTGGGTAAATTCAAGGATCACAAACACAAAAAGAATGCACGAAAAATGAATGAGTAAAAAAAAAAAAAAAAAAAAAAGAAAAACCCAAACACTGTCATCATCTTTCAAAAGCAGTAAAACACAGTGTTAGAAGTCAGTTTATCTGTTATATACACCGTCATTTACGTCATTTGCTGCTTTTTTTACACGTTTTGAACCCTGTGGCTTAAACAACTGAAATATGTCCATTAATGCATTGATTGGCAAAGTAAAAGACACGTAGTAAATATAAATTCTTACCTGTTAGTTTCATTGGGGTTCATTAAATTCTGAAGAAATAATCCACATAAAGTGTCCTGATTATTCAAAACGGTGTCTAAGAAAAGTTCCTTTGTGACACAGCTGCGCTGTGAGATCTCCTCTCTCCCACCGAGTCTTGGTGATTAAATTATGCCGTCAGCCACAAAGAAATAAAATAAAATAATGTTAAAATTAGTCAGTTTTGTTTTTGCATCGAGCGGACAATGCTCACTGTAACGTCCAAAGTGAACCTGAACTACACTACCCACAATGCTCCCTGTGTCGACCAGCCAATCATGTTTTGCGCTTAATGATGACGTCATCAGTAAGTGACAGCCACAAACACACAACAGACGGACTGAAATGTTTGATTTTAGGGTTTATAAATGTTTTTGACCATTAAACTTTGCTCACTTTACCAGCAAAAAAAATGTTAGCAGACTGAAAGTTATCAGAACTAAATTTATCGGAATATAATTGGTCCACTGATGGATTTAAAAGTTATCTGAAAAGCTAATCCACTCGTAAAAACATTAGCTTTGATAATTATCAGTTATCTGCGACAGACTGGCGTCCTGTCCTGTCCTGTCAGTTATCGGATTAGCTGGACTGTGCCCACCACTGACTGAGACAAATACAAATGCACACATTTACAAACTTGCACTGGGTTTTCTGAAGTGCATCCATCATCAGTAAAGTGGAACAGATGTTGAGATGACCCACTGCCACACCACAACTGGGTAACAACCCTGTACGGTATTCAGAGTCCGCGCTGATAGCGTGATCTTAAATGATGCAGTCAGGTGATTGAATTGTTACAGAGCCTGATGAAAGGTGTTAGGAAAGAACCAAGACAGAGTGAGCTGTCTGTCAGCTTTACCCTCCATCAGAAAGGACATTTGGTGCCTGTTACTGAGTAGCACCTTTGCAGAAGTGAACATCCTTCGATTCAGAGGCGGTACTGAGCGCTGTCTTCCCCTGTGATTTGCCACAGTGGGGGAGACAGGGGAATCTAATGAGGTGGGGTGTTGGGAGGGGCAACCCAGAGAACTGACAATAAATATCCCTGCTGAGGGAAAGTCATAGCTATCTGGATTTTTTTTTATTATTCTGCTATACAGCAAAAAAGAAAAAAGTGGAAGGTACAAATACTGGGTCAGAAATATTGTACTGTCTCCAGGTAAGATTAAAAAAAATAAATAAAATCCATGTTTAGATGCCAAGACTTGCGCTGAAGTATGTGCACTGTCTCATCATTGTCAAAGTTTATATTTTTCACAATATTAGCAGGTAGCATAACACTTTTTAAAAACAACTCTAAAATACAAATGGCCTGCAATAATAAACGTCCTGAAGAATTATTAACAGAACTTTAGAGGCCTGCTATCAGGCCAATAAATGCTTTCATTAATGAGAATTCAGACAAACACAAGCCTGATTGTGATTTACGCAGCATATTCTCTCAATAACCACAAGTATGGATTTCCTTTAGAGTGCAGAGGAGCCATCAAGGGGGAATAAATGAGACTAGTTACCCTTTATATACTTCTTATATACAGCACACACACACACACACACACACACACACACACACACACACACACACACAACACACACACACACACACACACACACACACACACACACACACACACACACACACACACCTCAGTGAGTACTTTGGACAAACACTGTTGCATATCTTGAGATGATACTCTTCAGGTAGCAAATAAATCCTGTCTGACAGTCACTAAATGTAGAGAAAGTATCCACAGCGCTTCACTTTTTCCACATTTTGTTTTGTTACAGCCTTATTCCAAAATGGATGAAATTAAATTTTTCCCCTCACAATTCTACTCACAACACGTCATAATAACAACATGAAACAAGTATTTTTGTTTTTTAAATGTTGCAAATATATTAAAAAAGAAATCACATGTACATACGTATTCACACTCTTTCCTCAATATTTTGTTGATTCACCTTTGGCAGCAATTACAGCCTCAATTCTTCTTGAATATGATGCCATAAGCTTGGTGCACCTATCTTTGGACAGTTGTGTGCATTCCTCTTTGCCACACCTCTCAAGCTCCATCAGGTTGGATGGGGAGTGGCGGTGCACAGCCATTTTCAGATCTCTCCAGAGATGTTCAATTGGATTCACATCTGGTCTCTGGCTGGACCACTCAAGGACATTCACAGAGTTGTCTGAAACCACTCCTTTGATATCTTGGCTGTGTGTTTAGGGTCGTTGTTCCACTGAAAGATGAACTGTCACCCCAGTCTGAGATCAAGAGCACTCTGGAGCAGGTTTTCATCCAGGATGTCTCTGTACATTGCTGCATTCATCTTTCCCTCAATCCTGACTAGTCTCCCAGTTCCGGCTGCTGAAAAACATCCCCACAGCATGATGCTGCCACCACCATGCTTCACTGTAGGGATGATGCCTGGTTTCCTCCAAAACATGACGCCTGGCATTCACGTGAAAGAGTTCAGTCTTTGTCTCATCAGACCAAAGAATTTTGTTTCTCATGGTCTGCGAATCCTTCAGGTGCCTTTTGGCAAACTCCAGGTGGGCTGCCATGTGCATTTTACTAAAGAGTGGCTTCTGTCTGGCCACTCTGCCATACAGGCCTGATTGGTGGATTGCTGCAGAGATGGTTGTCCTTCTGGAAGGTTCAACTCTTTCCACAGAGGAATACTGAAGCTCAGACAGAGTGACCATCGGGTTCTTGTTCACCCTCCTGACTAAGGCCCTTCTCCACCAATCGCTCAGTTTAGACCAGTTTAGGCCAGTTCTAGGACGAGTCTTGGCGGATCTGAATTTCTTCCATTTACAAATGATGGGGCCACTGGGCTCATTGAGACCTTCAAAGCAACAGAAATGTTTCTGTACCCTTGCCCAGATTTGTGCCATGAGACAATCCTGCCTCGGAGGTCTACAGACAATTTCTTTGTCTTCATGCTTGATTTCTGCTCTGACATGTACTGTCAACTGTGGGACCTTATATGTAGAAGAGGTGTGTGTCTTTCCAAATCATGTCCAATCAACTAAATTTACCCCAGCTTGACTCCAATTAAGCTGTAGAAACAGCTCAGAGATGATCAGTGGAAACAGGATGCACCTGAGCTCAATTCTGAACTTCATGACAAAGGCTGTGAATACATGAGATTTCTTAGTTTTTTATTTGTAAATAAATTTTCAAAAATCTAAAACAATTTTTTTTTCATGTTGTCATTATGGGGTATTGTGTGTAGAACTTTGAAGAAAAAATTAATTTCATCCATTTTGGAATAAGGCTGTAACATTAATAAATGTGGAAAAACTGAAGTGCTGTAAATACTGTCTGAATGTACTGTACAGAGAAGAAAAAATTTCCTGAAATGGGGCACTGGTTTGCCCTAGCTTTTAAGCACTAAATGTAATTTAACAGTTGCTTTACAAATTACACAATAATTATTACAGGGCAATAGCACTGCTGATGAAATGTATCAATCAGCATTCAAGACTGACTACATTCATTATCCAATCCAATCCAATCCACTTTATTTATATAGCACATTTAAACAACAGAACAGTTTCCAAAGTACTGCACATAAAAATGATTATACAACTATACAAAACAATAAACCCACTCAGATACTAATAAATAAATAAACATAAAAACAATAAAACAATAAATAAATAAAACACTAGGCCAAAGACAACAGAGGACCATACAACTCATGCAGAGCTAAAAGCCAGAGAATAAAAGTGGGTCTTCAGACGAGACTTAAAACACTCCATTGTGGGGGCTGTTCGAACGTGGAGAGGCAGAGCGTTCCAGAGTCTGGGCCCAGCCACAGAGATTATCTACATCCATGTTAATAAAAGTTATTAACCATAATTACAGTGCTGCCAAATAAGGCTTTCAAATGTTGAACTACACTCCAGCAGTACAGATGCTGACTGTGCATCTCATGTTAATTAAAAACTAGCTGGCTAATTATTTCTGTAATTAGAAAACACTAAATGTTGGGAAAAAGCACAAAAACACTGTTTTTGTTATCAACATTAACTCCTGGTCTTTGTTTATCCATAAAATGGCCTAAATTCCTCAACCTTTGGGTTTAGAAATAAGCAAGTGGGGGATCTTAGTGCTGTAAGAAGATACATTTCGTTTCCCAAATTTGGTGTACTATTGGGGAAAGGTTACGAAACAAACCATGTAACAGCATTTATGCGTGGTTCATGATATTTGGTTGCACGTCATCCCTTACCAGTCTTTCTTAGCACTGTTGAATGACTTTTTTTTCTTAGTCTTTTTTTTATACATGTAAATTCCAGACACATTATCCAAGTCAGGTCAGGTCAGGTCTGGTGACATGTCTTAGTACCACATGTTACTGCATCCACCACACTGCCTTGGGTCCTAGAGGGCAACTAGCCAAGCAGAAAACTGGGTCATCGCACCTCTCAAAATTGAGCACTCCCTGGGCCTTTTCCAGTTGCTGGGTTCAAAAACCTCTGTCCAGTGACCTTATGAGTCCATAAGCTCTTCCCTGGAGTCTCTTGAGCTCAAAGGTTGAGGACCCAGAGACATGAATGCAATTGCTGAGATACGTGAATGGTTCCACACCTTCACCACTTTCAAATACAGATCCATTTCTTATGGCTGGGTCCAGAAGGACAGTGAAAGCCTGGATCTTTGTCCAAGAAAAAGTTGATGGATGACTTGATAATGCTGTTTAACAGGTTCATCTGTAACCCGTGAGCTAGTTCTGTCAGACAACTTGAACTACTTTGCTCTCCTCATAATCTACCCAACCGCATCCTGTGAATTGAGAAGGTTATTTAAGAATCAAATTCCCAGCTCTGCCATCTGGCTGTGAATGCCACTATATCTGCATCAATGTTGCAGCCAGCTGTCAACTCCACCTCCACCCCAGCATCCAAAAGTGGGCCCCGATAAGTTGTGTATCTAACATCACTCCCCAATATTGCAAGTAATAATGCGAGGAGAGTGATGAGGTTGGACGCTCAACGCCCAACTCTATGTGCTGCTGCCACAATAGGGATTATCAAATGCGAGTTATCTGAGTGAAATGGCTATTCTAAAAGCTTTTGAACTTTCAAGGTCACTCAAGAGCAACTGTCATGTGATAAATAGAAAGACTGTATAGGACTTCATATTTGGGTTTAACACTAATCACAAGAGTCTCTGGTACTAACCCCTCAAAACAGCCATTCTAAATATCTCACACATAAGCACTGGGCAAAACTTTGTGTTTTTGTACATTTTCATCAAGATTCAAGATTCAAGATTCAAACAACTTTATTGACCCCTAAAAGGGCAATTCATCTTCACACCCAATTACCTCAGACAAAAATACAGCAATTAATCCTACTAGTTGAATGTAATAATGGCACACATCACAATTAAAACAACCACACATTTACATTTGATTTGTTTATGTAGGCTGAGCTTTGAAACACTCTGTCATCCGAATTGAGGAAATGAGTGTGTGTGGGCTGCAGCAGCATTTCTGCTGTGCGGCCGAGCTCGGGGAGTGGCAGAGGTTTTGGGCTGGGGTTGGGGGGGGCAGAAACACAAGTGGGGGGGAGTGTGTCATGTGTGCAGATGAGTTCATATCAGTCTCTGTCTGTGTATGCATAGAGTCTGGAAGGGCCTTGACAACAACTGCAGACTGAAGGGCAGGGTAAATGAAGAGAGAGCCAGATGCTTCAGCAAGGCCGTTGGAATCCTTCTGGAGGAAAACAAACGGGGCATTTTAGCCTTCAGTAGCTGATATGTTTGGGTTAGGCAGAAAAGCAAAGAGTTCCAATATGGCCTCTCTTTAACCATCCAGATCCAACTGTGAATATTCACTGGTCTCCAACATCAATTCCTTTGCAGGGCAGACATTTGCGCCGAGATGATTTCCAATTTGCGTTTAAGTTCAAGAGCTAACGCAGTCTGAGTTTGTACCGCCTTGCACACCTCATTAATCATGATGAACAGGTGTGGGGTTGTGGTTTTGCTAGCAGCCGTCTTACACATTTCTGGTAGGTCAGGGCAGCACCTAATCCAAGAAGCAAAAGCCCTCCTGCCATAAAAGCAAATAAGAATAAATCCTCAACGTCTTCCACAGAGAGTGGTGCCAAGCACACAACGTGCCACTTCTCCCAGGCGTTGAGAGCATAGGTTGTATCTGGGCATGCAGGGTCCCCCAGCCCTGATTTCCTTGTTGAAAAGATGGTTGAGATAGACCAGCTGATCAATTCCATGGTTTTTAAATAGTTTTTCTATATTTATTTACATAGGGATGTTGCACTGACTGGAGAGCACTTTAAAATTTTGTTGTATATATTACAGTGACAATAAAGACCTATTCTATTCTATTCTATTCTATTCTATTCCAAATATAGTTAAAAGAATTCACAGTCCGGTAAAGTTGGGACTTTTGATGGTTGGGGCAGAGACAGAGAAACACAGAAAGAGAGGAGAAGAGATGCGACCGCCCTCGCTGGAGTCCAAACCGAGTCATCATTTCTCATATAATCAGAATTCAGTGAGGTAGCTCACATCCACTGTACTTTCCTTCAGTAAATGTATTCTGCAGTGTCCTTTGATAGCAAAACAAACCACACTGAACTGATATTCAATGTGCTCGGTTCCTGTCATTTCAATTATTGGTTGGATATTTGTTTGGTTGTGTTGGATAAAATGAACAAATGAACAGCATCAGAACTCCCTAGAATTCACTTTAAGACTAACTTCTGCAAGTGGGCCCAGTGTGATTATGGTGGTGGAGATCAATTACTATGTTCACATATGTGGAAACAAACTAAATATAAGTGAAAATGCACCAGGGTCCGAATCAAATGCTCCAAATAAACTCTGTGAGAAAACACCTTTAGTCTTCAATTTGAATCACGCCACCTGTGAATTAAGACGCACGCTTTTTAAATCACAAGTTTGATTGTAAACTGAATGATCGTTCAGCCCTACTGAACGCCTTTTTTTTCTCTTGATACAGCAACAAGCTAATATGATTTGACACATTTCAGTAAAGATTCTAACAGTAGCATCAATAAGAGTTCTCAGGGTGACTCCCAGAGACACCGGGGTATTGATGTTAGGATGCTGCAACAGCATGAGCCAGCAAGAACATGAGCAATAACACAAACTGTATATCCAATATACAAAGTCAGAGAAATGCCTGTAAATCATTATGAAATACTCCGAAGCAGCATTTTTTTTCCTCCTCACAAGTAAAAGTAATTTGTGGATGAGCAGCAAGAAAGAAAAATAAAACACCCTAGGTGCTGAATTTCTCATCTTGGCACCTAATGAATCTGAAAATGACAATTTATTAAGCAACAGATTGGTGAATACAAACACAAGCAAACATCAGGAATACGCAATAAATCCCCGGCAAGGAGCAGTAGGCTAAAACTATAAGTAGCAGACTGGCAAAGGGAGCGATGTGAAAGCACGGTGTGTCTGAGAACATCGGGGTGAGGAAAGCAAACAGGGAGTACTGATCGACCGCTGAGCTGTCCTTGAACGGGCACCGACACCCCCCAGCTGCTCCACTGGAGCTGCACAGCGGCCAAATAGAGAAAAAGCATGACTGACTGAGGTGGCAGAGCCCCGATGTGACCATGCGAATCAAAACATATGTGAAGCAAGTCATATCTGAGAGAGAGCAGACATGTTCGTCAAACCTCTCCTGAAATCACAAAGGTTAAACACTCCCCAGAAAGCTTTGCACTTACGCTGTATGTTAATGCTCCTCTGGCTCTTGTGGGAAATGAAAGGGCGATCCAAAAGGTTGGTTATTAGCAAGTGTGTGAAACATAAATCAGATAATAAGAAAATGGAAACAATAACTCACCTTTCACTTTGCTCTTTGTCCCAGCCACTGATAGCATGAGGAGTAAAGGAAGAAAAGGGCAGGTTAGACAGCTCGTACCGCAAAGAAACATTGACAGCATGATGACTGTTTGTTCTATCTGTGGTGACAGCAGGCACACGGCTGGATGGACTGAATATGGACAGGAATACCCAGGATGAATTTAGATCACATTCTGTTGTGATGGATCAAATGTCAGCATTTATCTATGCAAGGATAAAATGGTGATATGAACACCAAAAAAACAACTGAAAAACAGGAATAGAAATAATAGTTTGATTCATTTGAATTCCATTAAAAACATACTTCAGAAGAACTAAATCCAGATCAGGCCCTGAGGCACACTGGCGTCAGTGCTTATCTCCGGATTCTGTAGCGTGAAGTGGATACAAGTCTATGACTGTTCCTGGATGGAATATCAGTCCATCACAGGTTAATTCCCCAGCTAAGGCCAGCACGTATTTGAAGCTGGGTGAACTGAGACAATGCTGATGAACTGGCTTCTGCTAAAGAAGCCTTAAAAACTGTAAGAGCATTAGCTCAGTCTTCGCTATTTATTCTGCTTGACTTATCAGCTGCTTTCAAAATGGGCCGTCACTACATCCTACTGTCTACAGAATACTTGCAAATATAAGCATCTCAAGCAACAAGCATTCTTAGTTTGAAGCCTGTCTCATTGGGCAGTGATTTACTGACTTTTGGCTAGGACAGTCATTGCCTCTCCACAGGGATCCCCCAAGACTTGGTATTGGGGCCCTTCCTTTTGCCATTTACAACACCTCACTGGGGCTGATTATCCACTTACTCGGCTTCTCATGTCACTGTTATGCAGATAATGCCCAACTCTATCTGTCAATCCTGCCAGATGGTGTCCAAGGTCACACAGATTTTAGACCGTCTCTGAGACATATCCTCATCCTAAAGGTGCCTTTACACTTGCATGAGTTTGATCCACGCACTTGCACGCACGTCATCGTGATGATCCCACCCACTGTGTTCCCAGCTGGACGTTGTGCTTTGTTCCACTTGCTGCCACGTGTTGTGTGCTGGATGCTGCGTATATAAAATAATTATTTCATAGCAGATTAATCATTTTCTCTGTGATTTGGCTGTTGAAAACACCTCTAATTGCTTCCGGAATCACAGAGGGCTGTTCCAGCTGCAGCATTTCTTTCTCATGCGCACATGCTTAATGAGGTGGAGAAAGCATTTAGAACTGCCTAAATGGTATTTGTCATGTTTATATTGTAATAGCTTGGTAAAACAGTTGCATGTTCTTTCCTTCTTATGAGTAGCTGTAAAAGTATGTTTATGATAGATTTAACATCTCGTTATAATCGTTCAGATGAGCTGCGCTCTGATGCGGAGTGCTGACGCGATCACTCGCACCCACACACTGTTTTTGAATGCATAATGTCCACATGACGTTCACGTAATTAATGCGTGATGGAGAGTTTGCGCACTTGCACGAAGCTGCACACAGTTTACAACGGTTTACAATGTGTTTGAAACAGATTTACTCTAGTGCGTACAAGTGCATGGATCAAAGTTGTGCAATTGTCAGGGAGCCTTAATACTGTCATATTGGTTCAGAACAGAAAAGATACATTATGGTAACTACAGCTGACTTACATTATGACTTTAGCTTTCAGTCAGCTGTGCCAATCACAATATTTTTTGAGAGGCTATGGATATTAGCCAACAACACTGAACAATGGGCATTGCTAACTACAATCTGGACTCACATGCCATTCCAACAGGGGGCGGTAAATCATCTTTATATTAAAAGCATGAGTGCATGCATGCTTGATTTTATTTAGTAAGTTCAATGTAAGTATAATTGTAAGTATTATAGTATAATTGTAAATATGTTAAAAATACATGGATGACACAAGAAAGTGAAAACACTTATTTCCATTGTGGTCCATTTAAAAATCAAACGACAAAATAGAAGTAATAATAAAATATAATTTTAAAAAATAGTGTGTATATGATAACATGAACCTAAACTATTTAAAAATACATTAACACAGTAAATAATAATTAACAGGAAATGAAAGAGATGAGTTCCTCTTCTAAATACTATTGAGGTATAAGGTTCTAAAAACATTGTGGATTCTCACACCATTCCAACTCATTATACATGCTTTGCTTAATTTATTACCACCCTTGAAAAATGTGAGCTACCTATTTTATAAACACTACCCGATCTACAGCTTGTGGCTCCCCACAGGCAACACACTAGTATTCTTACTAATGGTCCATATTATAGACATTCCAACCTCCACTTTAAAGACACAAATCTTTTATGCAACTCACATTCATAAATTATCAAGCAGTCACAGATGACGCATGCAGAATCAGCCAGTCTTCATCTTCATGCTTTCAAGTTGTGTGAATGAAAGACGTGAATAATCGTTATTTAATTCCCCGAGCAACTAATTGGAGGAAAATCCAAGTTATGGTGTGCCCTTCTGATTGGATGTATAATAAAAATCTCATTCTTTTTTCAGCATTATTGAGCAATTGCTGCAATTTTAGAGCAAACATTTATTGTGTGATTTTATGATAGAATCAACACATAATGAGGGATTTGGTTGGGTGCCAGGAACAGACGTGGTTCTGACAAGTTTTGATGCAACACCTAAGCCAATTTCCCACTGAAACAGCAGAAACTCACTTCATGCTGGCTCTCCTGTCATGCCAGTGTTCTTGGCACAAAAATACTTTTTTATTGTGCAAACTAGTGAGGTCCATAAAATTTCATAAAATTTGCTGCTTGAAGACAAGTGTGACCACATCATGACTCAATGTAAATCTAATGACTTGTTCAAAGTTCGCTTGTTGTTTGTGTTGTGTTTCCACAATTAATGCTGTTTCACTCTATTTCCAGCATCATTCCAGTGTCTGAAATTTTGACAATGGAGCATTTTTTGTAGGTGCAACAGTGACGAAGAATAAGACAAAGACTGTAAATAAATTACATTTCTCAGTAAAATGAGAGCATTAACAATTTAAATTACTATTACAATCACTGCACATGCCTTAATGTTCATGTATGAGGTGCATTCAAAAGGTATCTATTTAATTTTATCCATCAGAAACAAACGAAGCGTGTTGAGGGAGTGTAGGCAGCCTTCTTGTACAACCCCAATTCTAATGAAGTTGGGACGTTGTGTGAAATGTAAATAAAAACAGAATACAATGATTTACAAATCCTCTTCAACCTATTTTAAATTGAATACACCACAAAGACAAGATATTTAATGTTCAAACTGACAGACTTTATTGTTTTTGTGCAAACATCTGCTCCTTTTGAAATGGATGCCTGCAACACGTTTCAAAAAAGCTGGGACAGGGGCAACAATGCTCAAAGAACACCTGTTTGGAACATTCCACAGATGAACAGGTTAATTGCAAACAGGTGAGCGTCATGATTGGGTATAAAGGGAGCATCCCCAAAAGGCTCAGGTGTTCACAAGCAAAGATGGGGTGAGGATCACCTCTTTGTGAACAACTGCATGAAAAAAATAGTCCAACAGTTTAAGAGCAATGTTTCTCAACATTCAATTGCAAGGAATTTAGAGATTCCATCATCTACAGTCCATAATATAATCAGAAGATTCAGAGAATCTGGAGAATTTTTTACACGTAAGCAGCAAGGCCGAAAACCAACATTGAATGTCTGTGACTTTTGATCCCTCAGGCGGCACTGCATTAACAACTGACATTGTGTAAAAGATCTTACCGCATGGGCTCAGGCACACTTCAGAAGACCACTGTCAGTTAACACAGTTTGTCGCTACATCTACAAGTGCAAGTTAAAACTCTGTCATGCAAAGTCAAAGTGATACATCAACAACATCCAGAAAACCGCCGCCTTCTCTGGGCCCGAGCTCATTTGAAATGGACAGACCCAAAGTGGAAAAGTGTGTTATGGTCTGATGAATCCACATTTCATTTGTTAAATGAAAGCACCCAACCATTCAATTCCGCTGATTCAGGCTTTCCTGGCCAAACACAACACTCCTGTGATTTGTCAGGCTCCCTACTCTCCTGACATGGCTCCCTCTGATTTTTAGTCTTCCAGAAATTATTCCTTCAATGGCAGAACTGCTGGGAGAAGTGTGTGCAGTCCCAACAAGACTATATTGAAGGGGATTAGGATTTCAGGTGAGTAACTGCATTTTTCATGGCCAAAGGTCAGATACTTTTTGAATGCACCTCGTATGTGTCTCATTTTTTTTAATTAATGCTTTGTGGGTTATTTTCTCAATACAGTGTTGCTTTTTATTAACACGTAAAGGACAAAAAAATAAATAAATCATGGCATACACTACTTTTATAATCACACCCAAATCTTTGAGCCAATGATATCCCCAGTGAATTCCATGAATATAGCATAAACTAAGAAGCACAATCATTGATTTTAGTGTGGAATCATGGATGAAAAAAGAAGAAAGACATAAAACATAATTCAGCTTTCACGATGTTGCCTGAAATTTCATTTCCCCAGATCATAAGAGGGAACATCAAACAGAAAACACTTCAGATATAACAAATTTGTATCTGCTTGTGGATACACAAACACACACACACAAATTATACAAGCATTGCATATTTCATGCGTGAGAAGCCTCTTGAGGAATGCAAGTTATTCATTAAAGTGTGAAATTTGCAACAGATGTTGCACATTCACTGCCCACATCAGCAAAACAAAAAGACCTGTGAGCATCACAGACCTAACTCTGAACTCAGTGCTTCGCTGTGATGTAACACTGTAGGCTGTAGCTTGACAGTCTATGATGCACAGTCCATTTGGGAATGGGCTGACTCATTTTTGCAATTTAAATGGTGCATAATCTCAGGACAAATTTGGTGCTGAATGCAAAGGGTTTTGGATTTAATCTCTAGTTATGAGCATGTTTATGGTATATGAAAGAGACCAATCAGAGCTTCATCTGTTATCCCCTTTAAACTGGAGTACACCAGGTGCACACACTCTACTACTTAGAAAGTGAACTCAAATGAGAGGTTTTCTGGCAAGTTATGGATGTGCACCAACATGTGACTGCCAAAACTCCGTGAGGTGATGCAGTGAAGGAGTAAGGGGAAGTTTTGTAGTTGACTAATTACTTTTATTTCATTGAATGGCTGTTTTCAGTTTCTTGTGTATACAAGAAGGGTATATATGTGTCATAAACCTCCTTATGTGAGGCACGTCTGAGTGTTGTGCAGTTTACGTATCAAAAAGACCCCACGCTGGACATCCATCGGTGCATAGATGAGTGTTATTCTACTACTTGTGATTTTCAGGCCTTTGAATAAGGGTGTAAAACTATGTCAGGTGGAAACCGATAAGTGTTGTGCTGTGCGTGCCTTTGTGGTAGGCAGAAGATTTGTGAAACATCAGGTAATAGCTCACATCAGATGTAAATTTAAATTCTGTTAAAATTTATATTTAATACACCCGTAGCCACACAATATGAGGTCTATTAGAAAAGTATCCGACCTTATTATTTTTTTCAAAAACCATATGGATTTGAATCACGTGTGATTGCGTCAGCCAAGCTTGAACCTTCGTGCGCATGCGTGAGTTTTTCCACGCCTGTCGGTTGCGTCATTCGCCTGTGAGCAGGCTTTGAGTGAGGAGTGGTCCACCCCTCTCGTCCTTTTTTTCATTGTTTAGGAATGGCTGAGAGACTGCCGCTTTGCTTGATCAAAATTTTTTCAGAAACTGTGAGGCACATCCAAGTGGACACCATTCGAGAAATTCAGATGGTTTTTGGTGAAAATTTTATGGGCTTCAAAGAGATTACGGAGTGTTACTGTTGCTTTAAGGATGGCCCAGAGTGACTGGTGGTGCGCCGCGCTCCAAAGCCACCATCGACAGGCTGAGCGACCATTTCATTTCTAAACGGATGGCTGTATGGATCCATGACCATCGTGTGCAATTTCTCTGGTTATCACAAGAGCTGGACATCAACCATTTTCCAGCAGATTTCACTTTTAACAAGAGATTTTGTCATGGAAAGCCGAGCAGAGGCTTCGCGCGTCACGATGGATTCGCTACTGGAGTGAGACAAAACCACCTCCATTTTGGTCTCACATGACGGCTTTGAGATGGCGTTCAGACAGCTGTCGGTGGTTTTTCCATCGAGTGATTATCCGAGAAATTGTGGATGTGCCTGGACATGCCAGAACATGTCCTGTGAGGCTTCATCACAGTGTTGCTTTGCGCCATGCGGCACCGCCGCGACGCGTGGAATTCCTCCGCACGTCTGTCTCAATGTGCCGAAAAAGTGCTGATGTCCACGTCTTTTCACAATTCCTGTGCTAGTCAGATGACATCCCGGATAAAACACAGCGTCCAGTTTGGAAATGAACGGCACATTCCACTGTTACAGGAGTTTTTGTCATGGAAAGAGGAGCGGAGGCTACGCGCGTCGCGGCGTTGCCGCATGGCGCAAAGCAATGCCGTGATGAAGCCTCACAGGACATGTTCTGGATCCATACAGCCATCCGTTTAGAAATGAAATGGTCACTCAGCCTGTCGATGGCGGCTTAGGAGTGCGGCGCACCACCAGTCGCTCTGGGCCGTCCTTAAAGCGACAGTAACACTCCGTAATCTCTTTGAAGCCCATAAAATTTTCACCAAAAACCAACTGAATTTCTCGAATGGTGTCCACTTGGATGTGCCTCACAGTTTCTGAAAAAATTTTGATCAAGCAAAGCAGCAGTCTCTGAGCCATTCCTAAACAATGACAAAAACGACGAGAGGGGTGAACCACGCCTCACTCAAAGCCTGCTCACAGGCGAATGACGCAACCGACAGGCGTGGAAAAACTCACGCATGCGCACGAAGGTTCAAGCTTGGCTGATGCAATCACACGTGATTCAAATCCATATGGTTTTTGAAAAAAATAATAAGGCCGGATACTTTTCTAATAGACCTTGTATATTTACATGTATGGTTTTGGTTCCACTCAAAAAAGCATTGAAATAAATAAAAAACAATGAATAAACTACTTAACTAAATGCTTTACTAAACTTGAGTTATTCTAACAATGGGTACCTTCTGCCAGTGATTTTGCGCAACTGCTACTAGTCTATGCCTATCCAATAGACTTGGTGTTAGGAACAGCTACTGCAAGGGGTGACCCTTTAGTCTGTTGATTAGTCCTTTAAAATAAGGGTTGGTGGAGTTGGACCCGTGACTTTGGATAAGTGTTTGTATATAATGGCTGAGTGGATCCTTGTCAATTAATTGGTGCTTTGTATGTCACGTGACATGGATTATTTGTCCTATTTGTATTGCATTGCATTTAGCATGCAAGTATGGTTCCATTTACAGTGCAAAGTTGGATCCATATGTTTTGTACCATTGCACGCTGCGAACTCCGCCCACACACACTAGTGGGGATGGCGTTTATGTAGCTAAACATGACGGAGTTTGTTTTGCTGACAGATGATGATTTAAATGAGTTAATTGACTGTGCTAATTTTTCTAACACATACACACACACACACACACACACACACACACACACACACACACACACACACACACACACACAAAAAGCATCCACTACGCCATAAGCCATCTGGAGGTATGAAGAGCTGTTAGGATGAAAACCAAGCCAAATTTGTGACACAATTTTTCACTGGACTGAGGAAATACATGATACAAGTCTTTTTTTTCCCAAACTATCATGGACTAAATCTATTTTTCCAAGTTGACTGAAAACAATTTTGGACTCCTTTTGGAAGTTCGTGTTGGACTGTTGATGTCAAAGCACCAGTAATGCACACCAAAATGTAAGTCCCTTTTCTGTTGTTTATAAATTAATAAAATATCAAATGACAAGGATCTATTTTAGCCTTTATATAAAACAAATACTCACTCTCATCACTCATCTTTAACCACTTATCCAGGATCGTGTCGTGGGGGCAACAGCTCTAGCAGGGGATCCCAGACTTCCCTTTGCCGTGCCACATTGACCACTTCTGACTGGAGGATCCTGAGACGTTCCCAGGCCAGTGTGGAGATATAATCGCTACACCTAGTCCTGGGTCTTCCCCGGGGTCTCCTCCCAGATGGACATGCCTGGAACACCTCCCTAGGGAGATGCCCAGGAGACATCCTTACCAGATGCCCGAGCCACCTCAGCTGGCTCCTTTCAATGTGAAGGAGCAGCAACTCTACTCCGAGCTCCCCATGGATGACCAAACTTTTCACTATTTCTAAGGGAGACACCAGCCACCCTCCTAAGGAAGCCCATTCTGGCCACTTGTACCCACGATCTAGTTCTTTCGGTCATGACCCAACCCTCATGACCACAGGTGAGAGTAGGATCAAAGATTGACCAGTAAATCAAGAGCTTCCCCTTTTGGCTCAGCTCCCTTTTCGTCACAAGAGTACGGTAGAGCAAATGTAATGCCACCCCTGCTGCGCACATTCTCTGGCCAATCTCATGCTCCATTGTCCCCTCACTTGAGACCAAGACCCCAAGGTACTTGAACTCCTTCCCTTGGGGCAAGACCGTACTCCCTACCCGGAGTAGGCAATTCATCGGATTCCTGCTGAGAACTATGGCCTCAGAATTAGAGGTGCTGATCCCCACACACAACTGGCGCCTCACACCCTGGGCAAATCCAGAGAAGAATAAAGTCCAACCCCTGTCAAGGAGAGTGGTTCCGGAGCTGAGGCCATAAGGTGATGTTCCACACCCCTGGAGCTACCCTCTGCCATCCGGGTCTCGTCCGCCGAGCCCCTTGACTTTCACTGCCACCAATGGGACAGTGCACCTGACACCAGCGGTTCCCCCTGTAGGTGGTGAGTCCACAGGGTGGAGATAAAAGGTACACGTTGCCTTTTTGGGCTGTGCCTGACTGGGCTTCGTGGCAAGTCCAGCCACCAGGCGCACGCTGATGGGCCCTACATCCAGGTCTGTTTCCAGATGAGAGCCCGGCTTCCTCTGGGCCGTGTCACATGTCCTCTGTCTCATTTTTTCATGGTGTCTTGTGAACCATTCTTAGTCTGGTCCCTCGTCTGACTCCCATTTGCCACAGGAGACCCTACCAGGAGCACAAAGGCTCCAGACAACACAGCTCTCAGGTTCATAGTGGCAGACAAACCTTTCCACCCCGATAAGGTGATGATTCCTGGAGAGGAACATACCATTCAATGAGGCCTCATTGAATGGTACTTTCTAGCTTTAACCTCATTAAATATTTGTACCATTGAACTCATAAACATTCATTATTTGTATAACATGTCCTGAAGAAAACTCTGAACTTCTCTGGGGCAGAGTTCCCCCAGTATCCCAAACAACTATGCAGGGAAAGAAGAAAGTCTGATGATGGTCTGGATTCACAGTTCAATTGGCTCCATTAATTATAACCACAGTACATGGTTAGTATGAGTACCCTGAAACTACGTTTGTTCCCTCTGATTTTAAGACATCATTGTAGGGGAAGCAGAACTGGGCATATCCTAAAAAGCAGCACACTGTGTAGCTGAGAGGTCACACAATGTGCTGCTTCTTGGGGACAAAGAGGTTGACAAGCACATTTCTTTGCTCCTAATGCAGGACAAAAAAAGGCTCCATTTCTAGTATTTATGTTGTGTGGGCAGCTGAAGAGGAGGTACTGCTGGCCCACCACCACAAGATGGCGCCCTGCTTGAAGTGCGGGCTTCAAGCACGAGAGGGCGTCGGCTTTGCTGGAGGTGACAGCTGTCATCAATCAACACAAGCTGTCACCCATCACCACCACTACAAAGACCGGACTGCAACTCCACCTCCTTGCCGAGAAATCAACTACCATTCAGGTAATCTCTCTGCTGACTGACACATTGTGTAACAATCTAATCTCATTTGCAGCCGTTGTCCTGTGGTTGTTCCCTTATCTGGGATTTTGGCGTTTGGTGTGACTGCGACGACTGCGCCTCACACTCCAAACAGATAAGTGGTTAATCAGGAGCTGCACGAGTGTGTAATTTGGAGGTGGAGGTTCTCCCTCCTAACTGTGTACAGATCGTGGACCACTGAGTGTGTGAACTCACACTCATCTGGACTGTCTCTGTTCTCTGCCAGCAGTACCGGGTCTGACTGCTGAAGACAGCGGCCACCTGGGGCGCAGGGCTTGGCGGCTCCGGTGTTCTTCAGCTCCGTTGGTGTTGGAAGCTGTGTGGGAATCCGGCTCTTTTCTCTCCAGGCGTCTTCTATCGTCGAGCCTGCCCACACGTCACCTGGTGTATGATTGACAGTCCACCATATTGTTATTGTCTGTACGTTGTTGTGCGATTCACAACATTAAATTGTTACTTTTTGGCTTATCCACTGTCCGTTCATTAACGCCCCCCTGTTGTGGGTCCGTGTCACGCCACTTTCACAACAATTTACCTCTTTTCCACTTCTGCTCTACATGTGCATTGTGTGCAGAAACATCCTGTCTGTTTTGGGAAACGTCTAACAGCTCCTAATTCTCTTCCCGCTATAAGCACCAGGGACACTGTCCACGCTGTGCACACCTTGTTTGCTTCTGTTGTCAGGAATACCTTCTGGATTCTCCCCATCTTTCTGCTGCATGTGTTCGACATGCTCATCAGTGCTGCATTCATGTGTTTTCCACTCTACTGACATCTGAGAACTGCTGGGCTTAACAATAACAGCCGGTCAAGCAGATATGGCTGCAAATGCTGGTGTCTTTATTCTTTATTCTAACAAGTCCAGGCAATCTGTTTTTTGTTTTGTTTTGTTTTTTTTTTTTTTTGCATAGAGTGAATTGTTTTTATATAGTTTTGTTTTTGCAGCTGGACTAAGCATTAAATTAAAAGGTTGATTATGACCAAAACTGTCAATAACATCCCAAACTGAGAATTTAATGACACCTTATTTGGTGAAAAGTAATATTTCTATATTTAAATTAAATCACTGTTACAAAAAAAAAGACAAAGACAGACAGAGCTGATGGCTGTGACTCTACTCAAAGCTATGTAGCTCAGCAGCAGCCTCACTGCATATTTCAGAAGCATTTCAAAAACATATCTAGGCTTCACTTTTGCATATAAATATGCATATTTTTCCATTTTTTCAAAGATACCACTTTATTCCTTACCATTACCATGCAGTTTTGCTTACCTTCTTTGACCTTTGTCCTCTTGACCTCTATCTATCTATCTATCTATCTATCTATCTATCTATCTATCTATCTATCTATCTATCTATCTATCTATCTATCTATCTATCTATCTATCTATCTATCTATCTATCTATCTATCTATCTATCTATCTATCTATCTATCTATCTATCTATCTATCTATCTATCTATCTATCTATCTATCTATCTATCTATCTAATGTACTGCCTTTTTGCACCTCCCTGTTCTGTTCAATACTTTTCCAATGTGTCATTTCACATTATTAGACATAACTTGTGTACTTATTTGATTTGATTTCTTTGGATGTGTGTGGATTACTTGGGTTGTTACTGACACCTGGTGATATTTTCATGTCAATAACACCTTTAGAAATATATTTACTGAGAAAAATGGTGCCATTTTCAGTACATATTTCATCTGCTGTATACAGTGCATGTGGAAAGTATTCATGGCACTTCACTTTTTCCACATTTTATGTTATAGCCTTATTCCAAAATAGATTAAATAATTTTTCAAAATTCTACACACAATAACACATAATAACAATGTGAAAAAATGTTTTATTATTATTTTTGCTAATATATATATATATATATATATATATATATATATATATATATATATATATATATATATATATATATATATATATATATATATATATATATATAAACTAAGAAAAAAGTTTTCACAGCCTTTGCCATGAAGCTCAAAATTGAACTTCCATGCATCCTTTTTCCACTGATCATCCTTGAGACAGTTCTAGATCTTAATTGGAGTCCACCTGGAGTAAATTCAGTTGAGTGGGCATGATTTGGAAAGACACACACCTGTCTATATATATATAAAATCCCACAGTTGACTGCATGTCAGAGCACAAACCAAGCATGAAGTCAAAAGAATTGTCTGTAGACTTCTGGGACTGGTTTGCCTCAAGGCACAAATCTGGGGAAGGGTACAGAAACATTTCTGCTGCTTTGAAGATCCCATTGAGCACAGTGGCCTCCATCATTAGTAAATGGAAGACGTTGAGATCCACCAGGACCCCTCCTAGAGCTGGCCGCCCGTCTAACCTGTGATGGGGGTGAAGGGCTTTAGACCAAGAATCCAATGGTCACTCTGTTGGAGCTGCAGCATTCCACAGTGGAGACAGAAGAACCTTCCAGCAGTACAACCATCTCTGCAGCAATTCACCAATCAGGCCTGTATGGTAGAGTGGCCAGACGGAAGCCATTCCTTAGTAAAAGGCACATGGCAGCCTGCCTGGAGTTTGCCAAAATGCACCTGAAGGACTCTCAGCCCATGAGAAACAAAATTCTCTGCTTTAACGAGACAAAGATTGAACTCTTTGGAGTGAATGCCACACATCATGTTCAGAGGAAACCAGGCACCATCTCTACAGTGAAGCATGGTGGTGGCAGCATCATGCTGTGGGGATGTTTTTCAGCAGCAGGAACTGGGAGACTAGTCAGGATTGAGGGAAAGACAAATGCAGCAAAGTACAGAGACATCCTGGATGAAAACCTGCTCCAGAGCAGTCTTCGACTGGGGTAACTCCTCATCTTTCACCAGGGCAATTACCTTATGCACACAGCCAAGATATCAAAGGAGTGGCTTCAGGACAACTCTGTGAATGTCCTTGAGTGGCCCAGCCAGAGCCTAGACCTGAATCCGATTCAACATCTCTGGAGAGATCAGAAAATGGCTGTGCACAGACGCTCCCCCTCCAACCTAATGGAGCTTGAGAGGTGCTGCAAAGAGGAACGGGCAAAACTGCCCAAAGATAAATGTGACAACCTTGTGGCATCATATTCAAGAGGTCTTGAGGGTGAGGTTGCTGCCAAAAGTGCATCAACAAAGTATTGAGCAACAGATGTGAATTCTTATCTACATGTGATTTTTTTTTATTTTGAATAAATTTGTAAAAAAAAAAAAAAAAAACTTTTTTGATGTCATTATGGGATGTTGTGAGTAGAAGTTAAAGCAAAAATGAATTTACTCCATTTTAGAATAAGGCTGTAACATAACAAAATGTGGAAAAAGTGAAGCGCTGTGAATACTTTCTGGATGCACTGTAGATGTCAATTTCTTAAGTTCCTTAATCAAAATTGCTCTTATCTCATAGGGAAACCATACAAACAACATATGCCATTCTGCAATCTAATGTAAAATTCAATATTTTTTGCCACTCATCAATATTTCTGTATGCTGCGAAGCTTGCACATCTTCCTATTTTCTCCTTAACATAGAAGTTATTAATCTCTGGCTCTCTCTAAATTTAATAGTGTTGACAAAGTCACATACCATGATAAGACTCTCTTTGCTGTGAACTGGAAATGTTTGAAAGCACGCTGCAAGCATATCAATATGTTCTATCTGAAAAGTGTAACGACTTGACATTCCTAAGAGGACTTTCTCTGAAAATCAATAACAGACCACACTACTTCTTTGTATGAATGCCAATGTGTTTAAGACATTTGTGGTACAAGTATGTTAAATCTAGCACTGTTGAGATATAATACAAATACACATGAAGAGATTTTGATTGTGCTAAATAACCTGAATAAAGACTTTATTAAACTCACCAAAGAAGCTGTGCTATGTCAAAAATTTGTTGGAAGTGCTGCTTGCTATCAACAGAATACTTGATTGCACATTAGTAACGACCGGGATCCAGAATAGGAGTCTGGAGTTCTTTAACTTTGCAGGGTGCAGTATTTGTGATTATTTTTTCCAACAGCATGACAATCAGTAGAGCAGTGATGGTCAATGCAGTGGTCAGTGAGCCATGAGCTAAACAGAAGGGCACTCAGAGAGGGTATAGCTCCACCAATGGAGGACCATTGGTCAACAATACTATTACCTCCACCACCTGACAGATAGCACTGGTCAGAATTAAAAAATGGGCAAGGTGATCACATTAGGTCCATCTCTCCTCTGCAGTTTTGCAGGAGGTACCCCTCCAGAGGATGTTACTTACTACTCCTACCACTAATCATGCATCAAGAGGCACCCCTGTAGAGTGCAAACCTCCATCTGACCTGGAATTGCCCCTTTAACCAATTTAAATCCAAACCACATTCTAACACTTATTTAAATGGCTGTCAAAATAAAAAAAATTGATTTAGATAAATTAATTAAGCCATTTTGCCTTGCCTAAGTGTATCACTTGTCATTTTCTACTCACAATAAAAAAATCTCAAAATGCAACTTTTTCCACTTAAAAGAAAAAATCTGAGCATAAACGGGTTAATTACAGCAGGTATAACACATCAGTTTTTAAAATCTCAATTAATCACACTTTGATCTGATTTGTTTTGAAATTACTTTCTTGTTGGGTAAATAGAGTGTTTGAACCTGCATTTGGACACTATTTAAACAGTTCTGTAAAAATCTGCACCAACCCAAAAAAAATTTTTTTCTTATTATCGCCAATGAAATATAACACTATCAGCACATCCACAGCGCTCGGATCAGCCTTGTTAATGTTTCCTGCTGCTCAGCTCAACACATAAGTAAAATACCTGTTCAATACTTTTCTGTCAAAGTAACTTGCTTTAAGTGTCATCGATATAAATTTGCAGGGTTTGTATGTAAACTAGGGCATGTTTTGTGCTACTGCACTGCTCAGGTTTAATGATCATTAATTAAACACAGTGACAGAGGAATGACAGATAAAAAACTGTGTAGAAATTATAATGTTTTTCATCCACAATTTTTTTTTCAGTGAGCAGACTTAAAAATGAAATGGTCTTACATCCAATAATATAATTATTAAAGGGGTCACATTGTGCCAAATCACTTTTTATGTACCTTTCACAGTTTCATGTATTTGATAGTTAATGTTCAACATCTCTAAAGTCCCATAATTCAGCCTGTTTAAGACCTCTATGATCTAATTTTACCTCAGATTATTAAAAGCTCACCCAATTACATCCTACACACTCTTTTTCAATAGCCCAAGAATAATCCAAAATCAGAAAAAACCCTAATGTGCAAAGTTAAAATTACTACACCACACACACCACTTTAATTAAGGTGACAAAAATGGTTGAAAATACACTTTGTAGTGCAGCAATAAGTCATGCTCAGTGTGTTCATGATGCACCATTTTTGCAAAGTTCATAGATTGCACAGTTCATTTTTATGCATTAAAATATTTCTCCAGTTGGTTGCAAGCAGATACAAGGTGGATCTGCATTTTGATTTGGCACAGGTTTTGCAACAGATGTCATATTCCATGGACAAAGAGCAGGATTTGAACTGGGAAGCTTCTGCATTGGACACAAACTAACTTAACTGCTTGGCCATCAGCTGCAAAGCTTGTAATTAATTCAATATTTTTTTTAAATCTCCAAACAGCACTAGAGGTGGGCAGCTGGATCCTAATATTGATAATATCGATACCAACGCTGGTATTGATATTGAACGATCCTCGTATAAAAAGATCGACACTCAAGCTTTTTTCTCTCCTGCAAGCACTGACTGCTGTGCATGCAGATTCATCAAATTCTACTCTCTGTCTGTAAGAGCAGCAGTGCACTGTGTCATACAACATGGAGCAGCGCACCCTTGTATTGTGGTTTGTCATGCAGCCCTCTTTCTCAGGAGAGTTTAAGTTGTGTTGAGGGATATTTTTTAAGCAAAAATTGATTGTGATAATAAAGTAATTTGTTGTCACGTACAATGTTTGGCGAAATTCTATCCTAGGTCTTTTGGATCCTTTGGATCTACGAAGCTTAAATATGAAAAAGTATCGGTATCGGTATTGATATCGGCGATACTGGGCCTGTGTTTACTTGGTATCGGATCAATACCAAAATTCCCGGTATCGCCCGCCTCTAAACAGCACTACTTATTTATCATGCTCCAATTAAAATGTTTCTCTGTCTTCATGTTTAGTAGCATCATATTTAATTTTTTAGTACCAAAATCACTGATATTTTCTTGCCAGTGTGTTTTAGTTGTGCGAATAGGCTATTTTAAAATTTCATGTGGCTAACAGCTTTTTTGAAGAAGGACTTCTCAGAAGCATTCATACCAAATTTGGTGCTTGTATCATCAACTTAATTATTCTTTTTTAGTGAACACTCTCTTTGACTGTAAGTGATGATGACTGTGATCTGATGTTGGTAATGACAAAGATGATGATCTAACTGATTGGGAACGTGGATGTACAGCGGGCTGTGGCAATATCAGCAATTGATTAAGACAGGGATGTTCCATTGATGGGGACTGTTTTATCTGTTACAACCCTTTGCACTTATCTGTACTGCACAAGATGTGTGTTTTCTTGTCTTGTTGTCTGTTTTGTGTGTAATTCCGACATTCAGTTTCTCACATGGGGGAAAATAAAGTATTTTGTATTGAATCGCATCATATCATGTTGTATGCAGTAACTAACAATGGCAACTGTACGTGCACACTATCAGTGACTCTGAAAGTGGAAAATCAGTGTCATGTGCTAATTGACGCTGTTATAAGGAAAAAGTCATGCTTCATGCTTCAGTATATTGCCGCGTTCACACCGGGCGTGACCAGACTCGCCCGGTGTGTCGCTCTGCTTTCGCTGCGAAAATTCACCCCAGTGCGTCATCAAATAGGAGTAGGTTCCATTCCACTCACCGGCTCCGGTTGTCAGTCAAGTTAACATGACGGACTTTGATCACACGGAGCGAGTTGTTGCGGAAAGCTCCCAATTCGGGGAGTTTCATTATTTGCTGCAGGAGCTGCGTCTGGATGACAGCCACTTTCAGCGGTCCTTCCGCCTCTGCAGGACCCAGTTTGAGGACCTCCTGTCCTGTTCGCGCGTGCACATGTAAACAATTAAAAAAAAAAAAACCTCTGCTGCTTGCTGTGGGGCTGCTCCTCGCTCTTCCCCAAAAAACTCTGTCATAATTGTGTTTAGAAACCAGTCACCATTTGTTTTATTATACATCTGTGTAGTTAATAAGTAAAATAATCTCCACAGATGATTCGCTCGCACGTGCATGTAAGAAAGAAAAAAAAAAATGAAAGAAACTCCGCTGCTTGCTGTGGGGCTGCTCCTCACTCTTCCCCAAAAAACTGTCATAAATGTGTTTAGAAACCAGTCACCATTTGTTTTATTATACATCTGTGTAGTTAATAAGTAAAATAATCTTAACGGACGATTCGCTCATGCGTGGACGTAAAAAAAAAAAACCTCTGCTCCCCCTGCCTTCGGGCGGCTGCTCGCTCCAAAAACTCTCTCATAATTGTGAAATAAAGGACAAAAGAGACATAAGTCCTGCTCACAGGCTGCTACCAGAGACAGGACATGTTCACATCCTCAGTCAAACTCCAGACATCTCCATGTCACTAAATGGAGGAGGGCAACGCGACGTGATGCGAGATGCGACGCAATATCGCGCCAATCGCTCAAAATCGCTTCATTCGCATCCATCACGTCGCACTTAGTGGCTTGGCGCCAAAATGCCTCCCTTCCATAGGGATTACATGGCAACCTATCGCTGCTGTCGCTCGCGTCGCGTCCGTTGTGAACGCGGCATAAAATGCAAAGTAGATTAATCCTCTCCCTCCCAACTCTTCTGTACTTTGCTGCATGGTGAAACTGTCTGATAAGACTGATGATTAAGTTCTGCACATATCATTCATCACAGAACCTACTGTGGACAAACTGTATCTGCATGAATTACTGACCAATTCCCATTTAAGTCAAAATGGGAGCCTTGCTACTGTCAAGACATGAAGTTTGTAAAATGTGTAAAAAAAAAGATTATAATTTTGCCTGGGCTGAAGAGGATTAATATGTGAAGGTCACAGTAACCTGAAGGGATTTTGGCTTCTAAGTTTGATCTGAAGCATGTAGGACACAGACAGTGTTCTAAGTGCAGCTATTCTTGTTGTTTTTCTCAGAAGCAGTGAACTTTTCCCACCAATTTTCCATGCCTCGCTCTCAGTGAAGACAGGGGGAAAACACTGAAAGACAAGAGAAATGGAAGAAACCACACTGCAGACTAGGCAGGAATCCCACAGCAGGAGGGATGAGTGCAATATGTGCCAGAACAAAACAATGAAACAGCCAATAGACTGTCAATGACAGTGAGATAAGGAGGGAATGAGAAAAAAAAGAGCTATATCGACGGAGACTGATGTGATTTTGGCCAGTGACATCAGTGGAGGCATCGATTTGGAGCATTCTGGCTGCTTGTTAGCTATATTTGCATTGTGTGAGGTTCAACGTGTGGCCCAATTAAGTCCATTCATTTATCTGTCAGGCTATTTCTGAAGAGAGGATGCAGCAGTTTGTGGTGCGTATGGTGATTGCTGACAGCTGGCCTCTGTCCCACAGCTTTCCATGACAGGGGTCATCGCTTTTCCACTGTCACACAACGAGATGGTGGGGCTGTAAGCAACCCTCTCACAAGAAGTATTTCATCATATTCACCTCTCACTGGTACAAGGGGAATCGCTGCTGCTTCAAAGAGCCAGGGATGTTACCGAAGCAAAACATACTGTGGACATATAGGCCTTATCTTAGGGATGGATTTGAGGTTTGTCCAGTTCCTTTTTTTCTATTTAGATAACAGGTAATCTGAGATGTTATATATGTCCTTCAAATTAGTTATGGGTATTTTTTTTCTAACTGTACCATAAACGTCCTTACGTTTGTGGCTCTGTGTGTATGTGTGTGTCCGTAGCAAAGGCGGCACTCTCGCCATAGTGGCTTTCTGTGTGTGACAGAAATAAATGGAGAACAAGCCTCTTAGATGATGCATTAGACCAATTAACCACACAATAAGCCATATTATTCCATATATTTAGAATAAAACGCTCCAAGGAGCCGATCTGTCACATTAATGATAGTCGTGACATATGTGATGTCAGCAACTTATAAAAAGTGACATCATTTTCAAGACAGGTGAACAAGTAAGTCCATCATGAATCACTGCTTTAAGGCAATCGGC
This sequence comes from Thalassophryne amazonica, assembly GCF_902500255.1. Lineage (NCBI taxonomy): Eukaryota > Metazoa > Chordata > Actinopteri > Batrachoidiformes > Batrachoididae > Thalassophryne > Thalassophryne amazonica. Next base: position 112,101,386 of record NC_047106.1, read on the forward strand.
TTAAAGCCTTGGTCAGGCCATCAGTCACAGTTTGAAAATAAACCTAAAACTAAAAAAATAATTAAAAATACATCTTGTGTGTGTTTACTGGTGGATCACAAACAAGCCTGAGTGGTGTGTATCGCCACCTACTATATTAGAGTGTGTGGAATCATGACATTAATTATCCTGTCAATATAATACAGAACATCCAATCATAGAAAATGAATGAAGTCTGTTTACCTGGATGGAACCCATGCACTGTCCACTCCTTTGTGCCAGGTAGAAGGTAGAGTCCACATTCACTTCTACAACTACAAGTAATCAAAAGGGAGGTGAAATAAAATTTACCGATGCCCTAAAAATCTAACCATTACTGATGCACGATCAAACCTATTCTGCCAGATTTTGAAAACTGAATTGCTATGGGCTGTAAAAGAGACAGCCACATGCGCATCAGTACCCGACATCAAAAGTTAAAACATTTCAACTTTTTCCACTTTTTCCAGAGTGTGAACTATGCTCCTATGTATGTACTATGCCAACATGACCCAGACTTGGACAAACAGTAGAAAACAAATGAATGGCTGAAGGGGTGAAGATATGTTGTGTGCAGATTTATTCAGTGTCATTTCATCTAAATCACTCACAAATTTGGTTACATATACAGCAACTGACAGCATGTTCACTTAATATGACAAATTACACATTTTTGTTTTGGACATTTATTATCCACTAATTTTTTTTTTTTTTTTTTTTATGTTAGGCTACTTTTGTTACCCAAAAACGTTACTACACTAATTTCTAAAACCAAAGCATTTTGTCCACATGAACAAAGCAGTATTTTCACGAAAGATTTGAAGAATATCTACAAAGCACTTTTCATATATTCGGATTTAGAGCCACGTTGCAGCCTGACACACTGTTTTAGACAAATATACAGTGGCTTGCAAAAGTATTCAGCCCCTTGGTATTTCATACATTTTAATTTGTTTATGACATTTCAAATACAAAAAGTATATCAGGCTTCTCAATATAAAAATTTATATTATCTTCCTTAGACTCAAACTGAAAGTAAATCTCTACAACTTGATGTAAATTAATTAAAAATATAAAAGGCAAGATGATGGGTTGCATAAGTAACCAGCCGCTTTGGTATAATGCCTGTAAATAATCAATATAATTTGCAGTTTTATTCAGACAAGTCAGGGGATGGATACATGAACATTTCCAAGTCACTCAATGTGTCTTGAACTTTATTTACATCAGTTATGAAGAAATACAAACAGTGTGGCACTCTGTGGTAAATCTGTGTGGAGTAGATAGTTCTCAAAAACTGAGTGACTGTGCAAGAAGGAGAAGAGTGAGGAAAGCCACCAAGACATCCAGACAACCCAGAAGAAGTTACAGGCTTCTGTGGCTGTGACTGGAGAAATTGTGCACAGTGCATGTTTTTGTATTTCTTCATGATGTAAATAAAGTTCAAGACATAATCATTGACTTGTATCTGTCCCCTGACATGTCTGAAGAAAACTGGCAATTAAACTGATTACTTACAGGTATTATACCAAAGGGGCTGATTACTTATGCAACCCATCATCTTGACTTTTATATTTTGAATTAATTTATATCAAGTTGTAGAGGTTTACTTTCAGTTTGAGTCTAAGGAAGATAATTTTAGATTTTTTTATATTGAGAAACCTGATTTACTTTTTGCATTTGAAATGCCATAAACAAATTAAATTGTATGAAATACCAAGGGGCTGAATACTTTTGAAAGCCACTGCATGTCTCAGAAAGCTGAGGTTGTTCTGAACATTTTGATATGCAACACATTATACTGTATACAAGTACTAGTAACGGGAAATTACTGAAGGTGCGTTAAAATTGAGAAAATACCCTTAGGGCTGTAAGGGTTAAGCTAATAGTGAACATGTGCTCTGAACATTTTAAATAACCCTTGAAGGTACTGAACACCTCACTGGAAGAGGTAATTAATTTTTCATTTGCTTCATAAATGCTGTAATCCATAAAAGAAAGTTGACAAAACATGAAAAAGAAACATAGCCCATTTCTAAAAAGTCAATGTCACATTTATAAAAACACACAAAAGCTGCAAACTCTCACACCTGAGAAGCCAGAGATGAGAAAATTTCAAAACATTTTACATGATAAATGTCACAAAATATTAATTGAAAACTGTTGTGGATTATTTGGAGACTAATCGTCAACTCTTGAAGATAAATGCATATTTTTCATATTAAGTTGAAGAAATATGAAGTTACATGGGAAAAAAATGATTCATTTAATTTCTTACTATTGTGATTTATTTTCTTTACAGAAGAACCAACAGGCGAGGTCTTTCACCAAATGCAAGCATTTTTTGTTTTGTTTTGGTTATTGGGTAGTTGGGGAAACTACCTGTTGAGAGTATTGCATCGTAAAATCCAGTCTACCACGACTTTCAGGTGAAAAAAATTGCAGAAGTTTCTTTGATGGTTTTATTGCATGTTTCTGAACCTTATCAATCAAATGTGAAGTGAAATGGAGCAGACGAGTAGAAAAGTTAGAAGTGCACTCTGCTGAACATGAGGTGACACAGATGTTATAGTTCAATTGCTGAAATATCTCCTCACCTGTGTCCAGAATTTTGTGAATAATTCAGGGTTTAGTTGATTATTGATGAGGTCGAGCTGTAAGAAATGATCAGTGCCTCCAGGTTTTTGCAGTGATAATACAGAATGAATTACCCCAATAAAAGCAGCGACTCCTGGACACACAGAGCGAGCGGCTCCCTAAAGCATCTTTTTCTTTCCTGTCATCACACCAACAGACTTGAATCTCTGCTTGCTTGTCCAATTAGCGCACACACAGATGCACACAGCATACATTTTGATGACGACAAAACAGTTCCTCCTTCAAATGTCTCTTAATTTTACTCTCGCCTCCACTGTTTCAGTCTGAGCACTTTGTATAACCAAAACATGTGAGTCCCCCCAGTTATCTGCTAACACATGCATGCAAAGCCGAGGGTAATTGCCAAAATGCGATTTCACAGTTGTGTCACAGTGTAGCTGCTGTGTGATGAATAAGACTTAGTCATCACTTCATATTCCACTGATAACGCAAAAATCAAAGCATTATAATGTTTTTGGACACAACAATGAAGGCTGAACTGCACCAAAATTCAGACAATAACATATATTCATTCTTCTCAATTCTCTGACGCATATAATGGCATCAAAGTAATTCTTTATAGATTATAACTGAATGGTTTTCTTAAAACTCTATAACAATTTCACCTGTGAACGTAACATTCAATCAATCAATCAATCAATTTTTTTTTTATATAGCGCCAAATCACAACAAACAGTTGCCCCAAGGCGCTTTATATTGTAAGGCAAGGCCATACAATAATGATGTAAAACCCCAACGGTCAAAACGACCCCCTGTGAGCAAGCACTTGGCTACAGTGGGAAGGAAAAACTCCCTTTTAACAGGAAGAAACCTCCAGCAGAACCAGGCTCAGGGAGGGGCAGTCTTCTGCTGGGACTGGTTGGGGCTGAGGGAGAGAACCAGGAAAAAGACATGCTGTGGAGGGGAGCAGAGATCGATCACTAATGATTAAATGCAGAGTGGTGCATACAGAGCAAAAAGAGAAAGAAACAGTGCATCATGGGAACCCCCCAGCAGTCTACGTCTATAGCAGCATAACTAAGGGATGGTTCAGGGTCACCTGATCCAGCCCTAACTATAAGCTTTAGCAAAAAGGAAAGTTTTAAGCCTAATCTTAAAAGTAGAGAGGGTGTCTGTCTCCCTGATCTGAATTGGGAGCTGGTTCCACAGGAGAGGAGCCTGAAAGCTGAAGGCTCTGCCTCCCATTCTACTCTTACAAACCCTAGGAACTACAAGTAAGCCTGCAGTCTGAGAGCGAAGCGCTCTATTGGGGTGATATGGTACTACGAGGTCCCTAAGATAAGATGGGACCTGATTATTCAAAACCTTATAAGTAAGAAGAAGAATTTTAAATTCTATTCTAGAATTAACAGGAAGCCAATGAAGAGAGGCCAATATGGGTGAGATATGCTCTCTCCTTCTAGTCCCCGTCAGCACTCTAGCTGCAGCATTTGAATTAACTGAAGGCTTTTTAGGGAACTTTTAGGACAACCTGATAATAATGAATTACAATAGTCCAGCCTAGAGGAAATAAATGCATGAATTAGTTTTTCAGCATCACTCTGAGACAAGACCTTTCTGATTTTAGAGATATTGCGTAAATGCAAAAAAGCAGTCCTACATATTTGTTTAATATGCGCTTTGAATGACATATCCTGATCAAAAATGACTCCAAGATTTCTCACAGTATTACTAGAGGTCAGGGTAATGCCATCCAGAGTAAGGATCTGGTTAGACACCATGTTTCTAAGATTTGTGGGGCCAAGTACAATAACTTCAGTTTTATCTGAGTTTAAAAGCAGGAAATTAGAGGTCATCCATGTCTTTATGTCTGTAAGACAATCCTGCAGTTTAGCTAATTGGTGTGTGTCCTCTGGCTTCATGGATAGATAAAGCTGGGTATCATCTGCGTAACAATGAAAATTTAAGCAATACCGTCTAATAATACTGCCTAAGGGAAGCATATATAAAGTGAATAAAATTGGTCCTAGCACAGAACCTTGTGGAACTCCATAATTAACTTTAGTCTGTGAAGAAGATTCCCCATTTACATGAACAAATTGTAATCTATTAGACAAATATGATTCAAACCAACGCAGCGCAGTGCCTTTAATACCTATGGCATGCTCTAATCTCTGTAATAAAATTTTATGGTCAACAGTATCAAAAGCAGCACTGAGGTCTAACAGAACAAGCACAGAGATGAGTCCACTGTCCGAGGCCATAAGTGTTGTATGGCTGGGGGGGCCTGGCTGCTGGTTTGTTTGCCTTTTGTTTCCTCCCAGGTGGCATGCATTTGGGACTGAGTGGCTGTGTTGCTGAGGCTGTTAGGACTTCACCCTGATCACCTGCGACTCGTCAGGACTCACAGCTGAGGTGCATCTGGAGGGATTGGAGTATGTTGGCATTTAAGACTGAAGTGCGCAGTGGGCATTTGCCAGAGACTCGACCTTGTGACCAGACGGGTGAGATCGTCGTCTTGGGAGCCATCTCATCAGCAGCGGACGCTGAGAAACGTCCAGGTTTGATGCACGGTCTGTGAAAGAGGAGAGGGTGAGGTCTCACGCTCGTCAGCACACTTCCTGAGGTACGTTGGATTTTGTGACTAACAGTTATACAGTCAGTAAATGTGGTGTCCCTCACACCTTATTGTATTGAGCTGTATGTTAGTCATGTATCAGCTTCCACTGCTGTGGTGATTTGTGAACGAGATGTTCCATGCCTGCAGGTTGGAAGCTGATCAGTAATCAAGCCAGGAAGTGTTTGCTGTTTGTACACCTTTAAGTGTTCTGTGTGTAGAGTGTGGACTCACATAATGGTTCCTTCTTTCACAGACTCGGTTGTTGCGGCCACCTGGGGGGTGTCGGCGGGGTCCTTGGGTCCGAAACAGCTTCTGGCTCCGGACCATTAGCGCTGCTGGGAGCGCACCACGCCAGACCGCACCTTTTATTATTATTATTATTATCACTGTTATGTATTAAATTCAGTTAGCCTTTGTACCGTGCTCTGCTTATTTCATACTGGGTCCTTCAAACGCTGGTCGGTTCTCCGAGCTGCGTCCGACACATAACAGTAGTCTCTGGCCAAACACCACGGACCCAGCGGTAGCAGAGACGGTAACGCGCCGGGAAGGCGGCAGCAGACGTTCAGTGGTTATCCGGATCAGTTGCGGGGCTCTCCGCCCGGAAGGTGCGTGTTTGAGAACCCATTACTGGATACTAATTTGTGCTCTCTTGCAGCCGTGTCCTGTGTTTGTGCCTTATCCGTGGGTCGTGGTGGAGTGTGACTGGCGACAGCTTCGCGTCACACTCCGACCGGATAAGAGGTGTAAACGGGAGCTGCAAGAGTGCGTTTGTAATGGGTTCACGCGCACGGCGGAGCTCTGTTAGCACGGGTCGCTGGGCTTCCTGTGCTACAGTCGTAGCCCCGTTTCCCCGGATAAAAGGTAACTACTGCGTCTGTTGTTTCAGCTCCGGCGTTATTTAGTTGAGCACATTTTGGTTGTGTTGCACACAGCTGCGCACGAGGATGCAGCTCGTTTGTTTTTTGTCACCAAAGGGGGTTTTTCATTTTTTAGCACTCTGGTTCCCCCTTGTGGTGACTGAATCACGGTACCGTCAAGCTCTTGAGTAGGAACAGGTGTGTTCCATTTGGTTGAGCTTGACGGTATACCTCACTGATTTGTTTTGTGTTGGTTCATTTTGTGTGGGTGTTTTTTGAGTGGGTTTTTGTGTGGGCTTTTGTTTTTTTTGTTGTCCACTGTTTGTCTGGGGGTGCGATCCTGCAGCCTTTGCTACACAAAAAAAAAAAAAAAAAAAAAACAAAAAAAAAAAAGAAAAGACGGGGACCCAAAGAACTGTGTGTTGGTCTGTTTTTTTTTTTTTTTTTTCTTGTTTCTTTTTGTTTCACATCCCCAGGATTAGGTGGAGCGGTCCCCTGGGGGGGTGATGGGGTGGTATTCGGGTTGTTTTTTTTTTCTCTTTGTTTTTTGTTATGCCCTCTCTTCTCCTCTGACTCCAGCCGGGGGTGCCGTAGTGTCGGCATTGCTGGAGGGGTGCAGTTGGGTTGTGCTGGGCGTTTCCCAGGTGGCCTCTGCACCCGGGAGGGGAGGGGGGGGGGGTTTTGGGGTTTTTATTTTGTTTTCCCTCCCCCAGTTTCCGCCCTCAGGGTTTGACTGTGGTGTCCTCTGGGGGGGGAACGGGCGTTGGGTCCATCTAGCCGTGGGCGGCCGGGGCTGGGTCCATTGGTCGTGTGGGGAGGCGTCTCCTGGGGTTGACGAGTGGTCCTCTGGGGGGCGCTGGTAGTCCCCATGGGTGACGGTGGATCCCAGAGGGACCTCGGCCGTGGTTATTACTCCTGGAGTTGGCGAGTGGCCCTCTGGGGGGTGTTGGTCCCGGCGTGTCGTTTGGGGGGGGGGGGGGGGGGGGTGTTTTAGCGTTTTTGTTTGTTGGGTTGTTTTTCCTTTCTCCCCTTCCCTGGGGTTTGATGGGACGGTCCCCTGGGGAGGGGGGGGGATGTTTTGGTTGTTTTGTTTTTGACTAATCACACATGTTTTGGTGAAAGGCTGACCGCACAGGTGTAGGAACTCCTGGCCACACCTGTGCTAAGACTGTTAGAACCAAGGGCAAATATGCAGCCAGTTCGGGCAGTCTGTTGGAGGACGAGCGCGGACGTGGTTTCCAGCCATGGTCCCTGGAGGGGGGTGTTTCTCCTGGGCCAGGTGTGTGTGGTCGCCGGGAGGCTTCCCGTGAGGGTGGGGTACTGTTGTATGGCTGGGGGGGCCTGGCTGCTGGTTTGTTTGCCTTTTGTTTCCTCCCAGGTGGCATGCATTTGGGACTGAGTGGCTGTGTTGCTGAGGCTGTTAGGACTTCACCCTGATCACCTGCGACTCGTCAGGACTCACAGCTGAGGTGCATCTGGAGGGATTGGAGTATGTTGGCATTTAAGACTGAAGTGCGCAGTGGGCATTTGCCAGAGACTCGACCTTGTGACCAGACGGGTGAGATCGTCGTCTTGGGAGCCATCTCATCAGCAGCGGACGCTGAGAAACGTCCAGGTTTGATGCACGGTCTGTGAAAGAGGAGAGGGTGAGGTCTCACGCTCGTCAGCACACTTCCTGAGGTACGTTGGATTTTGTGACTAACAGTTATACAGTCAGTAAATGTGGTGTCCCTCACACCTTATTGTATTGAGCTGTATGTTAGTCATGTATCAGCTTCCACTGCTGTGGTGATTTGTGAACGAGATGTTCCATGCCTGCAGGTTGGAAGCTGATCAGTAATCAAGCCAGGAAGTGTTTGCTGTTTGTACACCTTTAAGTGTTCTGTGTGTAGAGTGTGGACTCACATAATGGTTCCTTCTTTCACAGACTCGGTTGTTGCGGCCACCTGGGGGGTGTCGGCGGGGTCCTTGGGTCCGAAACAGCTTCTGGCTCCGGACCATTAGCGCTGCTGGGAGCGCACCACGCCAGACCGCACCTTTTATTATTATTATTATTATCACTGTTATGTATTAAATTCAGTTAGCCTTTGTACCGTGCTCTGCTTATTTCATACTGGGTCCTTCAAACGCTGGTCGGTTCTCCGAGCTGCGTCCGACACATAACAATAAGAAGATCATTTGTAACCTTCACTAATGCTGTTTCTGTACTATGATGAATTCTAAAACCTGACTGAAACTCTTCAAATAGACCATTCCTCTGCAGATGATCAGTTAGCTGTTTTACAACTACCCTTTCAAGAATTTTTGAGAGAAAAGGAAGGTTGGAGATTGGCCTATAATTAGCTAAGATAGCTGGGTCAAGTGATGGCTTTTTAAGTAATGGTTTAATTACTGCCACCTTAAAAGCCTGTGGTACATAGCCAACTAACAAAGATAGATTGATCATATTTAAGATCAAAGCATTAAATAATGGTAGGGCTTCCTTGAGCAGCCTGGTAGGAATGGGGTCTAATAAACATGTTGATGGTTTGGATGAAGTAACTAATGAAAATAACTCAGACAGAACAATCGGAGAGAAAGAGTCTAACCAAATACCGGCATCACTGAAAGCAGCCAAAGATAACGATACGTCTTTGGGATGGTTATGAGTAATTTTTTCTCTAATAGTTAAAATTTTGTTAGCAAAGAAAGTCATGAACTCATTACTAGTTAAAGATAATGGAATACTCAGCTCAATAGAGCTCTGACTCTTTGTCAGCCTGGCTACAGTGCTGAAAAGAAACCTGGGGTTGTTCTTATTTTCTTCAATTAGTGATGAGTAGAAAGATGTCCTAGCTTTACGGAGGGCTTTTTTATAGAGCAACAGACTCTTTTTCCAGGCTAAGTGAAGATCTTCTAAATTAGTGAGACGCCATTTCCTCTCCAACTTACGGGTTATCTGCTTTAAGCTACGAGTTTGAGAGTTATACCATGGAGTCAGACACTTCTGATTTAAAGCTCTCTTTTTCAGAGGAGCTACAGCATCCAAAGTTGTCTTCAATGAGGATGTAAAACTATTGACGAGATACTCTATCTCCCTTACAGAGAGATATTGAATGTCACTTGATTACTCTGAGAAAAATAAATCTGGGGGGATGTAATGACAATGCAGTTAAACCTGTGATATTAACAACCAAAAGGTGTGTTTATTAACAGAAAACAGAATTAACTCCTTAACAGAAAAATCTAGTTAAGGAGCTAGTTTCAGTGGTGGGCACAGTTCCACTAATCCGCTAACTGCTAATTAGCAAAGCTAAGTTTTTTGTTAAAGGATTATCTTTTTAGCTAATTCTGAAAACCATCAGTGGATTAATTAGCTTCTGCTGAATTTAGTTCCGCTAACTTTCAGTCCACTGACATTTCTTTGCTGGCATAGTGAGTAAGACCAAATGGACAAAACCATTTGTAAACCCTAAAACCAAACATTAATTCCTCTCTGTTGGATGTTTAGCAACAGCCAGACTGCTGTAAGGAACTCAGCCCTCCCCCAGTAGAAAGAGGCGGGCTGGCTGCTGATGTGGCTAGAAAAAAGTAATTTAATTTCAACATGCAGCAGCTCAGACAGTGGAAGAAGAAGTAAATCGCAACATCAATTTCACTCATGGTCACAACATAACTCTTCATCAAACTAACTACATTCTTTGAACTATAAAAACACAACAAATCTATAACACTAACAACACTCCTAAACTAACATGTACTACAATAATAATAAAAAGAACAAACAAACCCCGAACTCCCATAATGCATTGCTGCAGTGCATTATGATCAACAGTGTGCCTGCTTTTAAAAGACAGCATGTACATGCAAACCTTTACGTTTTTTAAGTGCAAAGACACTTATTTATGGAGTTAAATTTGCCTCATTAATAGGTGCAAATGCACAGAGGGTGATCTACAAATAGTCCTAATTTGCACGTTTTGTGATATACAAACATAAATTTTTGATTTGTAAAAAAAGGAATTGCAAAACTAAAAATTCTGTTTGTGAAGTGTTACTCAGCATGTTGCCCACTTTTCTCACTCCCATCCAGTAGATGGCAGTGTTCTATGCGTTTTGACGGCGGGGGGGGGGGGGGGGGGGGGGGGGGGGGGGATAAGACTAGCCTGACAATCGGCCCGGCTATGAATTGGGCTGTATACTGGCCTCCATTTTGGTGTGAGATTTCCCACCCCTAAACGACCAATAGGAGAGCAGCACTGGAATTCCCTCTCCTAAACGACCAATAGAAGAGCAGTGCTCGCGCCACATCAATGTGAGGCTGATGCATGGGCTGACGTCAGCGTCTCAGCCGCTAACAGGCTAGGAGAGAGAGGCCAGAATCTGGCCCAAATCAGGGCCGGTTGTGGGGCTCTGCTAAGACAAGTCTGATTTCCCATAATGCCTTTTGTGTCGGTTTAGCGCTCAAACCTTCTTTATTCTTTCTTCTTCTTTACTTTAAAAGTGCGATATTTTCACTTTGTAAAAAATGACAGAGTTGCTGTTAATGTGTTGATAAAGTGTCCAGAATTTGTCTGTTTATCCATGAAACCATAAGTGAAAGTGCCTTGCGTTTGATCTACACTGCCACCGTAAAAGGTAAGTGAGATGTCTTTGCAGCAGCTGACAGGGTGTTTAAAGACACAAGCGCTGCACTGAATTTACTCAGAAGCCTTTGCGGCGCTAAAAGTTGCTGACAGTATGCCAAGTCTATACTGAAAGTTAGTGGTTAGCTGTAACTTCTGCTAATTTTTTTTTTTAGAGGTTTATGGGTTTAGTGTTATAAAAGTAAACTTTTCAGTTGGCTAATTGACATTTATTAAATACTGCTTAATTTCTGCTTAAGATTTATTTACTTAATTTCTGCTGATCTTTTCAGTTAAATCAGGGGTGGGCAACTTGTTCCAGAAAGGGCCAAGAGGGTGCAGGTTTTCTTTGCAGCTACTGACTCCACCAGGTGATTTCACTGATTAATATCACTTTGAGCAGATAGAATCAGTTAATGTTGGATTGTTGGATTTACGCTGCGATCGCCAAGGCTGTAAATTGTTGTGCTGCAATGCATTATGGGAGTTCTGTACCACAAGTGTAAACTGTTTTGTGTTTGATGTCTTCCCTCTGTGTTGTGTAAAAAATAATAGAATCTCTTTTTGGCAGAGTACAGAAAAAAAACCAAAGCTCTGGCTTGGTCTTTGTTCTTCCATGCAGCTTGCCACAATAATATGATGAATTAATTGTGGGGGTGCTACTCCATTAAAAATGTTGCCTATGGCACCAAATTGGTTAGGGTCAATACAACAGTTTGTAAGGGTAAGTCTAGGTTGACATTACTTAAAAAAATGTGTTGTGCCATTTTGCAAAGTTAAGCTAACCTTACTTGAAATCTGAAGCTGATTGTAGTTAGAAAATGCATTTCTTTGAATACAAGAATGAAGTAGATTCTACAAAGAGCAGTCTTACTTTATCTACATAGTAATCTTATGCAAAAAGTTGCCTTAATTTTTTAAAGTAAATCAGTGGAGACATTTTTATCAGTGTAGATCTGAACAATTGCTGTAGTAGATTAATTGATTATTAATCGACTATTGTTCGTCTATCTATTAGAGCCAGAGGAGACAGAGGAGGGAATGGTACAAGAACAAGCAGAGAGACAGAATGAAGCTGCAGTTGAAACTACTCGTTTGTTACAGCCCACCACTTGATAGTGTTATACCACAATCACTCATTGGCAGTGTGTGCCATCCCATCTTCAGTGAATGTACAACAAAAAATTCTGCCACCTTTGTAAGAGAGGCACTCACGGATCACAAACTTATTCCACTTGCCACAGCGACAAGGACAAACCAGATTTTGATTTACCTTTAACAGTCATGAAAGACAGACAGAGACAGATAAATGATTTTCGTTGAGATACACATGGCTTTATAAAAGGCAGAATTTGAGTGATATTACAGAGAGAAATGTAGCTGCAACATCACATAAAAGGTGACTTTGTAAGCAGAAATCAGAGTGAGAGTTTCCTGTTTTAATCTAGCATTGTGCCAAACACTAAAAATCTGCTGGATTTTTCTATTAAGTAAACTATAGGGCCTTTAATTAACAATGTTTGCATCGTCATATGTACTATCTGCCTCTGCAGATTACAGTGATTCTGCTATAATAATCAGTTCACCTCACTGAATGTGCGTTCCATCTTTAACCTCATGAAATATTTGTACCATTGAAAGAATGGCAAAACATTCATTATTTGTTTTATATAACAGCGAAAATAGATCTTTGTCATGTGATATTTTATTAATTTATAAACAACAGAAAAGTCACTTACATTTTAGTGTGCGTCAGTGCTGCTTAACAGCCCGACACGAATTTTAAATAGTCCAAAATTGTTGTCAGTAGTCCGCGATGCCGTTCACTGACTTCGTGTACAGACTGCCTTCTGTTTTCCTCCCTCCAGCGAGAAATTTGTCCAGCTTTTCATCCTAACTTCATCCTAACAGCTCTTCATGCCTCCAGATGGCTTACAGCATTGTCGATTTTTTTTTTTTTTTGTGTTAGAAGAATTACCAGCGTCAATTAGCTTCCTCAAACCATCATCCGCCAGCAAAACAAACTCCGCCATGTTTAGCTAAATGCTGCCCCCGGTAGTGTGAACATGCGTGGCGTGCAATAGCACATTGCATATAGCACCAAAATTGCATGTTAAAATGCACTACTGGACAGTCAGTGAAACACAATGGCAAATGATATGAATAATCCATGTCACATGACATACAACCCACCAATCAAATGACAAGAATCCACTCAGCCGTTATATGAGTAATATATACAACCGTATAGTACAACTACAACAACCGTTTTTCTGCCTTCTGCAACATTATACCATAACGTTCTAACAGTGCATAACAAGATAATAGACATTAGCAAAAAATTTGTGTCTTAATATTAATAATATATCACTTTGATTAAGCTGTCACTGCTTTGTTTCATAGTTTTAACAGCCAGGCTTCAAAACAAGTTGCAGGCTACTAGTGGTGCAACAGATCATAGTTGATGGTGATCCATACAGACTGCCGCTCATGGTTTGCCATGCTTTCAAACTGTGGCTTATATTAATTGGTAAGATTAGAAAATAGTGTGAAATACAGATTTCATGTAATGGTGGCCTGTTTTTAAAGTAACAACTGCATAAATCTCTGTAGATTTACAGTGAAGTCAGAGTGTGAGCAGAGGGAATACATTTGTGCCTTCATGTGAATGTATGTTTTAAAAACAGACGGCCTCTGACATCTCATGGTTTGCTGGAAACAGCCTGGTGGCTGGGTCCAAACATGGAAACTATCTCTCCAAAATATCAGGAGTTGAGGACCACATGTTTGTTGCGTCTTCCTTGTGCCATCATGAGTCCCTGAACCAAGCACGTGCTTGAAGTGTGGGTGGGGCTGAAAGACCACTGAATTCCTGAAATAAATTACTTTTCTTGACTGTTCCGAATGGTGTGTCTGCTCAGTGTTATCCTGAAGGTGCCATATAAATAAAGCTATTCCCCTCTTACAGGACAATGTAGGCATCCTCATCTTTTTGAAAAAGGATTTGAACTTATAAACTTAAATACATTTTTCTCATTTTCTACCTTTTCTTAAATACTTCTTTTATGATGATGAAGTAAGTAAGTATTAAGTATTAGTATTAAGTATTATACTGTATTTCAAAATATTAATATATTATTTAAACATCAGACACCTTTGTATTCATTCAGGTCCACAGGCAAAAGTTCCTTGTTTCATTGTTCTTTAAGTTATTTTTGAAAATGGAAGCAAAGGGGTATTTTCTTTGTTTTTTTCCGCCCTGATCCAAAAATGATATGATCTGTGACTTAAAACTGTGATCTGATACAAACTGTTGGTTCTGTGATCCGTTACACCCTTAGAGGCATTCTGCTTTCTCTGCTTATTTTGGCAATGCTGAAAAATAGTGATATTGTCACAACAACAGGCATAGTACAACCCCAATTCCAATGAAGTTAGGACATTGTGTAAAATGTGAATAAAAAAAAGAATATAATGATTTGGAAATCCTCTTCAACCTATATTCAATTGAATACAACACAAAGACAAGATATTTAATGTTCAAACAGATAAAGTTTATTGTTTTTGGGCAAATATTTGCTCATTTTGAAATGGATGCCTGCAACACATTTCAAAAAAGCTGGGACAGTTGTATGTTTACCACTGTGTTACATCACCTTTCCTTCTAACAACACTCAATAAGCGTTTGGGAACTGAGGACACTGTTGGGAAGGTGTCGTAGCACGGACCCACAACAGGGGGCGCAAAGGAACGGACAATGAATAAGCCAATAAGTAACAATTTAATGTTGTGACAACACACAACTAAACACACAAAATATATATAGTCAATTAACACCAGGTGACGTGTGGGCAGGCTCGAAGATAGAAGACCCCCGACGAGAGATGAGCCGCGTCCCACACGGCTTCCACCACCAACGGCCTGAAGAACACCGGAGCCGCCAAGTCCCGAGTCCCCAGGTGGCCTCTGTCTTCGGCTGTCGACCCTGGTACTGCTGGCAGAAAACAAGACAGGATGGATGAGTGTGAAGTCGCACACTCAGTAATCCACAGTCTGCACTCAGTTAGGAGGGAGCACCTCCACCTCCAATCACACACTCGTGCAGCTCCTGTTTAACCACTTATCTTGGTTTGGGGTGTGAGGCGAAGCCGTCGCTGATCACACCAAACGCCAATCCCACAGATAAGGCAAAACACCACAGGATAACGGCTGCAAAAGAAGTTCAGATTATTACACAAGGTTTTTGTTCAGCAGAGAAAATTACCTCTTCGGTAGTTGATTTCTCGGCGGGCAGGTGGAGTTGCAGTCCGGCTTATATAGTGGTGTAGATGAGTGACAGCTGGTGCGATGAGTGACAGCTGTCACTTCTTCTGGGTCTGGCGCCCTCTCGTGCTTGGAGCCCGCACTCCAAGCAGGGCGCCCTCTGGTGGTGGTGGGCTGATACGATGTCCGATGGTATCCCATGCAGCCGCATGACGTGGTGGACCAGGAGGTCTGCCGTCTCCTGGGCCGTTGGGAGCTTCGGGAGGGCCACGAAGTGGGCCGCCTTGGAGAACCGGTCCACTATCATGAGAATGATGGTGTTGCCCTGGGACGGCGGGAGGCACGTGATGAAGTCCAGGCCGATGTGAGACCAGGGGCGGTGAGGCACCGGCAGGGGTTGGAGGAGTCCCGAGGTCTTCCGATGGTCTGCCTTGCCCCTGGCGCAGATGGTACAGGCCTGGACGTAGACCTGAACGTCGGTTTCCAGTGACGCCCACCAGAAGTGCTGCTGGACCACTGCCACGGTCCTACGCACTCCGGGATGACAGGAGAGCTTGGATCCGTGACAGAAGTCCAATACGGCAGCTCTGGCCTCTGGTGGGACGTACATTCTGTTCTTGGGGCCGGTCCCTGGGTCCGGGCTCCTTGCCAGGGCCTCCCGGACGGCCTTCTCCATGTCCCAGGTGAGGGAGGCCACGACAGTGGACTCGGGGATGATGGTCTCGGTGGGGTTCGACAGCCCCGCCTTGGCTTCTTCTTCGTGCACCCGGGACAACGCATCCGATTTTTGATTTTTGGTCCCGGGGCGGTACGTGATCCGGAAGTCAAAGCACCCGAAGAACAGAGACCAGCGGGCTTGCCTGGGGTTCAGCCGCTTGGCGGTCCGGATGTACTCCAGGTTCCGATGGTCCGTGAAAACTGTGAAAGGCAACGACGCCCCCTCCAGCAGGTGTCTCCACTCTTCAAGAGCCTTGTTCACCGCGAGGAGGATCACAGATGCTGGCTTTTGAACTTTGCGCTGGTAACAATCTGGATGGTCTGGATGCCCATGATTTCCAAAAAAAACCAATTTGAAATGTGGACTAAAAGACCACAGCACACCTTTCCACTTTGTGTCTGTCCATTTCAAATGAGCTCGGGCCCAGAGAAGGCAGCGGCATTTCTGGATGTTGTTCATGTATGGCTTTCGCTTTGCATGGTAGAGTTTTAACTTGCACTTGCAGATGCAGTGACGAACTGTGTTAACTGACAATGGTTTTCTGAAGTGTTCCTGAGCCCACGCCATAAGACAATGATGTCGGTTTTTAATGCAGTGCCGCCTGAGGGATCGAAGGTCACGGGCATTCAATGTTGGTGGGCTTACGTGTAGAACGTTCTTGAGATTCTCTGAATCTTCTGATTATATTATGGACTGTAGATGATGGAATCCCTAAATTCCTTGCAATTGAACTTTGAGAATCATTGTTTTTAAACTGTTGGACTATTTTTTCACACAGTTGTTCACAAAGTGGTGATCTTCACTTCATCTTTGCTTGTGAACACCTGAGCCTTTTGGGGATGCTCCTTTTATACCCAATCATGTTACTCACCTGTTTCCTATTAGGTGTTCTTTGAGCATTCATCAACTTTCCCAGTCTTTTGTTGCCCCGTCCCAACTTTTTTGAAACGTGTTGCAGGCATCCTTTTCAAAATGAGCAAATATTTTCACAAAAACAAAAAAGTCTATCAGTTTGAATCTTAAATATCTTGTCTTTGTGGTGTATTGAATTGAATATAGGTTGAAGAGAGCTTGCAAATTATTGTATTCTGTTTTTATTTACATTTTACACAGCGTCCCAACTTCACTGGAATTGGGCTTGTAGATGTTCCCCATTGGTGGCTCAGGCTGTAAACAATGCACACTTCACTAAAATTTTCCTATGGTGCTGATTACTCTTATACAACAAGGTGATTTACACTGTAGGTGGAATGCAGACTAGTTCATGTATGATTAAATGACATCTTCATTTTTGGCTGTGTTTAAGAATGAAGTAAAGTACTAAATTAAGCAATATATTTACAGGAGAACCACAACCTATAATATGCGCAAACTACAGTATACTGTTGTGGTTTAAGGTCAGTTTATATTATACTTTGGTCACTACCAGGCATTCAAAGCACAGAGGTAAGCAACAGTTTCTACTGCACAGTCATGTAAACTAAACAGAAATATTGGCAGATTCTGCACAGCACCAATATAATTTATGTATCATGTACATATTACATTTAAAACATCCCTGTGCAATATATGGAGTAATTATCTGAATTGTCTGGCGCACCTTAAACTCAAGAATCTTTCTTTTTTTTTAAATCATATTTTGTTGTTTTTGTAACTACTTGTAAACAGTATTACTTGTGAATGCCCCAAACAGAATTGCTGTAGAATTGCTAATTTTGTTGTACTTGTACAATGACAATACATGAGTTACAATTCTAGCGTAGGATTAATGGAGTATGTTAGGGAGTGTGTCTGTAAGTCAGCAATTTCACAAACACAATTGTATGTTCTGTTTTGAAATTCTGTATTCTGATCGATACAGGTGAGGACCAGTGAACCTCCTATTTTTGGCCAGATTGGTATCTTTTAACATAGCAATTTGCTGTTGTTTTTACCTGAGGCCAACAGATGGCCATTGGGTATTGCGAAGACCTGCCATTGTCCGTCTGTTCGTCTGTCTGTTTGTGTACAGCATAAGTACAGTTCTTTTACTGCTACCGTCTTCAAATTCACAGGGAACATTCTTGGGACACAGACCTTGGACAAGGTCAAAGATAGCTAACCTTGACATATTTTAAGAGGTATTTTTGACGTTAAAAACTCACATTCTGTTTGAACCTGTTCGATTTTGTTTTTGAGTGGCAGGCCAATCAGAGTCAAGCTGTACAGTGACATCAGTGGTTTGTCTATCCAAAACTCCTTCATTTTGTGTGTTTATATACATGTTTCTCATATATTATGTAAAAACTAGCAAGAAACAAACACTTCTAAAACTGAAAATGCTGTTTTTGGAACCTAATAACAACTCTGAACTTATTCTGCAGATGTTAGCATGTTGATGTCATAGGCTGGAAGCTAGCTGCAAAACTCTGTTTCATTTGTGTGTAACTATGTCGTCGTTGTCATATATTATGTAAAAGCTCATGAGAAATAAACACTTCTAAAACCGAAAATGCCATTTTTGGAACCTAATAACATCTCTGAACTTATTTTGTGGATGTTAGCATGGTGACGTCACAGGCTGGTAGCTAACTTCCTATGAAGTTTGTCTCATTAGTACCAGCAAATGCACAGAGGGTGATCTACAAATATTCCTTGATTTGTGTAACTTCCGCATTTGTCAAAAGCTCATGGACATGCACACGCAAAGGCTCCTGCAGACGCTGCTAAAACTTAAATATTGTTTTTGATTAACTGTTTAATAGAGGGGCTTTACTGAACAAGTACAAATTGTATGTAAGACAACAGGATCTTAATAATTAATTAAATCCATCCATCCATCCATCCATTTTCTTCCGCTTTATCCGGAGTCGGGTCGCGGGGGCAGCAGCTCAAGCAAAGCCGCCCAGACCTCCCGATCCACACACACCTCCCCCAGCTCCTCTGGGGGAACCCCAAGGCGTTCCCAAGCCAGCCGAGAGATGTAGTCCCTCCAGCGTGTCCTGGGTCTTCCCCGGGGCCTCCTCCCAGTGGGACGTGGCCGGAACACCTCTCCAGCGAGGCGTCCAGGGGGAAAAGATACCCGAGCCACCTCAACTGACTCCTTTCGACGTGGAGGAGCAGCGGCTTGACTCCTAATTAAACAATTAAACTAATTAATTAACTAATTAACTTAATTAATTAACTTAATTAATTAATTAAGTTAAATAATTAATTAATTAATCAACTAATTAAACAACTGCAAGTTATAAACAACACAATGCTCATACAGCTGAGGGTATTTTAGCATTGCGTTATATTTTAGAAATTAGTTTACGCATGACTGTGACGTATGAAGCTGTGTTACTAACTAAAGTGCCCTGGTCACTGTTCCTTGTATAAAATTAAAATATGAGGCAGAACTATTTACACAATAATCATTTATAATAATCACAGCTATGGGTTAGCATGGAGGTCCACTGTAGCTCAGTCAGCTTGCACCATATTTCAGCAGCTAATTTCTAATAATAACCTGATAATTCATTTGGATATGTTTTCGATAGAATTAAAATAATGACATCTGATAAAACTCCCATATTTTCACACCAATACACTGTTTACTAAGTTGAACTGAGGTTACCATATTTACGTATATGAGGTTGCAACGGAATGGGTTCTGCCAGTCGTCTGACAGTTGTGCAAGTGAAATAGTTGTTAACTTTCGAGAGAATTATACGAGCTCCAAACCAAGAGAAAATCTGGACTGTAAGTTTTGTTTGCCAACAGTTCATGGAAATCAGGTGAAGAAATTTGTTGAAACCTGCATCAAAGTCTGGTCTGTAAAATTACAACGGCCACACTTACATCTGTAGAAGGCATTTTGACAGAGGTATGTTTTTAGAAAATGTAGTCAGTAACACAAGCAGTGATAATCCTGCATAAGCATGTATTTTTCAAGGCTTTGTACTACACATTTACACAATGGCATAATAGGGCTGATTTTTAAAAGACGGAGCTTGCTGGGCAAGAAAGGGAGTGTTAATAATCTGAGAAAAAAAAAACACTCAGAATATATAAGATTAAAGTCATACATTCACAAGAAAATGCTTGGAAAAACAGTTTGGAGTGTTCATCCGGAAGCCACATTGCTTTGCTTCACACCACAGATGCCGCTGCTTGTGGGCGTATGGCTACATTATGCACAACAACACATGCGTGCACACCACTGATGAGCCTACGTGGAAAATCCTCCTCACATTCATAAGACATCTTTGTCCCAATAACATCTCAAAACCGCAATTTTTCAAAAAGATTACAAAAATACAGGACTCTAGTCAACCGCTCACATTTGTACCCATCATACACATGGCCAACATCATGCTGACTTGGAGAATAGACAAGCTAGCTAACATCCTGTAATAATTTCACAATCATCTGAAGGAATTGTTCATGTAACTAACGATTACTGTCTTATTCAAAGAAGTTGCCCACGACAAGATTTCCTGGATTACTTTGAGAAGAAAATAGAAGACATTAGGTTAAACATATCCCACCCTGCTATTGAGGTGGGCACCATTACTGAGGTATTACCGAGATTTACAGAATTTAACAGTATCTCACTAGGCATGCTGACGAAACTCATAACGTCAACAAAAAGCACAACCTGTTTATTTGATCCTATACCAACAAAACTGTTTAAGGACCTGTGGCCCACTCTTGGGCAGACTGTGCTGGAAATTATTAATCTTTCTTTAACTTCTGGATCTGTTCCTAAATGTTTCAAATATGTAGTGATTAAACCATTACTTAAGAAACCTAATCTTGACCCTAGTGTATTGAAAAACTACTGGCCGATATCAAATCTATCATTTTGCTCTAAAATGCTGGAAAAAGTGGTGTCATGGCAGCTCAAGGACTATTTTACTGACAATAATCTGTCTGAGTCACTGCAGTCTGCTTTTAGAAAATATCATTCCACAGAGATGGCTCTCACTAACGTGGTGAATGATCTTCTACTTGCAATGGATTCGGACACCACTGCGGTTCTGGTGCTGTTAGATCTCAGTGCTGCATTTGATACTGTGGATCATTATATTCTACTTGATAGGCTGGAAAATCATTTTGGGATTACTGGGAGTGCCCTTGCATGGCTGACATCATACTTGACCAGTCATTCTCACTGTGTTTTGTACAGTAACACTACCTCTAACCTTAGTGACATGAAATCTGGGGTTCCATGGGGTCTGTCTTATGCTCCCTGCTTTTGTCCCTTAATATACAACCCCTGGCAAAAATTATGGAATCACCGGCCTCGGAGGATGTTCATTCAGTTGCTTAATTTTGTAGAAAAAAAGCAGATCACAGACATGACACAAAACTAAAGTCATTTCAAATGGCAACTTTCTGGCTTTAAGAAACACTATAAGAAATCAAGAAAAAAAGATTGTGGCAGTCAGTAACGGTTACTTTTTTAGACCAAGCAGAGGAAAAAAAATATGGAATCACTCAATTCTGAGGAAAAAATTATGGAATCACCCTGTAAATTTTCATCCCCAAAACTAACACCTGCATCATATCAGATCTGCTCGTTAATCTGCATCTAAATAGGAGTGAACACACCTTGGAGAGCTGTTGCACCAAGTGGACTGACATGAATCATGGCTCCAACACGAGAGATGTCAATTGAAACAAAGGAGAGGATTATCAAACTCTTAAAAGAGAGTAAATCATCACGCAATGTTGCAAAAGATGTTGGTTGTTCACAGTCAGCTGTGTCTAAACTCTGGACCAAATACAAACAACATGAGAAGGTTGTTAAAGGCAAACATACTGGTAGACCAAGGAAGACATCAAAGCGTCAAGACAGAAAACCTAAAGCAATATGTCTCAAAAATCAAAAAATGTACAACAAAACAAATGAGGAACGAATGGGAGGAAACTGGAGTCAACGTCTGTGACCGAACTGTAAGAAACCGCCTAAAGGAAATGGGATTTACATACAGAAAAGCTAAACGAAAGGCATCATTAACACCTAAACAGAAAAAAACAAGGTTACAATGGGCTAAGGAAAAGTAATTGTGGACTGTGGATGACTGGATGAAAGACATATTCAGTGATGAATCTCGAATCTGCATTGGGCAAGGTGATGATGCTGGAACTTTTGTTTGGTGCCTTTCCAATGAGATTTATAAAGATGACTGCCTGAAGAGAACATGTAAATTTCCACAGTCATTGATGATATGGGGCTGCATGTCAGGTAAAGGCACTGGGGAGATGGCTGTCATTACATCATCAATAAATGCACAAGTTTATGTTGATATTTTGGACAATTGAAAGGATGTTTGGGGATGATGAAATCATTTTTCAAGATGATAATGCATCTTGCCATAGAGCAAAAACTGCAAAAACATTCCTTGCAAAAAGACACATAGGGTCAATGTCATGGCATAGGATCAATGTCAATGAGCAGATCTGATTTGATGCAGGTGTTAATTTGGGGGATGAAAATTTACAGGGTGATTCCATAATTTTTTCCTCAGAATTGAGTGATTCCATATTTTTTTCCTCTGCTTGGTCTAAAAAAGTAACCGTTACTGACTGCCACAATCTTTTTTTCTTGATTTCTTATAGTGTTTCTTAAAGCCAGAAAGTTGCCATTTGAAATTACTTTAGTTTTGTGTCATGTCTGTGATCTGCTTTTTTTCTACAAAATTAAACAACTGAATGAACATCCTCTGAGGCCGGTGATTCCATAATTTTTGCCAGGGGTTGTAGTACCCCTTGGTCACATATTCCGGTGTTTTGGGATTACCCATCACTGCTATGCTGATGATACTCAGTTATACATGCCGATAACTGCTGGTAATCTCATTCACATAAATTCCTTAGAAGATTGCCTTGCATCAGTGAGAAGTTCGATGTCTAGAAACTTCCTACTTTTAATCTCTGATAAGACTGAAATGATGGTTCTTGGTCCAGTGAGACATCAGCATCAATTTGACCAGTTAATGCTTAGCCTAGGCTTGTGTGTCATACATCATACAGACAAAGTGAGGAACCTTGGGGTAATTTTTGATCCTACATTGTCCTTTGACCTCCACATTCAAAATATTACGAGTACTGCTTTCTTCCACCTCCAAAATATAGTGAAGATTCGTCCCATCCTGTCTATGGCTGGTGCTGTGACCCTGATCCATGTGTTTATCTCTTCTAGATTGGACTACTACAATGTTCTATTTTCTGGTTTACCGCAGTCCAGCATTAGGGCTCTCCAATTGGTTCAAAATGCTGCAGCCAGACTTTTGACATGAATCAGAAAGTTCAACCACATTACAACCATTTTGGCATCCCTTCACTGGCTTCCTGTACCAGTGAGATCAGATTTTAAGGTTCTGCTAGTAGTCCATAAATCTGTTCACGGAGTGGCACCTCCGTACTGAGCTGACCTAATTAAAGCTTACATGCCGGCCCAGCTTTGCGTTCTCAGGGTGCAGGACTACTTTGTGTCCCTAGGGTGAATAAGAAGTCTGTGGGTCACAGAGCTTTCTCTTATCGTGCCCCTGTTCTGTGGGATGATCTCCCTGCGTCAATAAAACAGTCAGATTCTGTGGAGACTTCCAAGTCCAGACTTAAGATGCACTTATTTTCCATTTCGTATGGCTAGCATACTGGCATAGTATAATTTTACAGGTTTTACTCTTTTAATTCATTTTATTAGGCAACGGAGAATGCTGTGGCCTCAACTTTACCTAAATTCTGGGTCATTTAGTGAAGCTTATGGCTAGTGGCCGGCGATCACCTTAGTAATTCCTGTTTTTCTTGTTGTTTAATGGTGGCAAGCTTGAGCACTGTCAGACCCTGACACTCGATGGTCGGGATGGTCGCTGTGAGGCGCTCAGCACTCCCCAAGCAGAAGGGGGAGGGGCACTTGCCGCCTCGCCGCGTCAATACTAAAAGTTAGCTGTGACGTCCGCTAAATTTTTTAGTGGCTTATCGGTTTAGTGTTATAAAAGTAAAATTTTCAGTTAGTGGATTAGCGGTTATCGAAGCTAACATTTTGGTTAGCTGTGCGCACCAGTGAGAATTAGTCTAACCTTACCAGACCAGATGGGTGTTTAGAGGTCAACCACGTGTTTCAGTCATCAGCATTCCCACTGTACAACTATGTCATGAAAGTTGCTGCCGTTTTGGATATTGTCTTCATAATGTTGGTGCCAAATATCTTGTTGCTTGCCAACCCGTGGGAGCTGTAGGAAAAGAAACTAGTATATGGTGTGTGACACACATGACAGGCAGAGATCCATTCAAGAACAGGAATCAACATTTTTGTGTTTGTGTGGAGGTGAGGACAAAATGTGTCCATTGCGACTCTCTTCAGGGGCTACACCTACTGAAATTATGTAACTTGTCCCTGATTGTGGATGTGAATCTGTCTTTATCATTAACCATGGTAACATGTACGTCCATCATCACATGCATACCATGTCAGATATAAAACAAAAATGTTCCAAAGTCAGATGTGTTGTGCTTACATCCTGCTCCATGTATTTTAAGTTATGAATAATTCACACATAGTGAACAGCAGTTATCTCACACAGCATGAAATGACTCATCTTCATCCTCTTTCCAGCTGTCTGTCAAAAATATATCAGCGCCAGTGGAGCCAAAAAATGCTCATAACCACCTGCGGTACTGTGACAAAGATTTAGGCACCCTAGAATTCATAAGTATTTGAAGTTTTTCCCCTTCTTTTCCAGTGGCTTAAGAGCAAGTGGGAGATTTTGATGGTCTCAGATGAAGACCTACCAGAAGAAGAAAAAAGTGGAGTTCCTTGACTGGGCACTTGGGGCTGGCTCCAAAACAGACCACCCTCTCAAAGGATCCCGTGTTAAAATGTCCAACTTTAGAGCAGAAATAAACCTGGCACAAAAAACAGTTTTGGTCTCTATAGATAGTTTCTTCCTCTATGAAAACTGTATGGAGGGTGAATCTTTTTCTAACATCTTAGTTTAAGATTTTTAAGCCGTAAAGTTCTATATAATTAGGGGAATGGTCAGTTTGAATGACAGTGTCTCCACCTCTCGTAGCATCCGACTGTTACTCAGTGTCTATGCAATGCAGCTGCTAGCTGCCGTGGAGGCTGTGTCTGTTGTTTAGAAGTATTTTATTGCAAACACCTGGAATAATATTATAATTGTGTGGTGAAATGCGATAACACCTCGTGTAAGACCTCCCTGCTGTCATATTCGCTCTGAGTGCGCTTCTATTGATTATTTAATGTGAAAAGCTAGTCGTGTTAGCACTTTTGGCAGCTATCGGTAACTTCATCCATTAGATCCCATTAATGCACGATTCCTGAGAAAATAAGCGGCTCATAACTTTTAATGTCCACACTAAAACTAATCATTATGATCAAAAATTCTATTAGTTCTGAATAATAGTATAAATATAGACCATTTTTTCAAACGAACAATTCAAACCAAAAATAATTCAGAATGATGGAAAATGCAGACCCTACAGTATAATCTCAATGTAACATAAGTCAGTACAAGCAGTATGTGTCACAGCTACTGCAGGATTATACTCCAGTTATTTAAGCCTGAACTGATCTGCAATTGTCTATATTCCACTCAAACCCTTTGGCCTTCCTGCAATGGCGCAAACATTTACTTCACTGACATTGTTAGAGAACTCTCTTTGACTCTGATCCTGTAACCTGACAATTCAGCATATATTGAATTGAGCAAGACTTCCTTTGCTTCCACTTGTAATCAGTGGCGGGCACACTTCCGATAATCCAATAACAGATAATTATTGAAGATAATGTTTTCTACAGCTAGCCAGGCCCCTGTAGTCAGTACGGACCAAGGTAGCTTAGCCGCCGTTAGTTACCCTCTGGCAGATCCCGAGCAGCCGGGAAAGCAGGCTGACTGGGTGACTGTGAGGAGGAAGCGTAGCCCTAAACAGAAGCCCCGTGTACACCGCCAACCCGTTCACATCTCTAACCGTTTTTCCCCACTCGACGACACACCCGCCGAGGATCAAACTCTGGTTATTGGCGACTCTGTTTTGCGAAATGTGAAGTTAGCGACACCAGCAACCATAGTCAATTGTCTTCTGGGGGCCAGAGCAGGCGACACTGAAGGAAATTTGAAACTGCTGGCTAAGGCTAAGCTTAAATTTGGTAAGATTGTAATTCACGTCGGCAGTAATGACACCCGGTTACGCCAATCGGAGGTCACTAAAATTAACATTACATCGGTGTGTAACTTTGCAAAAACAATGTCGGACTCTGTAGTTTTCTCTGGGCCCCTCCCCAATCAGACCGGGAGTGACATGTTTAGCCGCATGTTCTCCTTGAATTGCTGGCTGTCTGAGTGGTGTCCAAAAAATGAGGTGGGCTTCATAGATAATTGGCAAAGCTTCTGGGGAAAACCTGGTCTTGTTAGGAGAGACGGCATCCATCCCACTTTGGATGGAGCAGCTCTCATTTCTAGAAATCTGGCCAATTTTCTTAAATCCTCCAAACCGTGACTATCCAGGGTTGGGACCAGGAAGCAGAGTTGTAGTCTTACACACCTCTCTGCAGCTTCTCTCCCCCTGCCATCCCCTCATTACCCCATCCCCGTAGAGACGGTGCCTGCTCCCAGACTACCAATAACCAGTAAAAATCTATTTAAGCATAAAAATTCAAAAAGAAAAAATAATATAGCACCTTCAACTGCACCACAGACTAAAACAGTTAAATGTGGTCTATTAAACATTAGGTCTCTCTCTTCTAAGTCCCTGTTGGTAAATGATATAATAATTGATCAACATATTGATTTATTCTGCCTTACAGAAACCTGGTTACAGCAGGATGAATATGTTAGTTTAAATGAGTCAACACCCCCGAGTCACACTAACTGTCAGAATGATCGTAGCATGGGCCGGGGCGGAGGATTAGCAGCAATCTTCCATTCCAGCTTATTAATTAATCAAAAACCCAGACAGAGCTTTAATTCATTTGAAAGCTTGACTCTTAGTCTTGTCCATCCAAATTGGAAGTCCCAAAAACCAGTTTTATTTGTTATTATCTATCGTCCACCTGGTCGTTACTGTGAGTTTCTCTGTGAATTTTCAGACCTTTTGTCTGACTTAGTGCTTAGCTCAGATAAGACAATTAT
Source organism: Thalassophryne amazonica (assembly GCF_902500255.1). Lineage (NCBI taxonomy): Eukaryota > Metazoa > Chordata > Actinopteri > Batrachoidiformes > Batrachoididae > Thalassophryne > Thalassophryne amazonica. Next base: position 112,128,190 of record NC_047106.1, read on the forward strand.
AGTGGGCGATTTTAACATCCACACAGATGCTGAGAATGACAGCCTCAACACTGCATTTAATCTATTATTAGACTCTATTGGCTTTGCTCAAAAAGTAAATGAGTCCACCCACCACTTTAATCATATCTTAGATCTTGTTCTGACTTACGGTATGGAAATAGAAGACTTAACAGTATTCCCTGAAAACTCCCTTCTGTCTGATCATTTCTTAATAACATTTACATTTACTCTGATGGACTACCCAGCAGTGGGGATTAAGTTTCATTACACTAGAAGTCTTTCAGAAAGCACTGTAACTAGGTTTAAGGATATGATTCCTTCTTTATGTTCTCTAATGCCATATACCAACACAGTGCAGAGTAGCTACCTAAACTCTGTAAGTGAGATAGAGTATCTCGTCAATAGTTTTACATCCTCATTGAAGACAACTTTGGATGCTGTAGCTCCTCTAAAAAAGAGAGCTTTAAATCAGAAGTGCCTGACTCCGTGGTATAACTCACAAACTCGTAGCTTAAAGCAGATAACCCGTAAGTTGGAGACGAAATGGCGTCTCACTAATTTAGAAGATCTTCACTTAGCCTGGAAAAAGAGTCTGTTGCTCTATAAAAAAGCCCTCCGTAAAGCTAGGACATCTTTCTACTCATCACTAATTGAAGAAAATAAGAACAACCCCAGGTTTCTTTTCAGCACTGTAGCCAGGCTGACAAAGAGTCAGAGCTCTATTGAGCTGAGTATTCCATTAACTTTAACTAGTAATGACTTCATGACTTTCTTTGATAACAAAATTTTAACTATTAGAGAAAAAATTACTCATAACCATCCCAAAGACGTATCGTTATCTTTGGCTGCTTTCAGTGATGACGGTATTTGGTTAGACTCTTTCTCTCCGATTGTTCTGTCTGAGTTATTTTCATTAGTTACTTCATCCAAACCATCAACATGTTATTAGACCCCATTCCTACCAGGCTGCTCAAGCAAGCCCTACCATTATTTAATGCTTCGATCTTAAATATGATCAATCTATCTTTGTTAGTTGGCTATGTACCACAGGCTTTTAAGGTGGCAGTAATTAAACCATTACTTAAAAAGCCATCACTTGACCCAGCTATCTTAGCTAATTATAGGCCAATCTCCAACCTTCCTTTTCTCTCAAAAATTCTTGAAAGGGTAGTTGTAAAACAGCTAACTGATCATCTGCAGAGGAATGGTCTATTTGAAGAGTTTCAGTCAGGTTTTAGAATTCATCATAGTACAGAAACAGCATTAGTGAAGGTTACAAATGATCTTCTTATGGCCTCGGACAGTGGACTGATCTCTGTGCTTGTTCTGTTAGACCTCAGTGCTGCTTTTGATACTGTTGACCATAAAATTTTATTACAGAGATTAGAGCATGCCATAGGTATTAAAGGCACTGCGCTGTGGTGGTTTGAATCATATTTGTCTAATAGATTACAATTTGTTCATGTAAATGGGGAATCTTCTTCACAGACTAAAGTTAATTATGGAGTTCCACAAGGTTCTGTGCTAGGACCAATTTTATTCACTTTATACATGCTTCCCTTAGGCAGTATTATTAGACGGTATTGCTTAAATTTTCATTGTTACACAGATGATACCCAGCTTTATCTATCCATGAAGCCAGAGGACACACACCAATTAGCTAAACTGCAGGATTGTCTTACAGACATAAAGACATGGATGACCTCTAATTTCCTGCTTTTAAACTCAGATAAAACTGAAGTTATTGTACTTGGCCCCACAAATCTTAGAAACATGGTGTCTAACCAGATCCTTACTCTGGATGGCATTACCCTGACCTCTAGTAATACTGTGAGAAATCTTGGACTCATTTTTGATCAGGATATGTCATTCAAAGCGCATATTAAACAAATATGTAGGACTGCTTTTTTGCATTTACGCAATATCTCTAAAATCAGAAAGGTCTTGTAACAGAGTGATGCTGAAAAACTAATTCATGCATTTATTTCCTCTAGGCTGGACTATTGTAATTCATTATTATCAGGTTGTCCTAAAAGTTCCCTAAAAAGCCTTCAGTTAATTCAAAATGCTGCAGCTAGAGTACTGACGGGGACTAGAAGGAGAGAGCATATCTCACCCATATTGGCCTCTCTTCATTGGCTTCCTGTTAATTCTAGAATAGAATTTAAAATTCTTCTTCTTACTTATAAGGTTTTGAATAATCAGGTCCCATCTTATCTTAGGGACCTCGTAGTACCATATCACCCCAATAGAGCGCTTCGCTCTCAGACTGCAGGCTTACTTGTAGTTCCTAGGGTTTGTAAGAGTAGAATGGGAGGCAGAGCCTTCAGCTTTCAGGCTCCTCTCCTGTGGAACCAGCTCCCAATTCAGATCAGGGAGACAGACACCCTCTCTACTTTTAAGATTAGGCTTAAAACTTTCCTTTTTGCTAAAGCTTATAGTTAGGGCTGGATCAGGTGACCCTGAACCATCCCTTAGTTATGCTGCTATAGACGTAGACTGCTGGGGGGTTCCCATGATGCACTGTTTCTTTCTCTTTTTGCTCTGTATGCACCACTCTGCATTTAATCATTAGTGATCGATCTCTGCTCCCCTCCACAGCATGTCTTTTTCCTGGTTCTCTCCCTCAGCCCCAACCAGTCCCAGCAGAAGACTGCCCCTCCCTGAGCCTGGTTCTGCTGGAGGTTTCTTCCTGTTAAAAGGGAGTCTTTCCTTCCCACTGTAGCCAAGTGCTTGCTCACAGGGGGTCGTTTTGACCGTTGGGGTTTTACATAATTATTGTATGGCCTTGCCTTACAATATAAAGCGCCTTGGGGCAACTGTTTGTTGTGATTTGGCGCTATATAAAAAAAATTGATTGATTGACTGATTATCGCATTATCTTTTTAGATAAAAACCATCATCAGACTAATTATCTTCCGATGAATTATCATCCGATAACTTTTAGACAGATAACGTACTAAACTAAGCTGAACAGCAAAAAACATTTTTAAAATTGTTAAAGCTGTTGAGATCTACTTGTTAAATGTTTTTAATAGGTATGTTATTCTATCCTCTGCAAACAGAAACCACTCTATTGTCTGTAAGCAAAGGAGAACTGGTGACCAAAAAAAAAAAGTCATTTTCTTTAACACCATACTAATATAATCGCAATGTCACCAAGTCATCCAGAGGCATACATGTTTAACTTATGGTTCAAATTTTAACCACTCATTTTAGACAAGTTATTTAAAATTATTGTCATGTCTGAAGTTTATAAAGTGAAATATCAGATATATGTTTTCGTTTTAAAGTAATGTGCTAATTTTTAAGGTTTTGTGAGCACATGCTGTGCCAGGCAGCAATGCATTATGGGTAGCATAAGGTAATCTCAGACGTTCACGACAGGACAAATGCATTTCAGACACTCTGTTCAGGGTCCACAGATAACAGCATTAAACTCTAGTGCCTAAAACTCTCGTGAATATATTCTCTGGGTTTAGAGACGTTAGTGTATTTGCGTTTGTTAAATTCCACGCATCTTAAATGTAGCAGACACGGATTATCTGGAATTTTGTTTGACATTTTTTCAAGGCCGCTACTGCCATCTACTGGCCAGGAGTGTTCATGGCAGTATTAAATGTCTGGGTACATGGCTGCTCTCAAAGTGTTGGTATTGTCCATTGTCCAGGCGCTTTTTGTGTACATATATGTTAACTTTGTATTCTAAAACTACGGTTAGAAGTAATTCCGACTCCTTATCGGTCCACACGAACGAGGTTGGCGCCATGTTTTTAGTTTTTGTGGAAGTGACGACAAGAGAATAAGGCTCCTGATTGGATAGAATTTTAATCAGTACCGCCACCCAAATGTTTGGCAGACTAATTACAACACATTTATACGGTTCGATGTGGATGGATTTTTTTTTTAAACGACGTAGTGTGGATGAAGTTTTTTCCCCAAACTGAAAGGGTAAGATATTCGGTTTTACAAATATCCGACAACATGTGTACATGGCCTTATGTCTGTGAAAGGCACTATATAAATAAATTTACTTACTTACTTACTAATATTGAGTGCACATTTTACAACATCATAAAAGTTTTAAAACATGCAATTGCGATGACACTTCCAGGGCTCCGTAAAAATGCCTGTTTTTACAAATAAAAATGGAATATTTTACAAAAGCACATTTATCTTTAAACCAACACACGACACACGTCACATTACCGTGTTGGTTTACATAATGGATTACTGAACCAATCACTGTTTAGCACTTTTACCCAGAATGCTTTGCGGTCTGTGTTTGTTACAAAACCTCAGAATTAGTGCCTTATTCAACATTAAAAGATATTTGTTATATTTTAACTTTGTACAAATGACAGAATTGACATTAATGGAGTTATTCTATCAGTATTTTCAAAAAAACATAAGTTAGTATGACTTTATTTTTCAAGACCTCCGCCTGACCGGAGTGTTGAAATTAATAATGAGCTGGCCTTGTGGGTGCTTTGGGTGTGCCTCTGTGGTGGGAGTGCTGTTGTAAACAAGAGCTTCCAGCAGGAGCAGAATGTTAAAAGAAAAATGATTATGATTAGTAAAGAGTTGATTTCGTGGGTGCTCTCAGGATTTGTCTGTGCTGCTTCCTGCAAAGGACAGCATGGTCAAACATTCTTGCTTATTCTTTAGGTCTTTTACTACCTTTGATGCTTTCAAAAGTGATCGTGTTAAAAATCAATTTCAGCTCTTTAGTAACTGCAAATGTCCCATAGACAACACCGGAGTTTATCGATTATCTGTAACTTCCGATACATTTTTGGGTGGTTTATCGGTTTGTCTTTATCAAAGATAACTTTTCAGTTATCTTATCTGTTATCAAAGTTAATTTTTTGGTTATCTGTGCCCACCACTGCTTGTAATGCACATGTGTATCTTTGTTGCTACTGCAGCTACCCAGTCACTCTGGGATGAATTCTATGCTTTTTCCCTCATGTTATTTTATAGGTTCTACTCTCTTATTGCAATGCTCCTATAATATTTTTGTTATGTTTCTGTAATGCTACTGGAATGTTCCTATATGTTATTGTTAACCGTCACTGTAATTACTGTAACATTACTGTATGGAATGGCAGACATGACATAGAATGTTGCAATGTGACCAACTGGGAACCAAATGGGAAGGTCCCTTGTAAACAACGGTAGCAGTGTTAATGGGTGCTCAACAATGGTTATCAAGGGAAACTTTCCTCTAACAAAAATCTTAAATGGAGCATTCACATATCAGAAGAATCAGAATCAGAATCGCCTTAATTGTCATTGTAATTTACATTGCAACGAGATTTGAGTGCAACTCCAAAAGGTGCTTTTCCAAGGTGCGAGTAATTGTTAATCAAATAAAAGATAATGAAATTTAACAAAATGATATATTTAAATATATGTACAACTAAAATAAAATGTAGAGAAAAAGTAAAGCGTGCGGCCTGCTAGCTCGACTGCAGCATCAGGGATCAGCGGGTGAAACCATGTCTCCGTGATGAAAATAATGCTGCAGTTCCACAGAAAGCTGTTTGTAGCCATCTGTAGCTCCAACTCGTCCATTTTTTAAAAAACATATAAACAACTTAAATATAACAGAGATTCAATGATAAGGGTCTATTGGTGGCCATTTTGGACGCCATTTTGAATCTTAAACCCATGAATGAATTTAGTTTAGGCACAAATGAGTTTGCTGTGACCTGCAATGGTCTTCCCATTGAATCTCTGTGATATTTGAACTTGAACTTACTTATTTGGCATACAACTCGTCAATAACAAAAACTGATATACAAGACAATTCCACAGTGACATGTGTGACCAAAAAGGGGGTGAGCAGAAGCAAAGCTTATAAACGCCCACCCCATATATACATACATACATATATACACATTAACTACCCCCAGAGCAAGCACACAGGCGACAGTGGTAAGGAAAAACTCCCTCTGATGTATTGAGGAAGAAACCTCAAGAAACAAATTTAACAACACAAACTCAAATCCCATTATCATAAACATATCAAGTGAACACCGTGTCTTCGTCTACATACATATTTACATACATATACATGTATACACACACCAACATACACCTACACATAAATACATAATTACACACATACACACATATACACATATATACACACATACATATATATACATATACATAGATATATATATACACATATACATACATGCACATACACAAATGAATGTTACTGAACAAGTTCACAATTACAACTGACAATACAAAACTCATCGTACTTCATTAGATACATATCTTGAAAACATCATTTTTTATATTGATTTTTAAACTGATTGATATTTGGACATCGTTTGAGTTCATCCATCAGGTTATTCCATAATCTAGGGCCACACATGGAGACACAGAAACCTTTCCTGGTTGTCCAAGTGCCAGGAATTTTAAAATGATACAAGCCCCGTAAATTATATTTTCCTTCTCTCTCAGTAAAATATTCTTGAATTCTAAATGGCACTTGTTTATTTTTCACTTTGTGCATTAATTGAACAGTCTTGAACGAAATCATTCATTAAGTTTTAATATTTGAGATTTAATGAACAGTGGGTTGGTGTGGTCTCGATAACCTGCATTATGAATTGTCCTTAATGCTCTTTTTTGAAGAATGAATAATGGTTGCAATGTAGTTTTGTAATTGTTGCCCCAAACTTCAGCGCAATAAGTCAAGTAGGGTGCAACCAGAGAACAATAGAGAGTATGTAGTGCTCTGCAATCAAGAACATACATCCATCCATCCATCCATCCATCCATTTTCTTCCGTTTTATCCCGAGTCGGGTCGCGGGGGCAGCAGCTCAAGCAAAGCCGCCCAGACCTCCCGATCCACACACACCTCCCCCAGCTCCTCCAGGGGAACCCCAAGGTGTTCCCAAGCCAGCCAAGAGATGTAATCCTTCCAGCGTGTCCTGGGTCTTCCCCGGGGCCTCCTCCCAATGGGACGTGCCCGGAACACCTCTCCAGCGAGGCGTCCAGGGGGCATCCGGAAAAAAAGATGCCCGAGCCACCTCAACTGACTCCATTCGACGTGGAGGAGCAGCAGCTCGACTCCGAGCTCCTCCCGAGTGACCGACCTCCTCACCCTATCTCTAAGGGAGCGCCCAGCCACCCTGCAGAGGAAACTCATCTCGGCCGCTTGTACCCGCGATCTCGTTCTTTCGGTCATGAGCTAAATCTCATGACCATAGGTGAGGATCGGAATGTAGATCGATCGGTAAATCGAGAGCTTTGCCTCCTACTCAGCTCTCTCTTCACCACGACGGTCCGATACAGCGACCACATCACTGCACCGAGCCATCTATCGATCTCACGCTCCATCCGTCCCTCACTCGTGAATAAGACCCCGAGATACTTAAACTCCTCCACTTGAGGCAAGGACACTCCACCGACCTGAAGAGGGCAAAGCACCTTTTTCTGGTCGAGAACAATGGCCTCGGATTTGGATGTGCTGATTTTCATCCCGGACGCCTCACACTCAGCTGCAAACCACCCCAGTGCACGCTGAAGGTCCTGATTTGACGAAGCCAACAGAACCACATCGTCCACAAACAGCAGAGACAAGACTCTGTGGTTCCCAAACCAGACCCCCTCTACACCCTGGCTGCGCCTAGAAATTCTGTCCATAAAAATAATGAACAGAACCGGTGACAAAGGGCAGCCCTGGTGGAGGCCAACGTGCACTGGAAACAGGTTTGACTTACTACCGGCAATGCGAACCAAACTCCTGCTGTGGTCGTACAGGGACCGTATAGCCCTTAGCAAAGGACCCCGGACACCGTACTCCCGGAGCACTCCCCACAGGGTGCCCTGAGGGACACGGTCGAATGCCTTCTCCAGATCCACAAAACACATGTGGACTGGTTGGACGAACTCCCATGAACCCTCGAGCACCCGATGGAGGGTGTAGAGCTGGTCCAGTGTGCTGCGACCAGGACGAAAACCACACTGCTCCTCCTGAATCCGAGGTTCGACCATTGGTCGAATTCTCCTCTCCAGTACTCTGGAATAGACCTTACCGGGGAGGCTGAGGAGTGTGTTCCCCCTATAGTTGGAACACACCCTCCAGTCCCCCTTCTTAAACAGAGGGACCACCACCCCGGTCTCCCAATCCAGAGGCACTGTCCCTGATCGCCACGCGATGTTGCAGAGGCGTGTCAGCCAAGACAGTGCCACAACATCCAGAGACTTAAGGTACTCAGGATGGATTTCATCCACCCCAGGAGCCTTGCCACCGAGGAGCTTTCCAACCACCTCGGTGACTTCTGCCTGGGTAATGGATGAGTCCGCCTCTGGATCCCCAGTCTCTGCCTCCTCTTCGGAAGATGTGACGATGGGATTGAGGAGATCCTCGAAGTACTCCTTCCACCACCCAACAACATCCGCAGTCAGAGTCAACAGCTCCCCACCCGCACCGTAAACAGTGCTGGTGGAGAGCTGCTTCAGCCTCCTGAGGCGTCGGACGGTTTGCCAGAATCTCTTTGAGACCAACCGATAGTCCTCTTCCATAGCCTCCCCAAACTCCTCCCAGACCCGTGTTTTTGCCTCTGCGACCGCACGGGTTGTGGCACACTTGGCCTGCCAGTACCTGTCAGCTGCCTCTGGGGTCCCACCTCCAACAAAGATAAGTAGGACTCCTTCTTCAGCTTGACGGCATCCCTTACTTCCGGTGTCCACCACCGGGTTCAGGGATTGCCGCCGCGACAGGCACCAGAGACCTTGTGACCCCCGTGATCTGGGAGAAGCTCTCCCGGAGGTGGGAGTTGAAGACCTCCCTGACAGAGGGTTCCGCCAGTCATTCCCAGCAGACCCTCACGATACGTTTGGGCCTGCCAGGTCTGACCGGCTTCCTACCCTCCCAGCGGATCCAACTCACCACCAGGTGATGATCGGTCGACAGCTCTGCCCCTCTCTTTACTCGAGTGTCTGAGACACGCGGCCGAAGGTCAGATGTTACGACTACAAAGTCGATCATCGACCTCTGGCTCAGGGTGTCCTGGTGCCACGTGCACTTATGGACACCCTTGTGCTCGAACATGGTGTTCGTGATGGACAAACTGTGACTAGCACAGAAGTCCAACAACTGAACACCACTCGGGTTCAGATCAGGGAGGCCGTGCTTCCCGATCACCCCCCTCCAGGTCTCACTGTCGCCGCCCACGTTGGCATTGAAATCCCCCAGGAGAACAATGGAGTCCCCAGTCGGAGCGCTATCTAGTACCCCTCCCAGGGACTCCAGGAAGGTCGGGTACTCTGCACTGCTGCTCGGCCTGTAGGCCGAGACAATGGTGAGAGACCTGTCCTCGACCCGAAGACGTAGGGACGCGACCCTCTCGTTCACCAGAGTGAACTCCAACACGTGGCGACTGAGCTGGGGAGCAATAAGCAATGCAACCCCAGCTCTCCGCCTCTCCCCGTGGGCAACGCCAGAAAAATGAAGCATCCAGCCCCTCTCTAGTCGGTATCTCTCAACCTCCCACACAAGCTCAGGCTCCTTGCCCCCCAGCGAGGTGACATTCCACGTCCCAACAGCCAGGGGCTGTGAGCATTGACCAGGCCGCTGGGCCACCCGCCCTCGACCGCCACCCAATCCTCTCTGCACCAGACCCCCATGGCTCCCTCTGCAGGTGGTGAACCCACAGGAGGGCAGGCCCACATTGCTCCTTCAGGCTGAGCCCGGCCGGGCCCCATGGACTAAGGCCCGACCACCAGGCCTTCGCGCGCGAGCCCCAACCCCAGGCCTGGCTCCAGGGTGGGACCCCGGCTCCGCCATACCGGGTGACGTCTCGGTCCTTGATCTTTCACTGGTCATGGAGGTTCTGAGCTGCCCTTAGTCTGACCCATCACCTAGGACCTGTTTGCCTTGGGAGGCCCTACAGGGAGCACAAAGCCCCCGACAACATAGCTCCTAGGATCATCCGGGTACGCAAACTCCCCCACCACGATAAGGTGGCAGCCAGAGGTGGAGCAATCAAGAACATGCTTTACTTTATTTAATACTGCAATACTTTTTGATACCTTCATTTGAATATGCTGAATATGAGTTTTCCTATTATTTTTTCATCAATAATGACACCTAAAAACTTATTCTCTTTGACACGTTCTATGTTTACTCCATGTATATTTAACTGAATTTGTATGTCGTTTTTATAATTTCCAAATAACATCAATTTAGTTTTAGATAAATTTAATGATAATTTGTTAATATCAAACCATCTCTTTATCATTTCTGTTCCTAAATCAGATAATAATTGTTGCAGATTTTCCCCTGAGCAAAACAGGTTTGTGTCATCTGCAAAGAGCACAGTTTAAACCATATCTGAGACTTTACATAAATCATTAATGTATAAAATAAATAATTTTGGGCCCAACACAAAACCCTGTGGTAGCCCACAAATGATGTCCAGATATGAAGAACAGTATTCCCAGAGTTTAACAAACTGCTTTCGGTTTTGTATAAATAGCTTTTAATCCAACTCAGAGCAACTCCTCTGATCCCATACAGTTCCAACTTTTGAAATAATATATTGTGATCAATTGTGTCAAAAGCCTTTCTTAAGTCAATAAATAAACCTGCAACTATTACCCTTTGGTCCACATGTTTATTGATCTCTTCTATGGAATCGAGCAATGCCAGTGTCGTGGACCTTTTTGCTCTAAAACCATATTGACTTTCATCAAGCAAGTTGTGTCGATCTATAAATTTATCCAGTCTGCTGTTGTAAAGTTTTTCCAGTATCTTTGAAAATTGTGACAGTAGAGACACAGGCCTGTAGTTAGTAAAAAGATGCTTGCTGCCAGATTTGAATAAAGGTGTCACTTTTGCCACTTTCATACTGTTAGGAACAATCCCAGTTTGAAATGATTTGTTAAAAATATATGATAATGGTTTTGCAATTTCAGTAATTATTCGCTTTACTAAGGACATATGTACCTCATTATGATCCATTGACTTTTTACTTTTACATGTACTAACTATGTTAATAATTTCCCTTTCATCTACTGGGCTGAGAAACATTGTGTGCGGATTTCTGGTGATTAATTGCTGATTTTCCCATGTACTGTGTGGGATTTCAGCTGCCAGATCTGGCCCAACAGCAAAAAATTTATTGAAACTATTCACTACTTGGCTCATGTTATATTCAGCTTTGTTGTCATAAGTAAAGTATGTTGGATAGTTATTTGATTTGGTTTTATTTGCTATAATACTATTCAATATTTTCCATGTTTCCTTTATATTGTTTTTATTATCGTTTAGTATTTCTCCAAAGTATGATTTTTTTTACAGTTCCGCATAGTAGTTGTTTATTTTTATAGTCCTTATATTTAACCTCTGCCTCTCTTGATTTACTTTTAATGAATTCTCTGTATAGCCTATTTTTCTTTTTACATGCCTTTTGAAGACCTTTTGTTATCCATGGGTTAGCTTTATAGTTATTTTTATTATACTGTATAATTGGACAATTTTTGTTATATATATTGAGCAATATGTTTTCAAATTCGGAATATGCTAAATTTGCATCTTGCCTATTGTAAATGGGATTCCAGTCCTGTAAAAGTAAATCATTTTTTAAGGCAGTGATATCTTCTTCAGATTGCAGGTGCTTGCAATATTGTTTTTTTCTCAGTACATTTTTTTATTAAACTTCAAATCAGTTACTATAAAAATTGGTAATTGGTCACTAATATCATTAATTAATAAGCCACTTAGTATTTTGGTATCGATATCATTTGTAAATATATTATCAATGAGAGCAGTTGAATGTGAAGTGATTCTTGAAGGCCTAGTAATTTTTGGATATAGACTTAGACTGTACATAGTGTTAATGAAACCCTCAGTTACTATATGCTGATGCGGGTTTTAAGAGATCAATGTTTATATCTCCACAAACAAATACTCGCTTATTACCCATCTGTGAAAATAATTTCTCTGTCCAATTTTGAAATTCTTCAATTTTAGAGCCAGGAGCTCTATATATGCAGCTAATAATTATATTTTTGCCTTTTTCCATACCTATTTCAATTGTGATGGATTCCAAAAGATTTTCCACAGCCACAGTCATTTCATCTTTAATTTTGTAGTTAATCCTTTTGTCAACATACAAAGCCACTCCTCCTCCTCTATTTCGTCTATTCAGATGATTAAATTCATAACCCTCCAGCTCAGGGGTGGCCAAGTTCGGTCCTCAAGAGCCACATTCCTGACACTCTTAGTTGTCTCCCTGCTCCAACACACCTGAATCCAACAAAAGACTCATTAGCAGACTTTTAATGAGCCTTTCATTGGATTCAGGTGTGTTGGAGCAGGGAGACAACTAAGACTGTCAGGAATGTGGCTCTTGAGGACCGAACTTGGCCACCCCTGCTCCAGCTCATAGTTTGTGTCATCACCCTCTGTAAGCCATGTTTCCGTTATGGCAATTATACTGAATGGTTGACAAAATTGTTTTAAATAGTCTTTGATACTCCCAAAATTTTTGTACAGACTCCTGCTATTAAAGTGGATTATTGACAATTTCACATCACTTGAAATGCAGTTATTGTATTGTTCCTCTGTGTAATACTGACAGTTACTATCTATGAAGGAATAGAAATGATTGTCCAGATCTATCTCATATTCCAGATCCTGTATATGATGCTCAGTGTACTTAAAAGGTTGTAATTCCACATTCTCATAACCATGTATGATCTCAGTTATACTATTACTGTTCAGAAGCACCGATGAATGGTCTGTATGTTTGACAGTCATTATGAAAGTTGGTTGCGTTCACTTACCATGTTTTAGTCATATTTTGCCAATTCCTCCATGCTTCTGATCAGCAACACTTTGGCTTCTTCTGGGGACCTGTTCAGTTTGATGAATACTTTACAGTTTGAAGTCCATGTGTTTTGAATTTTTTTGTTGTTTTCTCAAGTATCTTGCCTTTTTTGCTATATCTGCGTTGTGTTTAGTGAGATGTTCATTTATGTAAACATTTGATCCTTTAAGTTTATATCCTTGTTTGAGCAGAGCTGCTTTGTCTTTCCTGTTAACACCCAGAAGGCCAAGGTCTGGTCAAATGACCAATCTACCTCTAAAGTCCACAGATAGTCAAATGACTCCAAGATCCCCTGTGGAGAGCTACTTCTGTTATGTAAACAAGGAAGTCTCAGAACACCTCAGGGGAGGGGCTGACTTGGCTAGCCACATTCTTGTGTTTGCATATTTGCTGTCTGAAAGGGCTGCTGATTTGTGCTTAGGTAGATAAATAACTTTATCCTGGGGGAGAGATGAAATTTTGTTTTCTGAATTGTATTGAAATGTACCAAAAAACACACCAAAAGAAAACTTTGTTTTCTGGATTTTACTGAAATGTACCAAAACCGCTGTGGTGCACAATTAGTTGTAGCAATAGGTGTACTAGGCAGCTGTAATTTTACATGTTTTACACACAACTCCTGCTTCATATGCAGCCCTTTCAGCTAAGCAGGCAAGTGACTCCAAGATCCCCTGTGGAGAACTACTTCTGTTATGTAAACAAGAAAGTCTCAGAACACACAGACAGCAAATATGCAAACACAAGAATGTGGCTAGCCAAGTCAGCTAGCCAGGGTCATTTGACTCTCCGTGGGCTTTACAGGTAGAAGAGAAAAGCTCAAACCTCATGATGACTGTAGGTTTGTCTGATGAATTCTTTCTGGGTAATGGATGACATGCTTCAATAGTGTTTATATCCAGATCGATCCCCTTTGTTTGTAGAAACGCAGCAACTTGTTGCTCTGTGGAGCGTTCGTCTTGTTCATGGGGCTCCTCCCTGTTACCAGAGGCTGCTGCCCAAGCATACGATCTGGGTCTGATGTAGAGCCCAGATACAACAACATCGTTCATTTGCGTGTACTGCTCCATCTCATTCACCCTTCTTTCCAACGACGCAATCCGTTTGTCCTTCTGCTCAATAAGGACTCTCAGGTCCTTAACTTCCTTCACTAGTGCCAGTATCTCCTTCTGCTGAGTTTTTACAGCACAAACCTCCTCAGTGAGAGTATCCAGAACCTTCTTAATATCCTCCAGATCCTCCGTCACGGGTGCTTTCTTTGGCTCCATTCTCACTGTCTTATTTAACAGCTGTTTGTTGTGCAACAGCTGTTAGCGTTTAGCTGTTAGCCAAAAATCAGGTTGGCTTAGCCTAGCCTGCGACGTTCCAGCTTCTCTGCGGGGCTGACAGGCCGACTGCTGATGTTAATTGCTGCCACGACGAGTCGCGGGTCCAGGTGGTGTCTCCGGTGGTGGAGGGCTGGTGATGATCTCCGACGAGCTGCGGTACCGGCTGGGCCTCCATCGAGCTGCGGGCTGATGGCGGCCTCCCTCGAGCTGCGGCCGAGCTGCGGCCGAGCTGGGCCTCCGGCAAACTGCGCGCTGATGGCGTCCACCGACGTGCCTGGTCCTGGCTGGGACCTTCGGTGGCCCATGGACTCTGATTGAAGTTGTACAACGGTAAGGCCGTCTACCCAGATGCCGACTGTCCACTCGTGCTGCTCGCTCTGGTGCTCACGCTGCTCACTCTGAGCAGCGTGAGCACCAGAGCGAGATCCATCCTCCATCCATCGCACAGAGCGAGATCCATTCCTCCATCCATCCCTAGATCCATCCCTCATGAAATGAGGGATTGGAGAGGAAGAGGCTCGGTAATGCTGGCCTGTGAGGTTGTTTATGTAGCCTAGCATCAGAGCCCGACCGATATCCTCGCTTCTGCTTCCTGTCTCTGCGCCGCCTTTTCTGCCTGCTGGGCAGGCTGGTAATCCACGAAGAACCCGGTGTTCTTGCTATGTCCTCCGGGATGTTGTGGTACTGATGGAATTTGCTAGTAACTGACAATTTGTACCTCAGACCGAGGTCAATAAGGTTTTGACGGCTGAAACTATGGGTCGCTTTACAAAACTTGAAGAATATACAAGAAAAAAGTAACAAAAACAAGCACCAAATTGGTGAGCTAAAAGCCGCTGCACCTGTGCGCACCACCATCTTGCACATAGGAGCTGCAGAGAACCACACTGCTATAATTCCCCCCACATACATGTTCCAAAACCCCTCTGTGTGATGCCATGATACTGTAAGCGAACATAAACTGAATGTACAGCTGAAGTCATTAACAGAACAAAACATTAATACTGTTCCTTTGTGACAGAACCACATGGAAACATTCTTTTTCCATCCTAAATATGGTCCTTGTAAGGTTGCAGTATGATGATAAAGTGATCATCATTGAACACCCCCCCCCCCCCCCCAAACGTCCAAAGGGGAATGTCAGCAAACCTGTATGTGAATGTATGAAGCGATGGATGTATTTAAAAAAATAAAACCACACACTATAAAAACACAGCATTTCATTGAATCCCTCTTATCAAGTATGAGCCATCTGTTCCTCTTTAGATGACCCATGGTTGCAGATGTACAGTCATGAAATGACATGAATGAGAAGCAGGGGACTCTGATCATGTCTGATCACGTCCGTGGATGGCGCGCTGCAGGACTGACACCACGTCATGTGGAACAGAGCTCGCGTGGGTGACGTGACAGTCAGATTGCACGCTGATGGTCTGTTTCAACCTGGGGGCAGCCTGTCACATGTACACGCCGTGCGTGCACTCGCTCGCTCGCTGCAGCCCGTCGCCACAGTGATATATTTGTTTATTTCTGTCCACCGTGAGGACAGCAAGCAGACACATGCACAGTGGGCAGTTGTTAGTCCATGTCTGTCCAAACACAGTACGTGTTGTCCAGCCATGACGTCCAGATCCACAGATCTCCACAGCTGCTCCTGTCGATGGCCACACCTCCTGTCAGTTTAGTGCACACACCAACTCACTGTGTCTGTTTGTAAAGCCACACTCATTTAGCACTTAGACACATTTCACATCCAGCCCGGCAGAGATTGTCTGCAGACTGTTGTGTTAATACTGCGAATGGCACATTTTGTAAGTGCCATGCGAGCGGGGTTAGATGTACATTCATGTCACCTGAAATTTGGTTGACACGTGCCGCGAGTGTTCGATGGGTTCGCACAGCGTGCACTCTGTCTTTCAGTCGCTGGCGTGCGCAAATAGTTGAAGCAACAGGTGTACGAGGCATTGGATGCAGCGATGATTTTACACGTTTTGCATATGATTCCTGCTTCATGCGCACTTAGTGCGCAATTCAACCAAATTCACACGATGTGTGAAGGGGACCTTAGAGACAGTGGCACTAACAAAAAAACAGGAGGCAGAGCTGGAGCTGGCAGAGCTGAAGATGCTGAGATTCTCTTTGGGAGTGACGAGGATGGACAGGATTGGGAATGAACATATCAGAGGGACAGCTCAGGTGGGACGGTTTGGAGACAAAGTCAGAGAGGCAAAGACTGAGATGGTTTGGACATGTGCAGAGGAGGGACCCAGGGTATATAGGGAGAAGGATGCTGAGGATGGAAGCATCAGGTGGGAGGAGAAGAGGGAGGCCAAAGAGGAGGTTTATGGATGTGCTGAGGGAGGACATGCAGGTGGTTGGTGTGAGAGAGGAAGATTCAGAAGACAGGGTGAGATGGAAACGATTGATCTGCTGTGGAGACCCCTAATGGGAACAGCCGAAAGATAAAGAAGAAGCATTCTCATAACTAAAAGGTGTCATTTTAGAAACATCCCCAATGATCTGTAAAAGTTCAGGATGTTCTTCACTTTCAGACAATCTTATGCAAGGTGCACAGAACATCTCCTCCTCAAGTACATGGATTTGGACCTCTGTGCACTTTTTGTTTTTCTAGACCATCCTTGAACTTTACCCAGCCTTTAAAAGTGTGTTTTTGCTTGAGGCAGAATTGTATTTTCACCAGAGATATACAATAAGATACTTAAAGCTGGTGGTGACACACTACACAACTTTCACACCAATTTTGAAAAGATTTGGAGTACTCACTAGGCAGCTGGTTTTAGCAGTTGTTTTTATAACTACTGAAAGACCTGATGAAGGATCACAGATGACATGATTTGTCAAACCAATTGACGCCAACTGTTGCTGTTATTTGTGCAGCTGTCTGCGCTGAGATATGCATTATGACGGAAAAACGGGTATGGCTCAAGTCGTAAGGGAGTTCTGATATTTTTGGAGGAGTTTTGACATTCCTGCTGGCTACTTCCTTTCATCTTCATCTTCTAACATTATTTCCAGTGTGTCACCTACTCGTTTTTATTGGCTGTTGGCAACATATTTTTTTTTTGCAATTGGGTCAGTAATCAGCACATATTATATGATTGCATCCAGAGTCTGTAAAAAAAAAAAAAATAAATCCTAGCATGTTTGATTGAGTGTGACTGAAATCGGGTCAGGTCTGTTCTCCTCACACATTTGCCAATTGGGGTCTTTGCCCCTAACACATTATAGTGCAGCAGATAAGTGAAACAATCATGCAAATAGTGATAAAAGCATCACATTTGGCAGAAATACTCCTTAGACACTCCTCTTTTAAAAAAAACAATTGGCCACTTGCCTTTTCAATTGGTGGTCAGGTAGGGGTCAGTTGAAGAATTACACAGAGGTCAAAATTAAAAGATGCTCCAATCATATTGAAAAATATTCCATATTATTTGCCTGATCATAAAGATTCCAAAAAGGTATAGTTTGGACTATCTGTGACTGAATTCTATGGAGTTACGGGAAACAAACAGCAAGAATGGTGACAAAGGTCAGTGTAATTTAGTACAGGGGTCAAAAGTTAAAGTTGCTCCAATTTTGGTAAAAAGTTATGCAAATTATTGGTTGAGCTAATAGGATTAATAAATGTAATAGTGTTGACAGTGTTGAATGCTTGGTCTCCAAAGTAAAGGTCAAACAAGGTCAACGTCTATTGGATTCTATGACATGTGACATATGTTACCCCGTAACGTGATAAGTAAGGATGATACATGGTCCAAACTATTCCTTTTTAAAACTGTGTTAACTCAACTACTAATTTGCATCACTTTTTACCAAAATTGGAGCAACTTTAACTTTAACAGATTTCTGTGGCAACTTGCCCCACCAACTAGTGCTGACTGATGTAAACTCTGTCCAACTGTGAATTGTTGATTCAGACCAGCAATTTAATTTGAAGGTGCAAGCTAAGTTCTGTTGGGTGGATGTGCTTCCTCTTCCTTTAACAAGCCGTGATTTAGCAGGAATCTTAAAACCATTAACGTATGGCTGGCATAACTGTGCAAATGTGGTACGTATACTATAAAATGCCTGCTGGTACAGTATGTCAGTCATGGTAAGCAAATCCCACAACAATATAAAACAAGTACAGTCCTTCTAGCACTCTGCGCTGGTGTGCATGCCATGGGGACAACCTTGAGTCCAGCATTGCTGTATTTGATGTAAACAGATGTTTCACTGTGACTTTGCCACATTTGTCACTTCACTAGAAATCAAAATCTCCTCATGTTACAGAAAATTGCTTGACATTATGTGTCTGTATCAACACCTTGAAATAGGACTGTGCATGCAGATGAGAGTCCACTGCTTATGGCAAACATGGATTCCAAACTCCAAAGTCCTTATCTGTCTGCCCCCGGGATAACGGCAAACCCACGCAACAACACTTGTCTCCTCTGGCGGTGACACTGTCAGGTATAATATCTTCTTATTCTGTAACACATTAATGCATAACTCTAAACTCTCAATTTCCCCTTCAGTGTGGAACATTAATGTTGGGTTTATCAAAAGTTTAAATGAAAAATACCCGCACTTGCCGTATGCAGACATTTCAAGAATTTGATTGGATCAAATGATTATATTCCAATCATTTCTTAAAAGAAAATTTCTTCCCCTACACTAAACACACAATTTGCTCCTTGGCTGATAGACGGCACAGTTGGGAAGCACAGGACTGTGTAAATTAATGCAGTCTGAATTGGGCTTTAAGATGCAGTAATCCTGGTGCTTTATTTCCTAGATGACTGCAGAGGACAAGGCTTTCATGTTGCAGTAATGACACTCAGTGAGCATATTTAAGGGTGATCGGGGGAAAAAAGACTGAGGTCCCAGGAATTAGCTTCACAGAAAACAATTTATATTCACAGCATAACCCAATATTTAGGAAAGCAATCTTAAGAGAGATGTGATGAACAGCAGGAGAGCGAGTGTAAAAAAAAAAAAAAGTACTGTGCTTTGCAGAATTACAAGGGCTGTCCGTAAAGTATAGGTCCTTTTTATTTTTTTCAAAAACTATATGGATTTCATTCATATGTTTTTACGTCAGACATGCTTGAACCCTCGTGCGCATGCGTGAGTTTTTCCACGCCTGTCGGTGACGTCATTCGCCTGTGAGCACTCCTTGTGGGAGGAGTCGTCCAGCCCCTCGTCGGAATTCCTTTGTCTGAGAAGTTGCTGAGAGACTGGCGCTTTGTTTGATCAAAATGTTTTCTAAACCTGTGAGACACATCGAAGTGGACATGGTTCGAAAAATTAAGCTGGTTTTCAGTGAAAATTTTAACAGCTGATGAGAGATTTTGAGGTGATTCTGTCGCTTTAAGGACTTTTCACAGTGCGAGACGTCGCGCAGCGCTCTCAGGCAGCGTCATCAGCCTGTTTCAAGCTTAAAACCTCCGCATTTCAGGCTCTATTGATCCAGGACGTCGTGAGAGAACAGAGAAGTTTCAGAAGAAGTCGGTTTCAGCATTTTATCCGGATATTCCACTGTTAAAGGAGATTTTTTTTAATGAAAGACGTGCGGGCGGATTGCAGCGTCGGCTCGCAGCCGCCGCGACGCTCCGTCACAGGAAAAACACCTCTGCTGGAAGCCTTAAGGACAAGTTGGAACATCTCCAGCTGATAAACAATTTCTCATATACTCACTCCACTGAAAGCCATCAAAAGCCGCCTGGATTTTACAAATGGTTATCAACACGGAGGTGTTTTTCCTGTGCCGCCGCTCCGCGCCGGCTGCGTCCCGACGCGCGGACCCGTCCGCACGTCTTTCATTAAAAAAAATCTCCTTTAACAGTGGAATATCCGGATAAAATGCTGAAAGCGACTTCTTCTGAAACTTCTCTGTTCTCTCACGACGTCCTGGATCAATAGAGCCTGAAATGTGGAGGTTTTCAGCTTGAAACAGGCTGATGACGCCGCCTGAGAGCGCTGAGCGACGTCTTGCACCGTGGGAAGTCCTTAAAGCGACAGTGTCACCTCAAAATCTCTCATCAGCCGTTAAAATTTTCACTGAAAACCAGCTTAATTTTTCGAACCGTGTCCACTTCGATGTGTCTCACAGGTTTAGAAAAAATTTTGATCAAACAAAGCGCCAGTCTCTCAGCAACTTCTCAGACAAAGGAATTCCGACGAGGGGCTGGACGACTCCTCCCACAAGGAGTGCTCACAGGCGAATGACGTCACCGACAGGCGTGGAAAAACTCACGCATGCGCACGAGGGTTCATGCATGTCTGACGTAAAAACATATGAATGAAATCCATATAGTTTTTGAAAAAAATAAAAAGGACCTATACTTTATGGACAGCCCTCGTATACCTCTCATTACTTTGTGTCCTTGCAGCTCTCTTGATGTGAGTAAGAGTCACTCAGTTATATCTGCAGATGTTTAGATGAAGTTAAAATATATGACACAGTTATCTTGGGATCAGTTTGAAGATTTTGAGATATTTTAGCCTGTGCTGTGTTGTCACAAAAAGTGTTAAAGCAGCCTCTCTGTACTTGTTTCCTGCAATGAAGATTTCAAGCTGTGAAAACACTGATAATGTCACTCACTTGGAGCAAACGTGTCATCTTTGTGTCGCGCTACAAATAAAAATTACTTCTGATGCTATTTATGGAATTCATGCTGGGCGGGGTAGGATGAAGCACTGAATGAACCTTTGGGTCAAATGTCTCATCCTTGAGTCATTACTAGTTCATCGTGTCAGGTTTGCATTCACTTCTGTCTCGGACATACAGATATAAAGCAGGTGATGTACTCTTTGTGGGAGAATGAAGGGCCGAGTCTTTAAACCTCTGGGGTCTGGAGGTATTTCGTAGACATTACCATACTTTCAGTAATAATTTGTGATTCTCTTTGGGAGTGACGAGGATGGACGGGATTGGTGCCTGTGCTATTCTGGTTTTTCTGTTTCCTGTTTCTTCAGCTTGGTAAAAACACAGCATTTCAATGAATCCCTCTTATCAAGTACCCCTCTGAATCTGTTCTGCTTGAGGTTTCTTCCCAATATCATCAGAGGACATTTATCCTTACGACTGTTGCCTGTATGCATGCTCTAGGGATTGGTAAGGTTAGACCTTACTCATGTGAAGCGCTCTGAGGCAGCTTTGTTGAAATTTGGTGCTGTATAAATGAATTTTTTTTTTTTTTAGTATAAGTCACATGTGTTGCATATGAAAATGTTCATAACAATCTCAGATTTCAGAATATGTGTCACGTATTTGTTTATATGGTTTGGGCATCCTTACTAGATGCCCGAACCACCTCAGCTGGCTCCTTTCGACGTGAAGGAGCAGCAGCTCTACTTCAAGATCCCCACGGATGACCAAGCTTCTCACCCGATCTCTAAGGGAGACACCAGCCATCCTTGTAAGGAAGTCCATTTCGGTCGCTTGTACCTGTAATCTAGTTCTTTCGGCCATCACCCAACCCTCATGACCATAGCTGAAAGTAGGAAGGGAGATTGACCTAAAGATTGAGATCTTCGCCTTTTGACTCAGCTCCCTTTTCGTCACAACAGTACAGTAGAGTGAATGCAATACCGCCCCTGCTGTGCCGATTTTCCAGCCAATCTCATACTCCATTGTCCCCTCAATCATAAACAAGTCCCCAAGGTACTTGAACTCTTTCACTTGGGGCAAGACCACATTCCCTACCCGGAGTAGGCAATCCATCAGTTTCCTGCTGAGAACCATGGCCTCAGATTTGGAGGTACAGCTTCAGAGTCGGCTGCAAACCGACCCAGTGAGTGTTGGAGGTCACAGGCCGATGAAGCCAACAGGACCACATCATCTGCAAAAAGCAGTGATGAGACCCTGAGCCCACCAAACTGGAAACCCTGCTCCCCCCGACTACACTTCGATATCCTATCCATGAATATCACAGACAGGACTGGTGATAAGGTGCAGCCCTGGTGGAGGCCAGCCCACACTGGAAACAAGTCTGACTTACTGGATGGGCATACTCCCGGGCATCCTCCAAGATCCTTGTGAGAGTGAAGACCAGGTCGGTTGGTCCACAACCAGGATGGAACCAGCATTGTTCCTCTTCAATCAGAGGTTTGAGTATAGGCCAAACCCTCCTTTCCAGCACCCTGGAGTTTACCAGGGAAGCTGAGTAGTGTGATGCCCCAGTAATTGGCACACACTCTCTGTTCCCCCTTTTTAAATATGGGGACCACCACACTAGCTTGCCCCTTCTTAGGCACTATTCCAAACCTCAATGCAATGTTGAAAAGACGTCTCATCCAAGACAGTCCTGCTATACCCTTCCCTCTACAGCCTTCAGCATTTCTGGACGGATCTCATCAACCTCTGGGGCCTTGCTACTGCGGAGTTGCTTGACCACTTCAGTGACTTCCACCAGAGAAATTGCTGAAAATCCTCCATCAGTTTCCAGCTCTGCCCCTACTATAGAGGGCACTCCGGTCTGGTGCAGGAGTTCCTCAACGTGTTCCTTCCAGCGCCGGATTACATCCTCATTTGAGGTCAACAGAGTCCCATCCTTACTGTAGACAGCTTGGATGGTTCCCCGTTTTCCCCTCCTGAGGTGCCTCACGGTCCTCCAGAAGCACCTTGGTGCTGACTGAAAGTCCTTCTCCGTGGATGCTCCAAACTCCTCCCTCACCCACTGCTTTGCCTCCACCACAACAGAGGCTACTGCCCTTTGGGCTTGTCGGTACCTTGCAACTGCTTCTGGAGTCCTCTGAGGTAATATATCCCAGAGGGACTCCTTCTTTAATCGGACGGCTTTCCTGACCACCGATGGGTGCCACGGTGTTCAAGGGTTGTCTCCCCTTGAGGCACCTAAGACATTCAGGCCACAGCTCCTCACTGCAGCTTCAGCAATGGAAGCTTTGAACATTGTCCATTCTGGTTCAATGCCCTCAACGTCCACCGGGATGCTAGAAAAGCTCTGCCAAAGGTATGAGTTGAAGATATATCAGACAGTGGGCTCCTCCAGACATTCCGAGTTCACCCACACTATCCATTTGGGCTTACCAGGTCCTCCCCCACCCTTTGATCAAACTCACCACCAGATGGTGATCAGTTGACAGCTCTGCCCTCTCTTCACCTGAGTGTCCAGAACATGCGGCCTCAGATCAGATGATACGATCAGAAAATCGATCATCGATCTTTGGCCTAGGGTGATCTGGTGCCATGTACAGTTATGTGCATCCTTACATTCGAACATGGTGTTTGTTGTGGACAGTCCGTGACAAGCACAGAAGTCCAATAACAAACGACCATTCAGGTTTAGATTGGGGAGGCTGTTCCAGGTGTCTCTGTCATTGCCCACGTGTACATTGAAGTCCCCCAGCAGAACAATGGAGTTCCCACTGGAGCGCCATACAGGACTCCATTGAGGGACTCCAAGAAGTCTGAATACTCCAAACTGCTGTTCGGTGCATATGCACAAACAACAGTCAAAAGAGATGTCGATCTCAGTGGGCTTTTATCTGGTTAAATAAAGGTTTAATAACTAAATATAAATAAAACAGGAATTGAAAGAGGTGATGATCTTTGGCTTCAAAAATTGATCTATTGAAGTTTCTGTGGTATTCCACTGCCAATTTATAAGTAGAAATATGATGAAAAATGGCATTGGACATGCAGGCTTATCCATTGACCACATGCCTTTGGTACCAAATCTCTTTGGAGGAGCCTTGGGTACTGTTGGAATGACGTTGTGCCAAATGAGCTATAACATTTTGTCATACTTCTCTGTGCATGATGCAGCACACAGGGGCCTCAGTGTTGAGGGCCCCAGCAGCTGGTCAGGTCCAAGGGGACGCACACCTTTCACC
The DNA here is from genome assembly GCF_902500255.1 of Thalassophryne amazonica. Taxonomy (NCBI): domain Eukaryota; kingdom Metazoa; phylum Chordata; class Actinopteri; order Batrachoidiformes; family Batrachoididae; genus Thalassophryne; species Thalassophryne amazonica. Next base: position 112,152,237 of record NC_047106.1, read on the forward strand.
TCGCTGTTGCAAATTGATGGTTATTTTTGAGAGATGTGGATGATGGATGGTCTGCTTGGGTTGTTGTTGTCCAGGACCTGGGGTGGTTTCTGTGGTGTGGTGGATGTGACAATGCATGGCATTAGCACATGCACCAAGACATGGTGTCCTCAGTGCCATTGTGTGATGACAAAATGGAGTACACCGTAATTCTGGGGTATGAACCGGGGCCTCTTCATATTTGTATGTGTGACTCCTTGTATATTTGTATCACTTTTCCGACTTGAAAGAACTGGACTTGTGTAGATGCAGAATTATGGCTTTTTTTTCTTACATTTCTCCCCCTGAACATAAATACAGGAAGGCACTGCTTCTTCACATAGGCCCTTACATAAAGCCAAAGACTCCCTAATTAGGTGTGAGTGAAGTCAAGTCTTTTAAGAAGCAATTTCATAAATTTCTAGAATCATTTAAAATGTTGTATGTTGTTGAAAAAGGAAGGCTTCTTGGTTGGTTGTAAACCACTGACCCATGAAAAAAATGGATTTTGGCTGATTTACGATATGTCAAGAGCTGATATATAAACATTAGGTTTTATTTTATTTAACTTCATCGAAAGTACCAAGTCTCTCCTGTACTGAGTTACGCTCAGGATGGCCTATTTGTTGTAGATATAAATGCATAAAATGACAAATATCTGATTCACTCTTAATACATTATTTACAAATGATACTTTTGGTATTACATGGTTACAGTTTACAAATTCTCTCCTGAATAACAAGGAAATTATTTAAATTTGGATAACATGTAAATGCTTTTATAGCTAATGTGTCTTTATTTCACAAACTGATTACTGCATCTCACATCAGAGGTGGCAGTCTGTGGGCACACACACACACACACACACACACACACACACACACACACACACACACACACACACACACACACACACACACACACACACACACACACACACACACACAGACAAGTGCATACAGAGAACACACAGCATGCTTACGTTAGTATGTTAGCATTGTGTTACGGAACCCAAGCAAAATTTGAATTGCTGTGTTACTGTTGACCGTTGATCTTCTCGGTCAGGTTGCCAGCCACGGTCTGAAATTAAGTTCAATAAAACTTTTCTGCAAACAACATCATTCAAAACTCCACATTTCCCATCATGCATATCTGCTTCCCTGACAAATTAAACACAGTTTGGCAGTCATGTGTCTTGAAAACAAAGACAAGCCACTGACATTGCACGCATTCTTAATGTCATAATCACATGTTGTATGTAATCTGTCACATTGTCGGACAGTTTTTTAATCGCCAAAATTTTTCATATCTGCAGATGCTGCTAATTAACTTTTAACACTTTTATCAGCCAATATCACAATTTTCCTGATATAATCACGCGTCCTGACTGAAAATCTGACAAAGTGAAGAAACACTTTGTATATATATATATATCTTGCAACAAATGTTTTTAAATAACCTTTTTGGAAATAAACTAGATAATGTAACTGATTTTCCTTTGGATAAAATAGAATGTGTACAGTAGGAGAAAATTGAATTCAAAAGTTTTAAGCCAAGATGTATGTTAATATGTCTGCAACTGTATGTACATTGTACAAACACTTACTTTTTCATGTTTCTGGCAAATCAGTTTCTTATCTTTCAAAGACTCACAGTTGTTTTCCATGTCTCAGTGATGGAATTCAAAAGAAGGTCAACCTCTTGAGAGTATTTTCGACTGCAAAAATAATCCACTTTGATTAATCTGTCCACATTCTCAAAGCATCATCCTTCAAGGCTTTTGGATGCACTGATGTCCAAATTCATTTAAAAAAGATGCTTTATACAGTACATCCAGAAAGTATTCACAGCACTTCACTTGTTCCACATTTTGTTATGTTACAGCCTTATACCACAATAAATAAAGCAAGTAAATTATTTTTTCCCTCAAACTTCTACACACAATGTCCCATAATGACAGTGTGAAAAAGTTGCTTTTTTATATTTTTGCTAATTTACAAAAAAAAAAAAAAAAAAAAAAATTCAAACAACAACAAAAATAATCAGACAAACTAAGAAATCAAACGTATGTAAGTATTCACAGCATTTGCCATGAAGCTCAAAATTGAACTCAGGTCCATCCTGTTTCCACTGATCATCCTTAAGATATTTCTATAGCTTAATTGGAGTCCACCTGGGGTAAATTCAGTTGATTAGGCATGATTTGGAAAGACACACACCTGTCTACATATAAGGTCCCACAGTTGATGGTGCATGTCAGAGCATAAACCAAGCATGAAGTCAAAGGAATTGTCTGTAGACCTCAGAGACAGTTTTGTCTCAAGGCACAAATCTGGGGAAGGGTACAGAAACATTTCTGCTGCTTTGAAGGTCTCAATGAGCCCAGTGGCCTTCATCATCAGTAAATGGAAGAAATTCAGATCCATCAGGACTTTTCCTAGACCTGGCCACCCATCTAAACTGAGCAATTGTGGGAGAAGGACCTTAGTCAGGGAGGTGACAAGAACCTGATGGTCACTCTGTCAGAACTCTAGCATTCCTCTGTGGAGAGAGGAGAACCTTCCAGAAGGACTCTGCAGCAATCCACTAATCAGGCTTGTATGGTACAGCGGCCAGATGGAATCCACTCCTTAGTAAAAGACACATAGCAGCCCACTTGGAGTTTGCTAAACAGCACCTGAAGGACTCTCAGACCATGAGAAACAAAATTCTCTGGTCTGATGAGATAAACATTGAACTCTTTGGTGCGAATGCCAGACGTCGTGTTTGGAAGAAACCAGGCATCATCTGTACAGTGAAGCATGGTGGTGGCAGCATCATGCTGTGGGGATGTTTTTCAGCGGCAGGAACTGGGAGACTAGTCAGGATTGAGGGAAAGATGAATGCAGCAATGTACAGAGACATCCTGAATGAAAACCTGCTCCAGAGTGCTCTTGACCTTAGACTAGGGCAACAGTTCATCTTTCAGCAGGATGATGACCCTAAGCACACAGACAAGATATCAAAGGAGTGGCTTCAGGACAACTCTGTGAATGTCCATCCAGCCAGAGCCCAGACCTGAATCTGACTGAACATCTCTGGAGAGATATGAAAATGGATGTGCACCGATGCTCCTCATCCAACCCAATAGTATTGGAGAAGTGCTGCAAAGAAGAATGGACAAAACTGCCCAAAGATAGGTGCACTACTCTTTGGTGTGAATGCCAGGCGTCGTGTTTGGAAGAAACCAGGCACCATCTGTACAGTGAAGCATGGTGGTGGCAGCATCATGCTGTCGGGATGTTTTTCAGCGGCAGGAACTGGGAGACTAGTCAGGATTGGGGGAAAAGAATTTTCCTTGGCACCACTATCATTTTAATTATTAGCCTTTAAATATTCCTAACATGACATTCCCAATATGATCTAAATTTGTGCCATCTGGGAAAAATTAACAAAATAGCTCCTTTTGAAACAAAAAGACAGCCTTGAACTACGTTCGGCAGTGATCTACACAGTCTATGATACTGACTGTAGCAACGTCATAAATCATGTGGGGGATTCCCTCGGCTTGTGCCAGGGATGCTGGGAAGCACATGACAACAGCCAATTAGAGTAGAGAGGCAGATAACGCCTCTGAAGTGAAGACATCTTACGGATGTTAGTGTGCACACCTCGTGTACACACATCATGCAAGGTAAATGGTAACTTCCTGTAATTTCAAAATAGTATTAAAAAGAAAATAAAATATTCATTATGGAATTCCCACCAGGTCAATATGTTCTCTTCATTAAAATGAGCTGTTAATGTGCTTGGATGGTTGGATTTCAGTAGAAAATAAATTTGGCTAGTTTTGTGAAATTTGAAAGGCTGTACAGCTTTAAATTAACATTTTTAAGTCACATTAAAGCAGCAGACCAGGTCCAGATTGTTCTGTGACCGGTTTTGACAACAGTATGCATGTGCTTCAAAACTGCAAAGAGCAAATTTGCCCAGTACATGAGACGATTGTTAATATATACATACATGCAGATGGGACATTTGCTTGTTACCGATGTCTCATTTTCCTAGTCATCTGACAGTTGTAACAGATCGGGAATTGTCAACTGACAATCGTCAACTTCAAATGTTCATCTTCTTTAATTTGTACTATGGGTGATTTTGTAGTGTGAGTGCAGAAGCCAAGGCCACAAGTTCTTTCTTCCATTTCCCACCTATGTTGTAGCTCCGGTTTTTGCAAAATTATTTCAATACATCTAGTTTCCAGTGCTCAAACTCTTCAATATTTACGTTGCTGTCTGTCCTTATTGTATGTTTTGGGAAGTCGTGAACCTTGAACCAGCTCGACATGTATTGCACATATTGAGATGCTGAATTCGCTTATTGACAGAAAACACAAAAACGAATTGTGTAGACAATGCAAATCCACTCCAGCACCCTGGAGTAGGCTTTACCAGGGAGGCTGAGTAGTGTGATGCCCCGGGAATTGGCACACACTCTCTGGTCCCCCTTTTTTGAATATGGGGACCACCACACCAGTTTGCCACTCCTTAGGCATTTTCCCAGACCTCAATGTAATCTCATCAAGACAGTCCCTCCACACCCAGAGCCTTCAGCATTTTGGGACGGATCTCATCAACCCCCGGAGCCTTGCCACTGCAGAGTTGTTTGACTACCTCAGGAACTTCCACCAGGGAAATTGATGATAATCCTCCATCAGCTTCCAGCTCTGCCCCTACTATAGAGGGTGCTCTGGTCTGATGCAGGAGTTCCTCAAAGTGTTCCTTCCAGCGCCTGATTACATCCTCAGTTGAGGTCAACAGAATCCCATTCTTAATGTAGACAGCTTGGATGGTACCCCTTTTTCCCCTACTGAGGTGCCTCACGGTCCGCCAGAACCACCTTGATGTCGACTGAAAGTCCTTCTCCATGGTTGCTCTGAACTCCTCCCCCAACCGCTGCTTTCTCCACTGCAGAGGCTGCTGCCCTTTGGGCCTGTCAGTACCTTGCAACTGCCTCCGGAGTCCTCCGAGATAACATATCTTGGAGGACTCCGGAGATATGACTTCTTCAGTCGGACGGCTTCCCTGACCACCGGTGTCCACCACGGTGTTTGAGGGTTACCGCCTCTTGAGGCACCTAAGACCTTCAGGCCACAGCTCCCAGCTGCAGCTTCAGCAGTGGAAGCTTTGAACATTGCCCATTCTGGTTCAATGCCCCCAACCTCCACAGGGATGCTAGAAAAGCTCCGCTGTAGGTGTGAGTTGAAGATTTGTAGAACAGTTTGGTCCTCCAGATGTTCCCAGTTCACTCCCACTATCTGTTTGGGCTTAGCAGTTCTGTCCAAAGCCCCCCACCCTCTGATCCCACTCACCACCAGATGGTGATCAGTTGACAGCTCTTCAGTTGACAGTTTAGTTCAGTTCAGATCAGTTGACAGGTTTGGGACTCTTCAAATTCAAATTCCAAAAACTTTATTTGTCCCCAAGGGGAAATTCAAATACCAAGAGCAGCAATATTTCAAACAAATAACAACAAAAAATGAATGAATAAATGAAAATAAAATAATACCACAATAAATGAAAATCAATACAAGTATAAGTACTTCAGAAGTAAAATAGTTATATCATAAACAAATTATTAGGGGATTGCAAAAAAAAAAAATTCACTCCTGCCAGGGAAAAAAAAGGAGAGGGATTAAGAGGAGTTAAAGAGGTGAACAGCGCTGGGAACAAATGTCACTCTTCTCCTCTGTGTCTTGCACCCAAGGCACCAAAGTCAGCGCCCTGAGGGGAGCCACTCAAATGCAGTGTGCAGAGCATGCGATGGATCCTGTATAATCTTTTTAGCCAACCTAAGTGCTTGCTGCTCATAGGTGGTAATATTTGGAGCAGACTCTGGTTATATTCTCTAAACGATTCCTGTTGTGAAGGCTAATGGAATGAAACCAGCAGGTCACAGAGAACGTAGCAATACTTTCTATAAAAGAAAAGTAAAAAGTTAACAAGATGTTCACCCAAGTGTCCAAAACACGTGGCCTCAGATCAGATGATACGTTCACAAAATCGATCATCGACCTTGGGCCTAAGGTGCTCTGGTACCATGTATACTTATGAGCATCCTTATGTTCGAACATGGTGTTCATTATGGACAGTCCATGACTAGCACATAAGTCCAGTAACAAATGACCATTCGGGTTTAGATCGGGGAGGGCGTTCCTACCAATCACGCCTCTCCAGGTGTCTCTGTCATTGCCCATGTGTGTGTTGAAGTCCCCCAGCAGAACAATGGAGTACCCCATGGGAGTCCCATACAGGACTCCAATCAGGGACTCCAAGATGGCTTAATATGCCAAACTGCCGTTCAGTGCATATGCACAAACAACAGTCAGAGTTTTTCCCCCGGCCACCCGGAGGCGCAGGGAGATGACCCTCTCATCTACCGGGGTAAACTCCAACGTAGCGGCACTCAGCCAGGGACTCGTGAGTATTCCCACACCCGCCCGGCGCCTCACACCCTGAGCAACTCCAGAGAAGAATAAGATCCAACCCCTATCAAAGAGAGTGGTACCGGAGCCGAGGCTGTGCGTGGAGGCGAGGCCCACCAGATCTAACTGGTATCCCTCCACCTCCCACACAAGCTCCGGCTCCTTCCCCCACAGCAACGTGACAGTCCACACCCCCAGAGCTAGCCTCTGCCGCCCAGGTCTGGTCCACCGAGGCCCTCGACTTTCACTGCCACCTATGGGACAGTGACTTTATCTTCTTCTTGTTTAGTTTAAATGTTAACAGACAAGAAACAATTACTAAATAACAATTTTCTATTATATTTATTTATTTATTTTTATTAATTTGCTGTTGTTTTAAGTAAGAGAAGATTTTTTTATACATCAGAATCAGTGTGACAAGTTGAGTGGTCATTTTTCTCTGAGTCCATGAACCTAATGTTTGCAGAGAATGATTGGCTGCACTTCTGTGTAAAATGATGTACACATATTTCACTTTTACTGTACTGTAGACAGAGCAATTGTCATATTTATGTCCATTAGTTGTGAATCATGTTGCATTTGAGTCAGGCTTTTCCCTGTTCCAGAGGAGTGGAACTGGAGTTTTTGTACTGCGATGGACAGATTGTCCTGTGGCAGTTCTGACAGCTAGATATGAAAGAATAGTTTCACTAATAATACTGTTAATGCAGTGTGTGAGTGACAGTTGGAGATATTTGACAGTTTGGAGCTTGTTCATTTTTTTTATTTGAAGAAATATGTGACTATTTTTAGGTTCTATAGGAAGAGGAAGAAAGGTAGCATTAAAATAGGGTACAAACGAGATTCATTAAAGCTGTGGATAAAAACTTTGTCAGGTTTTCTTTAATTTCATTATTATTATAGGATGAATCCTCAAGCAGGCCAAACTTAGTGGGGTGACAATCTGTTTTGATCATAATAACAAAATCAAAACCTGACACAAACAAAAAAAATGTTACAGCTAAGCAACCATATAGTATAGTCTAGTGGTCGCAATAAACATTGGCTAAAAAAAAAAAAAAAAACACACAAACAGTGAAGAGCAAAGTGTCAGTGACACAGACAACAACTGGTGAGTCAATTTCAATTTTCAATTTATTTTCATTTATATAGTGCCAAATCACAACAAAGTTGTCTCAAGGCGCTTCACACAAGTAAGGTCTAACCTTACCAACCCCCAGAGCAACAATGGTAAGGAAAAACTCCCTCTGAGGAAGAAACCTCAAGCAGACCAGACTCAAAGGGGTGACACTCTGCTTGGGCCATATCTACAGACATAAATTACAGAACAATTCATAAAACAAATATACAGGAAATGTTGCTGGTGCACAGGACAGGAGGGTTTCAGAAATAGATACCACTTCCATCTCTGGATGGAGCCACACCTCAAACAGAGAGAAAAAAAAAACAGAATCAGGCATCAGAAAGACAACAAATACAGTGTAATTTGTCAGCATTAAGAGCCCTGTCCCACTGGCGTTTAGGAGGATTTGCGGATGGAATCAACTCAATCAATCAACTTTTTTCTTATATAGCGCCAAATCACAACAAACAGTTGCCCCAAGGCGCTCCACATTGCAAGGCAAGGCCATACAATAATTATGAAAAACCCCAACGGTCAAAACGACCCCCTATGAGCAAGCACTTGGCCACAGTGGGAAGGAAAAACTCCCTTTTAACAGGAAGAAACCTCCAGCAGAACCAGGCTCAGGGAGGGGCAGTCTTCTGCTGAGACTGGTTGGGGCTGAGGGAAAGAACCAGGAAAAAGAGATCGATCACTAATGATTAAATGCAGAGTGATGCATACGGAGCAAAAAGAGAAAGAAACAGTGCATCATGGGAACCCCCCCACAGTCTACGTCTAAAGCAACATAACCAAGGGATGGTCCAGGGTCACCCGATCCAGCCCTAACTATAAGCCTTAGCGAAAAGGAAAGTTTTAAGCCTAATCTTAAAAGTAGAGAGGGTATCTGTCTCCCTGATCTGAATTGGGAGCTGGTTCCACAGGAGAGGAGCCTGAAAGCTGAAGGCTCTGCCTCCCATTCTACTCTTACAAACCCTAGGAACTACAAGTAAGCCCGCAGTCTGAGAGCGAAGCGCTCTAATGGGGTAATATGGTACTACGAGGTCCCTAAGATAAGATGGGACCTGATTATTCAAAACCTTATAAGTAAGAAGAAGAATTTTAAATTCTATTCTAGCATTAACAGGAAGCCAATGGAGGGAGGCCAACACGGGTGAGATATGCTCTCTCCTGCTAGTCTCCGTCAGTACTCTAGCTGCAGCATTCTGAACCAACTGAAGGCTTTTTAGGGAACTTTTAGGACAACCTGATAATAATGAATTACAATAGTCCAGCCTAGAGGAAATAAATGCATGAATTAGTTTTTCAGCATCACTCTGAGACAAGACCTTTCTGATTTTAGAGATATTGCGTAAATGCAAAAAAGGCAGTCCTACATATTTGTTTAATATGCGCTTTGAATGACATATCCTGATCAAAAATAACTCCAAGATTTCTCACAGTATTACTAGAGATCAGGGAAATGCCATCCAGAGTAACGATCTGGTTAGACACCATGCTTCTAAGATTTGTGGGGCCAAGTACAATAACTTCAGTTTTATCTGAGTTTAAAAGCAGGAAATTAGAGGTCATCCATGTCTTTATGTCTGTAAGACAATCCTGCAGTTTAGCTAATTGGTGTGTATCCTCTGGCTTCATGGATAGATAAAGCTGGGTATCATCTGCGTAACAATGAAAATTTAAGCAATACCGTCTAATAATACTGCCCATGGGAAGCATGTATAAAGTGAATAAAATTGGTCCTAGCACAGAACCTTGTGGAACTCCATAATTAACTTTAGTCTGTGAAGAAGATTCCCCATTTACATGAACAAACTGTAATCTATTAGACAAATATGATTCAAACCACCGCAGCGCAATGCCTTTAATACCTATGACATGCTCTAATCTCTGTAATAAAATTTTATGGTCAACAGTATCAAAAGCAGCACTGAGGTCCAACAGAACAAGCACAGAGATAAGTCCACTGTCCGAAGCCATAAGAAGATCATTTGTAACCTTCACTAATGCTGTTTCTGTACTATGATGAATTCTAAAACCTGACTGAAACTCTTCAAATAGACCATTCCTCTGCAGGTGATCAGTTAGCTGTTTTACAACTACCCTCTCAAGAATCTTTGAGAGAAAAGGAAGGTTGGAGATTGGCCTATAATTAGCTAAGATAGCTGGGTCAAGTGATGGCTTTTTAAGTAATGGTTTAATTACTGCCACCTTAAAGGCCTGTGGTACATAACCAACTAACAAAGATAGATTGATCATATTTAAGATTGAAGCATTAAATAATGGTAGGACTTCCTTGAGCAGCCTGGCAGGAATGGGGTCTAATAAGCATGTTGATGGTTTGGATGAAGTAACTAATGAAAATAACTCAGACAGAACAATCGGAGAGAAAGAGTGCACAAAAGTGGCCCACATCTGCCAAACAACCGCAATAACCGTGTAACATTCCTGTATGAGTCGGCCGCCATCCAAACACATCCGTGATCATCCGCAGAGGCACGCATGTCTGCAGCCAGGATTTTTAAGCGGCTCAAAAATCCTGCTGCGGATGAGATCGGCATTACTGCCTGAACAGATACTGAAGACATACACAGGACATACACAACCAACGCGCCACATATCCCCTGTCATCCGCTGATATCCGCAACCGACGGGTTGGCGCGGCTTGGCGGCGGACCTGGACAACGTGCAAAACAGATATGATGCGTGCCCAGCACGGCCACATCACGGTCGCAAATGGTATGTCGCGCATGCAGACAGAGTGGGCACGGATGGAGCGAGTGCATCACGGCCGCTGTGCCCCTCATGGGGGCGCCTCCGCGGTTGCCTTCGCTTCTGTTCCCTGTTATATCCGCTTTTCCTCCTCATGTATTCCCTGATCCACCCTGGGACATTTGTCATTTCCGCCCACCTTTGTTGCAGACGCTCAGCTTTTGTCTCCTCATTTCATATGCAAATCCTCCTAAACGCCAGTGGGACAGGGCCCTAAGCAACAAGAAAACAAAAGAAATACTATAGTCAGTGTATGCAGTGATGCCAAATCAGTAACTGAAGAGGATATTCCCTAGTTTTGAGCCACATGATGGTCTCATAAACCACAGGTACATGTTTGAAATTAAAATGGTCAGTTTGTGTTCAGTTTCATTTTATGTTCCTTTTGTGCACTATTAGCAGAGTCACTGCACTAAAAATGCAAGTGCTATCTTGTGTTTGACACCAGGAATATGCCAGGTGTGCACTCTCTCTCTCTCTCTCTCTCTCTCTCTCTCTCTCTCTCTCTCTCTCTCTCTCTCTCTCTCTCTCTCTCTCTCTCTCTCTCTCTATATATATATATATATAAAACGGCTGAGTGGATCCAACTCCTGAAATGAATGGTCTTTTCAGGACTCTGATGAAGATGTGATTTGTACATCAAAACATTAGTCTTTATTTATGTTTTCAGCACCTTATTAAACTTTTCAGCACCTACTTCTGTGTTGCACCAGCTGCTTTCCTTTTCTATGTTAAGAGTGTGTTGGAGGTTAAGGGAGTGTCTGGCAGGGTGATGACTATGAAGTTTGAAATTGAAGGAGTAATGATGAATATCATCAGCAGGGGTGGTGCCCAAGTGGTTAATGAGTTTGGTTTCAGTGCAGAAGGTGCCGGGTTCAAATCCCACCCCTGCCACATTTCTCCATGTAATGTGGAGTTGCATCAGGAAGGGCATCCGGCGTAAAACCTGTGCCAGTTCAACATGCAGATCCACCTTGGTTTTGCTGTGGCGACCCCGAGTGCAAACAAGGGAGCAGCCGAAGGGACTTACTTTTTTTAATGATGAATATCATCAGTGTATATGCCCCACAGGTATGTTGCGAGATGAAGGAGAAAGAAGATTTCTGGAGTGAGTTAGATTAGGGTGGTGGAAAGTGTGCTCAAGCTTGAAAGAGTAGTGATAGGAGCGGACTTCAATGGGCATTTTGACGAAAGGAACAGAGGTGATGAGGAAGTAATGGGTCGATATGGTATCAGGGACAGGAATGTGGAAGGACACCCTGTCAGTTGCTTTTGCAAAAAGGATGGAAATGGCTGTGGTGAACACCTAATTTAAGAAAAGGGAGGAGGACAGTGTGACATAGTAGAGTGGAGGAAGGTGCACCCATGTGTAGGAGATGCAAGATAAAATAAATTAGATTGTAAGGTGGTGGCAGGAGAGAGTGTAGCCAGACAGCAAAGGATTATGGTTTGTAGAACGACTTTAGAAGTGAAGAAGAAGAGTGAGAACTCAACAAAGGATCAGATGGTGGAAGCTGAAGGAGGAAGGCTATTTGTGAAATTCAGTCAGCAGGTTAGAAAAGCACTGGATGGAGGGGAAGCAATTTCGGACAACTGGAAAAGTACTGCAGATGTGGTGAGGGAGACAGATAGGCCAATAGTGGGTGTGAAATCTACACAATTGCTTTTTTATTTTATTGCTGTGACTTCAAGAACAGTATCAAATTTATATAACATAGTTTAAAAAAAATCTATGTAGTAATCAGACCTTAAAGAAAACAGCACAGCAGTTTTGTGTTTATATTTTAAAAATATATTTCTTCACTTCTTCTGCATTTATTGTGCAGAGAACCTTGTAAAGCCAGTTGCACAAACGTTTCAGTGATGGAGCTGAACACCAAAACCTGAAGTCCAGAAGGAAGAGAACATCTCTGCTCTTCAAAATGTGAGTAAAGTGTCTCCAAAAACTCCATCAAGAGGTCGAAGCTGCGGTTGACACCTTCATCTGGTTAAACTCACACCTGCTGCTACGCTTCCAAATAAAACAAAAGCTCTTTGAAGAGCAACTATTTTGTTATTTGAAAAGCTGTTTCCTTTTATATTTTAACAGTAACTTAATGAATCATTAAACATGCACATGAATCAAACGTTCAGTCAATAAGACACTTGCACAGGTAGTTGTGCACAACTTCAAAGCATTCAAAATCACTAGAATAGTCAAATTCATATTTTAGTAATTACTCTGCCTTGATTACAACATTAACAACAAACACATAGTTAATGAGGATGTAAATAAATGTTGAAATGACTAAATTCCAAAATGATTTAATCATGAGGTTTATGTCACATTGAGAAATCCTAATGAACAAACACTGCAGTCATTCTTACATCATCTCCTGTTGTGTTTATAATAAATATTTGTATTTATTTACAGTGTTGTTTTTCCTGGTTGAAATGCAGATATGAATGAATGAATCTACCAGATTTAAAAATGTACACATTACTTTTCATGCTTTTTTATTTGTCTGAAAATAAATGTCCAAGGTTCCTTATAATGTTAACCAAGAAATCATCTCATCTAAAATAACAACAGACAAGTTATGTTTTTAATTTACAGATAAACATCAAAGATTTCTAAAAAAATCTTTTCTTTGTTTCTAATGTAAGAAATTTTTTTAAACTTCAGAATGTACATAATCAGAAGCTAATTTTGAGGTTAAAAAAACATATGTAAGGATTTTCTTTGTGTACTGTTGTGTATAACTTAACACATTTTGTCTTCCGTGTTTTGGCCTGTTGCCTCATTTCTATTGGATACACAAAGCTACGTCACAACATGCAGCGGTGAAAGTTGGATTGGGTTGAACTTTGACCACGGCGGCCTGACAATAAGTGGCAGTCTGTGCCCCCAATGGCGCATTTGCTGCAACGTGGCATTACCGCAACATTACCGTGACATTCTCATTGAAAATAATGGGTTTTAGAGCGATGCGTGTAGAGTTTAAGTGCTCGGTGTGAAAGGCCTGTGAGAATGCAGGTGGTGAAGATAAGTTCCGCTTGTTCCATTCTGAATCAACTGGACTAGTTCATTATGTTGGTGACTTGTTGCATGGCATAGTGGAGACACTGACACAGCAGAGGATGTGCCTTTAGCAATTAAGCAACTCACTGCAATTTTGGTGCCAAGACTGACTACAGTTAGTGCTGCCAGCACTACTTAGAACAGGTCAAACGCACAGCAAGCACAGTACACCCACAAGATTTTCAATACTGCATTACTTGAAATGGGAATTCAATTTAAAATGAGATGTTGTCTGCCCTCTGTACCATTTTCAGATAGCTGAAGATTCAAAATTGAAATTCTACCACATCTCCCAGACCAAACATTAAAGTTCCCTCAGAAAGAATTTACAGTTCTGTACCAAAGTAACAATAGTGACTTAGCAGTGGAAAATGCCCACAGTTAATCATTCTGTCTCACACAGTCTGGGTGGACCATAGTTCAGCAGGTACAGTGGATCAGACTACAACTGAAGGTTCAGGTCCTATTGATAAGTACCCACATTAGAGCATCAATGTCTGCATTCACATGTCAATGGTAGAAACGCCATCATGCCAGTTGTAATAGCAAATCACAGACAGTAGGTGATGAGATGTGGTCATATTGCAGTATTTACAATGCATCCAGAAAGTATTCACAGCGTTTCACTTTTTCCACAGTTTTCACACCCTTTGCTCAATACTTTGTTGATGCACCTTTGGCTGCAATTACAACCTCAGGTCTTTTTGAATCTGATGCCACAAGCTTAGTGCACCTATCTTTGGGCAGTTTTGCCCATTCTTCTTTGCAGCACTTCAACACCATCAGGTTGGATGAGGAGCATCGGTGCACATCCATTTTCATATCTCTCCAGAGATGTTCCGTCGGATTCAGGACTGGGCTCTGGCTGGATGGACATTCAAAGAGTTGTCCTGAAGCCACTCCTTTGATATCTTGTCTGTGTGCTTAGGGTCATCATCCTGCTGAAAGATGAACTGTCGCCGTAGACTAAGGTCAAGAGCACTCTGGAGCAGGCTTTCATCCAGGATGTCTCTGTACATTGCTGCATTCATCTTCCCTCAATCCTGACTAGTCTCCCAGTTCCTGCAGCTGAAAAACATCCCCACAGCATGATGCTGCCACTACAATGCTTCACTGTAGGGATGGTGCCTGGTTTCCTCCAAACATGACGCCTGGCATTCACACCAAAGAGTTCAATCTTTGTCTCATCAGACCAGACAATTTTGTTTCTCATGGTCTGAGAGTCCTTCAGGTGCCTTTTGGCAAATTCCAAGTGGGTGGCATGTGCCTTTTACTAAGGAGTGAGCTTCAGTCTCGCCACTCTACCATACAGGCCTGATTGATGGATTGCTGCAGAGATGGTTGTCCTTCTGGAAGGTTCTCCACTCTCCACAGAGGAATGCTGGACCTCTCACACAATGATCATTGAGTTCTTCGTCACCTCCCTGAATAAGGCCCTTTTCCTAGAGCTGGCCACCCATCTAAACTGAGCAATTGGCAAGTCATTGTGGATCTGAACTTCTTCCATTTATGGATAACGGATAATGGTTGCCACAACCATTCAGGCACAGCACATGCACTCTACATTCACGTGCCACTCATGGCGGAAACCCATTCGAATGCCATACAAGACGAGGTTGCACTGCCATCTGATCATGTTTGCAGCATTCCACGACATGTCAAGCGCAGGTCAGACATATCGTGCCACAGCTGAGGAGCTGAACAAAATCATCGGTCATGTTGCACCGTTGCAGAATGGCATGATCGAGGCAGCCTTCACACCTGCGGCCAAATGTTGTTGAATCATAGACAAATGGCCATTCGACTCACTCTCGACCGGAGGCGGCCAATGTCCAGATGCCACCCACGAACATCCAAGACCACTCGAGGGTCACTTAGAAAAGGCCGGGCTATTAGCGCAGCCAGCAGAGTGCGACCATTTTCGACCTGGCTGTGTGAATGGCCCTACATTTTCTAAGTGCCTCACAAGTGTGCCGTTACCAAGCAACACAAATGTCATGCAAGGCCCCCCATTCCATAACACAAATAGTGTGAAGAGTGCCCCCCCCCCCCCCCCACACACACACACACACCATGATCCAACATTGTCAGGTGTGGCTGAGGATGCCAGAGTGCTGTCCAGCACAGCGCACATTTGGACAGCTGTAATGTCCAGCTGGAACAGCTGACCACTGTGTACTTGCAACTCAGCTGGAGAATCGTTTATACCACATATCGTGGTATAAACAACATGACAACACTCCACGCAATGCACATGTGTATGCATGGCTCTCATGCTTTCATGACATGCTGATAATTACGTACAGACAAGGCGGACTAACCATCAACGTCTGAGCGTGCACAGCATGGTGTGAACTTTGTTATCAGCCAGCCAACCAGCCTAATGAACCCTCTACTATGTAAATTTTAGTCCACATGACAGACAGAAAGAGTGGAAAATAAATACAACATGGGGAAAGGCATGACCTCATTCATGTGTAATCACTTTGTTCATAGTGCTGTGGGCACATGGTGCCTCTCAGTTGATTGCCGGCCAGTGACTCAATGTCAGCTGGAACTTACAGTGGCTCACAATTTAACACAATGTGTTAAATTTAAAAATACAGAGAACAAAGTCAGGAGAATTAAATAAATCCATACAACAATAACTGTATACATAATTACATAAAAAATACATCAAATCACAGAACAGAGAGTGAGACTTTTTTCTGTGAGCTGAGTTGGTCGACAGAGGTGGCCTCTGAGATCTGTGGTGACAGGTGGAGAACACTGTGCCATGAAGGATACCACCTGACAACACTCCACAGTGAGGTGCGTGCATGGGCATGCTGTCCTCACGTGGAAATATGTGTACATAAAAACACATATCGCCTTTGCAATGGGCAGGAGCAACCACGTCACTGCACATATCAGCAGGCTGCCTGATGTGAAAAGAACTGTTTTATCATGTTAACACTCAGCTGGAAATCTGAAAGTCATGTCCACCACATGAGCTATGGTCCACATGACACGGTGTCCTTTGGCATGCTGCTCGTTGGACATGCAGCGCCGGCTGGACATGCAGCACCAGCAGATGTGGACATGATAAGAGCTCAGGGCTTCACTCGTGTCATTTCATGACTTTCCATCTCTGACCATGGGTCATATACAGACAAACAGAAGGATCATACTTGTACTGTCTGCTCTGTATAAGAGAGATTAAATATTAGAAATTGCTGTGGTTTTTTGTTGTGTGTGTGTGTGTGCTTTTTTACACTTTCCAGGTGTTCGCACTATGTTCATGTGTGCGCATGAGCGTGCACAAAACCGTTGCCACTGTATTGTTCATGCCTGTCTGACTGTGTGTCCCTCCCAACAGCAGGTGGAAAGTTTTGCAGTTCCCAAATTTGTTTTTTGTTTTTTTTTCTGTGGTTTTTCGGCTGGTTCCTGCTTCTAGTGTTATGTGTGAAGGGGCCCTAAGATGCATAACAACAATCTGAAAAAAATAAATTACTAACTGTAATCAAACATTCCAACCTTAACATATAAAGAAAAACTCAGCCACTCCATATTTGTATCAGTGAAAGTTTTTCTTAATCAATCAATCACAAAAGAAAGTTGAAACATTTGTCTTGCTTGTCATTGCACGTCCTGCAGTGTGAAAATTGTCCATGCACACATCATGATGATGCTGAAATGAGAATGATTTGATGCAAGTTTTGCAACAGTTGCTACATGTGGTACAGCCTTCAGCATTTTGTTGTACTTTGACAGTGTTTTCCATGTAATTTTTGCACACTGCATTTGCTTCTGTGCTGTGTGTGCCACTTCTGGTCCTGGTTTGAAAACCTAAACTAATTAGTGTGCCACACTCGTAGAGCATAAACGTCCGATAACACGAGTTTCCAGTTCCAGAAATTTTTACCTTGGAAAAAAATTTTTCAAGGTCAAAGTCCTGTTAGAAGTGGCTTTTCATAAGTTAAACTATAATACAAAATATACACTCAACAAAAATATAAACGCAACACTTTTGGTTTTGCTCCCATTTTGTATGAGATGAACTCAAAGATCCAAAACTTTTTCCACATACACAATATCACCATTTCCCTCAAATATTGTTCACAAACCAGTCTAAATCTGTGATAGTGAGCACTTCTCCTTTGCTGAAATAATCCATCCCACCTCACAGGTGTGCCATATCAAGATGCTGATTAGACACCATGATTAGTGCACAGGTGTGCCTTAGACTGCCCACAATAAAAGGCCACTCTGAAAGGTGCAGTTTTATCACACAGCACAATGCCACAGATGTCGCAAGATTTGAGGGAGCATGCAATTGGCATGTTGACAGCAGGAATGTCAACCAGAGCTGTTGCTCGTGTATTGAATGTTCATTTCTCTACCATAAGCCATCTCCAAAGGCGTTTCAGAGAATTTGGCAGTACATCCAACCAACCTCACAACCGCAGACCACGTGTAATCACACCAGCCCAGGACCTCCACATCCAGCATGTTCACCTCCAAGATTGTCTGAGACCAGCCACTCGGACAGCTGCTGAAACAATCGGTTTGCATAACCAAAGAATTTCTGCACAAACTGTCAGAAACCGTCTCAGGGAAGCTCATCTGCATGGTTGTCATCCTCATCGGGGTCTCGACCTGACTCCAGTTCGTCATTGTAACCGACTTCAGTGGACAAATGCTCACATTCGCTTGCGTTTGGCACGTTGGAGAGGTGTTCTCTTCATGGATGAATCCCGGTTCACACTGTCCAGGGCAGATGGCAGACAGCGTGTGTGGCGTCGTGTGGGTGAGCGGTTTTCTGATGTCAATGTTGTGGATCGAGTGGCCCATGGTGGCGGTGGGGTTATGGTATGGGCAGTCGTCTGTTATGGACGAAGAACACAGGTGCATTCTATTGATGGCATTTTGAATGCACAGAGATACCATGACGAGATCCTGAGGCCCATTGTTGTGCCATATATCCAAGAACATCACCTTATGTTGCAGCAGGATAATGCACGGCCCCATGTTGCAAGGATCTGTACACAATTCTTGGAAGCTGAAAATGTCCCAGTTCTTGCATGGCCGGCATACTCACCGGACATGTCACCCATTGAACATGTTTGGGATGCTCGGGACCGGCGTATACTACAGCGTGTACCAGTTCCTGCCAATATCCAGCAACTTCGCACAGCCATTGAAGAGGAGGGAACCAACATTCCACAGGCCACAACTGACAACCTGATCAACTCCATGCGAAGGAGATGTGTTGCACTGCATGAGGCAAATGGTGGTCACACCAGATACTGACTGGTATCCCCCCCCAATAAAACAAAACTGCACCTTTCAGAGTGGCCTTTTATTGTGGGCAGTCTAAGGCACACCTGTGCACTAATCATGGTGTCTAATCAGCATCTTGGTATGGCACACCTGTGAGGTGGGATGGATTATCTCAGCAAAGGAGAAGTGCTCACTATCACAGATTTAGACTGGTTTGTGAACAATATTTGAGGGAAATGGTGATATTGTGTATGTGGAAAAAGTTTTAGATCTTTGAGTTCATCTCATGCAAAATGGGAGCAAAACCAAAAGTGTTGCGTTTATATTTTTGTTGAGTGTAGATCAAAAGGACTTTTCAATGTTAAAATCAAATATCCATTATGTCCGCAATACGGATCAGATGCGGATCAAAATAGTCTATTCATTGACCTCACTGACTATTCATTTGCACCTCATTGTCACAAATGTGAGTGATTGGGGCACTATTGGTTGAGATATAATGCAAACTGTACATCAAATGGGCTTTTCAATATTAAATACAAATGACCACAAAAGCCACAATCCGGATCAGATCCGGATCAACATTGACAGGCAATAATGAGTGCCAGTCTGCACCTCACTTTCAAATATGTGATTGAGGGCGTGTTTGATTAAGATATAATGTAAAATATACATTAAATGGCGTTTTCAATGTTAAATTTAAATGGCCATATAATCTGTATTCCGGATCAGATCCTGATCAAACTTTGTCAGTTGATGAAGGATGCCATCTATGTGGAATTATTATTAAACTTGTAATACATTTCTGATAAATCCTTGTTACAAAGATGATGCTGACTCACAATAAAGTTACCTGATAAAAGTATTAGCTTCCTTCATGTCAGTGCTTTTTATCATTAGGCGAAGTAAATCAATTAAAAGCTACAATGGCACCAGTCTAATATCTATAAAATATGTTTATGTGTCTGTCATCTATAATGCAGAGTATTTCCATAATTTATCATGATAAAGCCTGCATGTTACTGTAATGGTGAAGTTAGCAGAGTAAATTTAATATTTGCTCCGGTCCATAAGTATTTGGAGAGTGATTCACCACCACAATGAAAGTGAATTGAAACAGCTCAGTTGTGCTTGTGGTATAGAGTTTGGGTTTTAATGCAAGAGTTTTAAGTTTCATGAACTGTTTAGGAATGAGAGCCATTTTTGTGCACAGTCACTCAATTTTCAAAAGCCATATGTAAAAGGAAAAAACATATATAGGCATTATTAATAATACAATTAATCACATTTACAGACAGATTTCTTAAAGAAAAGTCAGGGGATGGATCACACTGTGTGTACACCTAACCTCAACAGAGCTCCTAACTTAAAGTAGTACTCGGTTGGGGAACTACTTACGTAGACCAGGAGCTGCACGTTTATCCATGTACAACTGGAGTTGTGTCAGGAAAGGTGTAAAACTGTGCCAAATCCCATTGCGGATTTTCACCAGTTCTGTTTTGGCAACTGACGACTGTCAAAAGCCAGTAAAGTAATGATCATAATAATTAATATTAATGAAGACAAGCCCTTATACATCTGGTGAACTGGGATGCACGAAACTGATCAAAAGAGCAACTTTGTTTTCCCGAACGTCCCACAGTCATACTGCCACCTGATGGATGTTTAGCGAAGTTGTCCACCTTTAGGTAAGCATCAGTTAATACGTTATGGACCATTAGTGGAAGCAGAATAGGAGGTTCCTTTAGGTACTCCCTTGTTTTTCCACTCGGGGTCGCCACAACAGATTTGCTGCTGTTAATTTGTGTCAATCTTGTGAAAGGCCCCTAAAATGAGTCATACAACACTTTTTATACCTTGTGGGTGTTAACATGGGTGTGGTTTAGTCTCACATTTCTATTGTTACTGGCTCTCACTAACAGGGGAAGATCTCCCTGTGTCTAAAACCTGAACACATGATGAAGTAAGACATTACTTATATTTCTCAGAACTTCCAAACAAATAATATAAATACTTGATAGCTAACATAAAATAAAGAATTAGCACAGATATTATCTAACATTTTGAACCAGGAACCTGCCGCACTCAAACCAAGCACACTAACCACTTGGCCACCAACCCCATTAGTGGAAGCAGAATAAGTTGTCAAAAATACGAACAGCTGTGGTAGAAACACATGTAGTTTATCCATCTCCTGAGTACTGGACACGTTGTGTATTCATTGGTGCAACCATCTAATAACCACACGAAGAAACACAATGCCCCTATTGGCAAACTGTAAAATACAACAAAACAGAAAACTAGAACCAGCACTAAACAACAGACAGAACGCGTGGCTGGGGATGGTGCCAAAACACTTTACCATTTCTATAAATTAGTGACGTTAACTCAAGTCATTACTTCAAAATCTGTGTTGGATATTATTCTGGAGTCTGTATGGAGCTTCAATGTGTCACCAACTGATTCAAAAATAATGGTTTGAAACATTTCAGTTGATTTGGTGTTGAAACATTAAAATGTAAGTGAGTGAACAAGGATCAGACTATTTTTTATATTTAAAGACTACAGTTCCTAAAGGCACATGGGAGACTCAAGCTTCGATTTAATTTGCTTTCTCGGCATGAAAATCCATCTCTGTGATATGAAGCTGTGATGTGGAAGTGTGTCATCAAAAAGTTGCAGTTATTTTCGTTCAAATCCATTATGGTGGTGTAAATTTTGGTGTTGTCCAAATACTTATGGGCCCAAGTGTTGGGAAAGTGTAGTGACACGGACCCACAACAGGGGGCGCAAATGAACGGTCAATAGATGAGCCAAAATATAACAATTTAATGTTGTGAATGTGCACAACGAACATACAGACAATCTCAGAATATCACAACAGTCAATACACAAAGGTGACGTGTGGGCAGGCTCGAGGATAGAAGACATCTGTCCTGAGGAGAGCCGGAACCACACGATTTCCGCCGCCCCAAAACCTGGTGAATACTGGAGCCGCCAAGTCCCGAATTCCCAGGTGATCACCATCCCCGACTGTCGGATCTGGTACTGCTTCCGAAGAACAAAGACAGTCAAGTGTGGGTGTGTGTACACCCAGTAACAACAACAGTGGGAATGCCACCTCCACCTCTCACTCAATAACTTGCAGAGTACTGAAGATTCCTCAGGGAAAAGAGTGCCTTCTAGCGCTCTCTCAGCTTCCACTGACAGCGGTACCAGTACTCCTGCAAACACTCACAATATACAAACAATATTGCAAAACGGCTGAGGATATTACCTCCAACGAAGTATGATATCTCGGCAACGAGGTGGAGATGACGTCTGGTCTTTATGGAGTGAGATGATGTTGAGTAGATGGGTGACAGCTGTCAAGAGGTAATGAGCGACAGCTGTCACCCCCGGCTGTGTCCATGGCGGCAGCGCCCTCTCGTGCCTGAAGCCCGCACTTCAGGCAGAGCGCCCACTGGTGGTGGGCCAGCAGTACCACCTCTTCTGGCGGCCCACACACAACACCAAGTGTGGAAAGCACATGCTTGCTCACTCATGGTTTTATGGCAGACTTGTAGAAGGAAATCATATGACACCTTTTTGTCCACAACATGAATTTGCTGTTCGTTAAGCAGCTTCTCCCTGAGTCCTGCAATTTAATTTTGGGCTGGTGTCAAAATCCTCCCCGCTGAGTGCTGTTGGGGATCTGTAATTGCACCCTGATAAAAGTGAATCAGCATGACAAAGCAGAGCTTTCATTTTTTTCCCTCTCCAATCATGGCAGGAGTCAAACAGAATCAGTACTCGGTGCCAGCTGGTCAGAGTCTCTGTGCAACAAGAAAACATTAATATGATTTGGGCTTTGGGCAGCCCTCTATTGTCTTTAATGGAGGTATAAAATCTATTTTAGCCTGTTCGTTAAAAAACAAACAAAAAAAACAACAACTTATTTATCATGTTCTTTTATTTTTCTTTTGTTCTAAAAATCACCCTCCCTTTTATATGTGAGCATTAAGCCAAGGCTGTAAATGAGAAAAAGCAAATTAATCATTAAATACGAGCAGACTGTTTACAACACTAATAAGCCTCCTGCCTTGAACCACTGCCACGACCACCACACTTTTCGAAGACGGCCAGAAAGTGGCTCCACTCTGAGCTTCAACATGTTGTGTTGCAATACCCAGCTGCACGGTCAATATTTGGATGGGAAGACTGTATGACGTTACTGTTTTCATAAGTGAGCAAATGGCTTTTTCCACTTTTCAGACTAATCAAATAGCCGCCAAGTTGATGTTGGCGTGTACCAAGCAATCAAGACCTCAGTGAAGTCGGCTGAGAGTCGAGCGGAGAGGAGGAAGGGCCGATCGCTGCCTCCACAGCCGCGCGGCGCCCCGCCACGGATGAGACGATGTGTCTGCTGGAAGAGAGCCAGCAGGCACGCTGAGCATGGTCCACAAACTGGTTCTCAGACACGTTATGTGGGAAATTGCTGTTCTCTGACACCAAGCACACAGTGGACTCTGGCGACAAAATACCCACTTGTCTGACAGCGGGAAATCCACAAAAACTGCTCCACTGGCGCACGTCCCCCTCAGCAGTGTAATTCCCACCATCTTGGGTCTTGATGCCGTAATTTAATCCCCCGAATAGTTTTCCCCTTTGGATGTAACGTACAGGATCTGAGCAAATCAAAGAGACAGAACACGAGCCTGCTGTTTGGCTTTAGCAGACCGACTGTGTGCATTTCCAAATTTATGACAATAACAGACACTGTGCATGTGTGTGTGTGTGTGTGTGTGTGAGAGAGAGACAGAATGTTTTGGTTCAAACAAGGCAATGTTTATCCGCATTTGTCTCTCTGGATGAATGTGGTGGATTATTCATGACGCATCCGCCGTGTAATTGTCACAGCAGATTTTCAAGGTGACAAAAGCAGAATGCACATGCATGCACGCACACAAAGATGGACTCATTCAGAGCATTAAAAAAACCTCCACTGTGACCTACACATCAGTCTGTGTCTCACCACATAACTTACCCAGTCAATGTCTGCACTTCCTTTAAAGGTGTAGTCCCTTTGGATTTTTCACCAAATGGACAAAATTTACACAACCAAATCTCACACCGTCTCCTGATGGCATCATGAGCTATAGATTAATTTATTTGCCATCACTAAACGTAAATTAATCTATGGCTCGTGATACTGTCATGAAAAGCGCCACATTTTCGTGACCGGAGGACAAATTAATTTCATGATGGTATCATGACATGCAGGGTGATGGTGGGAGAAGGAGGGTGTGTGGGGGTTATGGATAGGGATGGGGGAAGGGACACTGTTAGAAATAGTAAAAATATAACGTAATGCTAAAATACCCTCAGCCGTATGAGCATTGTGTATTTTATAATTTGCAGTTGTTTAATTAATTATTAAGATCCTATTGTTTTACGTACAATTTGTACATGATCAATAATGATGTGTTATAAAGGTGTGTTATAAGGTTACAAAAACATCATTTTCAGTTTTAGAAGTGTTAATTTGTCACTAGTTTTTGCATAATATATGAACATTATGAGCTTTCCCATATGGAAAAGAAATAGAAAAAACTTACAAGAAATTTCATCAATTCCAGTAATAAATCTTTATGTTTGACATGTGTTGTGCTTATACGTAAGTCTCAGTTTGATATTACACATATCTACTAAAGACTCTGTATGTAGAATTACTGCCATATAATGTTCTTGTAAGTTCCCAATTTATATAAGTTACATATTGTACAAATTTACTAAGGATCTTATATCTGGTTTGACTGTCACATGCATTACTTACAAGTTCCAGATAGAACAGATACAAACTTTATAAATTTTATGTATATCTCTTTCTAAAAGAGGGGAAGTTAGTTTTGAGTTAGCGGATGTTAACGTGCACGTCAATAACCGCTAAATGTCTTGTAAATCACTTCAGAGGTGTTATTAAGTTCCAAAAACATAATTTTCAGTTTTAGAAGTGTTTATTTCTCACTAGCTTTTACATAATATATGACAAAAAGGTTATATTTACACACAAACGAAACAGAGTTAGCAGCTAGCAACCAGCCACTGCTGTCACAGTGCAGCTGTACTCTGATTGGCTGTCAAAAACACTGATTGGCCACTCAAAAACAAAACTAAACAGATTGAAACAGACTTTTTAACCTTTTAAAATACCTCTTATATTAGGTCAAGGTTAAACATCTTTGAGCTTGTCCAAAGTCTGGGTCCCAAGAATGTTCCCTATGAATTTCAAGACTTTGGCAGTAACAGGACTGGATTTATGCTGAGCACAGACAGACAGGCAGACAGATAGATGGACGTAAAGCCTTCACAATACCCGATGGCCATATTTGATGGCCTTAGGTAATAAAAAAAACATGAAAACATAACTAATTTTGTGAAGAGAGCACAAAAAAGCATGAAACTGGGCTGAATTTACTTCCCTGTTGACATGTATTTATTACACTGTAAATTCATTTTTGTGATGTATCACAACTCAAGTCAAGTCAAATCTGGGAGTATGAACTATTGTTGTACTTTGATGCATCCATGACACCATGGATCCACCTTGGGTCCTGGATGGCAACCACCCAGGCAGACAACTAGTTCATGCCCACATCTCAAAAATGGCCATTTATTTGCTGCAGCCAGGTGAAACAAAGAGACCTTGTGCCAGAGAGACATCCAGTCGTCGCATTAGATCTCTGGTTAGCGTCGAAGTCTCACAACCATACAGAAGACAGGTAGCACCAGCGCCGTGAAGACATGGACGTTAGGTTAGGACATAGACCTTCATTCTCCTCCAAAGATATCGGTATCGGCCAACATGTTTGTCCAACAACCTCATGACTCTTCCAAAGTATCCCTCGATCTCAATGGCTGGTAACCAAGAGACATGAATGTCACCACTGAGATAAGTAAATGTCTCCATAAGTTCAACACTTTCACCACGTACAAATACAATTCTGCTGGCTCAGTCCATGAAATGTTAAAAATCCTGAATCTTAGTGTTGATCCAATTTCAATTCAATTCAATTTATTCAATTTATAAAAGCGCCAAATCACGACAACATCGCCCCAAGGTGCCTCACACAAAACAGTTCATAAACAGATTAAATTGAATTAAAAACATGTTTAAAAAGACAATTAAAAGCAAAAATTAACAGAATAAAAATGAAAAAAAATTTAAAAAAAAGAAAAAGCAGAATAACACACTATATTAACCAAAGCACTGATAGAAAAAAATGTGTCTTCAGTCTTGACTTGAAGGTCTAGACAGTATCGGACTGTCTTATCGACACTGGGAGACCAGTCCACAATAATAGTCCACAATAAGAAAAGGCCCTTTGACCGACAGACTTTTTCTTTACCCTCGGGACACAAAGCAGTCCTGCATCAGATGAGCGCAAAGCCCAGAATGGTACATAGGGCTTAATCAGATCAGCTAAGTAGGTCAGTGCCAGTCCATGAACAAATTTATAGGCTAATAACAAAACCATCCATCCATTTTCTTTTGCTTTATCTGGAGTCGGGTCGCCGGGGCAGCAGCTCAAGCAAAGCTGCCCACACCTCCCGATCCACACACACCTCTCCCAGCTCCTCCGGAGGAACCCCAAGGCGTTCCCAAGCCAGCCGAGAGATGTAGTCCCTCCAGCGTGTCCTGGGTCTTCCCCAGGGCCTCCTCCCAATGGGACGTGCCCAGAACACCTCTCCAGGGGGCATCCGGAAAAGATGCCCGAGCCACCTCAACTGACTCCTTTCGACGTGGAGGAGCAGCAGCTCAACTCCGAGCTCCTCCTGAGTGATCGAGCTCCTCACCCTATCTCTAAGGGAGCGCCCAGCCACGCTGTGGAGGAAACTCATCTCGGCCGCTTGTACTCGCGATCTCATTGTTTCGGTCATGAGCCAAATCTCATGACCATAGGTGAGGATCGGAACATAGATCGATCGGTAAATCGAGAACTTTGCCCCTCTACTCAGCTCTCTCTTCACCACGACGGTCCGATACAGCGCCCACATCACTGCAGATGCTGCACCGATCCGTCTATCGATCTCCCGCTCCATCCGTCCCTCACTCGTGAACAAGACCCCAAGATACTTAAACTCCTCCACTTGAGGCAAGGACACTCCACTGACCTGAAGAGGGCAAAGCACCTTTTTCCGGTCGAGAACCATGGCCTTGGATTTGGATGTGCTGATTTTCATCCCGGACGCTTCACACTCGCTTCACACAAAACCTTAAAGTCTGATCTGGCAGACAGGTAACCAATCGAGGGATGCCAGAACAGGTGTAATATGGTCAAACTTTCTGCTCTGTCAAAAGTTTGGCAGCAGCATTCTGAACTATTTGGAGACCCCTGATACTAGACTGTGGTAATTCTGAAAACAGGACATTACAATAATCCAATCTGGAGGAAACAAAGGCATGAATAAGGGTCTCAGCATCAGCAATGGACACAATGGGACGAATCCTCGCAAATGGATCCAAGGCATTCGCAAACCCAGAAACTCTGATTCCTCACACAGTTCCATGTTGCTGGAAATTGTATTTTAACCGACATGTCAAAATCATAAATTGCTTGTAGACAAGATGAATTTTAATCATATTGGCTATATAAGATTGTCAATACTTTATTGGAAGACTAATAAACAAAAGTGGTCCTTAAGAAAATAATTTTTCCAAATTAATAGTGAAACAAACAAACAAACAAAAAAAAATGCAAAATCAAAAGTGACTCCACCTGTAAGCTTCTGTCAGACTGAAGCCAAAGTGTTCTGGAATCAGATTTGTGCGTCTCATGATTACAGCACTAAACAGGACTGAGGCCCGTTTTCTTAAGTGTTTTTCACAAAGATCTGTGGCTTCGCTGCATTTCGCTGCCTGTTAAGCGTCTTCCTCGGAGCACTGCCACATATTCTAATTAGTGAATACACAGGCTGAGTGGGCTTTTTAAAAATAGCTTCCCCGTAGGTTAGCACAGAGAAATGCAGAGCAAGTACACTGACGGTAGAAGGGTGACTTCATCTATGCTCTCTGTGCAAAAACACAGCGGCTAGAATACAGTCATCATGAGGACGGAGGGAAAAAAAAAACAGACAAATCTCATTCAACAAACAGGCACACGACCAATTAAAACCTAACTTAAAACAGCTTCCAGGTACTGGCAACCTTATGATCACGCAGCGGAGCTGTAGACGTTTCCTCGTCTGTGACAAAACTTGAGCGTGCTGCAATTTAATGGATCAGAGTTCTGTGCACGGCAACAGATGGGGGTCTAGCTGGCATAGCCCTCATTATTGCGCCTCCAAGCCCTCCTCTCTCGCACTGCCACCTGTCCAGCAGGTCTAATGTTATTCTCGCACCTGGGCAGGCCATCACAAGCTATCATCAAAGTTGTGCTTGGAGGGGCACAGTCTTTCTGCAGTGTGTCACAGCCATTCGAAAGAGAAACAACCCAAATTCACCTTGAGACTGCACCATCTCTTGATTACGGCATCCAAAAGGCCTTTAAAAGATTTAAACTGTCTCAGCAGCGGGATGTAGATTAGAGTAACGCACGGCTACGGGAAATAATAAACACGGCTTTGTCTCGCCGAACTCTAAGGGTACGTCTGCATTTATTTTGTTGATTAACGGATTATAAATGTATTCAAACCGTGTCGTCGCGCTGACATAAACCACCTCTTATTTGCAACAAAAGGGTTCCAATCACGGCAAGGAGCAGCTGACAATGATTCAAATGGGCCGGAACAATGCTCTCAGAAGCAGCTGAGAGATCCATATGTATGAAGATAACAGTTGCATCAAACAGCTGAGTCCACTTGTTTATTTCTCTCTTGAGAGGAAACTTACAAAGAGTTGGCCGTACCTGCTTTGCTTCTGTGATTATTTCCTTGTAGCAAATGAACATCCGCTGAAATTATTATAACCATCTCAGGCTCTGATTTATTTTTACATTTGCGTTTGCATCGCCGCCTTCACTGATTCATTATGTATGGCGGCTCGGTGCCATTACAATAACAAAAAGGCACCCGACATGGTTTTCATCTTGTGTCTCGCCACGATAAGAAGAGATTTACCGAAGCCTTGTCAAGTGGATGTCAGCGTTCTACTTATTGCACTTGTGGCAGCCAATGCAGTTCATTCATCATGTGGAATCTGTTGATTTTTTTTTTTTTTTTGCTGAGATCTTCAGGATATCTTCAGCTAAGAACAAACACTTCATCTGTCATCACGGTTGCGTTGTCTGCTCACCTCAGATGATGCGACCGATGGGTTCATTCTGAGCCGAAAGCGTGACGGCAGACAGAAGATGTTCGAAAGATAGTTCTGCAAACAGCCACGGAAGCGTGTTCTTTTTGCCATGGTACAGGGGGTACGTGCTTCTTCTTTGGTTTCATTAACATATCTCTAAAGCCACTACAGCACAAGGTCTAGAAGTTGATTACAGGTGTGTTTGCTCCCAGGCAGGAAGAACAAAGGTTTCACAAAGTTGTACAGAGAGCGCAGTACCTGCACAGCAGCCATTAAAAACTGTAATATCAGTTTAGCCTCTCAGACTCCAGCCATCAATAAGAAGGTCTTCCTGACTGACAAATACAAACAGCAAACAGCTCACAGCCACAATCCCACCTGATAAGGCCCATAACCTCATTCACTCTTCACCAGAGGAGTTAATCAAGTCAGGCTGACATCATGAACTGAGATAATGCCAATAAATACCATTTTCTCACACCATGTTTGGTAATTATAGCCCTCTAATCTACCAATTGCCTGGGTCGAAGGGTGAAGATACTGCCTCAAGGTGAGGCTCAGTATGCTCATTATTTCACTTACATGTACACTGCTTTTCGGCCACAAAATACAGTGTTTCAGCAGCAACATCCTCCTCCAAGAATGTAAGTAAAGTACAGGCCAGCGCACACACTGATCCTGCACTGACTGCAACCGTTAAATACGAAACCAGCACAATCCCGAGTTTATTCACGTGTCTTTTAATATGTTTCAACCAAACCGCAACCTCCGGTGAAGAAAATTGAAGTCCACGTGCCCAAGTATCAAAACTTGCATTTCCTTGAATGGCAGGTCACTATTAGGTGAATGTGGATTTGAGTGAAGCTTGTACGCCAGGTCAAGGCAGCCATCTGCTAGCAGAGGTTGCTAGTTTCTGTGGACCATGTTTGTCCTTTCTGTACATTTTATTACAAATATCTCTTATAATGTGTTGCTCTGTCGTTAATTGTATCAGTGGATCATGTAAGAATTCTATGCATCTGTATTTCGATTGAGTGAAATTTTAGCATTAAATTATTAAGTTAAGGCCTGGTGACATTATCGCCACTGATTGTGCAATGGTTACTGAGGCACCAAACTAACTGTAGATTTTAATACGAGCACACATACCATCCATTATAAAAACGAACACCAAGTCCACTAAATTATCTGGGTGTTACTCAAACACAGGTACCAAAGTTAGCCTGTTAGATTTAACTTGCATGTTAACGACAAGGGAGTCGTGTTTGGCCTTCACTCATCCTGTTCAACTCACACTGGTCTTGATCATGCTCCATTTTTTACCCATTTTTGTGTTGGCTGGGAGTTAGGCGGAACCAGGTACTGCTAAGATGACATCTGGAGCCATCCCATTTATTCTTCAAACCTGCTCTTCATTAAACCTCTGGGTGGTGTCACAGAGGGTTTGTCCAGTATGTGTATAGTCTATGGTTTAAATTGTTTCTAATCAGTTGATGATATATTGAGGCTTAGGGCCCGGTCACGTGGCACACGGCGATAAACAAGTCACAAAGTCACAAATCATCGAGAAAAGGTGGATGAATGACCTTGCACCTTCCCCATCACAGAAAAGCTTGTGAATCAAGAGCACAAAAAAGGAACAACACAAAAGCAAAACTAACAAAAGAAAAATTATGCAAACGTTGACCTTGACGCGTTAAATGAAATCAAAACGAAAAATTCACAATGATGTGAGCGACAGCAACTGAGCGCAGCCAGCCTTGTCCTCATGTCACCAATTAGCTAAACTGCAGGATTGTCTTACAAACATAAAGACATGGATGACCTCTAATTTCCTGCTTTTAAACTCAGATAAAACTGAAGTTATTGTACTTGGCCCCACAAATCTTAGAAGCATGGTGTCTAACCAGATCGTTACTCTGGATGGCATTTCCCTGATCTCTAGTAATACTGTGAGAAATCTTGGAGTCATTTTTGATCAGGATATGTCATTCAAAGCGCATATTAAACAAATATGTAGGACTGCCTTTTTGCATTTACGCAATATCTCTAAAATCAGAAAGGTCTTGTCTCAGAGTGATGCTGAAAAACTAATTCATGCATTTATTTCCTCTAGGCTGGACTATTGTAATTCATTATTATCAGGTTGTCCTAAAGTTCCCTAAAAAGCCTTCAGTTGGTCAGAATGCGGCAGCTAGAGTACTGACGGGGACTAGCAGGAGAGAGCATATCTCACCCATATTGGCCTCTCTTCATTGGCTTCCTGTTAATTCTAGAAAAGAATTTAAAATTCTTCTTCTTACTTATAAGGTTTTGAATAATCAGGTCCCATCTTATCTTAGGGACCTCGTAGTACCATATTACCCCATTAGAGCGCTTCGCTCTCAGACTGCGGGCTTACTTGTAGTTCCTAGGGTTTGTAAGAGTAGAATGGGAGGCAGAGCCTTCAGCTTTCAGGCTCCTCTCCTGTGGAACCAGCTCCCAATTCAGATCAGGGAGACAGATACCCTCTCTACTTTTAAGATTAGGCTTAAAACTTTCCTTTTCGCTAAGGCTTATAGTTAGGGCTGGATCGGGTGACCCTGGACCATCCCTTGGTTATGCTGCTTTAGACGTAGATTGTGGGGGGGTTCCCATGATGCACTGTTTCTTTCTCTTTTTGCTCCGTATGCATCACTCTGCATTTAATCATTAGTGATCGATCTCTGCCCCCCTTCATGGCATGTCTTTTTCCTGTTTTTCTCCCTCAGCCCCCACCAGTCTCAGCAGAAGACTGCCCCTCCCTGAGCCTGGTTCTGCTGGAGGTTTCTTCCTGTTAAAAGGGAGTTTTTCCTTCCCACTGTGCCAAGTGCTTGCTCATAGGGGGTCGTTTTGACCGTTGGGGTTTTCATAATTATTGTATGGCCTTGCCTTACAATATGGAGCGCCTTGGGGCAACTGTTTGTTGTGATTTGGCGCTATAGAAGAAAAAAGTTGATTGATTGAAGTTGATGTCCGTAGCACTTGAAGGTGTGGGATTTGGTTGTCTTGACAACAGGTGAGAGATGTTGTTTGTCTACACAACAACAACAACAACGTGTGCGCACACGCAGACCAGCCACAAACAGCTGGAACCTGCTTTGTTCAAGTAGTTGATAAAACATTGTTACCGTTATTATTTCTGTATGACAATGCTGTTTTTCGTCCCACACATATCAGATATCGTCAACGTTCATGCGAGCTGTCTGACGGCAGTCAAATGGAATGCTTTATGGAAACTATGCAAATGATGAGGAACCATCAAGACAGAAAGCAAAACACAATATGGACGAACTGAAGTTGTCGTCAGGATTCGCTCACATTTTTCAACAGTTTGAAAATCCTGACAAAGTGCCAGCTACAGGAAAGAAGCTGGACGATGGTTAAGCGATGCCTCTGAAAGTCATCATAAGTCCAGCTTTCTTGTTTCATTTGGGCTTTGGTGCCCTTCGTTAGTGCCGTGTGACCTGGGCTTTAATTCAGCACAGCTCATAATGTCGTCCTTTTGATACAAATTCATTTGTAAAACCTTAAAAACATTCTGGAGCCATGTTACAAGTACTGATAAGATGCTACGGCACCATCTCCAGCCACACATTCTATCTATTGTGTAAATGTGGTTTTAGTTTAGTGCCAATTTGCTGGATATTTTATCTTGAATTTGCCAATGTAGTATCATGTGCTGGAGGCAGACAAACATGAGTTTCAACCACAGCTCTTGGTGATTTTTGGTCATGTATCCAGCATCCGTAACTTGTTAACTGAAGCTTACAATGAAGGCAGTCACCTCCACTAACCCTATAGGTGGAAGACATGTCTATGGGATATTACATAGGCACAACAAATTAGACCTTTTGATCAATGTGATACATCAAAATTCACTGGATGCAATCTAGGTTATCCTCATATTTTATTTTAATTTGGTGAGTTACAAGATGGCAGGTTTGATTATTTTTTTGAGCTATTGTTTACACAAGCTGGCTGGGATGGACTCACCCATTAATCTACATTTTTTACTGTCCACACCCCTCAGTGTTACCACTGCAGGGAATTATAAGGAACTATGTTGCAGTTAAAGAGACAAGAATGGGGATTAGTTTTTGTCTAGCCCGAGCAGCTCAAACGAATGGGTCACAGAGCAGCGGTTATTTGTATTGGACAGTTCTGCCTTTATTCAATTATGCATTCATGGCTTTACACTCCAGAGGAAAGCAAAAATGCATAATTATTGACTTCTGCTGTCAGGGTAAGCTTTCCACATTCTCAATACAACAGCTTCAGCATGTTCTGATCTCAGCGCCCTGTCCAAACAAGTGTCTCGCTCACTCGCTCCTCTGCCTCCTGTACAATGTGTAATTTTGTCATAACTGATATCTGTGACAGCCTGGCTGATAGTTCCTTCGTAGACTAACAATCATCAGATTTACTCATGTGCCCATGTTGACAGACAAACCAGAGCTTCAATTTTATCAGCACTGTCAGTTCAGCAGTCATCCAAGTCAAGCCACGCCGAATGTCCTTGACTACCAAACGGCCGTCTGTGCAGGCTATGACTCATGTACTTGTTTACTACATGCCACATACTAAAAGACATGCTGTGGCATTACTTGGACTTTTACTCATCCTCCTTCCAAGCAGCAATTAAAAGAAAAAAAATCACCTTCGACTAATGTGGCGGGATGGCTGTGTGTCGGGAGTGATGGATGCTCACAGTGGTAAGGGGCTGTTCACACGCGGCTGCTGAAGTATCATTTCAGCCCCTGGAGAGAGGGCAGAGCCAGGGTGGGGTGTTAGCTAAGTGATGTCCCCGACTGAGCCTTCCATCACACTCTGCACAAGATGGACAGAGAGAATACTCTTCCTCTCCAGAGATTGATTGCCTGCAGTTAGCTGTCGAGTGAGATTAACCTTGTGAGTGTGCAGATGGAACTGTATGGTTCCGTCTGCATCGATAAAAGTTTTAATATATTGGGCATCTGCATAGAAGGTAGGACACAGGAATATTTATGGTAGTTACATTACACCCTAATGGTGTACAGAAATGGCGCAGTGTCCCAATAGGCAACTTCTGCAAAATGCACAACATCTTGGGCATCACAAGCCCAAGCGTATTCAAGGTCACAAGCAATTAGTTTTACCTGCATTAAGGGTCCTGTCCCACTTTCGTTTAGGAGGATTTGCGTATGGATTGCGCACAAAATTGGCTCATTTTCGCTTAACATCCGCAATATGCGTGAAACATGCTTGTATGAGTCGACTAACACCCGCACACGTCCGCAATTATCTGCAGAGGCACGTTTTTCCGTTACCAGGATTTTTGAGATGTACAAAATTTTGGCTGTGGATGACATCTGCCTTACATACTCCATAGATACTCAATACATACACAATACATACATATACATACTCAATCTATGCGCTGTATATTTGCCGTCATCTGCTGATATCCGCAACTGACAGGGATTTGTGGCTTGGCAGCGGACTGGGACAGTGTGTAAAATAGATATTTTGCGTGCCCATCATGTCCACATCACGAACTAAAATAAGTTGTAGCGACTGCATACAGACTGGCCACGAATAAAGCATTTTTATTACGTCTGCTTTGCATCTGATTTGCGGCAGATGCAAATCAGATGCGCTGTGTTCACAGCTGGATGCCGTTCTTTGTTCTACCAGCTGCCACGCGCTCTCTGCGCTGGATGCTGCCTATATAAAAAAATTATTTAGTGGCGGATTAATCATTTTATTCTGCAAATTGCCTGTTGAAAATGGCTCTAATCTCCTCCTGAATCACAGAGGGAGCTGCAGCTGGGCCATTCTTTCCGAACGGCTCCAGCTGCAGAAAGCATTTTGAGCCGTCTAAAAAGGTAATTATTTGACTTGTATCAAGCCTTTACATTGTCAAGGCTTGATAAAACAGTTGCGTGTTTTTTCCTTCTTGTCTGCAGCTGTTACAGTATTTATTCCGATGTTTATAACACATTTAACTGCTTGTTATAATTGTTCAGATGAGCTGCGCTCTGATGTGATCCGCTGACATCACCACTCACCCTGTTCACTGTTTGTTTACTCCAATCAACTTGTCCAAGTCCAGCAAATGCTCCAGAGGCTGCACTGTTGGTGTGAATAGTGATGCCGAAAGGAGCAAGTACGCTTCTTTTATGACCACAATGCAGATGCCGTGCATGCGTAACACGTGCGCGATGCATTCATAATACACCTGTAATACTGCCGTGATAATCGCAGTGTATCTGATCTGTTTCCTCACTACATGCGTTATACAACCATGATTGTTCATCATATATTTGCTATATATTATTAATATATCCGTAATTCATACTGGGACATTTGTCATTTTTGGCCATTTTTTTTGCGGACGACAACGAACGCCGTACTTTGTGTACTCAATTCATGCGCAATTAATCCTCTCCCCAGTGGGAGAGGGGAGGAGAAAGGTCATGTGATCAACACAGTCTGTCCATTCATCTCCATGTAGGATATCTTAAAAAGTGGCTGACCGATTTGCAGGAAATTTAAGGATAGATGGTTCTTTCATTGAGAATGATGTGCCTCAAATGTTTTCTTTGTCTCCTTTTCTCCTAGCATCGGGTATGGACAGTAAAAATAAGGATGAGTGGGTGAGTGAGCAAGTCTATCCTATCCAGCTTGTGCAGATAACTCAAAACCCATCAATTCCATCATCTTGCAATTCACCAAATTAAAAATGAGGATAAACTCATTAGTTTGTAAAAAAGTTTGATGTACCAGATCAATTCCAAAAGAAACTGTTTTGCCAGTGTAATATCTAATAGATGTGTAAGCTCAACCCCTCACATTAGCATCAGTGTTGGAGTTAAGCTAGCACTGTGCAGAGAAATATGATGGCCACTACATGGACAAATCAAAACTAAACACACAACAGAACATAAACGTGAGTGAAGTCAAAATACTACTTTGAAATATTTTGAGGGCTTTGAATCACCTGTATTTCAAACATTGGTCCAGAGTCCACGTGAAAGGGAAGATATTAAAATATAAGTCAAAATATACACCAGAATGGGATCCTATACTGGAATTAAAGAACTGATAGAATGTGTGGCTGGGGATTTCGCTAAATTAGGAATGGCTAATTCTAAACACTGATCCAAAATGTTTTTAGGCCTCTGAACTACTCATGTTTCACACATTGTTCCAGAATAAATGCAAAAAAGAAGACGTCAAGTGCTGTTCTGCCACTTGGTGAACACTGGCACCTGCTGAACTGTTTAAGATTGGGAATCTATATTAAATTATGAATTTCATATTTAAAGGTTCTAGACAGTGCAAGGTTGATATGTGCACTAGCATATTCAGTGCCTGTTAATGCTATGAGGTAGTGTTTCCTTATATAACTTTATGATTCTTGCCTTTTAATGGCACAAAGCTCTGATAGATTGTATTTTGTAATGCTGAAATACGTAATGCACCCTGTATTTAAAAAAGACACTTCCAAAGACACTTTCCCTAACAGGCTGTGTCTGTGTGATGATGTCTGGTCAGCATTTGTACACTTGCTGTCATGTCATACTGGCATCATAACATATTTGTGATATTTCTCATTGATGCGGTGATGGCATGTGGTGATACTTGCTGATATTTTGTCAGGTCCAGATGAGGTCGGGCAGTGTCTGGCGATGTCGTAGCGGTACTGCAGTGTAATCATGACAACATGGTGGGTGAGGCACTTTTCTGACCTGAATGACCATGGATACCTTGAACAACAATCAATAGCGGTTCATTCTAAAGAGCAATTCCCAACAGTGGAAATCCGACTGAAGTCAAACGAATCGAAACCGGTGATGTCACAAATAAAACAACAACACAAAAAATGCTGGCTAATGTTTCTAAACCTTATTATGGCAGAAAAATCAAGTCCTAGATATTTTTAGAAGGTGTTGGCATGAACTTCAAAAACAGCAACAGACATCCATGTTTTCAGTTCATACCACATAAGAACCTCCACCAGAGCCATACAAATAAACTTAAGTTTCACTTTCATCAGTTTCTTTACACCTGACATACATGTTCAATGATCAAATGGTTTCCCCACCATTTCTTTCCAATCTCAATGTTTGTTGGGGTAGCCCAAGGATGAAGAGTTTGTGGTTCAGTGTCTCACTCAAGGTTTTTTTGACAGTCAGGAATAATCAAGTATTGAAACTCAAGGGCAACCTGTTCTAGCACCTGAGCTACAGGTCAGGGTAGGTCTGGTGCCACCCTTTGCAGCATAAACCACAATACAAAACCATGTTGGGTCCTGAATGGCAACTACTCAGGCAGACAGCCTGTCCATCCCCTTATCTGTAAGGGGATACAATGTACCCTTGAATCATGTATTGGACTTTGCTGTATAGCAGGTACATGAAAATACAAATGGAATATTCCATGAACAGGTGGCACGGTGGTTTCATGGTTAACACTCACCTCACAACAAGAAGGTCATGGGATCACTTTCCACCTGGTTCTTTCTGTACAGGGTTTGCATATTCTCCCCGTGTTTGTGTGGGTTCCCTCTGGGTCCTCCTACTTCCAAAGACATGCAGGAGCTGGTGACTCAAAATTGACCATAGATGTACAGTATGTGAATGTGTTTGTCTGTCTGTGTGTGTCCATGCGATAGACTGGCATTCTGTCCAGGGTGTACCTTGCCTCACGCCCTATGACTGCTGGGATAGGCTCCAGTCCCCTGCCCCTGTGACCTTTCACTGGAGTAAGCGGGTATCAAAAATGAATGATTGAATACTCCATAAAGAACTCAATGGTACCCAAGGATTCTCCACTGCTGAGCCACAGAACACTATATTACTGAACACTATTAAACATATCCGTCAGGAGGCTGAATAGGGCTGAAATGGGTCCATGATCTTTACAGAGTGATTTTTTTTTTTTTTTTTTTTTGGATAGTTAGTGCATATGAGCGCTGAACTTTTATGAGTGAGTGGCTGCTTTGTTTTGTTATTGGTTGTATGGCCAGAGTGGACAATCAAGTAACACCTGAGGGAGTTTTCCTTATTACTGTTGCCAATGTGCTTGCTCCAGGGGGCTAAATTCAACCTTACCTCAGGGTGACTTATGCTATGATTTTGCACTATATAAATAAACTGAACTGATCATTCCTAGCAGGCACCAGAATATCATGTTTGACTTGATGATATTATGCTTTTTGTTTTGGTGTGCTGAAACTCATGACAACATTTTA
The DNA here is from genome assembly GCF_902500255.1 of Thalassophryne amazonica. NCBI lineage: Eukaryota > Metazoa > Chordata > Actinopteri > Batrachoidiformes > Batrachoididae > Thalassophryne > Thalassophryne amazonica. The sequence goes on from NC_047106.1 coordinate 112,190,465, forward strand.
CAAATGTGCATCATTGCACAGTAGTACACAAGTATTCTTTTTTTCCAGCTGGCTGTCCCCACCACGAACAACATTAATGGCTGGGTCTTTTCACTGTATTATGGAAGACAGTTCATCATGAGCAAATCAATGAAAACATAACTCGTTGATGAACGTGACAAACGTAGCTTTCCCCATATCAAGTTGTCCTTTTCACCCTCATGAATCAGTGTTGACTAAATCATCAGCAGGACTGCGATGAAACTAGCCATCTGCTCCAATCTTAATTAATCAACAATTTAATCATGAATTAATAAGCTAAACAATTCATAGTTCTAAAAATTAAATGGACATAAAAAGGGTCATTTGTAAAAACAATTTGCCATATTTTTGACCATTTGTCCTTAAAGAGTTGATTTCTACAGGAAAGGATTAGACAGAAGCTTGTCCTTGTGTTTTTTTATGTCATACATGAATTAGGGTCCCGATTGACTTTACCATTTAATTACTGATCTCACCTCTATCAAATGAGCTAAACTCCACCTGCTGGAGATAGATGTCGTCTATATCATATAATGAGCTCATTCATGTTCATCTTTTATGTTCGCAAAGGATGCAAGCTGCCTGGTGCCAAATGAATACACAAAACAGCTGTGAGTGCAAGCAAGACTCATTGAAAGATTTCAAACAACCCTACTCATTAGTCAGGAAGGTTAGAAGAAGACTTTGAAACAATTTTGTTAAGGTTTGAGTAGACCAAAGTATGTAAATGTGAATTTTCTGTGTGTTAATTGTCATGAGTGCAAAATGAAAGTAAATAAGACACTAAAGTTAAATTACTAGATGCAGGTGCAAGGCACCTCTCTATCCAGATCGAATACAATTGTATGAAAAGTTTCAGCACCCCTGGTGATTTCCATGATTTTCCATTATAAATCATTGGTTGTTTGGATCTGCAATTTCAGTTAAATATATCATATAGCAGACAAACACAATGATATTTGAGATGTGAAATTAAGTTTATAGGATTTACAGAAATTGTGCAATAATTCTTTAAATAAAATTAGGCAGGTGCATAAATTTGGGCACCCCAACAGAAAAAAATACATCAATATTTAGTAGATTCTCCATTTGCAGAAATAACAGCCTCTAAACACTTCCCATAGCTTCCAATGAGATTCTGGATTGTGGCTGAAGGTATTTTATTCTCTTGTATTCTTCTTTACAAAACATCTCCATTTCAGTCAGGTTTGTTGGTTTCTGAGCATGGACAGCCTGCTTAAAATCACACCACAGATTTTCAATAATATTCAGGTCTGGGGACTGAGATGGCCATTCCAGAACATTGTACTTGTTCCTCTACATGAATGCCTTAGTAGATTTTGAGTATTGTTTAGGGTCGTTGTCTTGTTGAAAGATCCAGCAACTTCAACTTTGTCACTGGTTCATGAACATTGTTCTCAAGGATCTGCTGATATTGACTGGAATCCATGTGACCCTCAACTTTAACAAGATTCCCAGTACCTGCACTGGCCTCATAGCCCCATAGCATGATGGAACCACCTTCAAATTTTACTGTAGGTAGCAAGTGTTTTTCTTGGAATGCTGTGTTCTTTTTCAGCCATGCATACGGCCCCTTGTTATGTCCAAATAACTTAATTTGTAGCTTCATCAGTCCACAGCACCTTATTCCAAAATGAAGCTGGCTTGTCCAAATGTGCTTTAGCATACCTCAAGTGACTCTGTGGCATGTACGCAGAAAAGGCTGTCTCTGCATTACAGCATCATACAGCATCTCCTTGTGCAAAGTATGCTGTATAGTTGAATGATGCACAGAGACACCATCTGCAGCAAGATCATATTGTAGGTCTTTGGAGCAGGTCTGTAGGTTAACTATGACTGTTCTCACCATCCTTCGCTTCAGCTTATCTGAGATTTTTCTTGGACTGCCACTTCAGGCCTTAACTAGTACTGTGACTGCGGTCTTCCATTTCCTCACTGTGTTTCTCACAGTGGAAACTGACAGCTGAAATCTCTGAGATAGCTTTTTGTATCCTTCTCCTAAACTGTGATGTTGAACAATCTTTGTTTTCAGTTCATTTGAAAGTTGTTTAGAGGCTCCCATGTTGCCACTCATTAGAAGAGATGCAAAGAGGGGAAACATTTGCAAATGGACACCTTAAATACCCTTTCTCATGATTGGATTCACCTGTGTAAGGAGGTCAAGGGTCAATGAGCTTACCAAACCAATTTTGTGTTCCAATAATTGGTGAAAAATGTATTCAAATCAATAAAATGACAAGGGTGCCCAAATTTATGCACCTGCCTAATTTTGTTTAAATAATTACTGAACACTTTCTGCAAATACTAGAAACTTCATTTCACTTGTCAAATATCAGTCTTTGTCTGCTATATGATATATTTAACTGAAATTTCTGATCCAAACAGCCAAATATTTATAAAGGAAAATCAAGAAAATTATCAGGGGTGCCCAAACATTTGCATACAACTGTATTTATGGAAGATATTTCAGTAGTCAGATAACAGTACTTTTATTGACTTCTCAAATTCTATTCACATTATCATTATTTCTCCAATGTTTGTCAAACTATTTTAAAAACTGATTACACTCAATAGTTACTTCATCCTCTGTCATGCTTTTCCATGTAGCCACCATTCTCATTGTAAATCAGAATGTCTTAAAATTCAGTCGTCACCTTCTTTTATTTTATTATTATTATTTTTTTTTTTTTGCTTGGCATTTTTCCTCCCGGAATTTCATGCACTCATGTGGGCAAACCCCAAACTGCATTTTTTACACATGTAATCCTTCAGGGCCTTAATATTTTATTGTTTTTGTCTTTAAAAAAATACAAACAAAATTATGATCATAGCTCCTTTTGAAAAGAAACACATTTATGAACTGGGAGTTTTAATTTGAGCTGAGATTATTCTCAGCTTGATGGGCCAGTGCGCTACTTACAGCCATTGAGCGGATTGGTTCGTCCAGAAGATGTCATCCCTTGAATGGAATATTGATTTCATGTGATGTCATGCTGCCCTATTTTCAATATCTTACACATTAGCAAAATGCTACAGGTTCCATCTTCCGGACCTCCCATCACCACACCCTCCCCAGAGGTAAAGCACCACCATACTTAAAATTTCTGGGAAGAGCACTGGGATCTCTTAAATGGAATATTGATTTCATCTAATGCCACACTTCCTGAGTTGCTACAGCTTAACCATTATTGATTTCATGGCAGTTGGTAATAGTGACAAACGCTGGATCCATATAAATTACATTGCATCATAACATAATGTAACATCATTGTGACATTTTTACAGCCTCCTGCAGGTACAGAGCTCTGAAGTGTGACATCACACAACCATTACAATGTGTGGGCTTTTTTTAATCCTTATGTACAATGGAGATTTTGTGATTTTGATTTGGCAACAACAATAAAATGTAGTTAAAATACATAAATTAGTAACTGCCAAGGACAACAGTAAAAAAAATACACTTATTTTCATTGTTGTCCTTGAATGAAACTCAGGATACAAATAAGTTGGGTTATTTATATATAAAACTAGCTGAGTTACCTGTTCCACGCACAGGTAACAGAAAAGAGTTTTAGCCATGTCATTGTATATTTCATGTCAATTTAGTTAAGGTGTAATAAGCTGCATTGCATTGTGTGTATGTTGTCATCATTAATTTTCATAGAGCAATTTGTGACATTCAGGAAACTCAAGTGAATGATGATAATAAGGTGATAGCATGTCATATCACTGCAGTTCTCTGGCATGCCGTACACAGCAGGGACATTTTAAATGAAAAAATGTGCACATTAATTTACACACAGCAAGCGCTGGCCTGTGTGGATTGCAATTAAAGTACACCCTAGCCACCTGCTACTACGTAGTAAGTAAAGTGTGATGCCTGCTACCTGACCTGAGTACCACATGAACTGCGAAAATAAGGGCTCCAGTAAGCGGGTCGTGATCTAATAATATATAAGGCTGACTGTGTGCTTGTGTTCATGCACATGCACTTCCAATCTAAGGGCCCCAGTGACCTCCCCCTTGGTGACCCCAGTCACTATACCAAGTTTGGTGTCGCTTGCTAAATTACTGTGGCTGTGCATAGCAGAGCAGATTGTGATCAAATACTGTATATAAGACTGACTGTGTGTATTTTGGTGTGTATTTGTATGTTCGCGCATGTGCGCTTTCAACCTAAGGGCCCCAGTGACCTCCCAGTTGCTGCCCCCAGTCACCATACCAAGTTTGGTGTTGATTGCTTAATTGCTGTGGCTGTGCATAGCAAACACAAACCGTGCCACATACATGCATACACATACATAGAAGTGCACACATTCCTCCACCAGGTCTGCACTGGTTTTACAGCTGTGTGGTTACAGTGGTTACATAGCAGCTCACTTCAAAGCCAAGACGAGTCGAACTGCAATCTATGGATGTTCTTCCATTCTTGTGTACAGCAGTGATGGAATGAACAAATAAGGTTAAGTTACTTGTATATATTTCATGTAATAATTGTCAGTTTGCACCAGAGTACTTGTAGATGTCATGGTTTGGACAAACCTTCCTACACTTGGTTTAAAATAAATTTTAAAACAGACTTACTGATTGGTTACACTGCTGCACAGAAGCTCACTTGAGAGCTGTAGTTCAAGTTTTGACAGTATAATCCTCGTCGCACACACCCCAGCACTTCCAAAATGTCCCAAGGACCTAGACTGTCGACAGCTCAAGCTACATGGAAAAAATAATTGGAGTTGCAAAACTGAGGAGGTAGAAGATATTGAAAAAGAGCTGTACATTATATATATATATATATATATATATATATATATATATATATATATATATACATACACAGCCCCAATTCCATTGACGTTAGGACATTATGTGAAATGTAAATAAAAACAGAATACAATGATTTGCAAATCCTCTTCAGCCTATAGGCCTATTCAACTGACTACACCATGAAGACAAAAATATTTAATGTTCAAACTGATAAACTTTGTTGTTTTTGTGCAAATATTTTCTCATTTTGAAATGGATGCCTGCAACACGTTTCAAAAAGCTGGGACAGGGCAACAAAAGACTGCAAAGGTTGATGAATGCTCAAAGAACAAATGTTTGGAAACAGGTGAGTGTCCTGATTGGGTACAAAAGGAGCATCCCCAAAAGGCTCAGCCGTTGTAAACAACTGCATGAAAAAATAGTCCAACAGTTTAAGAGCAATGTTTCTCAACATTCAATTGCAAAGAATTTAGTGATTCCATCATCTACAGTCCATAATATAATCAAAAGAGTCAGAGAATCTGGAGAACTTTCTACACATAAACGGTAAGGCCAAAAACCAACACTGAATGTCCGTGACCTTCGATCCCTCAGGAGACACTGCATTAAAAACCAACATCATTGTTGTATGGCTGGGGGGCCTGGCTGCCTTTTTGTTTCTGTCTTTTGTTTTTCCTTCCAGGTGGCTTGCATTTGGGACTGAGTGGCTGTGTTGCTGAGGTTATCAGGACCTCACCCTGATCACCTGCGGCTCGTCAGGACTCACAGCTGAGGTGCATCTATATGGATTGGAACATGGTGGCATTTAAGACTGGAGTATACAGTGTGTATTTGCCAGAGACTCGACCTTGTGACCAGACGGGTGAGATCGTCGTCTCGGGAGCCATCTCATCATCAGTGGATGCAGAGAACGTCCAGGGTTTGATGCACGGTCTGTGAAAGAGGAGGGGGTGAGGTCTCACGCTCGTCAGCACACTTCCTGAGGTACGTTAGATTTTGTGACTAACATTTATACAGTCAGTAAATGTGGTGTCCCTCACACCTTTTTATATTGAGCTGTATGTTAGTCATGTATCGGCTTCCACTGCAGTGGAGTTTTGTGAACTGGATGTTCCATGCCTGCAGGTTGGGAAGCTGATTAGTAATCAAGCCAGGAAGTGTTTGCTGTTTGTACACCTTTAAGTGTTCTCTCTGTGTGTAGAGTGTGGACTCACATAATGGTTCCTTCTTTCACAGACTCGGTTTGTTGCGGCCACCTGGGGGGTGTCGGCGGGGTCCTTGGGTCCGAACAGCTTCTGGCTCCGGACCGTTAGCGCTGCTGGGAGCGCACCACGCCAGACCGCACTTTCTTTTGTTATTTTTTGTATCACTGTTATGTATTAAATTCAGTTAGCCTTTGTACCGTGCTCTGCTTATTTCATACTGGGTCCTTCAAACGCTGGTCGGTTCTCCGAGCTGCGTCCGACACATAACAGTAGTCTCTGGCCAAACATCACGGACCCAGCAGTAGCAGAGACGGTAACGCGCCGGGAAGGCGGCAGCAGACGTTCAGAAGTTATCCGGATCAGTTGCGGGTGCTCTCCGCCCGGATGGTGCGTGTTTGAGAACCCATTACTGAATACTGATTCGTGCTCTCTTGCAGCCGTGTTCCTGTGTGTGCCTTATCCGTGGGTCGTGGTGGAGTGTGACTGGCGACGACTTCGCGTCGCACTTCGACCGGATAAGAGGTTTGAACGGGAACTGCAGGAGTGAGTCTGTAATGGGTGAACGCGCACGGCGGAGCTCTGTGGCACGGGTCGCGGTGCTTCCTGTGTTACAGTCGTAGCCCCGTTTCCCCGGGTAATAATAGCTACTGCGTCTGTTGTGTCAGCTCCGGTGTTATTTAGTTGAATCACATTTTTGGTTGTGTGCTGCTCACAGAAAGGCAGCATGAGTTTGTTTTCTCAGTTACCAAAGGGGGTTTTTCATTTTTAGCACTTTGGCTCCCTCTTTTGGTGACTGAGTCACATTACCGTCAAGCTCTTAAGTTGGAACAGGTGTGTTCCATTTGTTGGAGCTTGACGGTATAAATCACTTATTTGTTTTGTGTTAGTTCATTTTGTGTGGGTGTTTTTTGAGTTGGTTTTTGTGTGGGATTTTATTTTTTGTTTTTCACTATTTAGTGTCTGGGGTCGTGACCCTGCAGTTCTGCCAAAAAAAACAACAACAACAACAAAAAAAAAAACAATAAAGTTTATCAGTTTGAACATTAAATATCTTGTCTTTGTGGTGTATTCAACTGAATATAGGTTGAAGAAGATTTGCAAATCATTGTATTCTGTTTTTATTTACATTTTACACAACGTCCCAACTTCACTGGAATTGGGGTTGAACACACACACACACACACACACACACACATATACATACACATTCACACACAGTTACAGATGGAATGTTTGCTCTGAGAATACTGATGGAGAAGTATAGAGAAGGCCAGAAGGAGTTACATTGTGCGTTTGTGATTTAGAGAAAGCTTGACAGGGTGGCAAGAGAAGAGATGTGGTATTGTATGAGGAAGTCTGGAATGCCAGAGAAGTATGTGAGGGTAGTGCAGGACATGTATGAGGATAGTGTGACAGAGGTGAGATGTGCACAAGGAATGACAAACTCATTCAAGGTGAAGGTGGGATTACACCAAGGATTGACACCAAGGAAATTGACTCTGCTAGTGAACATATGGTCCCACTCTGGTCAGAATGGGACCATATGTTAACTGTCAGTGTTAATTTAACACTGGTGATTTTACTGTGTAGATGGAGGACTGGGGTCATCTGCTCATTTGCTGGCTGTTAATTCCATTCCATTTGTGTATATTCTAATATTAATAGAATATACAATGTCAAAGCGACTGTCATGTGACCCACCAAATTGACAGAAAAAGCATTTCCAGTCTATGAATTTGCTCTGACAGAATATCTCAGGAAGGAAAACCTGATGTGAAAAAAAAAACCCGAGGCTAATTATAAAGGGATAATATGAGATTTGTGAAAGTTAGACTTCTAATTGAATCACAAAACGAATGGTGAGATATTTATCACGACAAAGCATTCAGGCAGTAAAACTGAAGTCACTACTTTACAGAATACAGATCGAAACAAAAAATAAATAATTTTCTAACTGTTATTCAGCAATTTTAGGCATTTCCCAACATCATAAATGTTACATATAATGCACACTTATGAAAGCTCACTTCACAATTTATTATTATTTGTTTTTGTTTTTTTTTATTTAACTTTTATTTAACCAACAATCCTTTGTCAGCTGGGTGCTGAACCTGAACACTGCACAAAGCAGCATTTTCAGATCACTTTAACCAATGTTTAAGTCAGCAAATAATGTATTTCTATTTAATTGAATGCCTGATGATGCATAATAACAATAAACAAGATGCTGGCTGCTAAATAGCTAAATAGAAATCGATGAACCCTATCACCTCTGAGGTGAGCTCAGCCAGCTGCGCTGCACGTCAGGATGTAATTCATAAAAAATGTAGGATGTCTCATTTTGAAAAAAAAAAATGGGTTTTGTCAGTTGTAGTTTATTGTTTGTAGTATAAAACAGTGAAGCAAGGAACCAGCAAACAGTGGGTTGAAGCGCTGCTTCGTTGCTTCAAACTTCAAGCAGATGGCAGACCCACTGCAGTCTGCAATCAATGTAGAGAAATATCCTTTTCTTGATAAACACCCTCAAAACAACGGCCGCTCCGGTGTTCCGAGCCATCCGTGGTCCATTCAATGTGCCTCAGAAAAAATTTGATGCAAGCAGGCAGAGAGTGATGCAACATGATTCAACCCGTCAATTGAATCGATGCTCACTGAATGAATCGATGCACTTGCATCGCGCACGTTTTTTTTTATCTAGATACCGATTCATATCGATTAATCTCAACATGTCTAGTGTGAATACTTATGTATATATGATTTCTTAGATTTTTATTTTTAATAAATTTGCAAAAAAAAAAAAAAGGTTTTCATGTTGTCATTATGGGGTGTTGAGGGAAAAAAATGAATTTACTTAATTTTGGAATAAGGCTGTAACATAAGAAAATGTGGAAAAAGTGAAGCGCTGTGAATACTTTCCAGATGCACCATACATATGTGTAGTAACAGCGCTTGTTCCATATCCATATATAAGTTGTGTGTGACCTACATGACCTCTGCTAATAAAAGCTTATGATGCCCATAGGACCAGGACAGGCTCTGGGCTATATTACTGACACATCTGTTATGAGATGAACATAACAGAACCACAAGGAGAGATTGCTCTGGTTTTACAGGGCAGCAGCTATTGGACTGCAGATTGCTACACAAATAACATTTTACACATCAGCTACAGTAAAAACACTGACGGTCTGAAAAGCACTTGAACCATCAAAAGTAGAGCACAGGTTTATAATGATTTGTTGACATGGGTGATGGAACCAGTTTACCAGGCCACATGTCACACGTTGGACACCTGGATCTAATAATCAAGCTTCAAGGTGTAAATGGGGAACTGATGATAGAAAAATAAATGAACCAAAAACAGTTCAATGGCACTGTTCATGTACGAGCTGATAGAGTTTGGAAATTTACACTAAAACCAAGCACAGGCACCATCGTTTTTTTTTTTGTTTTTTTTTTGTGTGTGTGAAGCCTCAATGTCTGTATTTTCAGCCTTTGGGGAATAATATTTAACTCTGATATTCCTCAAGTACATTTATACCTGTCATTGATGTGACTTGTATAATGTCCAATTAGGTCATCCATAAATAGCAGCGCAAATAAATCATGTTCTTTGCTTGCGAGAAAGGAGTGCACATCAGTCTGTCAGGTGTGCAAACGAAATTATACCTCCCATGGGGACCATGGACCATGTACTTCATTATTCCCCTTTTGGAGGAAAAGAAAGTGCATTCATTGCAGTTTTTTTTAAAACCATACACCACAGTACCATTATTTCTGACACCAGCAGCTTGGCCTGACAGATCTACTACAGCACAAGCATCTGGGCCAGGATCCACAGCAAAAGAGGAACTAATGAGTGTCTCAGTTGTACAGTGGGTAGGCAGCTGGACTGTGGAAACACCACAGTTGTTTCTTAGTGTGTTCAAGCGGATGGGTGCTACAATACAGATAAAGAGCGATGTGTTGCTTCATAACATTTGCTTCCATGTTTACTACATCAACCGCATAACTCGAGTAGAAGCTGCAGTGCCACTTATGGGGAAATGACTGTTGTTGCGTGAGCACTAATAAATTTTTCTGTTCCCACGTTGCTCTCTTCGTTCAAATTTATCGGCACACGAGGAGTGAGATGGAACAGGTTTCACATCTCTGACAGGAACCAATGACTCATGACAGAAGGCGGGTATCCAATTTTGGTGAGCAAGCACAGAGAGAAGACATGGGCACAAAAATCACTGGAGTTGCAGTCGACTGTGTCATCGGCTCAGCATGAACGTTCACTTTCACTGGAACGATCAAGCCACAGCTTCCTGGGACTCACTACAACAACTCCCTCAACCAAACCCACTGATCAGGTGTTTTAGATTGCAGGAGTCAGGAAGACATAACCTTCAAGCCTCCTGCATCATCTCACTGATTGGATTTTTGTAGTAGTAAGTAATCATTTGCAATACTATAACTCCTGGTACTTCTACAAATAGGACCACTTTACAGCTCCCAGTAATTATTATCTTTATTACATAGTAATATGTTAGTTATACCTCCCTCAGAAAACCAAACCTTCGGTGAGCGTCCATCTGTCCATATGTCTGGCAAGTGCAACTCCTCAGAAACCATTCACTTTCAACTCCACTTCATAGAGTGGTAGTAATCCATATGAAGGTCTGTATGAAGAAAAATAATTATGGTCCATCATCTTGAAAGGGAGATAACAGGACTGTATTTTACTTTCATAATTTACCTTAAAAACTGTTTACTTTGCCTTGTTTGGTGTCATTTTTTTTCAGCACAACCATACCTGTGTGACTTTACAGTTTGTCTTTCAATCTGACATACTGTATTAACACAATAAACCTAAATCCACACAAAAAGACAAAATTTGAATAGAAAAAAGCTTTTCTTACTCTGAAACATGTTTAACAATTTTTTAAACTTAGAATGCAAATATAAATTGTAAATTTCAAAAACATGTATAAATGTAGCAAACAACAAAGTTATATACAACTATTTACATTCAAATGCAGGAAATGCCTCAGGTGTTTTTTTGTACAAATATTTTGTACAATCCTGTCGATAACCAGACCTCACTTACTTGTGTTGGACATGTCACAGGCCTGACACTTTGCCATCTTTGTCTTTGGTAGATTTTTTTTTTCCCAGCAATGCCCCCACATGGAGATATTGATTAATCCATGTGGGATCGGTGGTTTTGACTGGTTTTACGTCATGCATTTTTCCACAAATAATAAAGGGGAAGATGTTCAAACATCAAGCTGTTCAGCTTCAGTCATGTTCAAACATCTTTAAATGAGGTAGTCCTAGTGAGTACAGCTTGAAAATTGTTTGACTGTGTTCCATCAGGGTAAAAATTTGAAGCAGCAGCAGCGTTTGTTGGGGTTTTGGCTGAGGGTGAAGCCAGACACAGCTTTACTTTTGTTTTGGAGGGGGTTGCCAGGCACAATTTGTAAGCCAGCTAGTTTCCAGGTCTGCACTTTATAAGCCACCCTGATAGGAAGCAAGCCAGAGTAAGCTGTTTGTGCACTTTTTCTGGATTGTGGGGGACCATAATCAAACGGTGAAAATCAGTTAGTAGTTTTTTGCATAATCCTGGTAAAAGTCAAACATCTCCACAGCAGATATAAAGATGTACTTCTAGTACGGCAGAGTGAGGGGTATTATTTTGTGAGCTTGTTCAGAGATTTCTAGATGTGACCTGTGCAGTCAGACAGAAAATAATATTGTGACAACTGGCTGGAGTTGATGGTGGTCATGCTTTTAACTGTTAATGACTGGCCAACACTCTAAGGAGGTTCAAGAGTGTGCAATCAGAGAATGACTTATTTTGGCATGATAAACATTAACCAGTTATTTTGTTCATTATTATTATTATTATTTTGTTCATTTTCTTTTGCTTAACAAGCAGCTTTAACATTATCTTTCATGTTCTTTGCAGTTCAATTTATTACTCTACAGTGTGCTTCACAGCTGTTATAGTTGTGGTGGCGGGCCTCAGCTGAAATCTCAAATGGCTCAAAGAACAGCACTGAATCTTTAAAAAAATCCAATAAAACCTTCACGCATGTGTTGCACAATAAAAGTATTTTAATATAAAGGCAACACTAGGCCTGTGAAACTGAAATGCCTTGTGTGACTAACTTTAGCAAACATCAGCTTTTTCCAAAAACAGACTGAAGCGTCAGCAAAATATTTGGTTTGGAAGTCATCTTCAAACACTGCAGGTATGTAATATATTTCACCATGTGGAACAAAGCAAGATAACAGGAATTCATTCCAAACAAGGGCTGGCAATCAACCGCCACCAATAACCAAGTTTTAAAGTGATACCAACAGTACACGGTTTGCTTGCATCCATCCAAGAAAGTCCCCAGTTCAAAGCACACATGCCCATTCTCAAAATACATCTGCAGTTGAGTCAGGAAGAGTATCTGCTGTAAAATCTGTGCTAAATCAATATGCCGATCCATACCAGATTCATTGTGGCATAAAGAAACTAGAACCAGCAACACAAGCATTTAAGTCACTACTGCATGGGTTCAATCACAACCCTGACAAGCAGCAGTGCACATTTGCAAAAGTGAATATACAAAGTCTGACAAGCCAAAGCACCTTAACAAAACATTTCAATGCCTCACGGAAAATGTCTGATCACCTTTTTCAGGCTGATCACATGAATCGGTTGAAATCAAATACCACCTTCAATTCAATTTATTTATATGGGACCACATAACAACACAGGTTGCCCCAAGGTGCTTCACAAGAGTACAGCCTAACCTTACCAACCCCCGAGTGGTAAGGAACACCCTTAATTTACTCAAATTGACAATGGTGTTGCATGTTGATAGAATTAGAAAAAACACAGATTGTATAGTCAAAGAACCTGGTCCAGACCCAATCAATGATCATCAGGAGGTGCTGGGTGCGTAACCTCACTTCACCACCTTCACACACTCAAATCCTACGGCTCCTTCAGCGATATCCATACAGTTGCACACACATCTGGGTCTTTCAATTGTATGTCAGCAGCAAGCCCCACTTAAATTAACTGGTCTACTGAAGCAGGCAAGGATAAGCTGACACTCTTTAGAATTATCATGATTATAGTGCTCTGTGAGAAATGGCTATCAGATTATCACCGATGAGAGAGAATACTAACAAATGCTCCTGCAGCCAAGGAGCTCTACGAAAGCGGGGTGGCAGCTGTTGCCCTATAAATCTGATCATGTTTCTGCTCCCACAGGGGCACGTGAGCTTTCCAGAAAGAGCAACTGGAGCTGGCCAATATGCTGGCATAATGTCTCAGTGCTCAATTGCACCTAATTCATATTTTGCTCTTTTTCTGTCTTTGACCCCAGATTTAGCTGCCACATTCAAAGCCAAACGCCACAATTAGAGGGGTGGCATAGCAAAACAACTGTTCATTCTGTGATAAACGCATGGAATTTGGCACACATATTCTAAATTAACTAATGTTTATTTTCAGATATGGAACCATCCTGGAGCTGACCTCTAGTGAGCTGCAGGGGTCAAAGAATTACACAGGGGTCAAAATTTAAAAATGCTCCAATGATGTTGACAACTATACCACATTATTTGTCTGATCATAAAGATTCCAAAAAGGTATAGTTTGGACTATCTATGACTGAATGTTCTGGAGTTATGGGGTAAAAACAGCAAAAGTGGTGACAAAGATCAGTTTCAGTTTGTACAGGGGTCAAAAGATAAAGTTCCTCCAATTTTGGTAAAAAGTGATGCAAATTATTGGTTGAAATAAAAGGATTAATAAATTGAATGGTTTTGCCTGTGGTGAATGCTTGGTCTCCAATGTACAGGTCAAACAAGGTCGGCATCCATTGGATTCTATGACGTATGACATATGCTTTCAGTTTCAATTTATTTTCATTTATATAGTGCCAAATCACAACTAAGTTGCCTCAAGTCGCTCCACACAAGTAAGGTCTGGTATGTTACCCCATAACATAATAACTAAGCATGACAGATGGTGCAAGCTATTCCTTTTTAAAATGCTATTAACTCAACCAATAATTTGCATAATTTTTACCAAAACTGGAGCAACTTTACAGGCCCCTTCACACATAGTGCGAATTAGGGCAAAACAGCACGAAACAGTTTGAATTAGCACACCACGAAACGTCACGCCAGACAGGCAGGCGTGCACGATCCTGGTGCGACAATTCGTGCATGCGACGGTGTCTTTCGAGCAGGAACACAGTGCAAGCTGCTGCAGCTGCTTGCACTGTGGGATGAGCTCCACCACATCGCACTGCTGATGTGGAGGAAAATAACATAAAAACCAGCTTTATAATTAGTGAATATCTCTGGGTTGATATTAACAATACATGAAAGGGGACGCAATACAGAACACTGTGGTTAAATAACCCTGGTTAAATTAAAAAAAAAAAAAGCCACTCACAGAGTTTGAATTACCAGAATTTGATTACCAGACGGAAACTTTACCACTGCGCCATAATCACTGTCTCGTAACAGGAGTGTGAAATGGTTAAAATCAACAAGCAGACAAACATATTTTTTAAAAGAAAGAAAAAAAAGCGCTGTGATAACTGACCAAACAACATTTGGTACAGTGTATTTTTGCTGATATGTGACTGAAAGCGGCGTATGTGTCGTACTGTTGGCCTGTGGTCCTGTGGCACGCCGCTCACTGTCCTGTCAGACAGACGTGATGTTCAGATCGCCTGCTGCATGTCCACATGAACTGATGGTCCGGTCTAGCTGGAACAGCCTGTCAATGTGCGCGCTCTCCAGCCCGTCGCAGAAGCAATATATGTTTTATGTATTTTGATGTGAGGACAGCAAGCATACACACGTGCGTGTCCGTCAAAACACGGTGCGTGTTCTGTAGCTCTGATGGAAAGGACCAGAGTTGTCAACAGCTGCCACGCCTCAGTCCATTCAGCGCACAGACCAAGGTGTCAGTCAGATGATGAGAGGCGCCACGCCTGCGGGTGGGCGCGCGGACCACATGCATGCACGTGTTGGGGGGAGCGGGGGGAGCACAAACACACATACACATGTTGTGGGGGGAGCCGACACTCTGGCACATCACATGTGCACTCAGTAACTACACAGTCGTGGGGCACTTAGACAAATTTCACATCCAGCTCGACAGTGATTGTCTGCTGACTGTTTTCACGATGATAGTACGAATGGCCACACATTTTCTAAGTGCCTAACGATGGTGTTAGATGTTCGTGTGTGCCAGCTAGAATTTGGCTGACACCTGCCGCGAGAGGGTTCGATGAGCTCGCACAGTGCTGGTGTGCGCAAATAATTGTAGCAACAGGTGTACAAGACGTTCGAGGCAGGGACAAATTTACACGTTTTGCATATGATTCCTGTTTCATGTGCATTTCGACCAAATTCATACTATGTGTGTAGGGGCCCTAACTTTTTACCCCTGTACAAACTGAAACTGACCTTTGTCACCATTTTTGCTGTTTTTACCCCATAACACCATGGAATTCATTCAGATAGTTCAAACTATACCTTTTTGGAATCACTATGATCAGACAAATAATGTGGTATAGTTTTCAACATGATTAGAGCATTTTTCAATTTTGACTCCTGTGTAATTCTTTCTTGGTGCCTGTAGCTCATTAGAGGTCAGTTCCAGGATGGCTGCATTAATTTAGAATATGTGTCCAAACTCCATGCTTTTATCACAAAATGAACAATTTTTATGTATATTTTAGCTAAGCTGCGCGACGAAATTAAGTGATTATGGAGAGTATGTGAGGATTAGGTGAGGAATTATAAATGCAGAACCCTGCAGCTTTTGAACCTGTAGCAACAATATTTTAAATGGAGGGGTTGACAAGACAGGAGTAAATAAATTTATCTCTATCTGTCCATACACTCCTGTTCAAATATACTTAAACAGGAAAATAAATGCACTTTGATTAGAAATTGATATTCATTTTGAAAGCTGTTTATACTAAAGGAATAAACAAATATATTAATATATTATTTACACATTGTTTATTCATGTACAACCCCTGGCAAAAATTATGGAATCACTGGCCTCGGAGGATGTTCATTCAGTTGTTTAATTTTGTAGAAAAAAAGCAGATCACAGACATGACACAAAACTAAAGTCATTGCAAATGGCAACTTTCTGGCTTTAAGAAACACTATAAGAAATCAGGAAAAAAGATTGTGGCAGTCAGTAACGGTTACTTTTTTAGACCAAGCAGAGGGAAAAAAATATGGACTCACTCAATTCTGAGGAATAAATTATGGAATCACCCTGTAAATTTTCATCCCCAAAACTAACACCTGCATCAGATCAGATAAATGTACATCTATGTGTGATAATGAGAAATTACAGGGAAAAAAATACCGAACACCTCAAGAAAGGAAGGTGCAAAAACACATGGAAAGCCAAAACACCAGCTGAAATCTATCAATAATCAGAAAACAATCCTGCCCTTTGTCATTGCAAATTAATATCAGCTGGTTTGGTCCCAACTGATGGCCTATATAAAGGTGTCTCATTACCAAAGAGTCACAAAAGAAACATCTCTTGATGAGTAAAAGCAAAGAGCTCTCTCAATATCTTTGCAACCTTATTATTGCAAATCATACTGATGGCATTGGTTACAGAAGGATTTCTAAACTTCTGAATGTTCCAGTGAGCACTGTTGGGGCCATAATCCGTAAGTGGAAAAAACATAATTTCACCATAAACTGGCCATGACCAGGTGCTCCTTGCAAGATTTCTGACAGAGGACTGAAAACAATTATCAGAAGAGTTGTCCAACAGCCAAGGACCACTTGTGGAGGGATTCAGAAAGACCTGGAATTAGCAGCTGCAATTGTTTCAAAGAAAACAATAAGTAATGTATTGAACCGCCATGGCCTGTGTGAATGCTCACCACGCAAGACTCTGCTGCTGAAGAAAAATCATATTGAAGCTTGTTTAAAGTTTGCTGCACAACATTTAGACAAGCCTGTGAAATACTGGGAGAATATTGTCTGGTCATATAAGACCAAAATTGAACTCTAAGGATTCCATAAACACACCATGTTTGGAGGTCAAATGGCACTGCACATCACCCCAAAACTACCATCCCAACAGTGAAGTTTGGAGGTGGGAATATTATAGTGTGGGGCTGTTTTTCACCTATGGCACAGGCAAACTTCACATAATTGAAGGAAAGATGAATGGAAAAATGTACAGCGACATTCTTGATAAAAATCTGCTGCCATCTACCAAGATGATGATGAAATGTGGGTGGACATTTCAGAAAGACAAAACTCCCAAACACACAGTCAAGGAAACTCTCAGATGGTTTCAGAGAATGAAAATAAAGCTGTTAGAATTGCTCAGCCAATCACCTGACTTGAATCCAACAGAAAATCTATGGAGAAAAAAAAAAAAACTAAAGATCAGAGTTCACAGAAGTGGTCCACAGAACCTTCAATATTTGAAGGCTGTTTGTATGGAAGAATGGACTAAAATCACACCTGAGCAGTGCATGTGATGAGATTCTCCATACAGGAGGCATCTTGAAGCTGTCCTTATCAACAAAGTCTTTTGCACAAAGCATTAAAATAAATTCCAGTAAGTGTGTTGAATACTTTTTCCCTGTGTCATTCCATTTTATGTCACATAAATTAATTTCTGCACTTATTTGTTTTGAGTTCTTTGCATGTGTGGATTACTTGGGTTGTTACCGGCATCTGGTGAAAATTTCATGTCAGAAGCACCTTTAGGAATATACTTTTTAAAACAGAACTGCTTTCTCCACAGATTTAACATACAGTACAATACACTTTTATTTCATAATGTTGAATGTAAATGAAGTCCAAGACACATTCAGGGATTTGCACATATTCAAGTATTCATCCACTGACTTGCTTAATGAAAAGTGGTTCCTTATATTTCGAGATTTATGAAGAACAGGTGGTCCCATGACAGCCTTTCTCAAAGAGTGGTCTGCAGACAACTGGTGGTCCATGAGCGAACCTTAGTGGTCAATCAGTAGATTGATAAAATATCGCATTTTAAATTAATACTGTATTCTTAACTAAGGGCCCCTTCACACAGTACGAATGTAGTTGAATTGCGCATGAAGCAGGAATTTTATGCAATACGTGTAAAATTGAAGCTGTCTCCAATGCCTCGTTCACCTGTTGCTACAACTATTTGCGCACACCAGCCGCTAAAAGACAGAGAATGGGAGGCAGAGCCTTCAGCTTTCAGGCTCCTCTCCTGTGGAACCAGCTCCCAAATCGGATCAGGGAGACAGACACCCTCTCTACTTTTAAGATTAGGCTTAAAACTTTCCTTTTGCTAAAGCTTATAGTTAGGGCTGGATCAGGTGACCCTGAACTATCCCTTAGTTATGCTGCTATAGACTTAGACTGCTGGGGGGTTCCCATGATGCACTGAGTGTTTCTTTCTCTTTTTGCTCTGTATGCACCACTCTGCATTTAATCATTAGTGATTGATCTCTGCTCCCCTCCACAGCATGTCTTTTTCCTGGTTCTCTCCCTCAGCCCCAACCAGTCCCAGCAGAAGACTGCCCCTCCCTGAGCCTGGTTCTGCTGGAGGTTTCTTCCTGTTAAAAGGGAGTTTTTCCTTCCCACTGTCGCCAAGTGCTTGCTCACAGGGGGTCGTTTTGACCGTTGGGGTTTTTACGTAATTATTGTATGGCCTTGCCTTACAATATAAAGCGCCTTGGGGCAACTGTTTGTTGTGATTTGGTGCTATATAAATAAAAATTGTTTGATTGATTGATTGACATGCATAAAATGTTTATATGTACGTACAGATCTGATCACATGGGGGCCGGACAACCAGGTCTGAGCACACACAGCATGGGGAGGGGCCTGTCAGCTGATCACAGCACACTGACAGCTGGATAATGGCTCAGTGCACACATTACAAACACAGAAACCACTGCCAGGACAGTTACATAAATAATTATGACAATACCTACATACACAATTACATAACAAATAATGAAAATGAATGACCACATAACACAGACACGTTGGTCTGGGCGCTGAATGGACAAGGGGGGAGAGGCGTGTCTGCTCACAGCAGCTGCTGTTGTGATCTGTGCTCCTGGGCATCCCAGCTGGAGAACACGTACCATGTTTTGAAGGACATGAACTTACAACATTCCTCTGTGAGGCACGTGTCTCTGCCTGCTGTCCTCACGTGGAAATACATAAAACATCTTTCGCCTTTGCACTGGACTGCAGCAGCCGCACACAGCATACCTCGTCCATGTCCTTGTTGATTTCAGGCATTTTTCCATACCATTTACAAGCCAGTGATGGTACCGCACTGGTAAAGCTTCTGGCTGGCAATCAGAGCTTTACAGGTTCGAATCCTGTGGGTGGCATGTATTTTTCTTTTTTTCACAGCAGCTGTGCAATGTGGTTGCTCATGCTCCAGCTTCTCACACTGTGTTCGCGTAAACAAAACCATCGCAGCAGGATCATTCACGCCTGCCTGTCGGCTCGATGTTTTCATAGTTTGCTCATACGAGCTGTTACGCAGTGATTCGTCTTGATTTGTACTTATCCGTACTATGTGTGAAGGGGCCCTAAAAAGTGTTTCTTGAATTGTTTAAAAATTACTGTAATGTCTAATAGATAGTAGCATATCTATTATTTTCATTATTAACTCAACTTGTATGTAAATTATTATTTTTGGATATTCTGGGAGATAGGTGGTCCACCAGATTAATTTTCTTTAATTGGTTAAGTGGTGCTTGGTCTGAAAAAGTTTGAGAAACGCTGTTCTATCATAAGTAGCCCGCAAACCCTGGTCAGCTCCACCACATGGCTAGAGTGGGCAAGGGGTTTGACACCAGGTGTGTGCTTCTTGATACCCCTCTGTTTCCTGGGAAAAAAAAAAACACTTCATCTGCATTGTCCAAGTCCACCCAGCTGTAAAGTGGGTGACAGTCACCTGTGACTGACCATTGGCTAATCCAGGTAGACGAGTACACCCTCGTGTACATGCATGTGATATAATATGGGGGGTTCAGCACCAGGACCTCGATACAGTAGGATTTACTTCTCTGATGATACTGAATGAGTTCTATTTAACTGATGATTTCACAGGTGAGCGCATGTCTCCTACAGTTTGTTAGATTTGTGCAGTCACTAAATAAGGGGTATATACTTTCAAACCACAAGCCTGATTGCATTGCATAATTTGTTTTTGCTTCTATAACTACAGATATAATGTGAATACGGCACTTTGTCCTTACTACGCAAAATGGATCTAGATACTGATTTGTCACAAGTTTACACTGGAGACATTTCCTTCCACAACTCCAGATGTACAAGTACTGGAGAGTGAGTGAGATTTGTTGTGAAGCAGTGCACCTACCACACAAACAGGGTTGCCGCTGGACCATGGTGACAATTAGGTTGATAAGTATCCACAAAAGCTCCAACATCACAAAACTACTATTAAAACTCTACACAAATCTGGAGCAACATTTTCTTGGTCTCATTAGACCAAGAAAATAGTGACTTTGGTCACTTATTTTCCCCTTCGTATGGCTAGCATACTGACAAATTCTAGGTCTTTTAGTGAAGCTTAGGGCTAGTGGCCGACAATCACTTAGTATCTTCTGTTTTTCTTGGAAGTTAAGTCTGGCAAATTATACTGTATTTCTTGTCTTTCTGATGCCTGATTCTGTTTTTTTTTCTCTCTGTTTAAGGCTCCATCCAGAGCTGGGTGTGGTATTTGTGCTGGAGACCATCCTGTCCTGTGCAACAACTGCATTTCCTGTATATTCGTTTTGTGAATTGTTCTGTAAATTATGTCTGTAGCATGGCCCAAGCAGAGGGTCACCCCTTTGAGTCTGGTCTGCTTGAGATTTCTTCCTCAGAGGGAGTTTTTCCTTACCACTGTTGCTGTGGGGGTTGATAAGGGTAGACCTTACTTGTGTGAAGCATCTTGAGGCAAATTGAAATCATTAGGATTTAGCTATTATGAGCTGTGCAGTTCCATTAAAAGTAATTTTCCACACATATGCAATAGGCAAGATCATTGTCCCCAGCTTAAAAGGACAAACTGTAAATACCTGCAACCATCGTAAATGAGTTCAACATAATGCATACTGTCATCACGTGGATAAAAGAAATGAACCAAAAAAAAAATTATATGATCCATTTTGTCTTTCATCACCATCTTGTAATAGCACAACATGATATCAAAGAAACTGTAAGAGCTTGCACACTTGAAATACCTTCAGTAAACATACACACTGCACTGAAAGACACTAAAGGCACACTCCCAGTCAATTTGAATTATGTGCAGTCTATCAGTGACATAGCCACGAGAAAGCACAAAGACCTCGTGCAGGACATCCTCGGGGTAAACTCTATATCACAGCACAACCTCAGTGGCCATTCTGTAATAATGTCCACTCTGCCCAGTGGTGGGCTCCGGCGCCATGGGGTCTGCACATCAAGCTCTGTGGTTCCACGATAAAGTGCAAACAGCCGAAAGCATTATTTCATGCTGTTCCACCGGCCTGCAGACTGACTCATCTTTCCTGATATATATGTAGCCCTAGGGATGATGTTCAGTTTAATTATGGATATGCAGGATTTCAGTGAAAGTTAATGTTGTTCTTGTTTTACACAGCCATCCATACACGCTGCCTTGCCACAGCTGGAACACTGCCACGCATTGTCCTACGGCCACAGAGCGAGCTCAGAAGCCAGGTGAATCTTTTAATAATTGATAACCTCTAATTTCTAAACCAGAGCATGTCTCCAGCTGCTGTCATCTAATCATCATTTGGTGAAGAAGACATTTGAGCTTTTACTACAGCGACAGGTAATATCAGCAGGCTCCGTGCACATTCTGGGAACCTCTCTGCTGGGGATGTCATAGCGCTTCTTATACAGAAGCCGTGACAAATACTGTGCTCAGCCCTCGTCTCCTGACAGCGGCCTCGGGCAACACTCATCCCTCCCCTGGCAGGGCTGCAGGCAATGTGGCCATTACCTTCAGCCCTGTGGAGCTCCACGTCCCCGGACAGCCACACTCTCAGAGATGCTGATGCTCTTTTATAAAGGCTCTTCCTTATGGCAAGAATATTAAAAATGTGCTCGATGGTACCAGCTTGGGAAGATGTCCATCTTTATTGTGCGGGGATATGAGCAGGCACTTAATGCTTGTGTATCACTCTCACGCTTACTCTCGATTACTCTCAATGAGTTCGTAGAAATGCGCAGAATTAAACCGTTTTATCTGCCTAATACGCAGCAGCCATGTGGAATATGTACGTTGTCTCATTTACCTCCTGTTTGGCTTCAAGTTCAGCACAATATTCATGGATCTTACCATCAAAGCTCAGATTTCTTTGTGAAGCCTTGTAGATTAATTGCAGCAGTTCTAGCAACAGAACAAAAGTGATTTCTCCCAAAATATGCCACTAATGACTGCGTGTCACCCACCCGCTCTACGTCTGCATGTATGCCAGATTGTAACCAGCCAGACTGATGTGATTAAAGTATAGGAAATCGGACAGATGGCAAAGGTTACTGCTTGATTGATTTGCATTGTGATTGTTCTTTAAAACGGACCATTGTGCTGGACTTGTAGAACAATAGGGAGGAAAAAAAAAATCTGTCTCCAGGAATCGTTAATGACTACCTTTTTATCTCTGTGCTGACATATTCCCCAATTACCTCCGCTATTTCCAAATGGATGATGAAGAGTGTCACAACAGAAAATGCAAAGTAACTCCAACATGGAGACTGACACATGTTCTCCACGGCTGGAGCCAGAGACTCTTGGCTCCAAATGAGAGCTTCCCAGCCAGCTCTTCTTGGCACCGCTGGTTCTCTGTCCTGGGCATACTGATTCTCATATCAGGGCTCATTTACATAATCCTCCCTGTGATTGGTCTCAGTTAATGAAGGGTGGTAATGCATTTCTATAACAATGTTTCACTCCTCAACATGCCAATATAAACAGAACAGTGGGATGACATCTGGTGAAGCACTCGCTGACTCCATAATCGTAAAGAAGGAACCCAGTTGTAATTTGGCGGCATTAAAGCTCTGGCTTCTTACTTTAACAAAGGAGATGACAAACTTTGTTTCCTGTGTGTATGCTGCTGGCAACTACTGGAGCAAACTGTACCGACTTGCAGCAGGAGCCAACTGAAAAGTTCAGTTTCTTCTATCTTTGAGCTGTAACATTCCTCCAGCAGGGGGCGAAAAACCAATCACACAAAGCTGAAGACATGCTCGCTCCAGGTTGCCAGATGCCATTCCTGATGCACCTGCAGATCTACTAAGAGAAAGATGTTTTGTCTTAATCCTCTGTGGTCCAAGGGCGTTTTCTTAATTTGACCATACTTTCAATAATTCCCATTTCCATTAGTATAATACCAGTGTCTTGCGCATCAACATGCTCAGAACAATCTCAGCTTTCTGAACATTAGACATATATTTGTATATAACACTGTATAAAAGATATAAGTTGGCTCTAAAAATGAAAATATGAAATGTGGTTTTAGAAATTCTTTAAATATTTAGTGAATATACATTTTATTCATGTGGATGAAATGTTTTGGTGTTAGAAGGGGTTTTACAAAAGTCTTTGAGTCACAAATGTTATGTAATATATGAAAAAATAAAGCAATCCATAATAATAATAAAAAAAAAAACACAAAACTAAATATGCACCATGCAGTGTAGCAGTACCACCTGCTGGGAACTACACAGCAGAGATCTTGAAAATTCCAAAACAGTATATTTGTAGAATCATATCTCTTACCTGTCTGCTGTGTGCTGCTCTTGTCATATATAATTCCTTCTGGATGAATAAAATCTATTTTTGATGAAAGCTGATGTCAAAAAAATGTCCATTATTCCTTGAAAATTTTCTTTTACCACACCATTTCTGAAGAAAGTAACATGTTTTTCCATGATGATGTTCTTTGTCTCTAAAACTAAATAACAGTAAAAGTGTGTTTTCTGGTTAACAGGACTGCTCTTTTGGAGTGTATGAATCTTTACTGGTGTATTTGAGTGAAAATCTATCACTAACAGCTAACAGATGCTACAGCTGGGTGGATCCTCTCACAGCAGGCATAGAAATGAGACAGACCATGTGACCTTCTCTGGCCTCTAGAATTGGCTATGAGTCAAAGATCCTTAAGAGGAGAGATCCATTTTACACATGAGAATTTGTAATTTCAGAAAGTGATCGAATGATAGTAAGTCCCTTCGGCTGCTCCCTTGTCTGCACTCGGGGTCGCCACAGAAAATCCATTGGTGGATCTGCATGTCGAATTGGCACAGGTTTTACGCCGGATGCCCTTCCTGACACAACTCCACATTACATGGAGAAATGTGGCAGGGGTGGGATTTGAACCCAGAACCTTCTGCACTGAAACCAAGTGCATTAACCACTTGTCCACCACCCCCTTGATATCTCTGTAATATTCCATCACTAATCTATCAATAGAAAAATAATGAATACTACACTTAGATGAGTTGACACATCCATGGACCTCAGAGGGTTAAAGAGCGTGAACTGGAGCACTTGAAGTAAACCCATGAAGATACAGGGAGAACATGTAAAGTCCATACAGAAAGAAGCTTGTTATTGGGCAGCAGTTTGTCACAATAGTGATCTTTCTTTCACGGTTGCTGAGTTGCATATTACCACCCCTGGATTTGGAGCAGATTACTCAACTCAAGATTTCACTGTATCATACCTCATTTACATACTGTGTCATTTTTCTCATTCTTATAGAGGGAGAATACAAGTTAGGTCAGGGGGCATACTCTAATACAACATGTCATCACACTATGGAACCACCCTGAAAGATCATGCCCACCCTCTGAAAGTAGCATCTTCTTAGTCTTTTCTACTTGGTGCATACTGGATCATGCACAGTGAAGCACATGAATTAGGGCGTACTCACACTAGGCCCAGTTGCCTTGTACAGTGTCTAAGCACAATAGTCTCCATTCTCCCACTGTCCCACACTCAGCTTGCACTACACACTCCAGGCCCAACCACAATTACGTCAACATGATGTAACTTTTATTTTCAAAAAGAACTCAGTCCCACACAAGGTTGGCAGGTCTCGGAAATAAAATCAGCCAGATAGACACTCAACCAGCTCAATAGCCAAAAGAAAGAAGGAAAGAAGAAAGAACACCACAAAAACTAACCCAATACCAGAATTCTAAGAAAGGAAAAAGCTGAAAGCATTCATAGGAAGCAGTATAATTTGCAATACTTCAAAAGTAACACAATTGTGTGGAAAACTGTGGATCTGGCAATACTGCTCCAACATATTGTGTATGAAGAGGTCCTTGCCAGTACTCAGGCCTTTTCTCCACTGGGATATTAATCCTGTAGTGATGATGTGCCAATCATTTTGGTTTGTGAACATCAGCATAATTTATCACAACCCTTTCATCAATGAAACGCAACATTGCTAAGGTAAAAACAAGGTGAAACAACAAAACAGCAAAACCATTCAACGCTGATTGAACCCCAGTCAGAACAGATGGCACCTTATGTCGACTCTGTCATCTCCTGATGGGAATCTGGGATCACACCTGCAACCTCTGAACATGGGGTTTCTTCTCAAACAATGCAGCCATGGCGGGGAGATTAAGTAGGCTGCCACAGGAGTGCAAGATGCTTCATTAGGCCGAGCAAGGAAGGATGTCTGTGCCTGAAGCAATCTGGCACCCAGTGAAGTGTCGAAGGGCCTCTAATGCAATCCCACATTCTACTCATTAATGCCTACTGTATTGACTATATTTAAGGAGGGCTAGAATGATTATTCAAAGGATCAAATCAATTCTTCACATAATGCCTTCACTCAAGATGTAATCATGGCATGCTTAATGTATTTAATAGTGCAAAGGGAAGCAGAGCATAAAACCGTGTCTGTGAAGGTGGTGATATTAATGGCTTAAGTAACTTGTGACTGCTAAACCAGTGCTGCTTTGCTGAGACAGTGGAATCGCACCAGGAAACTTTTCAGAGTGTTAATTATATTTAACAGGCTGTTCTGATGGTCAACCTTCAGTCTGCCGCCAGCATTTTCTCTGATATCATCACAACAAAGAACAAAGGATCCTTTTATAATTTTCTGCTTCTATAATGACCTCAACAGATTGCAACACCCAAAACCTACATCAAAATAGTATTTGAGTTGTGAAAGTCATTATCAGCCAAAAAGCTAAAACCAATAAGCATACTGATGAATGGTCAATAGAAATCTTTGTGATGTCACATACAGTATGGAAATGCCTTTGTTCAAAAATAACTTCCTAAATCCTACATTCGATTAGACAGAACTTTATTAATCCCTTGGGAAGACTCCCTCAGGGAAATTGAGGTTCCAGCAGCATTGTGTAGTAGCACACAGAGTATCAAAATATAAATAAAAAACAATTCGCAGCAGCCACTGCGACGCTCCGCCACAGGAAAAACACCTCCGTTGGAAGCCTTAAGGACAAGTTGGAACATGTCCAGCTGTTAAACAATTTCTCATATACTCACTCCACTGAAAGCCATCAAAAGCCGCCTAGATTTTACAAATGGTTATCAACACGGAGGTGTTTTTCCTGTGCCGCCGCACCGCGCCGACTGCGTCCCGACGCGCGGACCCGTCCGCACGTCTTTCATTAAAAAAATCTCCTGGATCAATAGAGCCTGAAATGTGGAGGTTTTCAGCTTGAAACAGGCTGACGACGGCACCTGAGAGCACTGCGCGACGTCCCGCTGTGTTGGAAGTCCTTAAAGCGACAGTATCACCTCAAAATCTCTCATCAGCCGTTAAAATTTTCACCGAAAACCAGCTTAATTTTTCGAACCGTGTCCACTTCGATGTGCCTCACAGGTTTAGAAAAAATTTTGATCAAACAAAGCGCCAGTCTCTCAGCAACTTCTCAGACAAAGGAATTCCGACGAGGGGCTGGACGACTCCTCCCACAAGGAGTGCTCACAGGTGAATGACGTCACCGACAGGCGTGGAAAAACTCACGCATGCGCACGAGGGTTCAAGCATGTCTGACGTAAAAACATATGAATGAAATCCATATAGTTTTTGAAAAAAATAAAAAGGACCTATACTTTATTGACAGACCTCGTATAGACACCTCTCCCTGGACAGGATGCCAGTCTGACACTGGTTATTTCCCCATCCAGGGACAGTACTCCATTTACAGCTGGGAGGACAGAGACAGTGCAGATGAAGTATGCTATTCCAGGATACAGTAGGTAGTGAGTGTGATTACCCACTGAGGTACCTCTTCTACAGTTGTTTGTGTGTCATTATTTGAAATGTTATTTATGTTTTGGTACTTGTTTATTCACTGGATCAATGCCAGACTGGTTGTCTATTTCTAGGGTAACCATTACACACTAAGTGCAATTACACCTGACATCTACTTTTTAATCATTTGACAAATGCAGTGTTTTAACATCAGGTTATAGTCAAGTTCACTGTCACCAAAAAACTTGGTAGGTTCTGAAAACTTTGGTAGGTTAGGAAAACTAAACATTTTTGGAATCTTGAGACCATGAGGAATATAAAAATCAATGTTGTCATTGCCACTAACAACAACATTGTGGCCGTGTCACTTTTTCAAAATGGCTACCACAAAATACGTATTTTGCTATCTATTCATAACTAATCTAGCAACGTAATTAAATATGTTAACCCCAGTTAATGTTTGCATTGATAACATACTTCTAAATGTTAATCCTGTTAATTGTTTGAATTTTTTTGTGTGTTCCTAATGATATCCACCGAAAATTATTCCTTTGTTCAGTATATACGAGGTCTGTCCAAAAAGTAACGGACCTTTTTATGTTTTTCAAAAACTATATGGATTTGAATCATGTGCGCTTGCATCAGCCAAGCTTGAACCTTCGTGTGCATGCGTGAGTTTTTTCACGCCTGTCGATTGTGTCATTCGCCTGTGGGCAGGCTTTGAGTGAGCACTGGTCCAGCCCCCTCATCGGATTTTCATTGTCAGGGAAATGCCTGAGCGACTGCCGCTTTGCTCCATGAAAATTTTTTCAGAAACTGTGTGAGACAGCCAGGTGGAAACCATTCGGAAAATTCAGATGGCTTTCGGTGAAGAGTCTATCGGCGTCACACAGATTAAGGACCATTAAAACTGGATTAAAGACGGCCCACACCGGTGGAGGGCACGCCGCTCTCTGAGCGGCCATCGACAGGCTGAAATGACCAGATCATTTCCAAAGTGAACGTTGTGTTGATCCTGGACGTCGTGTGACTACCAGAGAAATCGCAGAAAATGTGGACATCAGCACTTTTGCGGCACATTCCACTGTTATAGGAGATTTTCTAATGAAAGACGTGCGGAGGAATTCGCGCGTCGGGACGGAGCCGCTCATGGCGCACAACAAACAACTGACACACATCAGACACACACACACACACACACACAGATTTATTGACTATATACCTCAACTGACAATCTCCTTCTCACTCTTTTTCTTTTGCAGCTGAATTTCTTCCAAAATGTTTTCTACTAGGTTTTTGTGTGGCGATACAAATATGTTATTGGAGTTTTAGTTCTGTGACTCAGAAAGTGACAGGTTACTTCTCTGATTTACTATGCTTTTTATATTAGCATTTACTGTTTATGAGCTATCTTGTAAACAAACTTGAATGGACTAATTTACCTATTCATTCGTTGCATTTTACAAGGTACATGCTGGCCAGGGGCCTTCACTTTTATTTTCACCTTCTGACATTTATCTGTTGAAGATATTATTTGGCCAAGCTGACAGTTTGGAGACACAGAAAAGCCTTAGGGGCCGTCAACACTGACAGGACAGCCACAGCCTAGAACACATTTGCAATACATACACATATATTCTTTACCTGTTTGATAAACATCACTTTTTTTTTCTTTTCTCCCTCATTAAAACCAACTTTCATATTATTCCCCAATAAATAACGGCAATTCTAATTATGTTGAACTTTATAGCTGGATACGCTTCCTGGGATCAACACTTCCCTTTTTATCCCAATTTAATACTGCCCCCGAGGAAGTAGAACAACACTTTCAATGGACACAGAGCAGTGCAAAGCAGTGTGTCAGGGGTAAAGCAACAGAAATGAACTGTCGCTTAGAAATTGTACAGTACTACACAAAAATCGGAAGCACAATTTATAGAAAAACAAATATGTTGCATAATGAATAAAAAGCGTCTAAATATTAAATACTTTTCCATAAGAAAAGACCTAACAAAATAAATACATCTTAATTTTATGAATTATTTTCATGTGTATCAGGTCATGTGTCTTTGAGATATTATTTTCTGCAATAAAATCAATAAAATTCTCTGCAACATTTGATTTTGTTTAAATTACCATTCAGAATTTACACAGAAATGCTTGCCCACTTTTGACTTTTGCCCAGCACTGTATGTTTATTATTTTGAAGCGTGCCTTTAAAAGCAGTTAACAGACTGATTGTTGTGTTTACCTTTGCTATAAAGTGCAAAGGTGCTATTGTAATGGCCGTGTTTGTCTGTCTGTCTGTCTGCAGCAATATCTTCGAAATACAAAGAGCAGGTACAATCAAACTTGGTGGATAAACTTAGTAGACCATCATCTCACAACATGAGTAATGTCAAGGTCATACGTAGGTCTATATTCAAAGCAGAGTCAGATGTTACTGTCAAAAACACAATTAAAATGACCATATTTTAGGAACTACATGAGATACTGAAATAAAGTTTTCTGCATACATTTCTTCTGGTGAAACAAATGCATCAGACCTCTGACATTAATAACATCAAGTGGAGTTAAAAATAAATAAATAAAAAAATTAGCTGGCAACAGCGAGGAACTGTAATCATCTGGATTAAGTCAAGTGTGGGTGCATGCAATAGTGGATCATGCACATAGAAACTGCCCAAATGTCCAAAATATCTTAGTTTAGTCTTAGTCTCTCTTAGTAACCATTCATTTGATATACAATGTAATCCAGCGATACCCAACGATCCCCCAAAGACACAGAGTACCAAAGACATGCAGTCATCACCTTAGGTCGCTAGTGACTGTGCACGTCTCACAAACATACAGCAAGACAGGCAGCATCAGGACCCAAAAGATTTGGACCTTCATTCACACGCAACGATATCAGCATCACCAAACCCCTCTGTCCAGTGACCTCATGACTCCATAAAGTCTTCACAGGCGTCTGATAATCATCCATAATATTCATCTTGATGCCTTTCAGCAAGTGAAATGTTTGTCCATTGTCCAAAATGTAATTTCTGCTGAAAATATACTGTGTTTCCAGGTCAGGGCTGTTCTGGGATAATGTGCCAGTACTGCACATTTCTGCAACTGCCTTGAGTCCTGGAAGGCCAGCACCTAAGTAGACAATTAATCCATCCTCACCTCTCTAAAATAACCATCTATCTGCCACAGCCAGGAAAAACATGCCATATGGACAAAATGTTGTAGCTGACACTCTGTTACAAAGCAAGTTATACGCCTCATCCGAGTCTCCATAAGTAACACTCCTTCTGACACAAAGTCATAACAGTGGTACCCAATATTCTGTGAAGAGGCCTAGTGTCAAAGTCATCAAGTTGTTGACTAAGACTCACAATGATACAGAAAGGCAGGAAGCATCAGGACCCTATAAATGTGGACCTTCATTCTACTGCATCCAAACACCTCTGTCCCATGACTTCATGACTCCATAAGCTCTGTCCAGACCTCTTTCAATCTCAAAGGGCTCTGACCCAGAAACAGAAATATTTCCAACACCATTTAATTGTTGTTACATCTGCCAAGGACATAATAAAATCATCAGCGTTTATTTATTTGTTGGTCTGTCTGTTAGCAGGATAACGTCAAAACTACTGTAGAGATTTTGACGAAATTTTCACCACAGATAGATATTAATGCATGGAAGACTCCACTAAATTTTGGAGGTGATCTGGATCCGGATTGGCGGATGTGACAAATCTCAGCTTGCTCTTGTTATCTCTGAATTTTGTAGTGTGATGTCAGTGAGTCTATAACCCCACTTTGAATGGATGCCAGTCTGCTCAAGTTACTTTCCCAGCTAAGGCCAGTACAACTAGGTGAGCTGAGACAATGCAGATTAATTGTCTTGCCCAAGGACACAGACAGGTAGCATGAACAGGAATCAAACTCACATCTACATATTGATAGCCCATCTCTTAAACAATCATCTAGCCGCTAGGCTATGAACCAAGCATGAGTAAAAGCATATATACATATATATATATATATATATATATATATGAGTAGGATAATTGCATACATAATGTTCCTTTGGTGCACAAAGGCCCTAAAGGGACACACCTTCATAATCAATCACGCACAAACCAGTGTTCCAAAAGTTTTCAGCCCCACAGCCTTGTTTTTGTTTTGAAACAATGCACTTGCATTTTAAAGTTGAAATCAATGAAGCTAAATAATTAAGACTGCAAAAAAAATATTGGGCAGAGTGTGCTCTGTTTGTCTCAAGAGTAACTCAGACTGAAACACAGCCCAAGGTTTTCTTGGCATCTTCAGATGAATCAGTGGCCGGGGCTTTTATCAGCACTCTGTCAGTCATTTTCAAACGGGATCAACACAGATTAGACTGAATTTACGCCGGCGACACTTTTAACTCATTTGACTTGCATCTGAATACAAAATTAGCTGTAATTCATTCAAAGCAAGCAAACAGAGGCAACACGGTTGAGCGTTAGGCAGCATGGAAGGTGTCAGACATGAAGGTCACGGTTCTGGGCAGGTCAGAAAGGCTGAGCTCCAAGGAGACAACAGAGTGTCGCTGTCATGCCGAGTATATACCCACTCTACCTCTGAGAGCGGTCAGGTGGAAGAGGCCAGCCCTCGAGTGGGCATGCCTTCTGTGTGTGTGTGTGTGTGTGTGTGTGTGTATGTGTGTTCACGCAGAGGGAGCAATCAGCAGTGTGCTGGAGGCTACGGCCTCTTTGACGTGACAGATTCCTTTTGCAGCCTGCAAAGCCAGGAGGGAGCCAGTCAACATCCTGCCACATGCGCCGCTGTTTATCTTCCAGAATCTGGCGGCGGGTTGTATCCTCTGGGCCCAGCCCCTCCGCTCCCTCCTCTCGCCGTAATCACCATAAGTTATGGTGACATAAATGACCGCGTGCTTTCAATGGTTTTGCTATACTGAAAGACGGCTGCCCTAAAACAGATTTTTTTTTTTCCCCTTTTCACCCTCCCTGCTGATGGATTTCCAGGTATCGAGCTGTGAACACGTTAACCTGTTCTTGGCATTTATAGGAGTATGCAAATGAACGCTTAACAGATTCTAGCTGAATCAGGTTTCCCCAGGATAAACAAGGTAGATAGTGAAGAGCTGTGAGATCATAGACTCTTACTGAAGAGGGGGAGAGCTGAAATGGGGAGGAGGAGGAGGAGGGAGGAAAAAATTCAATTCCAAGTCTGTGGCTTCAAAAAGTGGATGAAAGCTGAATGCAAATAAAGTTCTGTTTCTCTGTGTTGTGATTTATCACTGTGCCGAGCGGTAGTGCCGGGGCAGGCGGTGTATTGAATGGAATGACTCTCCTCACATATTGGAAAAGCAAGTCGACAACAAAGTGCAGGAAAAACAGAGCCAGACAGATGGATGACCTTCAGTCCTCCTTGGTGGGAACAGGTAGAGGAATTTCTTCAGAGAGATAATCGTTCACCCCAGTTAAATAATTGTCTAGAGAGGCCCATCTGTACTTCAGAACTGTATTTATATGACCGCTGTGAAGTCAAATGAAATGATCTGAAGGTTGAGGGGAAAAAAATGAACAAAGAAACGTGGGTGTTTGGCTTAAAAGGAAAAAAAAAAAAAAAACTACGCCTGTCCAGAGTGGCAGGGTTTTATCTTTTATGAAAAAGCATTATTGACGAAACTGCGTCCAACATTCTTGCTATCAGCCTTTAAGAATGAGAAATAAAATGTTCTTTTTTTTATCAAGTGCAACATTCTGGATGCACTATAAGCAAATATTAACGGAGTGTTTGACATTCCTCTGAGGCACAGTGACACTGCTGTCCTCCAAGCAAACAAAGCCGCTGTGGAATCAAAGTACTTCAAATCCTTTAAACCACATTTATGCTGCATTTTTTGCTCAATTGACAGATTACATATCCTAAGATGGGTTTTCCTTCATCCATTGTAATTCAAAAACGCAAAATGCATGAATCATTTAAGCCATTTATGCAATTGTTATGTTTAAGGCCAATTTGTACAGATACATTAAAGCTACAGGGCTACCCAAATTTCACTAAACTGACTAAATTTGTCAGTTTATTTTTGAAATATCCTGCAAAAATTACAGCTCATTTGAATTTAGAGAACATATTTATCTGGAGGGAATTCCATAATGAATATTTTTTCTTTTTAATGTGCCCATGAGCTTTTGAAAAGACTGGAAGTTACCAGCTCTACACGCTCCATCAGGTGCTCGAGGGTTCATGGGAGTTCGCCCAACCAGTCCACATGTGTTTTGTGGATCTGGAGAAGGTGTTCGACCGTGTCCCTCGGGGCACCCTGTGGGGAGTGCTCCGGGAGTACGGGGTCCGGGGTCCTTTGGTAAGGGCTATCCGGTCCCTGTACGACTGCAGCAGGAGCTTGGTTCGCATTGCCGGTAGTAAGTCAAACCTGTTTCCAGTGCACGCTGGCCTCCGCCAGGGCTGCCCTTTGTCACCGGTTCTGTTCATTATTTTTATGGACAGAATTTATAGGTGCAGCCAGGGTGTAGATGGGGTCTGGTTTGGGAACCACAGAATCTCGTCTCTGCTGTTTGCGGACGACGTGGTTCTGTTGGCTTCGTCAAATCAGGACCTTCAGCGTGCACTGGGGCAGTTTGCAGCTGAGTGTGAAGCGTCCGGGATGAAACTCAGCACCTCCAAATCCGAGGCCATGGTTCTCGACCGGAAAAAGGTGCTTTGCCCTCTTCAGGTCGGTGGAGTGTCCTTGCCTCAAGTGGAGGAGTTTAAGTATCTCGGGGTCTTGTTCACGAGTGAGGGACGGATAAAGCGTGAGATCAATAGACGGATCGGTGCAGCATCTGCAGTGATGCGGTCGCTGTATCGGACCGTCATGGTGAAGAGAGAGCTGAGTAGGGGGGCAAAGCTCTCGATTTACAGATCGATCTACATGCCGATCCTCACCTATGGTCATGAGATTTGGCTCATGACCGAAAGAACAAGATCGCGAGTACAAGCGGCCGAGATGAGTTTCCTCCGCAGGGTCGCTGGGCGCTCCCTTAGAGATAGCGTGAGGAGCTCGGAGTCGAGCTGCTGCTCCTCCATGTCGAAAGGAGTCAGTTGAGGTGGCTCGGGCATCTTTTCCGGATGCCCCCTGGAGGCCTTGCTGGAGAGGTGTTCCGGGCACGTCCCATTGGGAGGAGGCCCCGGGGAAGACCCAGGACACGCTGGAGGGACTACATCTCTCGGCTGCCTTGGGAACGCCTTGGGGTTCCCCCGGAGGAGCTGGGGGAGGTGTGTGTGGATCGGGAGGTCTGGGCGGCTTTGCTTGAGCTGCTGCCCCTGTGACCCGACTCCGTATAAAGCGTAAGAAAATGGATGGATGGATGGAAGTTACCTTTGACCGTGGGTGGTGCACGTGCACTTAGCATGCATGCTGACATCTGTAAGATGTCTTGTAAATCACTTCAAAGGTGTTATCTGGTTACAAAACCAGCGTTTCTTGTTTTAGAAGTGTTTATTTCTTGCTAACCTTTGCAAAAATACGAGAAACATGTTAGATTTACACAGAAACGCAGCTGTTTCAAAGCATTTTCCACCATTTTGCATTAGCAACAAGAGAGAGACAAGCCAGCAGGCATCACTGTGCATCTCTTAGGATGTCACTGTGTGCTTCCCAGCATGCCTCACGCAAGTCAGGTGACACCTCCACGTGATCTATGGCGTCGCTATGGTTGTGATCATAAAGTGTGCGTCGCTATGGTAAGTCGTTCAAGGCCGTCTGTTCTTTTGAAATTTGCCCCTTCAGGGGAACTTTTAATTTTTTTCAAGATCATATTATCATATTGTCATCATACTGCCAATGACATATTATGAATCCCCTCTTAATAAGCTAATAAATTAAATTATGGTGGTGCCAATGAAAATTGTTTTTTGCTTTAAATCTTAAAACACTCAGAGGCCCTATACTTTTAACAGTAACTTTATCTATTGAACAAAAATGCATATATTATGAACACATTTTATTACTTTGCCTATTTAAAGGGGTTAGTGTGTATAGATTGAAGACTTATTGCTAGCTTGACACAGCCAGAGTAATTGTCAGTTTGAGAATTATTCTGGTACCTCTCCATTCCCATTTCTTTACTTTCTAGAGGGCCATATGAAAATACAAAATGGGCGAAATGGAGGGAAGTGGGGCGAAATGGTACCATTTTTTTAAAGTTGAACTGAAAATTACCCCCAAAATAGCCAACTGTGGGTATGACCAGGCAGATTCAAATTTCCAGTCCTGTATATGTGTTGGCCATCTCTGTTTATTTAATCCCTTTCTACAGCACTCAGCACAGCACACTCCGCAAAAGAACAACATGCTTAGGCTGAGGCTGTGGGTATGACCAGGCAGATTCAAATTTCCAGCCCTGTATATGTGTTGGCCATCTCTGTTTATTTAATCCCTTTCTACAGCACTCAGCACAGCACACTCCGCAAAAGAACATGCTTAGGCTGAGGCTGTGGGTATGACCAGGCAGATTCAAATTTCCAGCCCTGTATATGTGTTGGCCATCTCTGTTTATTTAATCCCTTTCTTCAGCTACTTTATGTTCTCAACTGTTAAGCACATAACTGTCCTGTACAACCCAGTTTGCCTTCCTGCCTGAATACATAAATTTTATGTTTGTAAAATTGCAATGTAAAAACAGTGAAATACACCACTACCTCAATTTTGATTCATTGATATTTACATTTACTCTTACCTACCTTTTGTGTGTAATTTTTGTTATAAATTTGATTGCAAAACAAAGTCTGCTTGAAGGACTTCAAATGTGTTTGTCTTTTAACCAAGTATTTCCACTTAGTTTGGAGAGTCGACCTCTTATAGTTCTGCTGGACAAACTTTAACCCATTAACTATTATATTTATAAGACATCAGCATTATAAAAACAAATGTTGGGCAACTGTTTTGATTAAAATGATAGGTATTTGGCTTATGTCTAAAAGCAGGTTAACCCCAGCTAGTATATATATATATATATATATATATGCATTTTTTCCACATTTATTTCCCTCAAAATTACAAATACAGCTGTATTTCAAGGGCATGGTCATTTTCAGGCTGTTTGTCCCGGAGATTTTGGCACATATCCCAGGTTATTTATTGGTGTCATATTAGTCTAGAACAGTTGAGTTATACTCTTCTAAATGATATCCATACATGTCTAAGCTAGGTCCTAGACTAAAAGGAGTGACTTTCTGAGTCTGCTTTTGTTTGTTAACCACTGGAAGAGAAGTGCACCTGAAAAAAATAAGAACAACAAAACAAAACTTTCTCAATCAGGCTAAAATCAGCTCTGGGGTTTGGCAATTTTTATTAAATCATCCTGTTTTATGCAGAAATTGGCGTAAGGTGGATTGTGTGACATCAGACCTGTTTTTTTCCATCTGTCTTTTCTCTTCATATGATTCTCTAAGTCACGTCACTCTTGCTCCTTGACATGGGGGAGCCTCAATCTCTGTGGCCACTGACTGCACCGCAGAGCAATCCTTCAACACATGACTGGCATCAATCTTGCTTGGAAGCTGTTGGCAATGAACCTGGACTGCCTTGAAAAGTTCTCTGGCTGACAGCTTCCATGATCAGCCGTCACAGCTGACTGTTTGATTCATACCTGAACGACACATTGCGAGGAGAGAGAGATGGATCCTCACTTCAACCACCACCTCAAAATGTAAGCATTTAATCAAGAGAAGGAGAATCCTTAATCCATAATATACAGTATACAGCATATACAGCAGATGCACAATGAAAAAAATGAGGGATACTCATTAAACAAAGGAACTTGAGCTATTTTAATATTACCCTCATGGTAAACAGCTACACTTTTGCTTTTTAAGCTGCTTCACTGAAGGAAGAGGAGATTCAGGAACTGCTCTGCTCTGTGAGTGCATCCATCTGTGCCAATGATGTGACTGCAATAGCTTGACAGAGACTTTATGTGTCAACGTAAATCTCGGTACACCACCTCACTAATCGCCCAGTCACATGGCACTTAACGAAGGGCAACGAAGCCCAAACAAAACAAGAAATCTGGACTTTCATTGACTTTCGTTGGCATTGTTTAACCTACGCACAGCTTCGTTCCTGCAGCTGGTGCTTTGTCAAATCACATAAATTATATCCTTTTTGGGAATGATAGGAGAGGGTTTTTGGTGCATTGGTGTATTTGTACAGTTCAAATTTAGAATATCTCAAATCAGGCAACAAGCACACGTGCCTACGATAATTAAAAAAGAAATCAACAAGTTTACCAACAGGAGATTTAAGATGTACATTATATGAAATAAAAATATAAAAACAGCAAGCAGTATAAGTTTTTATATTTTTCTATTTGTACTGCTGAAGATGGTGAAAATGAATTTCTCAATTTCCTTAAACAGAGCAGGAAAGAATGGAGTATTGGTTGGGGGAGCTTTGCTCTATTGCCATAATCATATTTTTTTAAGCAGTGGCAGCAAAAAGTAGAGTAGTAGGTGAAACAGAAAGGTTAAATAATCTACGGAACTATTCATATTTCAGGAACAGAATTCCTGTTGGAAAGCTGACCCACCAACAGTTTTTCTTTGTTGGTTTGTTTGTTTTTACAATCAAGAAATAGTCATGTGATTTAGGAGATAATGGATCTGAGGTTGCTGGAACTACAACCATAGGACAACAACAAAACCATCAGTGTCAGTGAAGCAGCCAATCAGGAAGCGATTGTGTTGTAAGATGGGTTGTTCTCAGCCAATGCAGCAGGTGAAAACTGCAGGCGGCTTGCCCAACTCCACAGGAGCTAGGTCAATGTCGGTCGGGCAATGCCGACGTTCGTTGTGGTCCTCACAAAATTTCAAGATGCT
Source organism: Thalassophryne amazonica (assembly GCF_902500255.1). Taxonomy (NCBI): domain Eukaryota; kingdom Metazoa; phylum Chordata; class Actinopteri; order Batrachoidiformes; family Batrachoididae; genus Thalassophryne; species Thalassophryne amazonica. The sequence continues at coordinate 112,228,671 of NC_047106.1, forward strand.
TAAAATCTTCGACATTCAAGCTAAAACGCTAAAGAGGTGAGTTCTGGTACTGTTTTTTCACCTCCGCTAGTATGTTGCTACTACTTTGTTGCCCTCTGATGATCTTTGCTAGCCAACGTCAAAGGCCTGACTGAATGCACCACCTCCTCAGCATGAAGAAATATGTAGAAATATTAAGAAATGTGAAGAATCTATCTTGATGACGCATCAGTACCAAGTGACACAATCGCAGAGTTAGCTTGAGTTTATATAGGCTACGTCACATGACATCTCAAACACTGATAATCAACTCCGCCAAGTTACACTACTGCTCGATGGAGTGCAGAAACCATGTGCCTGCCCTCTAATGGTGAAAGTTGAACTACGCCCAATAGTAAGTCAGTGAGCCATGGCTAAATTTCAAGCACTCAACATCACCCTCTGCTGAGCTGCATCGACCTGCGTTGAATACAGTAAATTTCATCTCGCAGAGTGTGTCTACTCTGATGTTTCACAGAGATTTTTAAGAATCTGCTATGTCAGCTATGTTGTGTGAAAAATAAAGCATTGTTGAAATGACAACCGAATATTGACGTAAAGAGTGATATGCAATGCAGCTAAATGAACATAATATCACACAATAGATGATTTTCTGTCATCAACACAGCCCTGCTAGAGAGGATAGTAAAGTGCTTCTCAGCTCTTCAGTTTTATAGTTTTAAGAAATTATTCACCAGTAACATAACTGCAAAAATCCCCGTCCCAGCCTCACTGCAGAGGCTTCCTGTGCTGTGTACAATACAGCTCCAGATTCTCAGGTTTGTTTTACATCAATAAATGGTTCATGTATAGTTCGTGGCATGGAGCGCTTTCGTCTCTTTGCTCATTAAAAATGGGTCTGTTGGCTGTTCCCGAAGCTGAGAGCTTTTACTGAACCTTTGGACTGTGGAATAACCTCCCCCAGGCAATCAGATCTGCCTCTGTGAATTTAAGTCTCTTATAAACTCACTTTTATTATGTTGCATTTGTCATTCCATCTGGCCTGCTGCTTGTGCGGTTTCACAATGTTTGCAATGCTTTTTTGGTCACCTGTTGTGTTTTACTGAATTCATTTCATGATTTGTGCAGCACTGTGGTGAACGGCAGTTGTTTTAAATGTGCTATACGAATACAGTTGATTTGATTTGATAATATGTAATTTACGATACATCTGCTTTTCAGGCTCACACATTAAAATGACGAGCATTGTCCTTGAAGAATGTACCATGTACTTGAGCTTTTGCAGTCACTCATAGGTTCAGCCATTTTCACATTTGCAGATATGTTTGCTGGAAGGCCAAAGTCGAAAACCACAAAACCTTGAAGATCACGGTTGGTCATAAATGTCATCTAGCACATGGCTTGATGTCACAGCATGCCAGGCGAACACGCAGTATGATGACGTAGCCATGCGATGTGTGCAAAAACAAACAAACAAATAATCAAAAAACCAGCATGCCGGTAGTATAACTTTAGCACAGCAGTGGCATTTTGGGAAAATCTCCAGGTGATGTTATAGCATGTATGAGACAGGTGCACGGAAATGTTAAAGATTACCAAAGTATGCCAAAGATTACATCAGACAAAAAGACATTTTTGATAATCTTTAAAATCCAGTAACGGTGAAAACATGACCTCAGGACAATGACACACATCCACATCACCACATCCACCACACTACAGAATGATCTTGGGTCGTGGATGACAATTATGAAATATATGAGAGAAAACCAGATGTCCCTATGTTATATAGGGATGCACCGATCCACAATTTTTCACTTCCAATTCCGATACCTGAATTTGGATATCTGGCGATACCGATACTTTTCCGTTGTGATACCAGAGCTCTGTTTGCGTTAATATTATTATTATCATTAGTATTGATTTTATATGAGGATTTTTTTAAAAAGAAGATCTGAAAGTTCAGAGTCCAGAAGGTGCATCTAAAATGAAATCCTAGATTTGGTGTTTTGGTGAAAGAATTATCCATCCATCCATCCATTTTCTTCTGCTTTATCCGGAGTTGGGTAGTGGGGGCAGCAGCTCAAGCAAAGCCGGCAGACCTCCCGATCCACACACACCTCCCCTAGCTCCTCCGGGGGAACCCCAAGGCGTTCCCAAGCCAGCCGAGACACGTAGTCCCTCCAGCGTGTCCTGGGTCTTCCCCGGGGCCTCCTCCCGATGGGACATGCCCGGAACACCTCTCCAGCAAGGCATCCAGGGGGCATCCAGAAAAGATGCCCCAGCCACCTCAACTGGCTCCTTTCGACTTGGAGGAGCAGCGGCTCGACTCCGAGCTCCTCCCGAGTGCCCGAGCTTCTCACCCTATCTCTAGCGCCCAGCCACCCTGCGGAGGAAACTCATCTCGGCCGCTTGTACTCGCAATCTCGTTCTTTCGGTCATGAGCCAAATCTCATGACCATAGGTGAGGATCAGAACGTAGATCGATCGGTAAATCGAGAGCTTTGCCCCCCTACTCAACTCTCTCTTCACCACGATGGTCCGATACAGCGACCGCATCACTGCAGATGCTGCACCGATCCGTCTATCAATCTCACGCTCCATCTGTCACTCACTTGTGAACAAGACCCCGAGATACTTAAACTCCTTGTTGTGTGGGCGGCCAGAAGAGGAGGTACTGCTGGCCCACCACCAGAGGGCGCCCTGCCTGAAGTGCGCGCTTCAGGCATGAGAGGGCGCTGCCGCCACGGACACAGCCGGGGGTGACAGCTGTCACTCATTATCTCATGACAGCTGTCACCCATCTACGCTTCATCATACTACTCCATAAAACCCGGACGTCATCTCCACCTCATTGCCGAGATATCATCTACCTGTGAAGATAATTCTCTGCTGAACTGAAAACACTCACTAATAGTCTGAACTTCTTTGCAGCTGTTTTCCTGTAAGTGTTTCCTTATCTGTGGGATTGGCGTTTGGTGTGATCAGCGACGGCTTCACTTCACACTCCAACCAGATAAGTGGTTAACAGGAGCTGCATGAGTGTGTGATTAGAGGTGGAGGTGACTTTCCACCTTCTGACTGTTTTTGTTACTGGGTGTGCACACACCCACATCTCACTGTTTGTGCTCCTCACCAGCAGTACCAGATCCGACAGTCGGGGACAGTGATCACCTGGGAATTTGGGACTTGGCGGCTCCAGTATTCACCAGGTTCGGTGGCGGCGGAAATCGTGTGGTTCCGGCTCTTCTCAGGACAGACGTCTTCTATCCTCAAGCCTGCCCACACGTCACCTTTGTGGATTGACTGTTATCATATTCTGAGATTGTCTGTGTATTCGTTGTGCACCTTCACAACATTAAATTGTTACCTTTTGGCTCATCTATTGACTGTTCATTTGCGCCCCCTGTTGTGGGTCCGTGTCACTACACTTTCCCCAACACTCCACTTGAGGCAAGGACACTCCACCGACCTGAAGAGGGCAAAGCACCTTTTTTCCAGTTGAGAACCATGGCCTCGGATTTGGAGGTGCTGATTTTCATCCCGGACGCTTCACATTCGGCTGCAAACCGCCCCAGTGCACGCTGAAGGTCCTGATTTGACAAAGCCAACAGAACCACATTGTCCCCAAACAGCAGAGACGAGATTCTGTGGTTCCCAAACCAGACCCCCTCTACACCCTGGCTGCGCCTAGAAATTCTGTCCATAAAGATAATGAACAGAACCGGCGACAAAAGGGCAGCCCTGGTGGAGGCCAAAGTGCACTGAAAAGAGGTTTGACTTACAACCGGCAACACAAACCAAGCTCCCGCTGCGGTCGTACAGGGACCAGATAGCCCTTAGCAACGGACCCCGGACCCCATACTCCTGGAGCACCCCCCACAAGGTGCCCCGAGGGACACGGTCGAACGCCTTCTCCAGATCCACAAAGCACATGTGGACTGGTTGGGCGAACTCTCATGAACCCTCGAGCACCCAATGGAGCGTGTAGAGCTGGTCCAATGTGCTGCAACCAGGACGAAAACCACATTGCTCCTCCTGAATCCGAGGTTCGACTATCGGTCGAATTCTCCTCTCCAGTACTCTGGAATAGACCTTACCGGGGAGGCTGAGGAGTGTGATCCCCTGTAGTTGGAACACACCCTCCGGTCCCCCTTCTTAAATAGAGGGACCACCACCCTGGTCTGCCAATCGAGAGGCACTGTCCCCAACTGCCACGCGATGTTGCAGAGGTGTGTCAGCCAAGACAGTCCCACAACATCCAGAGACTTAAGGTACTCAGGATGGATTTCATCCACCCCAGGAGCCTTGCCACCGAGGAGCTTTCTAACCAACTCAGTGACTTCGGCCTGGGTAATGGATGAGTCTGCCTCTGAGTCCCCAGTCTCTGCTTCCTCTTCGGAAGACATGACGATGGGATTGAGGAGATCCTCGAAGTATTCCTTCCAATGAAAGAATTAAGTACTTTTATTTTTATAGACTTATAGCCTTATTTTTATTGACTTAAAGAGAAAAGATAGCACTTTCTGTCTGTCTCTCCTCAATTTTCAATTTCGATGGAGTGTTATTGATATGGGAGACATATGTTTACATTGTCAAAGCAAGTGTTACAGAGTAAAAATTAAGTCCTCTGTCTCTGTCTGTCTCTTTCCCTCTCTCTCTGCCTCTTTGTCTCTCCCTCTCTTTCTGTCTCTCTCTCACTCGCTTTCGCTCTCCCTCCGTCTCTCTTTTTCTTTCTCTCTCACTGTGTTCGTGCTGTGCAAACTTTGAACTTTTTGGAAACACAAAGTCTTTCAACTGTAAAATAAATGTATCAACATTGATGCTCATGTGCAGGATTTTAAGGGAGACTTTTTTCCTTTCAGCAGACAGAATCTCTGTTCAGCTCCTCCTCGGCTGCACGCTGAGCTGGCTTTTCATAGCATTTTACAGCCTCTGGAAAGTGAAGCAGCTAAATTTTTAGCACACATTCTCAGCAACAATTCAGCTAATTTTTTGGAAAATCTGTGCTTGATGAATGGACAATTTGAATGTGAGAGCCTGCGGAAATTTGCTGCTAACCATAGCTAGAACACTGTAAAAGAGAGCTCTCTCAAAAAGCCCGGCTTCAAAAACCTCCCCTCTCCCCTCCTCCCGCTCGGCAGTAAACAAGCAGAAAGCAAACAACAGCAGTTGAGAGGATTCACAGTGGCTCTTCTTTGGTATCGGAAAGTGTCACAGGTTGGATCGGTATTTTCCGATATGTGAATTACGTCGGTATCGGAACCAGATACCAATCCGGGATCTGGTTTTAGCACTTAGAACAAAGAGAATCAAGTTACCATATTAGGGATTGACTGATCATCGGCTTGGCCGATAATCAGCCGATTATCGGCCAAGCCAAATTATCGGCATCGGCCAATTATTGACCCCGGCCGATTATCGGCTTATCCCTATAGAGCACCCAGAAGAATTATCGGCCAATGCCGATTTTCGGCTCAACCAATTTTCGGTCTATCCCTACAGAGCACCCAGAGGGATTATTCAGGGCTGTGAAAACACTGCGGATCCGCAGGATTCCGCGGATTTCATCATGGGAAGGGGGGGGGATGTTAGTGTTGTACTCTTTAATCGTGATCATCAGAGTTTTTAAAATGCTTATCGCAAAGTGTTCTCTTTTTTACCACATTGTGCAAGTTTTATAAGTCCGTGGAAACTGATCTGTGCGTTACAGATATAAATCAGTTTCCTCGGATTCGTGGAGTTCGGAGGAGGAAAAATGGCACTCAAAGCGTAGCTGTTACGACAGTTGTTACGAGTGGTTGATTGCTGCGATGACACTGTGTGGATCCTGTGCAACGCTTAAGCTAAATGTAGCATGTGGACATCGCAAACTTTTAGAGCTTTCAAGTTTGTAAAATAAGAATTGTGCAGCATGTCTGTGTCACGGACCGACGTCGGACAGAGAGAAGATGGTGAGAAGATGGCGAGAAAGATGGTTTGAAAAAGTCTTATAAGGACAAGAATCTGTGGAATTGTCGCTGGCTTCATCAACACACCTGAAAGATGAAAGAAACGGGAAAAGTGAACTGTGCTCTCTCAGGAAAACATGGTAAGATTTTTTCTCTCCCTGGAAAATAAACATTCTTCTGTTCAAACAGGATTTCAGACAAGATTATGTGACTTTTTTCATTAATCTAGACTTTCTTTCATTGTAAAAAAGACTTTGTGGCTGAATGGATTTAGGCTGCATGAATTTACGCAAGAATATAAGTGACTTTTTACTATAAGGTTTGTTATTGATATTTTACCATGATTTTTAAAATATTCTACAAGCTTTAGCTGTGGTTTTTGAAATGCTGTAACAGTCTTTTCAGTCTTCATGAATTTCATGTAGTTCATCTGTTCTGAGTTAATGCATAACTTGGTTTACAATTAAAAGGAAAATCATTCCAGGTCCTACTTCCATGTCATATTCTGTTATTTCAACATGATCATTGACAGGTCAACTAAAAGGTTGAATATAGGATAATTTAAATATGCACAAATTTTAAGATTTGTTCTTCAAGGAGATGCTGAAAAAGTATTATTAGATAAAAATTTTATTCTGGGGCCTCACAGGGCTTCAGACCCCAGCTGTGCTCCCCCAGACCCCCTGCAAATTTTCCTCGGATTTCACAATTTTCATTTCACAGCCCTAATTATTGGCCGATGCAGATTATCGGCCAGCCGATTATCTGTCGATCCCTAGACCATATGTACCGTTCTCACACAGGCTTGGGTAAGGGGCTCGGATTTGCGTCTATGCCTACGGGGAGCCAGTAAGTTTAGCATTTGCGAAATAAGGTCCATCTTTTGAAACTCCTATATTGTGTTTTCTAAAAACTACTTCTGTTCCTTTGTTCGGGATTCTGATCGAGCGGACCTGCTGTGAGAGTGATGTTCGTCAGAATCCAGGCCTATAATCTCACTTTAACTTTGAATAAATTTAACCTGAGAAATAGTCTGTTTACGGACCTTACTGGGACAGAATATTAAGAACTGTGAGAAAACGTTCACCTGACATTAACATTTAATTACAACATGTTCACCTTATGTCACACTGGTGCAAAATCTAAAAGTTACCTGTCTCTAATATGAAGAAAATGTGATAAGATGAGTGCACAAACAGGCTGTTCTCCATGGCAAGCCGCAGTCTCCACATTCACAGGAAGAGAGAAAGAGAGAGAGAGAGAAATCACTTTTTCTAATCTTCAAACACTAATCGGATCTGATCTAATCTTGTCATTCATTCTGAAATCGGTCTCTCACAGGTGTGCTCCATTTTTAGAAATGGGAAGTGGGGGGGGGGGGGGGGGGGGGGGATGTTATAAACTGTAGTTTTTTTTATCATTATGACTTGATCGTGTTGAAACCTAATTAACCCATTTTAGCAGCATTTAGAGAAGTCGGAGAAGATAACGGAATATTAGCGCACATATAATAAAATGGGAAGATGACAACCAAATCTCACCTGCTTATAATGTGTACTTTCATCTAGTTTTCCATTTAATTCACCATTATTCTTGCATAAGAGAAATGTTCCCATACCTTTGTAAGGTCAAGGCTGAAATAGCTTTGCCTCCTGCTTAATAATGAACTATTCCTTGGCCAACTTTTACTACTTGGAGCACTGTTTGATGAGCTAACATTTGGTGACCAAAAATATATGTGACCAAAAATTTGCCTTCCTTTCACTTTTTTCCTGAAGAAAAGAAAATGGCTTGCTTCCCTTTCGGTCTGAACACAACCGTTTCATACAGACTGTCTGCACACCTCTTTGCTATTTAGTTTTTATTTTTGCTGAAAGTCCTGCGCTGTCCTCAGGGGAACTTACAGAACAGCAAAATCTGCATTGAAAATGTTATTAATACCTGGGCACGATGAAGTTATTTGGTTTCTACACCCACCCTCTTTGAGGTTATACGTGTAACATATTCTCCTGCATAAACCAATATTGTTTGCTTGTAAATGATATTGCTGATTTGCAGCTAGATTGAAGAGTAACAAAATCAAAGCTATGACAAGCTTATGAAGCCGCTTTCTTGTGTCTTCAAGCTATTATGCATTCTTTTGCCAGCACCGCAGAGGGGAGTTGTGCTCTAATTAAACTCACCTCCAAACATCCTTGTTGACACTTCCAGAATACTCAAAAGCTTTTAAAATGTGCCTGAGATGGAACTTTGTTATGTGTGTAGGCACCATCGCTAATAAATTCCCTGCTTACACTTCAGCTAAGATTAGCATTGCAACCTGCAGAACACGAATGTAGCGTGCCGCTGGGTCAAAGAGGTCACTATTCAAATTCTTTGACACATGAAAGCTCCCTGTGATTGAAACAGCCCTCAGAGGTAACGCCAGCTGGCGCGGCAGGCCTGTGTGAACCGTTAACTACGGCTTTGCTGCTGTAAACATCTGCCGAGATAAAGAGCCTTTCTAGCGTACAATGCTATAAAAGCTAATTCAAATATGATGCTCAGCTCACAAAATAGTGAAAAATGTGGCACACAAAAGGCTGCACCAAAGTCTTACATTAAAATTTAACTGAATTTTTCAACACATGATTAAATTAGAAACCACTTAGAAGGCCTTACGCCCACCTGTCGTCAAAGAAGCACACAGTGAAAATCAAGTGGTGTTTCTGGTTACGACCCAGTGGTTTTAGTGCACAGTGCCCACATTTTTCAATAGAAAACTGAATTTTTGCTCAAATTTGCACCCATGGACCAATAAAAACCTGGCCTTAAGTTTAGCACTGTGCATTTCTTGTATTTAAAGACCTCAGTAATCAGAAAGCTTCACATGGCGGTTTCACAATGCACATATCCTGTGATGTGTACTGACATGTTAAACCACAACAAAAAATGTACTGAAAAAAAAAAAAACTGATGCAGACAGCAGGTCTCACTACTTCCATTCATTCAGGAATTTGCATGTGATGTTCATCCCCTCAGGGACAGTAAAATGTGGTGCACACGGAAAGTATTCACAGCACATCACTTTTTCCACATTTTGTTATGTTACAGCCTTAATCCAAAACGGAGTAAATTAATTTGTTGCCTCAATACCTCATTATCTGGTATTCCGCAATACCACATAATGACAAAAACCTTTTTTTATTCGAGTAGACAGAAAATTTGATTTGATTTGATTTGAAAATTTATAAAAAAAAACAAAACCTAAGAAATTTGGAACGGCACACACCTGTCAACATATAAGGTCCCACAGTTGACAGTGCATGTCAGAGCACAAACCAAGCATGACATTAAAGGAATTGTCTGTAGACCTCGAGGCACAAATCTGGGGAAGGGTACAGAAACATTTCTGTTGCTTTGAACGTCCCAATGAGCGCAATGGCCTCTATCATCTGAAAATGGAAGAAGATTGGATCCACCAGGACTCTTGTCAGAGCTGGCTGCCCGCCTAAACTGATGATCGAGAAACAGGGCCTTAAGGCACCTTGATACTTGCATGAACTTGATCCCCGCACTGCCGTGCAATTCATCATGCCAGTGCAACCCGCTGAATGCCACGCTTTCTGATGCCACGCGATGTATAATAATCATTTCATAGCCAAGGACACATATGCTCTCAGAACCTAGTTGATGAAACCATCTCTCATTGCTCCCAGATTGACAGAGAAATATCTACAGCTGCAAGCTGTCTCATGTGCATCATGCAGTGGAGAAAGCATTTGGAATCTTGTATCAAAGGTTAATTATTTATAATATATATTGTGAATGGTAAAATAGTTGCATTTTAATTCTTTCATATGAGTTAGATAATGTATCTGTAAAATTATGTTTATTATGCCTGCCAAGGACGTCATAAAATCACCTGAGTTTATTTGTCTGTCTCTCTGTCTGCCTGTTAGCAGGATTACATCAAAACTACTGCACGGATTTTGACAAATTTTCACCACAGATAGATATTAGGCCATGGAAGAACCCATTAAATTTTGGAGTTGATCTGGATCCAGATTCTGAATCAAGTTTCACTTTATATAGGCTTTGAAGGATTACATCAAAACTACTTCACAAATTCTCACCACATTTTCACCAGAGATACATACAGTTGTATGCAAACATTTGGGCACCGCTGATAATTTTCATGATTTTCTTTTATAAATCATTGGTTGTCTGGAGCTCGGTCACTCGGGAGGAGCTCGGAGTCGAGCCGCTGCTCCTCCAAGTCGAAAGGAGTCAGTTGAGGTGGCTCGGGCATCTTTTCTGGATGCCCCCTGGACGCCTCGCTGGATAGGTGTTCCGGGCACATCCCACTGGGAGGAGGCCCGGGGAAGACCCAGGACACGCTGAAGGGACTACATCTCTCGGCTGGCTTGGGAACGCCTTGGGGTTTCCCCGGAGGAGCTGGGGGAGGTGTGTGTGGATCGGAAGGTCTGGGCGGCTTTGCTTGAGCTGCTGCCCCCGCGACCCGACTCCGGATAAAGCGGAACAAAATGGATGGATGGATGGATGTTTGTCTGGATCAAAAATTTTGGTTAAACATATATAGCAGATGAACACACTATTTGAGAAGTGAAATGAAGTTTCTAGTACTAACAGAAAATGTGCTATAATTATTGAAACAATGCTATACAGATGTCTCTGTACAGCATTGTACAGAGACATCCTGGATAAAAACCTGCTCCAGAGCACTCTTGACCTCAGACTGGGGCGACGGTTCATCTTGAGGCTGTAATTTCTGCCAAAAGTCCATCAACAAAGTATTGAGCAAAGGGTGTGGATACGTATATGTGTGTGATTTCTTAGGTTTCATTTTGAATAAATTTGCAAAAATTTCAAAAACATTTTTCCATGTTGTCATTATGTGGACTTGTGAGTAGAATTTTGAAGGGAAAAAAAAATGAATTTACTCCGTTTTGGAATAAGGCTGCAACTTAAAATGTGGAAAAAGTGAAGCACTGTGAATACTTTCTAGATGCACTGTCAACATAACTAACTAACTAATCTCAATGGCTGAAAGTGCATTACCTTACTTGCCATGCACCATGGCTGGTGAACATGCTACAGATACAAGAAGTCTGGACGTATTCATGTTTTAATCAAACTGTCAGAGCAACTTTCAGCATGGTTTCTTTTGCCAGCTGATTCCGTGTGCAATCCTACAAGCACTTGGCACATTTGTGCTGTCAAGATAGAAGCAGGTGCCACTCTGTTTGGCTGAATTTATGATATGCCAACAACACAACCTTCACTAATGAAGAGAATAAATCCAACCCCTTTTCACCCACAGCCAACCTTTGCATTTAGAATGGTTTGTTAATTAATGGTTTTAGTTTTTGTTTATCATTTTATGGGTGTATTAATTCACTGGTTTAATCATCTATTCTTTATCATGAAACTACAGGGATGACACCCGCCAACTCTTCAGCTAATAAATAAACAACACACTCTACAATCTGAGTTATAGATTCAACCCCACCCCCTGATCCGTAGGTGACTGTAGCTACGTACACTGTAAATGCTAACCGGTATGTGCAAATCAAAAAACTTGAGGAGGCGGATTATCTTCATGCTTTTAAGTTTAGATAAGTATGCAACATTATTCTCATGAATAAAATAAGTCATTCCTAGCATTACTTCAACTCATTTGAAATATATATATATATATCCTGCATAATTTGCACACAGGATCGGAGTGCTTTTTCTTGTTTAGACAAATTTGATTTTTTGACAGTCAGATGTTTTTGTTGTCAAACTTGCTCCGATTACTTGGTCTTGAAGCATGCCTGTGTCTAAGCTCTTGCTCAAGGACATTCTGAAGTAGCCATGAATTGTTCCTCTGACCTCTTAGTACAACAATAAACCCGCTTCTACAGTGGCAGTGTTAATTTAACACTGTCAGTCTTAATTTTACACTGGTGATTTTACTGTGTACCCTCTGACTCTGTACAAAACAAACAAAACAACAACAAAATATTCAATAAAATTTATGTAGTAAAAAATAAGAGAAAACCCACAGAGAAAAAGAGGTGGCGTTCAAAAAAGAGAGAATGGAATTTCTTTATTAAATACAACAGAATCATCTTAAACCTTGAGTAGTACAGTTCAGCAAATGTGGCCTAAGCAGAACAGGCTGTATAAAAAACTGAAACTTTGGTAGGTGTAATAGCAAATCTAACTGTTTGATCTAACTGTTTGAAGAGACACGCTAAAAAAAAAAATACTCCTAAAAAGATTAAAGTTTGAGGGGTATTTTTTAAAAGTTATTGTTGCTTGATTCAGATACATTTAATAATTGCAATTTCACATGATTTGACAAATATTGTGAATACATGCAAAAATTTCAAATTATTGCATCATTAGATGATTTGACTTAGTATAACAAAAATGAATCAAGTTAATTTTTATTATATTCCTATTATTTAGAATGGTTGAATTGTTTTAATTTCATTAAATAAATTAGTTCAAGGCAAGGTTTCCTCAAATTGCTGAGCTGAACTAACATCAGGTTGTACAGTGTACGGCAGGAGACCCATGAAGCCAAAGTGTTGTGGGTTTACTTCTCAGCATTTCAATGCCATTTAGCCAAATATTTAAACCTAAAATTCTCTACACAGACAATAAGTAATAAAACAGAAACAATGACAAAAAAAATACAATACCCAAAAGCAAAAACTTTAGTAATGAACAATTTCTTATTAGTCTGGATTCAATTTCCAGATATGACAGAACTGCTTGCACCATAGTACAATGGTAAAATCCCAGTAGGTTTACTCCCATTTTCTGTAAGTCCCATTTGGTCAATTCCAATTTAAAGTTTAGGTTGAAGAGATAAATTAGAACTACATATAAAAGCAATGTGACAAATTTAGAGGGTAGAACAACTAGGGGGTTTTGATAGGACACACTGGAAGGTTATTTTATTTATTTATTTATTTTGACCAACTGGGTAAAAACTGCATTTAACTGACATGTTGGTAGTACAATGCCATGCATTCATCATCCTATTCATCATCCTGCGGCACTTTGGAAACTAGAACTTCTGTCATAATACTCACTTCTGACAACCAGTTGTGAGTCATTACTGTGATCTGGGTCAAACAATATCTGGATTTATAATTTTTAATAGCATACTTCATGGACTACTGGAGACCTCATCCATGTTGTAGTTAGTGAATGAATGGATGAAGTGGTAAATATGATCCTGGAACTGCACCTGAATCCAGATCTGTCTCAAAAAAAATTAATAAATAAATAAATAATAATAATAATAATTCTTCCAGACACAAGGACCACTGATCCACAATCGGTCTATTTATTTATGTATTTGCAATATATTGCACATACAGTGGGTTGCAAAAGTATTCAGCCAATTGGTATTTCACACATTTTAATTTGTTTATGACATTTCAAATGCAAAAAGTAAACCAGACTTCTCAATATAAAAAATTCTAAAATTATCTTCCTTAAACTCAAACTGAAAGTAAATGTCTACAACCTGATATAAATTAATTAAAAATATAAAAGCCAAGATGATGGGTTGCATAAGTAATCAGCCCCTTTGGTATAATACCTGTAAATAATAAGTTTTATTGCCAATTTTCTTCAGACAAGTCAGGGGATGGATACATGAACATTTCCATGTCACTGAATGTTAGATAAATTATACTGTAAAAACATGTATATTTGAAAACATGTAAACTTGAAGTTTATTTACATCAATTATGAAGAAATACAAAACAATATGGCACTCTATGGTAAATCTGTGTGGCGTAGACTTTTCTCAAAAACCCAGTGACTGTGCAAGAAGGAGAAGAGTGAGGAAAGCCACCAAGACACCTAGACAACCCAGAAGATGTTATAGGCTTCTGTGGCTGTGATTTGAGAAATTGTGCACAGTGCAAGTTTTGGATTTTATATCCCCAGTTATACAGCTTCATGATGAAGTGGGACAGAGGAGGATTTTCTTAAAAAGAAGACCTGAAAGTTCACCTACAATTTGCCAGAAGGTACATCTGAGATGTAAGCCTAGATTTGATGTTTTAGTGAAAGAAGACCCACGTCTATAACACTTCATCATGAAGCTGTATAACTGGAGATACAAAACGCAGAATTTGCACTGTGCACAATTTCTTCAATCACAGCCACAGAAGCCTGTAATTTCTTCTGGGTTGTCTGGGTGTCTTGGTGTCTTTCCTCACTCTTCTCCTTCTTGCACAGTCACTCAGTTTTTGAGAACTGTCTACTCCACACAGATTTACCACAGAGTGCCATATTGTTTGTATTTCTTCATAACTGATGTAAATAATGTTCAAGACATATTCAGTGACTTAGAAATGTTCATGTATCCATCCCCTGACTTGTCTGAAGAAAACTGGCAATTAAACTGATTATTTACAGGTATTATACCAAAGGGGCTGATTATTGATGGAACCATCATCTTGGCTTTTATATTTTTAATTAATTCATATAAAGTTGTAGAGACTTGTTTTCAGTTTGAGTCTAAGGATGATAATTTTAACAATTTTTATATTGAGACGCCTGATTTACTTTTTGTATTTGAAATGCCATAAACAAATTAAAATGCATGAAATACCAAGGGGCTGAATACGTTTGCAAGCCACTGTAACCACACAAACAGCAGTATAACAGAGGTATTATTGGAATAGCCCAGGTGATAATATACATTTTTACCAAGAAATATTATTCATTTCAGAAAAAACAGCATCAACAAGGGATTAATAAAATTTAGTCATATAACTTCAAGACTCAATCAAGCCGGCACCATTTCTGCACTGTTGCTTTGTAAAGAGGCTTTTAAACCAAGCAGGAGCTTTGAATTGATGTTAAACAGTTGAATAAACACAGCCATCAGCGAGGAAAGCAGCGTGTTCGTTAGCGGCTCCGTCCTCACACAAAGCGAGGAACAAACCTCCTCTGTGATAAAAGCTTATTAGCTACCTGCAAGGATTAAATCTGATCACTGGGGGCTGTCGCTGCAACAGTAAATAGATGTGTTTCTACTTAGCTTTCCGCTTTATAAATCACAAGGATTTTGAATCCATTACAAGCCTGCATTAAATCTGTGCCCGGCACCACTTTTTACGCCCCATGAAAAATGACATTGCTGTCACCTTTCGAGATATACCTTCAAACATGACTGCTAATCTACGCCGTTTGCTAAGTGCTTGAGGGGAAAGAGTGAGCTATTAAGACAGAAACTAAAGACATCTTAAAAGATTAAACACATAATTAACTGCAAAGGCATGAAGGGCAGGACTCGTGGAATCTCGAGGGGTTTGATCTTAAATCTTCCACAACGAATTCACAACACGAGCTCAGAGACATAAACACGGTCATAAAGCTTGAAGCAAAGAAAAATCTCTGCAATCTTTCAAAACACGTTGTCTGTTACTGCCATCCAGAGATCCCTGGAATCAAACCAGAATTCATCTGCAATCTCTTTCCAGGATGCATTTAACACAGCAGCAGAGCGACATCTGGGCGCCATGGCAACGGCAAACTTGCAAGTCATCCAAAGCAGCGTTCAATGCCCTATACCGTCCCCAACAGGAACTAATTCAATAATTACGCATCTTTGAGGCGAGATAATGATTCACAGATGCGCCAAATTAACAACTTTGTTTGTGCAACAACAAAGTATGAACCATGATTCTTGTGTGACATTCCAGATAACTGAGCGGAACTTTGGCTGCTGCCCCAGAATGAGCATCTGTCAAAAACAAATAGATTGTCTTTTCAAAATATAGAAATAACCAACTTATGATCTATGGATGAATAAAATCAAGCACTGACAAAGAAGTGTAGAAACTCAACAGACAGAAGCGTGACAATCACAGCAGTTTTACTTTCAGGGCAAAAACACCCCCCCAAAAAAAAACAAACAAACAAAAAAAACTCCCACATAAATGGTTTTTGGCAGACTTAATATGGCATTATCCCAAATGGGAACATTGTGTGAAAAACAACATTCAAGGGTGTTCTACAGTGTTATTTCTAACACTGAAATGAGAATTCAGAGAGTTCAGAAGCTCACTCCGTATCCTTGTTGGTGTCAAAACCATTCAGAATGTTACATAAATAAATCAACTCACATCAAACCTACAGAAATGCTTATTTCTACTCAGCAGACAGAGATAATTCATTTGATTCCATCGGAACATTATGCATAGTGATGGAGAACAAAATAGTACAAACAGGCCAATGCCTTTACTTGCAGCGATTATCAGAATATTAAAGCTAGAGTGCCAGGAAGCATATTGAAACTGAGACGATTGTTAGAATTTTGATGGGGACCAAAGTATTTTTTTTTTCCCTGTCTGCATATATAGTAATGGTAAATGCCACACTGGCAGAACCATTTATGAACATTAATACACATATATGCAATTTATTCTTGCAGGACAGAAGGTATGTAGTGCGTGAGTGAATGTGGTGTGCATGTGTGACCCCCATCCGCCCTTCCTGATCACCATACAAGATCCTGCTCAAAGCCAACTGACAGCTTCTATCAGTAGGGACCGACCACCAAAACAACACGAAGACAGACAAAAATGAAAGACAAGTGATGAAAGTAATAACTGTGAAGTGAGACACTGAGGAGACGGGGCCCCAACATAAAACATGCCGGAACAAACCACCACACATGAAACAGTGACAGCGACAGTCTGTTGTCTAGTTAGTGAGCATTCATTCCCTAATCTAGCACACCAGAGTCTTGATCCCCTTGAGAGCACCCAAAACCGAATTGTGGTGTCGGCCACAAACACGTGACCAGCCACACACAGAGACCCAGATCACATATCTGATCACTACTGTGGCTGGTGTGTTGGGCCAAGATAAAAGTACAGAACCCTACCATAAGACATGGACCACACCGGCGCGTCAGAAGCCATACAGCCGACCGCAAGCGACAACGGAAAAGGGCCCAGGAAGCAGGGCCCCAGGAGGGGCCAGGCGAAAAAGGGAAGCAGAGGGGCACAGGGGCCAGGACGGGCAGCCACCAGAGTAATTTTGTTTGTTAGTGTGAATATAAAGGATTCCCAAAATATTAGTCTGAACATGATTAAAATTCGTTCATATTGAAACAAATTCTGAATTATTGGCACGTGCCAAAAATTCAAAAGCCAGGACGCCATCAGGGTGATGTCACAGGTCATGTGGGGGGGGTTCACCACTAGCTGCAGCGACAGAAGACTGGCGATCGAATTCACGAGGATTTTGCAGCGCTGCTTTTGGACAGGTGAGCTGCCTGGTGACTGGTGTCTGACGGTGTACAGTTATGGTTATTTTCTGAGTCTGTTATTATCTGATTATCTGAGTTATTAAGTGCGTCTGCGCTTGGCTTGAATTCGTCTGCAGGTTTTGACGTTCTCTGGTGCAAAATAGGCTATGGATTTCCCTCACATTATGTATGTTCCCACAAATTAAAAATTCCCCCCCAAAATTAATGGGTTCTAAATATGATGTAGTTTATATATATTAAACTTCAGACTATATTTTATCTATTGAAGATTGCCGGCATTCTAGCTTTAACCCAGACCAGGACTGAAGCACAGTGATGCCCTATCTGGTTTAAGTTTTCACATTCATCAGATCGATCATTGTTGAATTATGAGCCAGGACAGGGAGAGAAAAACAGTTTATTGTTTCCTTCAACAAATCCCCAATTATGAGCAATAATACAGAAGACTTGTATAAAGTATACTCACAGAGAAACAAACACACTCAAATGATTGATCCAAGAAACCTGAATCAGTATTCAGGACAAAAGGATAAACACTGTTACATTACCAGTTGAAAATAACCCTCATTCTCTGCTCTGGAGGTCTGATTGTGTGAATTTTAAAGCACAAAAGAGGTGGCAAAAGTCACACCACTGACTGATTTGTAATGGCACACAATAACTGACATTTGAGTGACGACAAACACAAGTTCACGCTCCGACTGAGGACGCTTCAGACACCGACTCGGGCTGATGTGATTGAAAAGGATACTCTCATCGTTCACTGTGAGAGTGATGCGCTGCTTCTAACAAACACCCGGGTCTACAGTACAAAGCCGGGAAACCGAGAAGAGAATATGAAGATTATGAAATAAATAATTCATTCACCCCTTATTGTTATTCAGGGTCACAGAGACAATCCCAGCACACACTGTGTGAAAGGTGGAAAAACACAACGGAGGGCCTAACAGTTAATCACACGGCCACAACAGACAATCATTCACACTTTTAGGCCTGAGGGCAATGAATGTGGCTTGCATGCATTTTGTGTCTGATGGGTAATACCAGAGTTGCAGACGACCTCACATACTAGTGCAAGGACTGCATCTAATCTGTCTTTAGACTTTTTGGTGTAGAATACCTCAGACCAAAGCTCATGTTGCTACTGCTCTTTGTAATGAATGCTACATGCTAAACTGTCAGAGTAGCATACTATAGCCATTGTAATTTTGCTGTATACATTCCTATGAATACATAGACCAATTGGGTGGTAACAGCACCCACAGCTCTGCTATAAAATTGGT
Organism: Thalassophryne amazonica; assembly: GCF_902500255.1. Classification (NCBI taxonomy): domain Eukaryota; kingdom Metazoa; phylum Chordata; class Actinopteri; order Batrachoidiformes; family Batrachoididae; genus Thalassophryne; species Thalassophryne amazonica. The sequence continues at coordinate 112,247,183 of NC_047106.1, forward strand.
GTCAGACAAGTGGAAAAGATGAACTTCAATTCATAGTTGAGCAGGCGTATCTAATGTAGAGGCCTGTAACTCCTCCCGGTTCTTTATGTAATATACTACCCCTTACAAAGAACCAAATCGATATATTCCTCAGTTTGAATTTATTGAAAGTCACGTTGAAAACCAGGCCCGGGTCCCGAGAAACAGAGCCCACAGACAGACTCCATTTTCTGAAAAAGACGTTGAACATGGTCAACACAATACTTTTATACAAGTCAATATGGGCGGTACAGTGGGTGTGTTTTAGTCTCACAATCTTAATCTTACTGGCTCCCAACAGACAGGGGGAGCCCTCCCTTTATCTGACACTTGTGCATGCGTGATGGAAGTGAAACTTAACTCCTATGCTGAAACCTTGAACCGGGCAATTCCACTGTAACTGACGCAACATTCAGAGAATTTTAGCTATATGATTTACTGTATCCTTCAGAATTTATTTGATGGATTTTTTAAATTTCTGTATGATTATAGAGTACAGGTGATACCACAACTAGGACTTTAGAGAATTTGTGTAAATATAAATTGAGAATCACAATATATGCAATTGAATGGTTGTAACTGACGCAACGGAAAATGGGCGTGAAACTTCACATGTTGTTTTACAAGTCATATATCTCTGAAAGTAAAATACCTAGCCTTTTCATATTTATAGAAATATTATGACAGCCTGTGATATTTTATAATAGTAATGCAATCAAAGACGGAGTCATTGCAAAATTTTTATCAACTCATAAAACATAGTGTAACTGATGCAACATATAATGTAACTGACGCAACAGTGGTTTTAGCTTAACCCAACATTCACTCATTAAATGTTGTAAATGCTTATATTCCAAATACGTCCCAGTATTTACATCTCTTGTTAAGTCTATCCAGTCATTCAAATTCCTTCTGCATAAAGCATTTATGAAGTATGAGTAGTGAAATAAATGCACTGTTAACAGACTAGCATTCACATTTATAGAATTAATAGTAATCTTCCCAACTGTCAGATAAACATCCTCTTGAACAACAATACAAAATCACTGAAGCATGATCTCTAGACCTATAGATAGTAGTTCTAGGTAGGCAATAATAGTTAATTCTTAAAAAGGAAAATCACCTCTGAGGTAACATTTTCTGTGGAATTGCCCAACCAGTTAGAGCCAGGTTCCAGACACTTCTAGACAGATAACAAAAGCAAATACTTGATAACTAACATAAAATAAGGAATTAGCACAGATATTATCCAACAGTCCACGGAGTGTACAGCTCACATGCAACTGGGCAGTTATTCAGTCAAATGAGATGAGAACAAGCAGGTGTGGTCCACGTAACCACAAGATCTAGCCTTTGGAATTAAACAAACTAAGAGAAAAATAATACAAAATACGTTTTGCAGGCATGTGTGGAGTTGTGCCTGTTATTTGAGTTTTACAATACAACTGCTGTGAAACAATCAAAAAGTTACAGTTAACTTCTCTGTCTTAGTATATTTCTGGACCGAGTGTCTCTCTCACTGACAACCACACCTGCACCTAATCCATCATCAGTCTAGCATCGACTAACTATCCAGCAGGTGGCAGACATGCCTGAGGGATATTTTATACGTAGGCAAAACAAAGTTGCTTTTTGGATTGATCTGGTACATCCACATTCATTCATTCAGTATACCCAGTTGAGGGTCACAGGGGGCTGGAGCTTATCCCAGTAGTCATAGGCTGTGAGGGGTGGTGGTGGGGGTAAAACCCTGTAAAGAACACCAGTCTATCTCGAGGCCACAGATAGACAAACATATTCACTTACACCTACGGGCAATTTAGAGTCACCAATCCACCTAACCTGCATGTCTTTGGGAAGTGAGAGGAAGCTGGAGCACCCAAGGGAACTCAAGTGAACATGGGGAGAGCATGCAAACTACACAGAACGGGGCAGTGAAAAGCAATGCCATGACCATCTTGCTGTGAGGCAACAGTGCTAACCACTAAGCCACCGTGCACCCTACATCCATTTTCACCAAATTTTAACTGTCCTCATTATGTGTCCTTTTAATATGGTGAGTTACAACAGAATTTATGAATCCATATCTATCTATCTATCTATCTATCTATCTATCTATCTATCTATCTATCTATCTATCTATCTATCTATCTATCTATCTATCTATCTATCTATCTATCTATCTATCTATCTATCTATCTATCTATCTATCTATCTATCTATCTATCTATCTATCTATCTATCTATCTATCTATCTATCTATCTATCTATCTATCTATCTATCTATCTATCTATCTATCTATCTATCTATCTATCTATCCACTCACTGCATTTTACAGGGTATGTGTCTAGGCTTTTTTCAAAGTGTGAAAAATAACACACTCTGCAAAACTATGCACCAAAAGAATCTTATTTCATTGTGAAAGTGAGTCTTTTTTCCCAAACACCAATATACACTGTATTTCATATGCCTCCAGAAAACATCAAAAGAGTTTTGGTGACTATTGTACCATTACATAGAAGCAGGGAAGCAGACAACAAAATTGTCGACAGGGACAACAGGATCACACAATGGCCACTTCAGCGGGAAATGACACCTTTGAACATCCAGGTGTCCCATGAAGCCCAATAAATGTAACCACCATTTCCCCAGTAAAACACCATTCATTCATAACTAACAGCGGGCTTCATGACGTGATGTCAAACAAAGCTGTGGGTGGTTGCTAGGTGAGTGTAAAGATGTGTAATACCCACAATCCCCCTAGCTCATAAATAGGACAGATAGCTACTGCCAGTCAGCATCAGCACCATTGTGTGCTGCTGCTTTATTAGCTGCAGACACACACTGGCCCGTGCACAAACACATTTTCTCTTCCTCACTGGTAATGCATCTTTTAAAAAGTGGTTATGTGCAGTGTTAATACCATAGATACCTAACATACCTGCAGTTATGACTGTATAACTGCAGGTGACTTGCAGCAGACTTCATCTAGATGACAGCGGATGATAAGTCACTTGCGAGAAAAAGTTGTGCCCTCTGAAGGAGCGCAGTTTAGTAAAGTCAAATAGCTTCTACATGCAAATGTAATGACCTGTTTGTCTGTTAGTCAGGCCATTAAAGCTTCAGTTAGAGCTGAAACACTTACAGTATCTGACAAACTGATCCATGGAATACACTGTACTTTTCATTGGCTATCATCTAAGCTTTGTTAGTACCAGTGCCTTGCCCATGGGGATGCACAGGCTCTAGATTGGGTAGTGTTTATAAAATAGGTAGCTGACTTTTTTCAAGGGTGGGAATAAATTATGCAAAATTTCTATAATGAGTTGGAATGGTGTGCGAGTCCAGAATGTTTTAAGACCCTTAGACCTCAACAGCTTTTAGAGGAAGAACTCAACCCTTTTATTTTTAATTTAAACTGAAAACCTGGTGTTATCATACCACACTGTACAACAGGATTATGTGGCCACTAAAGCTGTGCGAGATTCCACTATCCACGGTAAGCAAGCTGGATGGAAAAGCAAATGCATTTATCCGGAAATTGCTGGGGTTGCCGCGTTGTCTGTCAGAGACTGGTCTTTTTGGGAGAAACATACTCCAGCTGCCATTGAAATCTATCACCCTGGGCTATATGCAGGAGAAGACCAGGCTGGTGCTGGAGTGGAAGGAGTCAAATGACCAGGCAGTGAAAGCCGTCAACGTCCGGGTCCATGCCGGCTATAAGTGGGATGCCCAGGCTGAAGTTGCCAAGGCAATAAGCAGGCTGCAGCACAAAGAAATCATTGGCCAGGTGCAAGTAGGGAGAGCTGGCCTTGGATATGGAGAAGCCCCAAAGTTCTGGTTAAAGGCAACTAAGGAAGAGAGGAAGGAGCTGATTGTGGCTGAGGTGACGAGCATGGAGAGTGAGCGTCTCAAGATCAAGGCCGTTGCTCAGGGACGCCAGGGGGAATGGACTACATGGGAGGGCGTGATTGGCAAAACCATTAATGCGGCTGACCTACGGAAGATCCCGCAGGCTAGGCTCAGCTTTCTGGTGAGACCCACGTAAGTTGGGTGGAGTGAGATAATGCAGATTGTGTTGTCCAAGGACACAGGGAGGTAGTACAAGTAGGATTTAACCCCTTAACGCCCGAATTTATATAGTTGTATATAAAAAAAATGTTTTGTGTGTGTTTTTGCCTTTAAGTAGATGGTAAATAATGTTGAGATTATTAATTTCACTTTTGCACAAAAACTAGATAGTAATATTGGGTATTCTGGTAATGACTTTATGTTATAATGTTATAATAATAATGATGGTATGTTGCAAATTTGCGACAACGGGCATACAGGTCAATTTGGTAAGTTGCATATTTGAGTCAGAGATTGTAGCATATATGCGACGATGGGCATTAAGGGGTTAACCCCATGTCTACTATATATATTTGCAGGCCAGCTCCTTTTCTGCAGAGCTAACTGCTCTGTGACATAAATAAGCCTGGTTTTCCGTAATGTCTCCCTAACCACTCTTTGGATTCTGTTTTTGTTTTCCTGCTTTTTTATTTAGCAGCCAACCTGCTCCACCAACTAAGCTATAGTCCCCATATAAGAAGAAACCTAACCCTAACCACAACCCTAATTAGTAAACAATGTTGTGTCTTACTTTTCCAGAAATACAAATTCCAACCATGTAGCTATAGACACAGAGGGCATGTTACACATTGATCAAGTGACACCAAAGGATTGTGGTAAAGCCTCATTATTTGATGTTTCTCAACAAAAAGGCTGATTTAGAAAACCCATTTTCCTATGCAATGGCAAAGGCTTCCTTCTGTGTTTTACTTGGACAGAGCATCGTGATATGATGAGTGGAAGGTCATGATATGATGCTCTGGATAATCTGTCCTCCCAAACCAGGAAGAGCAGAGTGAAAGTTTCCAGTGGGAGATTACAAAGAAAATGAATTGCCGTTATAGTTTACATAATAATTGTCCTTGTGGGTTTTATGTTTATTGTTTAAAAAATGCTGAGTTGTGGCCAAGCCCCAACCAATCTCCAGTGCCAACTTGGGAGTGGCAAATCTTGCAATTTCTTGAATGGCTCCTTGAGGCTGGATCCAAAATTGAGTCACTCCCCATAGATGCCTATGCTAAAACCCCCAACTTTACAGTACAAATAAGCATGTTTATTTACTTTTTAAGCCATAAAGCCGTGAATAATTAGGGGTGTGGTCACTCTGAGTGACAGCTGTGTGCCAGAGTCATGATCCCAGTAGTAGTGGATGTGAGCTGCTACATATTCAAATGGATTGTCTGTCCGGTCTGAGCATTTTATTACAAAAATCTGAGCTAACACGGCTTACAATGCAATTATTTCTACCAATGGATCATCAAATAATTTGATGGCAGTATTGAGGTCACACTAATTAGCAGGTAGCTTGATGACATGAGGTCCACTGATTTTTACTCAGGCAATATGTCAGTCATGCATTTTAATACCCATCACTCAATACAGAAAAGTATGCATTAATCAAACACAGAACCAAAGTTAGCCTGTTAGCCTTAAGTTATGGCGCTATTCCAGAGCGCCACTCCTTCCTTTTAAATCCCATATAGCAAATTGGGACACATTTTGAAGCATCACAGTAACTTCTTGATCTATCTTTGTCAATCCTGAAGAAACTTTGTATATGTAGTAGTTATGGCCATCATTGCCACCAGTTTTGAAATCGGGTTGAAATTTTCGAACTGTTGAAAAATTGCATCTTGATTTGCAAAATTGTCACTAGTATGTGGTAATTTCCAGGTTTTCGTAGTCTTAACAGCTTCAATCATGTTTGGATGTCTTTAAGTGGGATATTTCCTGTGAGTATAGCTGGACAGTTGCCAGGTCTGCATATTATAAGCCAGCCTGGTAGGAGGCAAGCTGGAATTTTGCACTTTTTTCAGATTGTGGGCGATCACAATAGAATGGTGCACTGTGAAATAGTAGTGTTACCTTTGCTTCTCTGGATACGGTGAGATGGAGCATAATGGGGCTTCATTTGTCCCGCCTAAGGCATGCTTGCCCACATTCCAACTCTTTCCAAATTTATGATGGCTGGGAATTAGGGGGAGTTACCCAGACAGCAAATAGATCCGGGTCGGATGTAGTCCAACATCTGGTACCAATCCTGAAAACAGATCCGGTCCAGACAGTTTTTGCACCCTGGCCCAGATCCGGCATGGCTCCGCTTTACAGTTCTGGAACAGATCTGAACCATATCTGAACTGGATCCGCAAAAGACCAACCGTTTACAGACCATATCTGGCACGGATCTGGGGCAGATGTGGACCGCATCACATTACCGTGGCAGGAACAAGTTTTACAGGGGTAAGTTCTGTGGATCCGAGGAAACTGATTTGTATCTATAACACACAGATCAGTGTCCCTGGACTTATAAAACTTGATTGTCGTAAAGAAACAAACCGCTTTGCAATAAGCATTTAAAAAAACCTCAGTGATGATCACGATTACAGAGTACAGAGTTTATAACTGCTAATGGATAGTTTCTGCTGAGTGCAAATAAAATTGCTTATCGTTATGCCCCATGTTCCTGCCACGGTGCTGTGATGTGGACCACATCTGTCCCAGATCCGTGCCAGATATGGTCTGTAAACAGTTGGTGTTTTGCGGATCCAGTTCAGATCTGGTCTGGATCTGTTCCAGAACTGTAAAGCGGAGCCGTGCCGGAACTGGGCCAGGGTGCAAAAACTGTCTGGACCGGATCTGTTTTCAGGATTGGTACCAGATGTTGGACTACATCCGGCCCGGATCTACTTGCTGTCTGGGTAAGCACTGTCAAGAAAGCGACATGTGGAGCTGCCCCAATTGACCTTCAAAACTGCTCTTCAGAAACCTATGGAAACCTATGGGTGATGTTACAGAGGGTTTGTTTACCATATATACAGTCTATAGAGGTGGCACAGTGGTAGATCATTTGAATTCCAACAAGAAGGTACCTGGTTCAAAGTCAAACATAAATTGGGAGACATCTGCACTTTTGCTTGCCTCTACTGGTGGTTGGCTCTCACTGCGGTATTGTATCACTTCCTGTTCCGGTGCACAGCGGTGTTTTGCTGTATCTGTTAGCTGTTTAATCTGCACAGTTAGATTGATCTAGTTACCTAGATAAAGATTTGTTTCACAGTGAAATCTTCACGTGCCTTAACTAAAGCACTCCCTCTGCTGAATCACCTCTAAATTATTTACACATTATTCACTTTGTGTGTCTTTAGGAATCCACTAGCTTAGCGCAGCTACTAGCTCTTAGCCGGTTTAGCATGGCGGCTTCTCCTGTCTCTCCTGCACTTTTCTGCTCTGGGTGTGAAATGTTTAGTTATTCCTCGGCCTCCTTTAGCAGTAATGGCACTTGTAATAAGTGTAGCTTATTCATAGCTTTGGAGGCCAGGCTGGGCGAATTGGAGACTCGGCTCCGCACCGTGGAAAATTCTACAGCTAGCCAGGCCCCTGTAGTCGGTGCGGACCAAGGTAGCTTAGCCGCCGTTAGTTTCCCTCTGGCAGATCCCGAGCAGCCGGGAAAGCAGGCCGACTGGGTGACTGTGAGGAGGAAGCGTAGTTCTAAACAGAAGCCCGGTGTACACCGCCAGCCCGTTCACATTTCTAACCGTTTTTCCCCACTCGACGACACACCGGCCGAGGAACAAACTCTGGTTATTGGCGACTCTGTTTTGAGAAATATGAAGTTAGCGACACCAGCAACCATAGTCAATTGTCTTCCGGGGGCCAGAGCAGGCGACATTGAAGGAAATTTGAAACTGCTGGCTAAGGCTAAGCGTAAATTTGGTAAGATTGTAATTCACATTGGCAGTAATGACACCTGGTTACGCCAATCGGAGGTCACTAAAATTAACATTGAATCGGTGTGTAACTTTGCAAAAACAATGTCGGACTCTGTAGTTTTCTCTGGGCCCCTCCCCAATCGGACCGGGAGTGACATGTTTAGCCGCATGTTCTCCTTGAATTGCTGGCTGTCTGAGTGGTGTCCAAAAAATGAGGTGGGCTTCATAGATAATTGGCAAAGCTTCTGGGGAAAACCTGGTCTTGTTAGGAGAGACGGCATCCATCCCACTTTGGGTGGAGCAGCTCTCATTTCTAGAAATCTGGCCAATTTTCTTAAATCCTCCAAACCATGACTATCCAGGGTTGAGACCAGGAAGCAGAGTTATAGTCTTACACACCTCTCTGCAGCTTCTCTCCCCCTGCCATCCCCTCATTACCCCATCCCCGTAGAGACGGTGCCTGCTCCCAGACCACCAATAACCAGCAAAAATCTATTTAAGCATAAAAATTCAAAAAGAAAAAATAATATAGCACCTTCAACTGCACCACAGACTAAAACAGTTAAATGTGGTCTATTAAACATTAGGTCTCTCTCTTCTAAGTCCCTGTTAGTAAATGATATAATAATTGATCAACATATTGATTTATTCTGCCTTACAGAAACCTGGTTACAGCAGGATGAATATGTTAGTTTAAATGAGTCAACACCCCCGAGTCACACTAATTGCCAGAATGCTCGTAGCACGGGCCGAGGCGGAGGATTAGCAGCAATCTTCCATTCCAGCTTATTAATTAATCAAAAACCCAGACGGAGCTTTAATTCATTTGAAAGCTTGACTCTTAGTCTTGTCCATCCAAATTGGAAGTCCCAAAAAACAGTTTTATTTGTTATTATCTATCGTCCACCTGGTCGTTAGTGTGAGTTTCTCTGTGAATTTTCAGACCTTTTGTCTGACTTAGTGCTTAGCTCAGATAAGATAATTATAGTGTGCGATTATAACATCCACACAGATGCTGAGAATGACAGCCTCAACACTGCATTTAATCTATTATTAGACTCAATTGGCTTTGCTCAAAATGTAAATGAGTCCACCCACCACTTTAATCATATCTTAGATCTTGTTCTGACTTATGGTATGGAAATTGAAGACTTAACAGTATTCCCTGAAAACTCCCTTCTGTCTGATCATTTCTTAATAACATTTACATTTACTCTGATGGACTACCCAGCAGTGGAGAATAAGTTTCATTACACTAGAAGTCTTTCAGAAAGCGCTGTAACTAGGTTTAAGGATATGATTCCTTCTTTATGTTCTCTAATGCGATATACCAACACAGTGCAGAGTAGCTACCTAAACTCTGTAAGTGAGATAGAGTATCTCGTCAATAGTTTTACATCCTCATTGAAGACAACTTTGGATGCTGTAGCTCCTCTGAAAAAAGAGAGCTTTAAATCAGAAATGCCTGACTCCGTGGTATAACTCACAAACTCGCAGCTTAAAGCAGACAACCCGTAAGTTGGAGAGGAAATGGCGTCTCACTAATTTAGAAGATCTTCACTTAGCCTGGAAAAAGAGTCTGTTGCTCTATAAAAAAGCTAGGACATCTTACTACTCATCACTAATTGAAGAAAATAAGAACAACCCCAGGTTTCTCATAACCATCCCAAAGACGTATCGTTATCTTTGGCTGCTTTCAGTGATGCCGGTATTTGGTTAGACTCTTTCTCTCTGATTGTTCTGTCTGAGTTATTTTCATTAGTTACTTCCTCCAAACCATCAACATGTCTATTAGACCCCATTCCTACCAGGCTGCTCAAGGAAGCCCTACTATTAATTAATGCTTCGATCTTAAATATGATCAATCTATCTTTATTAGTTGGCTATGTACCACAGGCTTTTAAGGTGGCAGTAATTAAACCATTACTTAAAAAGCCATCACTTGACCCAGCTATCTTAGCTAATTATAGGCCAATCTCCAACCCTCCTTTTCTCTCAAAAATTCTTGAAAGGGTAGTTGTAAAACAGCTAACTGATCATCTGCAGAGGAATGGTCTATTTGAAGAGTTTCAGTCAGGTTTTAGAATTCATCATAGTACAGAAACAGCATTAGTGAAGGTTACAAATGATCTTCTTATGGCCTCAGACAGTGGACTCATCTCTGTGCTTGTTCTGTTAGACATCAGTGCTGCTTTTGATACTGTTGACCATAAAATTTTATTACAGAGATTAGAGCATGCCATAGGTATTAAAGGCACTGCGCTGCGGTGGTTTGAATCATATTTATCTAATAGATTACAATTTGTTCATGTAAATGGGAAATCTTCTTCACAGACTAAGGTTAATTATGGAGTTCCACAAGGTTCTGTACTAGGACCAATTTTATTCACTTTATACATGTTTCCCTTAGGCAGTATTATTAGACAGCATTGCTTAAATTTTCATTGTTACGCAGATGATACCCAGCTTTATCTATCCATGAAGCCAGAGGACACACACCAATTAGCTAAACTGCAGGATTGTCTTACAGACATAAAGACATGGATGACCTCTAATTTCCTGCTTTTAAACTCAGATAAAACTGAAGTTATTGTACTTGGCCCCACAAATCTTAGAAACATGGTGTCTAACCAGATCCTTACTCTGGATGGCATTACCCTGACCTCTAGTAATACTGTGAGAAATCTTGGAGTCATTTTTGATCAGGATATGTCATTCAAAGCGCATATTAAACAAATATGTAGGACTGCTTTTTTGCATTTACGCAATATCTCTAAAATTAGAAAGGTCTTGTCTCAGAGTGATGCTGAAAAAATAATTCATGCATTTATTTCCTCTAGGCTAGACTATTGTAATTCATTATTATCAGGTTGTCCTAAAAGTTCCCTGAAAAGCCTTCAGTTAATTCAAAATGCTGCAGCTAGAGTACTATCGGGGACTAGAAGGAGAGAGCATATCTCACCCATATTGGCCTCTCTTCATTGGCTTCCTGTTAATTCTAGAATAGAATTTAAAATTCTTCTTCTTACTTATAAGGTTTTGAATAATCAGGTCCCATCTTATCTTAGGGACCTCATAGTACCATATCACCCCAATAGAGCACTTCGCTCTCAAACTGCAGGCTTACCTGTAGTTCCTAGCGTTTGTAAGAGTAGAATGGGAGGCAGAGCCTTCAGCTTTCAGGCTCCTCTCCTGTGGAACCAGCTCCCAATTCAGATCAGGGAGACAGACACCCTCTCTACTTTTAAGATTAGGCTTAAAACTTTCCTTTTTGCTAAAGCTTATAGTTAGGGCTGGATCAGGTGACCCTGAACCATCCCTTAGTTATGCTGCTATAGACTTAGACTGCTGGGGGGTTCCCATGATGCACTGAGTGTTTCTTTCTTTTTGCTCTGTATGCACCACTCTGCATTTAATCATTAGTGATTGATCTCTGCGTCCCTCCACAGCATGTCTTTTTCCTGATTCTCTCCCCTCAGTCCCAACCAGTCCCAGCAGAAGACTGCCCCTCCCTGAGCCTGGTTCTGCTGGAGGTTTCTTCCTGTTAAAAGGGAGTTTTTCCATCCCACTGTCGCCAAGTGCTTGCTCACAGGGGGTCGTTTTGACCGTTGGGGTTTTTACGTAATTATTGTATGGCCTTGCCTTACAATATAAAGCGCCTTGGGGCAACTGTTTGTTGTGATTTGGCGCTATATAAATAAAATTGATTGATTGATTGAAAATCATGCAGAAATAAGTGACACAATCATTGAACAGGGAACATTCACCAGTGCTTAATAATCTTCACAATCTGATCTGCATCATAACAATTCAGCCCAACCCGCAGAATGACACGCTTACAAACTGAGTGAACAGTTGTGGCGTTATTTTATTGAGCTCATTACTTGGTATCTCCTGAATCAACAGTGCTGCTTGTCAAAACAGACTGCATTTCAGTGAATAAAAACTAATCAGTCATATCTCAAACAAATGATCCATGTTACATCGCCAGTTGAGCAGAACTGCATGATGGCACCCACAGGGCCGAAAATGTTTTCAAGACTCCTTTGGAAATCACTAAACAAAATGAGTGGAGGTTAACTGCGCAGGTTATCATCTCTCAGTCAATCTTTTGATTTACAGAAAATCTGAGAGAAAAGATTTCATAGCCTTTTATCTTCAATTTTCCTGGAGTCTTCTGATGTCAAAGGGGTCCATTTTTCAAGGAAAACTAATTAGAATATGCCAAAAAAAAACTAAGATCAATTACAGAACTGTTTTGAATGTTTGACTTGATGAAGTCTGTCACTGTGCTTCACACATGTCGTCTATTTCTTTGCTGTCACCTCAAATGTGCAAATGTAATGAGCTAAAATTTCTTTTTTTTTTTTCATTTGAGACTCCTGTATTATGAAGCTAATTAGGTCATTTGCTCTGCTGAAGACAATGTTTGCAGATAAAGTTGCTCTGACCCATCTGGCTAATGGCCTGGTAGGTTTTCAACCCCTATTAAAATATCTGCCACTGAGGACAACGAAATATACTGAATCCTATTATTGTCCTAATCTAATTATTCAATATCAGTGGACTATCATTTCTGAGAAGCCCTTGACAATTCAGCCCTAACTGAAAAAGAAATAAAAAAACACACCAAACTGATTTAAGATTTTCATGCAATAAAATGCAAACTAATTATTTAAATACCATACATTATATATATATATATATATATATATATATATATATATATATATATATATATATATATATATATATATATATATATATATATATATACGAATGTATGTTAATATATCGTATGTTAATATATCGTATGTTAATATATGAAAATCCAACTCGTTCAGTGTTGTCACAGGTGTCTTCGTGGCTAGAAGGTCACTAGTCTTCTTGCACAGTCCATGTTTTTAGAACTGCCTACTTCAGACAGTGTTACTATGCACTGCCATTCTATCATATTTCTTAATGATTGATGTAAATGAAATTCAAGACATATTCAGTGACTTGGAAATATTCATATATCCATCTCTTGAATTCTCTGTAAAAGTGATGATTTTTATTAACACCGACTCATATTTAGTATTTCTTGGTCTCTGTAAAAGGAGGGAATGTGTATAAAGGTTATATCAGGTCTAACAGCATGCACAGCCAGTTTGCTCTGTGTTAGCCTGATCCCGTTAGGTGTCAGAAGCTAAGCAGAGTGGGTCCTAGTTAGTATATAGATGGGAGACTTCTTCAAATGGCCAGGAGCTGTGTGTTTTTTTCCTGGTGAACCTTGAGTTGCATCAGAAGGGCATCCAGCATAAAACGTGTGCCAAATCCCAATATGGACCTGTGCTGGGTCCTCTGTGGCCGAAAGACCACCACCAGGTCTAAGAACATGTGCTAGTGCTACATGGAACTGTCCTTGGTCATTCAGGTAGAAAATGAGTCCAAACCCACTTCTCAAAAGTAACCGTCTATCTTCCACAGCCAGGGTGTCTCACTGGTCTTCTCCATGCACTGGTGTCCTAAACTCTGAGGCACCTGTGTGCTGAAGCATGTCAAAAACACACCTCGTGGCCAAAATGTTAGTGCTGATGTTCCCTCACAATGAAAGTGATACTCCTCATCTGAGTCTCCTTAAGTAACTGTTTGTTTGACATAAAGTCATTCCAGTGGTGTCCAAGGATTCTGAGAAGAGACACAGTGCCAAACACATCTTTGGTTGTGTGTAACAATAACAATGACTGTAATTCTCAAATGCTTAATTTAGTATTTTTCTTAAATGCCTTGAAGCTGAAAGTCTACACATTACAATAAGCATATTTTGATTGTTTCATTTCTCCTCCATTGTCATGGCATACAGAGGCAAAACTAGAAATTTTGTGTTACTGTCCAACTACTTTTGGACTTGACTGTATGTATCCCCATTTCTCACCTTCACTCTGGCTTTGGGGACTTAGTCTTCTCATGTTCTTTCTTTCTGATGTTTCAGTTGCTTGGAATTTGCTCCTTGTCAACTACCATTATGTCTGGTTGATAGCCCTGCTGTTGTCAACCACTTTGGTTGTGTAGCCAAACTTAAATTTGGATCAGGACTATACAGTGCATCCTGAAAGTATTCAAAGTGCTTCACTTTTTCCACATTTTGTTGTTACAGCCTTATTCCAAAAATTAGGTGAGTAAAATTTTTCCCTCAAAGTTCTGCTCACAGCACTCCATAATGACAATATCAAAAAACTTAAAATGATTAACTGATTTAAAATTTATTAAAAATAAAAAAACTAAGAAATCACATGTACATGGGTATTCACACCCTTTGCTCAATACTTTGTTGATGGACCTTTGGCAGCAATTACAGCCTCAAGTCTCCTTAAATATGATGTCACAAGGTTGTCACACCTATCAATCAATCAATCAATTTTATTTATATAGCACCAAATCACAACAAACAGTTGCCCCAAGGCGCAGAATATGTAGCGCATATGGCGCTACATATTCTGCACCATATGCGCAGAATATGTAGGTACACCTACAGTACCTTTGGGCAGTTTTGCCCATTCCTCTTTGCAGCACCTCTCAAAACTCCATTAAGTTGGATGGGAAGTGTCACTGCACAGCCATTTTCAGATCTCTCCACAGATGTTCAATGAGATCCAGGTCTGGGCTCTGGCTGGGCCACTCAAGGACACTGACAAAGTTGTCGTTTGATATCTTGACTGTGTGCTTAGGGTCAGTGTCCTACTGAAAGATGAACCGTCACCTCATTCTGAGGTCAAGAGCACTCTGGAGCAGGTTTTCATCCAGGAAGTCTCTGTACATTGCTGCATTCAGGCACCAGGCACCATCCCTACCATGAAGCATGGTGCATGGTTTCCTCCAAACACTGGCAGGTGCCTTTTGGCAAACTCCAGGTGAGCTGCCATGTGCCTTTTACTAAGGAGTGGCTTCCGTCTGGCCACTCTACCATACAGGCCTGATTGGTGGATTGCTGCAGAGATGGTTGTCCTTCTGGAAGGTTCTTTCTCTGTAGTGGAATGCTGGCCATCAGATTCTTAGTCACCTCACTGACTAAGGCCTTTTTCCTCCGATTGCTCAGTTTAGATGGGCGGGCTGATGGGATGTACTCCTGGATACACCCTTATTTAAATCTGGATAGCGCGCCAACGTCCACTCATTTCACTAATTATAAAGTCTCAAGATGTCTGATTTTAAGTGGAACCTGACATGCATTGTGAGGAGTTTGTGTCATGCTCTTTGCGTTTGCGTCACACTCAGGGTTGAGTTTTAGACGGCCAAAAACTGTTTAATAATTTGGCAAAAATTCTAGTTCTGTGATGAATGGAGAATTTGGGTTATAGGGTGGGGGCAAATTGGCAAAATATTAATATCTTGCAAAGTGATAACACTTGCTTAAATGTTTTATGAAGCCCTTTTTATAGAAGTAATACAATCGCATCATAATTACTAAAATTCCAACCTGATTTACAGCCTGCATGATGCCTAAAGTAGAACAGTGTACAAATAATGAATGTTTATCAGTTCAGTGGTATGAATATTTCATGAGGTGAAAGCTGGAACATACCATTCAATAAGGCGAAGCACAATCAAATTATATCTCAGTTGAGTCGTTGTCCCCCGTGCGCACACACACGCAACCTGGTCGGCGCTTGTGCGTGCATGTACTACCAAAAAAAGATTGTGTACGTCCTCAGTGCAGCGAAAAAAAAAAATCATGTCAGAAATGAGTCCAGCTTTTGTTCTTTCTTCCTGCCAACAGCCTCCAGACAACACAGTGGATTTGTTTTGTATGTGTGCGTGCACGCATGTGCATGTGTGGGCGAGTGCACGTGTGAGGACATGCACGTGCACAAGGGCGTGCGTGCAGAGTGCAATGGTACCAAATGTATGTTACCAAATTTGCACTCTAAATGGAACCAAGCTGCACTCTAAATGCAATACAACACAAATGGGATGAATTAACCCATGTCATGTGACATACAAAGCACCAATCAAATGACAAGAATCCACTCAGCCGTTATATAACATAGAATCGATGTTTATTGTTGTTGCAGTCCTGCAATGAAAAGTGCAGGAAAAGTGAAAAGTGCCTGTCACACTATGTCAGGTTGAGGAAACGCATGAGTAATGTATATAAAATTTTGATATCCATTTATGCTAGTTTTTGTTAATGTTTTTTTTTTAACTTCTTTTCTCATTTGTTAAGTGTGTTCCTTGTCACCTGATGTCACACAGCCTGTTGGGATGTTTTGTGCATGCAGATGAAGAGCTTTCCTGGTGGTTGAACGTTAATTTACTGTTTTGTCCTGTTTACTTCCATGATACTCATGTGTTCATATCCTGTGGCTGTCTGACACTGTGCTTAACGGTATGACTTAACTGAAGAAAAAGTGTGGCTATGTGCATGGATCTAGATTTCAGAGTGCACTTAATGGATTCTTTTGGTGAGAAGGTACAGTAGAGAAAGAAGCTGTTTGCTGTCTTCTCCACACTGAATGCCAGCACAGTGGAGAGGACACTGTCAGTGCATTAACAGTAGTGAGGATATATGAAGCTATGACCCCAAAGCTAGCCTGATTCTAACCCCAACTGCATTAAGACCTCTGCAAATGCTGCTCAAATCCCGCTCTCCTCAGTGCGCATTTAACACTGGGAAAATTGTTCTGCTGAATGCAACGCTTTTGTGTTGCAAGTGGAAATGTGATATCATCTGTCCATCAGAGTCCCAAATACAGTGGAGATTGACAGATTAAGCAATATTTGCCACCGGACAAATTATTTCAACCCATTACTATTCAGTTTACTCAATCAATCCTAGTGTGACTCCACATTTAGAAAGTACCAATTGAAACTGAAAAGATAAGTGATGATAGCAGCACTCAAGGTGTATGACAGCAGAGTGTGCTCTGCATTGCCATGTGAAACATTTTTTTTTTTTTGGCAAATGTTTATCTGAGATCAAATGATCACACGTCTTTTGAAGTAGGCATCAAAGACAGTTTTGTTTTTCCACACCTCTTGAAGTAGCCTCCTTTGGCACAATTTCAGAGAGATAAGTTCTTGCCACCTCTTGTGAAGTAGGTGTGACAAAGACTTGACACAATTTAACAAATATTTCCACAAAAAAAATATTTTGTCATATCTTAGTGTTCTTATGTGATAGATATATTTCAAACATATGTTTTCCTATTTTACACATAATTTGTGTTTCGCAGGAAAAAAAAAAGATCTAAAAACTGTTTTGCCAGGACGTTTTTTTGCCAGGTTTTAACCATGATGCGTCTAAATCATCCCAACCTTGCATAAGGCCCCCATCACACAAAGCAAGAATGTGGAGGAGCCATTCAGATACGGCAAATATTGCCATTATCCGATGCAGTCTGCAGAAAGAGGCCAGCCATGGTCCGAACGCATCCGGACTGCCTCGTGCACACCTGCAGGATGCAGCCATTTCAGACAGCAGTCAGATGACACAGATTGCTGTCAATTGGCACCAACACTGGAGCTGTCACTCACCCATGCAATCAAATCTGCGCTCGTCCTCACATTCCCAGTGCTAAACTGACCTCTCATCAGTGTGTGTCTCACATGACAGAGTGCACACATGTACGTGTGTAGAACAGGTGATCAAAGCAGTGTGTGTGTGTGTGTGGGGGGGGGGCTGAAATATTCACTCAGCTGTGTGTATATGTGTCCATAAACGCTGTACCAGCAACTCCGCATGCGCACACGGGGCACCACCTGCTGTTGTACAGTCCAGTGAAAAATCCCTTTAGGTGTGTGATCAGAATATACTTGCATTGGTAGATTTTATTTTTCTGGCTGTACTCCTAACTGCCTCTGAATTGTGCTGGCCACATGTGCGCAATATTGAGATGCAGCCAGTGGACTTTCTCATTTCTCTTTTGTTTTTTTAACTGTTTTTTTGTTGTTGTTGTTGTTGTCATTTCACTTGATACACACCATAACACAACTGTAGCTGGATTATCATTGTGGGACAGTGCTTCACATGGGATTTAATTATACGAGAGTTGGATTATGCTTTTGTTATCTGATTGATATTGTCAGCACACAGCGCAGCAGGTGAAAGAGACTTGACCAGCTGTCTGTGCCGCACTGTGGAATGTGATGTACCAGAGGTGAGTTCTATGTTTATTTATGTTGTCAGGTGCTGGGCAAACATTTCCGCATCATACCTGCTACAGATTTAGGAGGTGTACATGTAATAACACAAGCGTTACAGCGACGATATCCTGTTCAGCTGTGTTGCTGGGTGCTGAACCGTGCCTCTGATGCATGCACATTGCCACATACATGTTATTACATAACAATATTTCCTTCGCCCTCCCTGGCCGGGGTCCGGTGGAGGTGGACAAACATGGCACAGCCAGTTGGCAGGCTTTGCTGTGATCAGTTGATCTCAGAGCTCAGTCAACCACAAACAAATCATTTCAGATCCTGTTTATGCCGCCATCAGAATATGTAAATTGTGGTCAGATGGTCATCAGATTACATATGGATCGCTGTCGGATAGGTGTCTCATCTCGACGGCACCTGGAGAATTATGAACATGTGCGGGCCACCGGCCGATTTTGACCAACTGTGTGGACTTCGGCAGATGGCTGTCAGAAGGTTTTGGAACTGAAATCCGACACCTTTTGGATGTGCGCCAATTCATAACTCCGATGGCACTCTTGCATGATTCCGGCTATGTGTGACGGGGGTATAAATGATAGCCACCTGCATGATGGCGTTCGTATCGTTCTGCCTGTAAGTTTTACAAAATTTATATTTGTGTCCTGTCAGAAAGGTGGTTCTTATGATTTTTAAACAAACTGTATCACACTTAGTGATTGATGAGATAGGCTCTTACACCACTTAACAAGAATAAGTGTGTTTACAAAATGGATGGTTGGGTGGAATTGCTATTCTTTTTTCTGTATTGTATATGTGAATTAACAACATGTGGACAGTGGAAATGAATTTTACAACGCATAGTTGCACATTTATTAGAACTTCTATTGCTCCACCAGTAAAAAAAACCTATGGAACAACCCCTACGACTAACAGTGACAATAGTGCCTCCTACAGCCACTTATTTCTCGAACCCTTCAGCTAAAAACTTTGACATCCAATCCGAAGTGACCCCAAGTGAAATGTGATTAGGGAGATAACAATTACAGTACAAAACTAATAGGATGTGTCACAAGTAGGTAGCTGTCTGCCAGTTCATCGACCACTGGTTGGCAAAATCTTTGCCTTATGACTCACATCCATCTGTCAAATTGAAATGGGACTGCAGTGACTCTCTGGCCAAATCTGCTGCCCTTTTCACTAAACCACCAGACACTGGCATCAAATCTAAAATGGCCAGGGCAGATGCTGTGCCTGGCATGCGTATAAGATACTGGCAAACTACAGATAAAATTAGATTATAAACCATTTTAATGGTGCACAGTCACTGCAATGGAAATGTCATGTTGACAAAGTTGGACAATTCATTACAAAACATAAACTTCTGTGCTGAGCAACGATTCCACAACTGTCAGGTTTCCACTGCCAACAACGTATTAAACTATCCCTCTAAAGTATAAAGCACAGGTGTGTTTTGGACCACAGCAAGGTCAAAGGAGAGTTCTGTGTTTATTCCTATCTATAACTGCTACAACGGATGTTTTTAATCAGTTAACTGCAACAAATTTCCGGTCCATTTTTCATAATGTTTCACAAATGCATCTTTTAACATGCAATAATGAATGAGAAGATATTCCTATTTTATATTCTGAAGTAAAAATATTTATTTCATAATTCAGTGAAACTCTTCAAAAATATTTTCTCCAAATAAAGATGCAAAGCGTGATTTATCTGAAGGCTGCAGCACAGCCACTTTTAAAGTGTTTCTGACACTTCTGGATTTGAATATCAGCTTACAAGGCAGAAAAATGCATGAAAAAGATATGATGATATGAAAAATGCAAATGAAAAAAAATGCAGTTATACTCACATTTAGTTTGACTTGTACTTCATTGCAAACTGTGTGGACCCAAAATATTTCATATTTTGTATGGTCACCTTTAATTTATTTGTTAATATACATCTAGTCCTGCATGTAACCCTTTAAGACCCACTGTTGCAGAATTACAACAATTTTTGTTATCCCCAAAACCTTTTTACGTTTTTTTTTTCCCTCGATTAAACTACATTAACATACTCATTTGGTCCTATTGTTCAGCCTCAGAATGCTATTGGGTCATATATTTGTATATAAGGCCTGCCCTGGGGTACAGAAGTCACGCAACCTCCAGATTTTTGAGACGCCGTCATCCCCTCAATTCACTGGGTTGGATTCAACTGATTAAAGTAAGTAAAATGCTTTAAATATTTTTTTTGTGTTTGTTACAGTGTCTAGAACATGTCCATATGTAGTCATTGTTGAAAATGTCTCTTACATTTTATTTAGAGCTTGTTTTGTAATTGTTGCAATCTTAGAACATTGGGTGATAGTGGTAGTCAAAACAACCCAGTTTTGAAAGGGACGTCTTGAAAGGAACTTCAGTTTAAAAATTCCCAATATAAATTTAAACTACACATGATTTACACACTCTAGCCTTATATTAGATAACCTATTATTGTATTATAAACTAGTGTGCAATGATATATTGCCATACATATATTTTTTTTCATTTACTTAGGATTTTTAACCACCTTCAACACTCAGTATTTCCCCTTTTCACATAAAGCAGGACTTTCTAACAAAGTAATTCTGTTAGTTCACATCTGCCTCTTGTCTTGGTTCATGATAAGAATGTTCCTATCAATACATAGTCAAAGCCATAGTGGGGGATGCTTGGGGCATTCTCGCAGTTGGACATCCAGAAACTTCCTAGCCAGAAGCAAGCCACCATCTTAGTTTGGGGAATTGAGCGACTTCGGTAACATTGAAAGCAACACGAAAATGCCCAAAAGTTGTTGTGTTCCAGGTTGTACAGCCAACCAAGAGTTATCCCGAACGGCTAGATAGAATGGCAGTTCTATATTATACCATCTGAGAAATGCAGGCATGAGAAATGGCTCGCTGCAATCAACAGGACCGCTGTAAACACGAATGGGAGGATCAACAAAAAGAAACAATGGAGTCCCAAGTCTGGTCATTGCTATCTGTGTACTGCCCATTTCATCTCATAAGTACTTTTTGTGTTAATATTTATGATTTATGAATTGAAGTTGTTGCCAGGATCCGTTCACATTTTTCAACAGTATGAAAATTCTGATAAAGCGTCAGCTACAGAAATGAAGCTGGAAGACAGTTAAACAATGTCTCTGAAAGTCAACGTAAGTCCAGATTGCTTGTTTCGTTTTGGCTTCAGTGTCCATAGTGAGTGCACCAACAGCATTTCCTGTATATTCATTTTGTGAATTGTTCTGTAATTTATCTCTGTATCATGGCCCAAGCAGACGGTCACCCCTTTGAGTCTGGTCTGCTTGAGGTTTCTTCCTCAGAGGAAGTTTTTCCTTATCACTGTTGCTCTGGGGGTTAGTAAGGTTAGACTTTACTTGTGTGAAGCGCTTTGAGGCAACTTTGCTGTGATTTGGTGCTATATAAATAAAAATAAATTGAAACAGTTACTTTAGTGCAATGTGTAAGCACTTCATAGTGAAATCAATTTCCCCACCATCCCCTCTTTTAGAATCTGCACAATTCTGTGGATGAGATGATGATTTCTTTTGTTTCGTTCAGCAGCATCAAGCAGTATATGCGAGACAAGCCACACCCATGGGGTTTCAAAGTGTGGGTGAGAGCTGGAATCTTTGGCATGATACTTGACTTTGATGTTTACCAAGGGAGTGTGAACACTGGACTACAAGTCAAATCTGAACTTGGATTGTCAGGTGATGTTGTGATGAAGCTTGCCTCCACACTTTCAAAGGGTCAGAAGTACAAGGTCTACGCAGACAACTACTTCACCTCTGTTCCATTGGTAGTGAAGCTCCTTGAGCAAGGAACCCATTATGTGGGAACAGCCAGGCAGGTTCGCCATCCCAGCTGCAACCTTGAAGATGAAAAGAGCTTGAAGAAGAAAGGTAGAGGAAGCTTTGACTACAGAGTGGCGAGTAGAGGAAACACAACATCTGTGCTGTCAAATGGTATGACAACAGAGCCGTCACACTTGTGTCATCCTTCGCTGGACCAGAACCTGTGCAGAAGATTCAATGCTGGGACAAAGCCACCAAAACCTACAATGGCGTTGAACAGCCTTATGTCTTGTCTACCTACAACAAATACACGGGAGGCGTGGATTTGTTGGACTCATTCACAGTGACATACAAGTTTGCCCTGAAATCCCGGCGCTGGTACACATATATCTTCAGGCACACTCAGCTCTAACAGGCGTCAGGGGCAATATAGGACTTCTTCCTGTGCACACTACCAAAATAGAGCTGAAAGGAAGCTATCAAGAGTGTCAACTTTCAGCTGAAATTCAAATGGTTTTGCAAAAATATCCCATGGACCATTTAGCAATTACAGCAATATGAAGACATTGCCCCTTCAAATTTGGAGTCCATAGTAATTGGACAAACTAAATATGAGACCTATTTTCATATTATTCATTTTTTTACAGCCAATTTTCTCTCAACAAATCAGGGGATGGACACATGACCTATTCCAAGTCACTGAATATGTCTACAATGGTATGGAAATGTACAGCAAATTTATCTGGAGCAGGCAATTCTCAAAATCTGAGTGACTGTGCAAGAAGGAGATTGGTGAGGGAAGCCACCAAGACATCCAGACAACATTGAAGCAGTCCTAGGCTCCTGTGGCTTTAACTGGAGAAACTGTGCACAACAATGTTTGTCTGCTGCATCACAACTTATCAGTTATCATTAGTTACACATATTGGTGTAAAGTGTCACAGTTGATCCGTGGCCTGTATGGGCTGCCGCCCACAGTTTGGCACGCATGTGAACCGTGAATTAATTGCAAAGTTTACATAACTGTGTGATTTTTGTGTCATGCAACTTGCTTTTAAAGTGTAAACTGCATTCATTGTTTTTTTTCTGATCTAAAAATGATCTGATCCATGACTTTAAAACTATCGATCCAAACGAGTTTTGTGATCTGTGATCATCATGGTGGAGTGGAACAGAGCAGGATTTTTCTGAAAAAGAAGATGTGAAATTTCAGCTACGCTTTGCCAGAAGCTAAGTAACCAGTGACGCAACAGACAACTGTTGCACTCTGTACAGTTTCTGTGATAGTGTTTTCAGGCGTGCAACTACATCAACATCACTTACAAAGTGATCAGATTGGGTTTGAACTCAAAAAAATATTATCGAATGCCACAGAACTCAGTTCACACTCAAGACCTGGACAGAACTACAGTATAATGACCCATTTAGAGAGTTAATAATTACTGTAGCTTTGAATCAAGACTTACGTAATTAGCTCTTTGCAAAGCTCAACACCTAGGGTGTTCAAACAACACCATAAACGTCCAAATCAACTATGAAAAGTGTGCCTCTGGGCAATTAACACTCGAGTTTTGGCTATGTGAGTTGGCTGACCTGCTGACAAACACAAAAGCGAAGCATCACTGTGAGCAGCTGCACACAGGAGGAGAAAGAACATGCTGGAAAGAGCAGGACGGAAAGCAACAGAGCAGCACAATGAAGTCCGTCCTTGACAGTCTCAACTCGGAGTATAAAATGACTCCTTTGTGGAACTGTTTTTATTCATTTGCACACACACAAAACTAGATAGGCTGATTGTTGAGGTTCGAGTCCCTCATATGCCTGTTGGCAAGCTGCAGCTGAAATTTCACATTTTTTGTTTTTTTTTAAGAAAACCCTTCTCTGTTCCACTCCACCACGAAGCCGTCCAACATATTCTCATAACCTGTTTCATATGATTTTATACAAAAAGTTAAGTTTAACCATATTTCATACATACAATATTGAACGATAAAAGCTTATGAAACATTCCTAACACTTAAATCATCATGTGATAGACACTGTCCAATAAAAAAATTAAAACTGTCCCCCTGAGGGTGACGGGTATCTTGCCAAAAGGTGAATGTAAACCATGGTGCTCCGACTTCCTCCGACTTTCAAAGACATGAAGACACAGTCGGTGAGAGTGTGACTGTCTTTGTCTATCTATGTGTGGCCCTGTGAGAGACTGGCATCCTGTCCATGGCGTACCCCACCTCTTACGCATTGTCCACTAAGACTGGCAACCAATTCCCCCATGTTCTAAAGCAGAATAAATGGGTATTGAAACTATGTGGTTTGAATGGCTTCATAATTAAGTCACTCAGAAGTCATACACAGTCAAAAATACCATGACAGAGATGTGTACAATATGTTCATTATGTTCACCAAGGACTTTTATTTATTTGTCTGTCTGTTAGCAAGTTTACATCAAAATTACTGCATGGATTTTGACAAAATCTTCACCACAGATAGAAATTAGGCCATGGAAGACTCCAGTATATTTTGGAGGTGATCCGGATCAAGTTTCAGTTTATATAGGCTTTGAAGGATTCCGTCAAAACTATTTCATGGATTGTCACCAAATTTTCACCACAGACACATGTTAGGACAAGGAAGAGTCCATTACATTTTGGAGGTGATTTGGTGTCGCAGACCAAACGGCCCCCCCCATAAAAATTGGTCTGCTCTGCCTCCACTGCGCATGCATCATTTCGGAGCTCAAGCAGCTCGTCCAAAGGCCCAGTCACAAGGCACTTATCGAAGGGGAACAAAGCCCTAACGAAACAAGAAATCTGGACTTTCATTGGCACTGTTTAACCTTCGTTCAGCTTTGTTCCTGCAAAGGAACACTTTGTCAGGATTTTTAAACTGTCGAAAAATTTGAACAAAGGGCACCAAAAACCTCAATTTGTCCGCATTTCATTTTGCTGTCATTCTTGACATTTTTTTTTAATCGTTTGCTTAGTTTTTGTAACGTTAGCATTTAATTTGACTTCGTTCGACCAGCTGAATGTTTTCACACATTGCGGAAGCGGTTTGTTAGTGCGGTTTGTTAGTGCTGCTGCTGCCACTGCGTTCATGTACCGTCGGAAATTACAGCGCAAACATCCTGTTTGCTTGGATTTTTTTTTTTTTATCTGGGTGGGAGTCAACTTCAATGGGCTCAGGCACCTTATATAGGCCAGAATGAATTTTTTGTGTGGATACAATTAATTATTTTGTCACAAGCAACTGCTGAATTTGAAACAACAAAAACGTTGTGTAATTTCCAACAGTACTTGAACGCAGCGGCAGCAGCAGCTCCTGCGTGCATTTAACATTTTTTATTAAATATAACAATATATGAGTGTAGGAATGACAATCCAGCCCTTATGTACATGTGGCAACAGGTAGATAATCCAAATGATTATATAAAAAGCTGTTCTGGAAGGCAGAATTCACGTTGTGGATCAGCAGCAGCTGGTGGAATAATGACACATGGGGAGTCAATGCGCATTCACACGGTCTGATCAATTTACTGCTCTGATATATTCAATCATCTTTACACTTACATTTATTCCCCCTTTTGACAGTTTTCTGTTATAAATCAATATAGCTTAGTAACGTAATACAGTGATACAGCAGTGACCATGGCACACCAGGTTTTTCTTTTTTTTAATTGGAGCAAGGCGGAGCGAGCAGCAACGTGCACACAGATCTCCACAGCTCTGTTTGCAGTTTCTCCAGGACTCAGGCGCTATGAGCTCCGTCCCAGTGCCAAGTCCTGGAACTCAGAGATGCAGAAACACACTGCTCCAGTTGTGGTTCCAGGCACGCTTCGTTTAAAGTGTCAAGACCAACGTTACCTTCGGTCTCATTTTGTTTCTCTTTCGTCCTTTTTGCGCTCCTGATTTGCAGGCTATTCGGTGATAAAGCTCTTTCGTCCACTTTTTCTCAACAAATTTATGACTTTTTACTTTTTTTTCCCTTCATTTAGGAATTGTTGTATGCCGTGTGACTGGGCCATAAGACAGAGTCACTTCACCCAAAGCGATCAAATGGATTAATGGGATTATTACTCATCAGATGATAAGGTAAAACCTCTTAAATCATTCTAAAGTCAGTTTTAAGTAGAAACAAGGCTGTTTTAAGCAGAAACGAGTTGATACTCTGACGCAATGAAATGACTGACACGCAATGAATGCATCAGCTAGCACATAATGTAGCTGCAGCGCTCTGATCACTTCCTCCACATTTTATGATGAAATAATGCTGAATTCATGTGGAAATGATTGTTGTACAAAAGCTTCAGATATCTGTCGCTGAGATAGATGATGACTGGAGTGCAGTTTGAAATGGAAATGAGGTGATAATCTGTGAACCGCGGCTAATCACACATGCGCAGTGAAGCCAGGGCGGACTGATTTTTAGGGGGACCGTTCAGTCGGCGATGAGTGAAATCACACCAAATTTGCACCACAGATAGATATTAGGGCATGGAAGACTCCACTGCATTTTGGAGGTGATCTGGATCCGGATTGGCGGACGTCAGAAAACTGTGATTGCTCTTGTTTGTATTTTTAACTGAATAGAGGGAATGCTCTGATGCTTTACTTTTATTTGGGAAATACTTTATTTGGGATAGTACAAATCTGGGTGAATAATATGAACAAATGTTTGTGCAATACTTCTTACATACATACATACTTCTTCTTGCATTACACCAAACAACTGCAGTGCGAGTTTTTTCATGAGGATAAGCTGAGCTGTGACTGGTGCCACAAAATAGAAAAGTTGCATTCTGCACCCAGTTTCTTCTGTGCATATCACTCCTTTAACACATATCACTCCTTCAATAGTGTCTGGGTGTTTCTGATGGCTTCCCTCACTAAACTCCTCTTGGCACATTCACTCGGTTTTTGAGAATGCCTACTTGAACACAGACTACCATACAATACCATACTGTTTGTATTTTTTATGACTGATGTATAGATGTCCAAGACATATTAGTGATTTGAAATGTTATGTATCCATCCCCTGACTTGTCCTCAAGAAAACTGGATGTAAAAGTGTTAAAACTATTCTGCAAATTAGTTTTTCCAGTTCATTAAGGGCTCTGAAAATGGAGGAGCTGTGAATAAAAATTCCTTTTTGTGAAATCCCTTGAATTAAAGCTAAATGTTGACACTATCTATCTATCTATCTATCTATCTATCTATCTATCTATCTATCTATCTATCTATCTATCTATCTAGCTATCTATCTATCTATCTATCTATCTATCTATCTATCTATCTATCTATCTATCTATCTATCTATCTATCTATCTATCTATCTATCTATCTATCTATCTATCTATCTATCTATCTATCTATCTATCTATCTATCTATCTATCTATCTATCTATCTATCTATTCAATCTATGTTTGTGGTAAATACTGCAAAATGCCAATCTGCACATTCAAATCTGAATGACTGTCTTCCTTCTAAGATGAAATCAGTACATCAGAATATAAACTGGTAACAACTGACACAAATCCTGTTCATGAATTTCATGGTTCTGAAACCATGGGTCCTCTGTTACAAAAGATTGTCCCCTCTGGGTCAGGGGAGAGTTAATGCCCCAACTGGAAGAGATCAAGTTCCCTTGTTCATGAATAGGGGTAAGCTGGTGAGTGAGACTGGCTGATAGATCTGTGCTTAGTCTGAGGTCCTTCCGATGCTCTACCAAACTGTTGTGGTAATGAAAGTGCTGAGCGGAGGGCCACGTTCTCAATTTACCAGCTGATTTATACCCCTATCCTCACACATGGCCGTGAGCTTTGGATAATGGCCAAAAGAACAAGGTCACAGATTCATGTAGCAGAAATTAGGTTCCTCCATCGGGCATCTCGGTTTACACTCAGGCACAGGGTGAGATGCTCAAATATCCAGAAAAGATTCAGATTAGGGCCGCTGCTCCAACGCATCATGTGGAGCCATTTGAGGTGATTCAGGTATCTGGTGATGATGCCCCCGGCTCGTCTCCTCAGGGAGGTCATCCAGGCACATCCAACTGACAGGAGGCACTGAAAAAGAGTCAGGATACACTGGAGGTTTTATGGAGGTTGGGATTATATGTCCCATCTAACCTGGGAACACCTCTATATCCCCCAGAAGCGTAGAAGACTTGTCGGGGATATTTACGTCTGGAAGAAAATGAATGAATAAAAAGAACACAACTATAAACTAACTAAATATTATGAAAAAGGTTTACAGGGTATAAAGCTGAGACTGGAACTTACAATAAGGTGATAAGGCTGTAAATCTAAAATAAACATATAAATCTAATGATGAGTTTATTATAAATACAGTGTATGGTTTGAGCCTTTACCCCAAAATCACCAGACCCAGGAGGATCACATCACACAGTGCCACATTAACAGATAATATATTTACAGACCTCATAGATAACAACATAATAAGCGGATTATTTATCAGTGATATCAGTGATCATCTACCCGTTTTTGTTATTATTTTGTTTTATTATGATAGCGATTACAGGAAAATGACAAGGATAGCACACAGAGGTATAAAAGAGAGAGAGCAGAGGAGTCAATGATCACATTCAAAAAGGAACTACTCAATCAAAACAAGCTCAATAGTGAGGGAAAATAATATTGCTAAAGCTTATGAAATGATCCTCAACACTTTCAAATCATCATATGATAGACAACGTCGAAAAAAAAAACAATAAGAAAGGTAAATATTTAGATGCACCATGGATCACAAAGGGATTGCAGAATGCCTGTAAAAAAAGAACACACTTTACAGAGAATTTATAAAGTATAGAACTACAGAGGTAGAAAATGAATATAAAAAAATATGAGTCGGTTAATTAATATTTTAAAGGCAGCTAAACACGAATATTATAGATAATTATTAGATGTGTATAAAAGCAATATTAAAAGCATATGAAATATTAAATAATATTATTAGGATCCAACTAATTATCCACAATATTTTAGGAGTATGAAAATGTTGATTACATGATATAGTGGTTCATAATTTTAACAAATATTTTATGTGTCAGCCCAAACTGACAGAGAAACTCCCTGGTTTTGGTGGAACGAAGGTCTGGAATGATGAACTCACAACTAGAAATATAAATTCAATGTTTCTCACAGCAGTGGAGGAGAGCAAAATCATAGCTATTGTTAGTAAATGTAAAAACAAATGGTCCACTGACTGCGATGACATCGATATGACAACAGTTAGAGTTACTGGTGCAATTATTAAACCATTGACTCACATCTGTAGGCGAGCAGCTGGGAGTGGCTGTAGCGTCCTGAAGTGGTTTGTTAGGTGTTAATTTGGTTGTTTTGCCCGCAGGGACTCCTGGGAGTGTTACTGCCGTCAGCAGCCGGCGTACGGTTCTTTGTCAGTCGTTGACTGCCGCTGTGCGGTGTTGATGTTCCACCCTACACTGTACTGATTGGTCGGTAATGCGACGACATTGGCCTCCTGTTTTGTCCATGTGTGTAAACGTATGGTTATTTGTTCAATTTTAGGACTACAATTGAGGGCGGTGTGACTGAGTTGTCTGGAGCAAACCACTGCTGCTCCGCTCTGGTGCTTCACTGCTTCGTTGGAGCTTCGTTGTTGCTTTGTCTTGTTCTCCCTTGTTATGTCCTGTTCATCCTGGTCGGTTCTGTTTATGATCAGACTGACAGCTGTGTTTGGTGGTGTGCTGTGGCGCTCCTTCTTAGCTGTGCCGATGTGATTTACATTGGCACATCAACGGTTCCTGGCTGTTGTGGCCAGCAGGTGTGTGTGTTCTGCAGGGGGAGTGAATCAGCCAACTGTAGAGCGATGCTCAACCCAGAGTCTGGGATGAATGGTTGAATACTTCATTTCTGAATTAATTTGTGTGGTGTATGTACAACCCCAATTCCAACGAAGTTGTAACTTTGTGTAAAATGTAAATAAAACAGAATACAATGATGTGCAAATCCTCTTCAACCTATATTCAATTGAATACACCACAAAGACAAGATAGTTACTGTTCAAACTGATAACCCTATTGTTTCTGTGTAAATATTTGCTAATTTTGAAATGGATGTCTGCAGCACATTTCAAAAAAGTTTGGACAGTGGTATGTTTACCACTGTGTTACATCACCTTTCCTTCTAACAACACTTAATAAGTGTTTGGGAACTGAGGACACTAATTGCTGAAGCTTTGTAGGTGGAATTCTTTCCCATTCTCGTTTGATGTACGACCAGTTGTTCAACAGTCCGGGGTCTCCGTTATTGTATTTTGCACTTCATAATGTGCCACACATTTTCAAAGGGCAACAGGTCTGGACTGCAGGCAGGCCAGTCTAGTACTCACACTCTTTTTACTACGAAGCCACGCTGTTGTAACACGTGCAGAATGTGGCTTGGCATTGTCTTGCTGAAATAAACAGGGATGTCCCTGAAAAAGACGTTGCTTGGATGGCAGCATGTGTTGCTCCAAAACCTGGATGTACCTTTCACCATTGATGGGTGTAAGTTGCCCATGCCATGGGCACTAACACCCCCCCATACCATCACAGATGCTGGCTTTTGATCTTTGTGCTGGTAACAATCTGGATGGTCTTTTTCCTCTTTTGTCCGGAGGACACGATCTCCATGATCTCCAAAAACAATTTGAAATGTGGACTCATCAGACCACAGCACACTTTTCCACTTTGTGTCTGTCCATTTTAAATGAGCTTGGGCCCAGAGAAGGTGGCAGCATTTCTTGATGTTGTTGATGTACGGCTTTCGCTTTGCATGGTAGAGTTTTAACTTGTACTTGTCGATGTAGCGACAAACTGTGTTAACTGACAATGATTTTCTGAAGCGTTCCTGAGCCCACGCGGTAAGAAACTTTACATAATGATGTTGACTTTTAATGCAGTGCCGCCTGAGGGATTGAAGGTCACTGGCTTTCAATGTTGGTTTTCAGCCTTGCTACTTATGTGTATAAAGTTCCCCAGATTCTCTGAAGCTTTTCATTATGTTATGGACTGTAGATGACGGAATCCCTAAATTCCTTGCAATAGAACCTTGAGAAATATTGTTCTTAAACTGTTGGACTATTTTTTCACGCAGTTGTTCACAAAGTGGTGATCCTCATCCCATCTTTGCTTGTGAATGGCTGAGCCTTTTGGGGATGCACCTTTTTTACCCAATCATCACAGTCACCTGTTTCCAATTAGGTGGTGTTTTTTGAGCATTCATCAACTTTCCCAGTCTTTTGTTGCCCCATCCCAACTTTTTTGAAACGTGTTGCAGGCATCCATTTCAAAATAAGCAAATATTTGCACAAAAGCAATAAAGTTTATCAGTTTGAACATTAAATATCTTGTATTTGTGGTGTATTCAATTGAATATAGGTTTAAGAGGATTTGCAAATCGTATTCTGTTTTTATTTACATTTCACACAATGTCCCAACTTCATTGGAATTGGGGTTGTATTTTCTGTTAAGCCATTATGGCTTGTTTTATGTTCAGTTATATGTAAAATGAATTTTAACAGTGTGTTCTGTTTAGTCTTTTAAGACAAAAGAGAAACTAGACTGTACATAATAAATTAGATTTTGTATTTGTGGAACCACCTTCTCTGACTGTCATTTGCAAATGTCCCTGCATACCTTGTAATTGAGTTGGTTTAATTAAGAGTTCTCTGGGTGAAATTCCCAGGGTGGTGTCAGACGTTTGACCTATCATTACCATCACTATTCCTGATTATCTCAATTAGTAAAACTCGTCCGCTTTGCCACCACCACACACACACACACACACACACACACACACACACACACACACACACACACACACACCACACACACACACACACACACACATACATTATATATATCCTGGCATTTGCCCGTCTGCAGGAGATGAGTGTTTCATTTATATAGCGCCAAATCAAAACAAAGCTGCCTCTAGGTGCTTCACACAAGTAAGGTCTAACCTTACCAACGCCCTAGAGCAAGCACACAGGTGACAGTGGTAAGGAAAAACTCCCTCTGATGACTTGAGGAAGAAATCTCAGGCAGACCAGACTCAGGAGACATAATCTAAAAAAAAAAAAAAATCCGGAAATCACTATATGATTTTTTTAATAAATTTGTTTGTATGTTACTGCTGCAAATAAGCATTTGATCCCCTACCAACCTGTATTAATTGCACCTGTTTGAACTTGTTACCTGTATAAAAGACACCTGTTCACACATTCAATCAATCACACTCCAACCTGTCCACCATAGCCAAGACCAAAGAGCTGTCTAAGGACACCAGGGACAAACTGTAGACCTGCACAAGGCTCTGATAGACTACAGGACAACAGGCAAGCAGCTTGGAAGAAGACAACAACTGTTATGATTATTTATTAGAAAGTGAAAGAAACACAAGATGACTGTCAATCTCCCTCAGTCTGGGATTCCATGCAAGATCTCACTTTGTGGGGTAAGGATGATTCTGAGAAAGCTCAGAAATACACAGGAGGACCTGGTCAATGACCTCAAGAGAGCTGGGACCACAGTCACAAAGATTACATTAGCAACACATGATGCTGTCATGGTTTAAAATCCTGCAGGGCAGCAAGGTCCCCCTGCTCAAGCCAGCACATGTCCAGGTCCACTTGAAGTTCATCAGTGACCATCTGGATGATCCAGAGGAGGCATGGGAGAAGGTCATGTGGTCAGATGAGACCAGAATAGAGCTTTTTGGAATCAACTCCACTTACCATGTTTAGAGGATGAGAACAACCCCAAGAAATCCATCCCAACCGTGAAGCATGGGGATGGAAACATCATACTCTGGGGATGCTCTTCTGCAAAGGGGACAGGATGACTGCACCATATTGAAGGGAGGATGGATGGGGTCATGAATTGCGAGATTTTGGCAAACAACCTCCTTCCCTCAGTAAGAGCACTGAAGATGGGTCATGGCTGGGTCTTCCAGCATGACAATGACCCCAAACACACATTTTCTGGTAAGCAGCCTTTGTGTGAAGACGTGTGCAGTGCTTTCGGCGGATTTTTATTACAAGGAAAATGGCGGAACGACTGGAGCAGCGCTACTGCATCAAATTTTGCCAGAAACTGGGCGACAGCCAGGTGGAAACCATTCAGATGATTCAGACGGCTTTCGGGGATGATGCTATGAGCATCACACAGATTAAGGAGCGGTACAACCGGTTTAAAGACGTCCGCACAATGGTGGAGAGCGCGCCGCGCTCCGGTCAGCCATCAACATGCTGAAATGACCGGATCATTTCCAAAGTGAATGCTGTGGTGATGCGGGGACTGTCGTGTGACTATCCGAGAAATTGCGGAAGAGGTGGATATCAGCACTTTTTCGGCACATTCCACTGTGACAGAACATTTGGCCATGAAAAGAGTGACGGCGAAGTTCATGCAGAAGCTGCTGACGGCGGAGCAAAAGCAACTCCGTGTTGAAGTCTCACAGGACATGCTAGACTCCAAAAAATGATGCCACCTCTTCAATAATTTTTCGGATAGTCACACGACTGAAAAGCCACCGAAAGCCGTCTGAATCTTCCAAATGGTTTCCACCTGGCTGTTGCCCAGTTTCTGGCAGTAGCGCTGCTCCAGTCGTTCCGTCATTTTCCTTGCAATGAAAATCCACCGAGAGCACGACACACGTCCTCACACAAAGGCTGCTTACCAGCAACTGATGCAATCGACAGGCGTGAAAAAGTTCATGCATGAGCACGAAGGTTCAAGGTCGGCTCATGCAAGCACACGTGATTCAAATCCATCAGGTTTTTGCAAAAAATAAAAAGGTCCGATACTTTTTCTAACAGACCTCGTACATCCTTCTGTAATGATTTCTTGAAATGTCTGCCTTGAAACTATACAGTGCATACCAATATTCGGCCCTGTGATGTATTGGTGACCTGTCCAGAGTGTACCCCACCTCTTGTCTCATGTCTGTTGAGACAGACTCCAGTCCCAAAGATCCTTCATCAGAATAAGCAGGTTTTGAAAATGGATGAATAGAATACTATACATCAAGTGTTACATGTGAGACAGTAATATAATGTGTATTTGTGAAAATAAGCCTGCCTCCAGTATATTCTTTATATTCTTTTCACTTTTACCGATAAAATCAATACACTTCAGCTGTGGAGGCGCGTCTTCCTTAAGAAGCTATGCAGTATTTTGTGAGAGCTCTCCATGTCTGATTTTTTGATAATTTTCAGGCCAAACTGCACACTTAATAGAAATAGTGATTCCTAGCTTCCGCATTATTCTAAAAATGTTCAGCCTCCCTGATTGCAACAAGGTCATTTATATAAGCCGCACACAATCAGGTAAGACAGATGTCATCTGTTGTCTGCCATGACTAATACCAGAGTTACACTCTAATCAACGACAATCATTTCTGCAATTAAGTATGCGCTGAATATAGCCCGCGATCACACCAGAACGGAATGAATTAAAGCAGTGTTTATATCACAACTGTTTACGTTTTCTCTTATCGGACGTGATCTGTCAACGAATAAATGCAAACTGAACGAATCTCCATCTCTTATCAACACGATGCTATTTAATGATAAGCCAACTGTCATTCCATAATAAATTAGCATGTAATAGGCTGTTTTTTTTTCTGAAAGCTGTTCCCTTTTTTGACATCTTGATTATGTATTTACACAACAGTTAGAGCTGAGTGCTCGTGCTGCCTACGGCTGCAGTCTTACATTCAAGATAATGAACTTAATTTGCTCAGTGGAGTGCTAAGAAATAGCCTTGAAATGGGACATCAAGGCCTGGACACCAGCCCTCCCTTCTCAATTATAAAAGCAAATATCTTTTCAAGAAAGACAAATATGGCCACAAGCGGTGCTCAAGTCAAGCAACGGGAGGCCTCACCAAGGGCAATGTGACTGCTGATAAACCCTCAAGTCAACAGCAGATTTAATCTTTGCGTCCCACTTGGCACCTAATGGGGGACTTCAGACAGATTTATCTCTCTGAGTCTATGTACACTTTTTTTTCTTTTCTTTAATCAAGTGAATGTGGCAAAAAATTAGGACAAATTTAATTTCCAGTGGGTAGTTGTGACAAGTAAACCATTTCCCAATGCAAAAAGCCAACATAGTTAGAAATGAATGTATTGGTACTGAACTGCATTTATTTAAAAATGTGCTTTTTATTCTTAAAGTAAAAACATATTCCAACAACATGATTAAATGAAAAATCTAAACTAATACACACAAGGAGAAATGAGCTTCAGTGGCTGTGATTGGTGAGGCCGTGCAAACAAAAAATACTTCCTCAGAGCAGAAAATAATACATTGCTAAAAAGAACAGAATATTCAAAATTAAGCTTTTTGGACATCAGACTCAATGTCATGTGAGATGTGATTTTTACACTGCACATCATTAAACACACACGATCCTGATTGTGAAGCTTGGTGATGGCAGCATCGTACTGTGCAGATGCTTCTATACTGCAGATTACAGGAAAGTTTTTTTTTTTTTTTTTAACAATAGAAGGTAACATGAATGGATTAAATGACTTTTACAGACATGATAGCCCTACATCCTGTCAGGCTGAAGCCTGGTGGTGGCAGCACTGTGCTGGGTGGAGGCTTCTCAACTGCAGGGGTTCTTTTTTTGTTTGTTTGTTTTTTTTTTACTTCACCCCCCATTCCCCACCCCAGGCGGGGAGTGAAGTAATGTTTTTAGCGCTGCTGTATGTCTGTTTGTGTTTCCACATTTGGTAGTACATGCAGTGTAGTTTAACTAGTAGGGATGAGCGAGTACACCGCTATCTGTATCTGTATCTGTTCAACCATCTAAATGATGTGTATCTGTATCAGTACTCAGAGTGGGCGGGGCCTAAAACGAAAGTGGGCGTGGTTTAACCAGAAATTTTTATGAACTGTAGTGAGAAAGTATCAGATACTGCATGCAGCCATTTACAATAAAAATATTAACATAGGCTACTTTGTGCATTCACCTATATATGTTTATGTGTGTAAGTGGTCTGTAAGACTGTTTATTTTTTAATGATCTGTGACATAAACTTGGTGATTCATGCAAACAACTGACTTTATATCACCAGCCAAACGAAAAAAAAAAAAACACAACGGGAGTGGAGGCAGTGACCGACGCAACATGATCCCTTTTCAGCTCTGTCCTGTCAAATGCACCGAGTTCACCAAGTAACTTTAAATATCATACAAACAGAAACAGAGACGAGCTGAAGAAAAGAGAGCACTGTGAGCTAGAGTCAAGCCAAGCACAGAGAGATCAGTCCCTGTCTGTTTGTGTGTGTGCGAGAGTGGGGCACAAATCTGGCAGCAGAGAAGTGTCTGTGTAGGGAGGGGCGGGCACTGTGTGTGACTGGCCAATCACACAGCATGAAGACAGTCAGTTACCTAATGAGGATTTTCCTTCAGCACGAGCACGGATATTGACGAGTTTTACTCATATCATGCTCGTACTTGTCAAAAAATACTTTATCTGTACCGGTTACTCATCTGAAACAAGTATCCGGCTCAACCCTAGTAACTAGCCAACCAAAACCACACATTCTCTGTTTCGCAGTTTTTAATCTCACGCCGTCTCATGGTCCGTGACTCATGTGAGAGGTCGGTTTCAGCAGAGTTATGCGGTTAGTTCACAATGTAAACAAACCTCGTGAAGTATGGACAACAAGACAACATTGGGGCATGACAGAAGTTCATCACAGGTGCTACACCTCCTCTTGATAACCTTCTCAACTTGAGAGAATGTGTCATCATCATAATCACTTGAGAACTCGCTGAATCGGTGCTGTCCACATCCTCGCTAGCCATTGTTTACATGCGCTGTGACACGCTGGAACTCTGCTGGCACTGTGGTGCATTCTGGGAAGCGCAGGGGGATTATGGGAAACGTTAAAGTACTGAATACTGTGTGTATTACCAGAACAGCAGCTTAATCGTAAAATGGAAAGTTGACCCCCCAAAACATACATAAAAAGTGGATTTTTTTTCTAAAATTAAAATATTATTATTTATATTTGAAAAAAAAAAATCCATTTTTGATTTTGTTTTCCATGTTGTACATATCCACTAGTTGCATGAATGGGGTGAAGTCCACCATCTCATCTCTGATCTCCTTGTTTACAATAGAAGGCAACATGAATGGATTAAGTAACTTTTTACAGGCACGTTAGCCTCAATCAGGGATCAGATACCTGATTGGGTTCTGAATATGACTGTAATCTGTTTGAAAAAAGTTGCATTGTAGAGCAATATGAGCAATTGGGAAAGTCTTAAACATGTTTTAATAACACTGGTCAACACAGTTTTTCTTGCATGGAGTTTTTCAACAGATTTTGGGTGATTTGGGCGCACTGAATCTGAATCTGGTGTTAGTTTTTGCCAGTCACATCACATTTTTGAGATATGAAAATATGTTTCTTGCATCAAGCACTGATGCAAAAGATGCAGTCTTATTCACCTCTTTGGCACCATAAACAATATTACTGCTCATGCTCATGCTTTTGAAGCTGCTTTTTCTGCATGATTAGTGGTGTCAAACTTGTGATGAGCAACTTT
This sequence comes from Thalassophryne amazonica, assembly GCF_902500255.1. Lineage (NCBI taxonomy): Eukaryota > Metazoa > Chordata > Actinopteri > Batrachoidiformes > Batrachoididae > Thalassophryne > Thalassophryne amazonica. The sequence continues at coordinate 112,284,590 of NC_047106.1, forward strand.
TGTGTAATCCATCAATATGGACCATGCAGACTGCAAAAAAATGTGATGTGATAGAGGAAATCTGAGCTCAGATTTGGATTCAGCACCCCAAAATTACACAAAATCAGCACTCAAAGTCCATGCAAGAAAAAAAAAATTGTTGATAGGTGTAATTTGTGACATCAGTTTAAATTGTTATCCACACAATTTAAACAATCAGATTTAACTGATGCAGGTTGGGGGTACCCTTGTGTAAAAGTTGGTGAAAGTGGACAAACGGGTACAGGTAGCATTTTATGCTTGTGCCATTTCCCATTACGAGGTCTGTTAGAAAAGTATCAGACCTTTTTATTTTTTTCAAAAACCTGATGGATTTGAATCACGTGTGCTTGCATGAGCCAACCTTGAACCTTGGTGGACATGTTGTGACATGCCCAGCTCTTCCACAATTTCTCGGCTAGTCACACGACTGAAAAGCCACCGAAAGCCATCTGAATCTTCCGAATGATGGAAGAGGTGGGCATGTCACAACATGTCCTGTGAGACTTCAACACGGTGGCGCTTTTGCTCCGCCATCAGCTTCGTGCCAAAGCCATCGACATGAATTTCGCTGCAACTCTTTTCATGGCAAAATCTTCTGTCACAGTGGAATGTGCCGAAAAAGTGCTGATGTCCACCTCTTCCGCAATTTCTCGGATAGTCACACGACGGTCCCACATCACCACAGCATTCACTTTGGAAATGATCCAGTCATTTCAGCATGTTGATGGCCGCCCGGAGCACAGCTGTCTCCACCGTTGTGCAGACGTCTTTACACCGGTTATACCGCTCCTTAATCTGTGTGATGCCCATAGCATCGTCACTGAAAGCCGTCTGAATAATCCGAATGGTTTCCACCTGGCTGTCACCCAGTTTCTGGCAAAATTTGATGCCTTCGCGCTGCTCCAGTCGTTCCGCCATTTCCTTGCAAAGAAAAAACGACGAGAGACTCCACCCATCCTCACACAAAGGCTGCTTACAAGCAAATGACACAAATGACAGGTGTGAAAAAGTCACGCATGCGCATGAAGGTTCAAGGTTGGGTCATGCAAGCACACAATTCAAATCCATCAGGTTTTTGAAAAAAATAAAAAGGTCGGATACTTTTCTAACAGACCTCGTACACAATTGAATTGTATGCGCTCTGCAATATTCAGTCACACTCATATGTAAACAGTTATAAAATAGCAGGTAATCCCAATTTTGACCATGATTTAAAGAAAATGTGCCTGAGTTCCTCCATTGTGAAATCAAGATGGAAATTGAAGCCAAAAATTGGCAGTGGAAGATGGTCTACACTGAAGCATGGTGGTGGCAGCATAATATTGTGTGGATGCTTCTCTGTTGTATTATGTATGCAGATTGCTATGATAGAAGGTAACCTGAATGAAACAAATAATCTTTTATAAGCAAAAACTAAAGTATACATTAACCTGAGGTAACCTGCACCACTTGTGCCATCACTCAGGTCATCCTATTTCTCATTTAGAAATTATTCCTATCATCGCTTATAGGAATACTGCAGTTAATGCAGAGAGTGGGGAAAACCTGTTTTTTGATCAAACAAATTATCATTCTGAGTGCAGAGATGATTACCACTGAAATCATTTGAACAAAGGGAGCTCGAACAAAATGATATGAAAAACACTCAACCAGCTCCAGCAAAGCTTTCACCACATAAAAACACCATTAATATCTTTCCTCATGTTGTTATCCACGCAGACCAAAACATCTTTGTACAGGATGGGTTGATCTGCTCCATCAAATATAGCATCCTGTTTCCAAGCCAACCAAGTTCCAGGAAGTCTGCTGTCGGGTGACTTCACTTCAGATATGTAAAAGAAAAACACAAACAAAAAAACTGACTACTAAATCTTATCACTATTCTGACTGGAGCACAATTTCAGATGTTGGTTATCTAAGTATCAGTCTTTATGAAGTTTTTTTTTTTTTTTTTGAATAACAAAAATGTAAATGTAGAAAAAAAAGCCTAATTTTTTAGTAAAACAGTATTTGAAAGTTAAAACATCAAGGGCCTGATTTGCTAAGATCGTAGATAATGAGTGCTAAATTGTTTGGGCAATTCAAACCTTTGCATGTTAGGATGGCAACAGTTTTATGAAGAATAAGTGTGCAATTGATAGCAGGTAGTAATGCAAAGTAAACAACACTATGTAAATTAAGATTTGCATATTTAATGGCTGTAATCACAAAATAAATTTAAATCAGCCATTTGCGGTTATGCACTTTGAATCAGAACCAGAATCAAATTTATTGACAAGTAAGTTCGCACATACAAGGAAATTGGTCTGGTGTTACTGGTGGATAAACAACAAGAAAAGAAAAGAAAAAAAAACACTTCTGTAAGAAGCATAAGAGTCAAAGAGGCAAAACTACGGAGCCCTGGAAGTGTCACTGCAAAATGTTTCACATGTGGAGAGAATGTGCGCACGTTTTATTATATTGTGCACTCATTTTATTATATTGTATGCATGTTTTGTTATATTGTGCGCTCATTTTATGATATTGTGCGTACATTTTATTATATTGTGTGCATGTTTTAAGCATCATTTGAGTAAAACAAGGGCACGAGCTACTTAAACGTGACCACAATTTGTAAATCATGCACTCAATTACTCAATATTGTCTTGACACATAAATGTTGGCTATTAGTCAACAAACCAGGAGATAGTGTAATACAGTTCCCCATTAGAAATGGATCTGGTCAGGGTATATCATGGTTTGGGTGCACAACTCCAGCTACCCAGAATGGCATCACCTGGAGTTTAAGCACATTAAAAAGGATGCTGAGGTCGAAGCGTCTCCCCGTCGTGAGGATGACAGTTTAGGTCATATTATGGAGTTAATTTTGAACCAAAGGAAAACGTGTGCACGTTTTATTAATTTGAGGGCTCATTTTATTAATTCGTGGGCTCAATTAAAGGAAAAAGCACAAATTATCATGGCCAGAAAAAAAACATCACTTTAAGTGACCTCTTCGGGGTTCCATACAAAACTGTATTCACTGTTAAATAAATATAATGGAATGAACAGGACTGTGAAAAAAACAGGTGATTGGAGTACAGGTGTATGATACCTTTCAGTGCAGGGATGTCCAATCTGTACTTTATGGTAGTTGGGGGGGGCAGTGGCGGCGCCAGGAAATTTTGTTGGGGGGGCTGGGGTAAAAGTTGGAGGGGCTCCACAAAATGTTGTCGAAATGAACAATATATAGTAAATTGCTTTATAAATACCAAGGTATATGTTTTAGTCACCCGTGATCCTCTAAAATGTAAAAATGCACACATACATCACTTAGAATGATTGCATTCATCACTTAACTCAGTTACGCAATATTGAGATATTCTCAGTGCAAAACTGCAGTTGAGATCCACAAATATGTCAGTCGCTATTCACATTATTGGCAGAATTATTGGGGGGGCTGAGGGGGGGCTTGGCTCATTAATGGGGAGGCTTAAGCCCCCCCATTGCGCCGCCACTGGGGGGGGGGGGTTGGCAGGGTAAGTGGGGGTCTCTGCCATTATTTATTAGTCTAGCTGCAGATGGAAAGAAGCTGTGGGCACAGTTCTGCTAATCTGCTGTTAATTATTGAAGCTAACTTTTTTGTTAGCGGATAAGCTTTTCAGCTAACTTCAAAAACCATCAGCAGACCAAGTAGTTTCTGATAAATTTAGTTCTGATAACTTAGACCGCTAACATTTTTACATAGTTCGTAACAGTGAAAAACATTTATAAACCCTGTTGGTTCCTGTGTCGGACTGGTGTCACATCCAGAGGGTGTAGCAGAACATCATCTGCTTCATATTAGGAATTTACCAATGGGCCTCAAGGTCTGTATACAAAAGGACGTACTGATAAGATTGGTCACATCAACAGAAAAAAAATCTTTCAGGTAATTGATCAAAATCTTGACAAATGCCCTCATGTCATTCAAAAATAATGCGATAAACAAAAAAAATCACATTTGGAGTCTGATCACCATGAAGATCACACCGTTTCTTCTTTTGTGATATGACTGATAACAACACCAAATTTCAATGACAATGGATTAAAAATTGTCAAATGGACACAACCAAACACGTACAACTGCAGTGATGCTCCTTCTTTAGCAAACATACAAATGGGAAATATAGGAAAGACAGACAGACTTTATTAATCCCCAAAGGGAAATTTTAGTTGTCATAGCACCTCAAAAAGATAAAAATAAAATGAAAAAAAATGAATGAGGAGCAAAATAACCTGCCTACAAGAGTTGTTGTTTATCCACAACTGGCCAAGCGGCACAACTGATTTTTTCTTTGCTTAAAGATGCAGTCTGGGCTGGTTCTGGGAAACATGATCTAATATTATCTAATCCTCCTGTGAAGGGCACATTTGTCTTCCCACCCAGGATCCAACATGTTTACCAGACCCGTGTCAGCCTGCTGAACACCGTTCAGACTGCAGAAAAACATGAAAAACCTCTCACACTGATACCAGAAGATTAACATAGCATTAGCTTGTGCAGTAACAGAAATACAGGCTGCAAATTGTCATTTTAATCTGTTTTCTGACTGATCTATAATGGATTCACATCCATATTGTACCGAGTCAAATTCTCCCACGTTCAAGGTCAAATACAAATCTTTAAGTCATTGTGCCTAAGTCTGTGAGTCGATGACTATATCCTAGTGAGCCAGATAAGACTTCACAGCTTCATCACAGCATGAGCCATATAGATGAGGAGCAAGCAAATATCTCACTCTGGCCTCACGCCTTCATATTGCACCATCAACAGTATCACAGACGCACCAACAAAAACTCCACCACTAGATCTTATCCAGGGGAAAATCGGGGAGATGTGGTATGATTGTTTAGAGGTCGAACGTTTTGGAGATGAATAACTGATTTGATTGCAAATACTGTATGTTTCTGTGTTCATGCACCAGAACATTTGCACCCCCTCGGCAGAAAGACGTTTGAATCTTTGCAGGTCCACCATCCAAGTTAAGGCAAATCTGGCCATAACATCTGTAGTTTAAAACCCCGATTGGAAAGCGCTACCTGTGTGCATGTACACTCTGCAAGTAGTAAGATTTTACTGCTGAAGGAACTCACCTGCACTCTCGCTTGTACCATATTTGCCCAAATATTAGTGGAAATACATTCCAAAAATTGGGGTGTGATTTATAATCTTGGACTTTTACATGCCACATGCATTATACAATTAATAATCACTTCACAGCAGCTAAGAATGGGCAAATTTACACTCATGGTGCCAAATATTGCTTCTTTGCATTTTAACACCATAGTCTCTTAGCTACATAACTTTAACAAGGTCATCCCCAGAACCAGCATAAAACACGGGCAAATAACACACTATATCATGATTATTTACAGTTTTCCAGCAGCCTTTTACTCCTTTTCTGCAATTTTATTTCAACATTAGACACATGTTATTTTCACTGTTCAAAGTTCATCAGGGGGTTGTGCCTGCTTAGCTGCTGGAACCAACCACGCCTGTCCTTTCTGAGCATTTTATTAAAATATATCTGTGATTACATGGCTTCTTGTGTGGTATTTATCCTCAGGGATCTTCTGCAAAGTCTATGCTCAAGTGTTTCCATCTTTTTGTTATATTTAACTTGTATGTTAGCATTGGTAGCACTGGTAGCTTGGTGATGCTAGCACCACTGTTACTCAGTGGTTATTGAGGCAATAAGCTGGTTATAATTTTTAATATCCGCACCCAATCCACTCTACAAAAATATGTGTTAATAAAGCTTCCAAACCTATGTTAGCCTGTTAGCTTTAGCATATTAGGCAACTCTGAGCTATGTGGCATGAACGGGCTTCATTCCTTCCACCCAAGTTACACACACTGTCTTGTTTATGCTTCATCTCTTCATCCATTTATGGGTTGGCTGAGACTAAGGCAGAGTAAGCACTGCCATTAACAACATTAAACAACTCTTCATAACACCTATGAGTGATTTCACAGAGGGCTTGTCTTATGTATACAGTCTATGGACATGTCCCACTATGCCAACACTACATGTTCCACTAAATTATAAAAGGGTAACTGTAATTAAACCCGCTGGGGTCCGAGGGCATTTTTTTGGGCAGTTCACTCACCTGGCATAAATGTTTTATTATTGCTGTTTAAAGCTCACCCTGCATTCCACAATCAAGTAGTATGGCTCTTTTTTCAGGACAACGTGTACTTTCAGAATATATATGCTATAGTGGTGTTTGTAAGTGTAATAAAGGTTTACAATCAGAAATAAGAAAGGAAAAAAAAAAGCAGAAATAATTTTCGCACACATTTATTCAAAACACACAGCAAACTATAATAAACAACTATTCTGACACTTTATAAAGGTAGTTTGGGACTTGTACAAAAGAATATACAAAATAAAGGTTTTAAGAATAAACACAAATATACATTTTGAACAATATATACAAAATGGTCTATGCGTTTTGTTGGTCTTCATGCCACATCTCAAAGCAATTTCTGTCTGCTATTACACAAAGGGCCACATCACAATCTTTCACTTCCATGGAGCTGACTGTTCTTTTTGGAGTGTGTTCCTGCACTGAAAGCAACCTCTACTCACACTTTGAGGCCTCCTCCCCCTCCTTCCATTCATATGCGTAAACGGTGCTTTACGCATCAATTGTTGGAGCCAGAGGCTTCAGCAACATTCACGGGCCAAGTAGTAAAGCATCTCTTCTACTGACACTCTTTGGTGCACCACGTGAGATTGTATGAGGCCCTCTTACTCTGATCACTTCCATTCATATGCATAAACAGTGCTTTACGCATTGGAGCCAGAGGCCTATTCAAATAACATTCACGGGCCAAGTAGTAAAGCATCTCTTCTACTGACACTGTTTGGTGCACCATGTGAGATTGCTCTGCCCTACAAGTGGATAGTGGAAAACCATGTGATGGTGTCTAATTCCTGATTAGACACTCACATTGCGCATGTCATCACACAGCTTCTATGAGGACTACAAGCATGGCAGTGGGCTCATTCGAAAGCCCGCAGAGTGTACTTTCTGCAAAAAAGAAGTAAATTTCTATCTAATATCATTAAAAAGTTATGTATCATTAAATACAACTTTTATTAAGCCATCGTATACGACGGGGATGACCCCAGAGGGTTTTAAAGGATCCCACATGGCTCAAATTAGGACACCAAGTGGTGACCATCTATGTCTATGATAGTCCAAGATTTCTAAGCTGAATATGCAGTAGCTTTTACAGAGTTACTGATGGAAATTTTGCAGACCCACTCACTCACTGGCATGATGGCTTAGTGGTTAGCACTGTTGCCTCACAGGAAGATGTTTGTGGGCTCGCTTCCCACCTCGTCCTTTCTGTGTGGAGTTTGCATGTTCTCCCCATGTTCATGTGGGTTCCTTCCACTTACAAAGACATCCATGTTAGGTGAACTGAGAACTTTAAATTGTCCATAGGTGTGAGTGAGGGTGTGGCTGTGTTTGTCTGTCTATATGTGGCCCTGTTATAGACTGGCATCCTGTCCAGGGTGTACCCTGCCTATCACCCCAAGACTGCTGGGATAGGCTCCAGGACCCCTGTGACCCTTTATTGTTGTAAGTGGGTATAGAAAATGGATGGATGCTCTATTACTGACTCAACGCAGTCTCACACGAAGTCATCACATTTTGATGCAAAAGGTTTGTTTTGGCTGGAAGTCAATATGTGCCTTTGCGTTGCGCATGAGGAAATGCTATCCCTAACCACAATCACAACAATACAAACATAGACGAATGTTTCCTGTTGACAGGATGACTCTGATATCAGAGAGAAAGGACACTGCTGTGAAAAACTTGTTTCCTACTCACCTAACTCTGGCCACTAGCCAAATTACCTACATGTGACAAATGTAAGAAGCTTGGAGTGAGCTGTGACTGACTCCATTCTACCGATGGAAAGATGGACAACAGCAGAATATGGTTGTCTGCCTGGGTGGGTGCCATCTAGGACCCCAGGTGGTTCTGTAGCGTGGTGTTTGCACCGGTGCATATACCCAAACCAGAAGAAATAAAAAATCCTTATCCTTTGTGAAGCTTGTGTGAAGTGCAGTAAATAGTGTCTCAAAGGATGAAAGTAAGAAAGTGAGTCTGTGTTTGAAAGCAGAAGATGAAATCAGCAGAATTCACATTGCTGCTTACTTCATCAATGCTCTCCTAGAAAAGGCAGGTACCTCTGCACATTTTTCAAATCTGAGAGGCTCACGAGCATACACAGGCAGGGTTTACTTCTTCGCTATCTCAACAGACCAATCAAAGAACAGCCTAAATTCCATCCAGAACTTTAGGACCGGTTGATTTGACATGTTTGAAAGAGTGTGCATGAACATATTTCAGTAGTTCAGTGAACAGATTTTTGTCGTTGCTTAACCCTCTGGGGTCCAAGGGCATTTTTTGGACTGTTCACTCGCCTGGCATAAATGTTTAATTATTGCTGTTAACAGCTCTGCCTGCATCCCCCAATCAAGTTTTACGTCTCTTTTTTTTTTCAGGACAACCTGTGCTTTCAGAATATATATGTTGTAATAAAGGTTTACAATCAAAAATAGGCAAGGAAAAAAATAAAGCAAAAAAGAATTTTCCACACACATTTATTCAAAACATACAGCAAACTATAATAAACAACTGTTTTGACACTTTATAAAGTTAATTTGAGGTCTTGTGGGAAAGACTGTACAACAAAAAGGTTCAAACAATAAACACAAATGCACATTTTGAACAATATATACAAAATGGTCTGTGCGTTTTGTTGTCCATTGATATGGTAAACAGTGCTTTACGCAGAGAAAGCAACAGAGTTATCCAGTAACATTCACATGCAAACTAGTGGAGCAATCCTGATAGTTACACACTCTTTGTTTGAGCACGTGAGATTGTCATCAGAGGCTCTCTGTCAGCTCCTGCTTTCACTGATTGCTGTGCGTAATGGCGCAGGGCACACTGAGTATGTACTAATAGTATGTACTCATTGGAGCACCCAGGGGGCTACTCAAACGGGCCAACTAGTAAAACGATTTTTGGCTTTTCACATGAGGTAAATCTGCCCTCAGATTGGATTTTGGAAAATGATGTGACGGTGAACCAATTACGATTGGACACTCACACTGCGCACGTCATCACACAGCATCTGTGAGAAGTACAAAGATGGCCGATGGCTGGCTTGAAAGTCTGCGGAGTTAACTTTTCAGCAAAAAAGTAAGTTTCGATCTCATATCATTCAAAAGCTATTTACGAGGTCTATTAGAAAAGTAACAGACCTTTTTATTTTTTGCAATAACCTTATGGAATTGAATCACGTGTGATTGCATCAGCCAAGCTTGAACCTTTGTGCGCATGCGTGAGTTTTTTCACGCCTGTAGGTTGTGTCATTCGCCTGTGAGCAGGCTTTGAGTGAGCACTGGTCCTCCCCCCTCGTCGGATTTTTATTGTGAGGGAAATGTCTGAACGGCTGGAGCAGTGGTGCATCAAATTTTCTCAGAAAGTGTGATAGACAGCCAGGTGGACACCATTTGGAAAATTCAGATGGCTTTCGGTGAAGATCTTATGGGGATCACACAGATTAAGGACCATTACAACCGGATTAAAGACGGCGCACAATGGCAGATGGCGCGCCATGCTCCAAGCGGCGATCGACAGGCTGAAATGACCAGATCATTTCCAAACTGAATGCTGTGTTGATCCAGGATGTCGTCTGACTAGCAGAGAAATGGCAAGAGAGGTGCACATAGCACTTTTCCGGCACATTCCACTGTTAAAGGAGATTTTGTCATGAAAACATGAGTGGAGGAATTCGCCACGGAGCCGCTAATGGCGCGGAACGAAAGCACCTCCATGTTGGTCTCACAGGACATGCCCTGACATGCCCAGCTCTTCGACAATTTCTCGGATACTCACTGGACTGAAAAGCCACCCAAAGCCGTCTGAATATTCCAAATGGTGGAAGAGCTGGGCATGTCCCGTGAGACTTCCGACACGGAGGTGCTTTTGTTCCACGCCATGAGCGGCTCCGTCCTGACGCTCGAATTCTGCCGCACGTCTTTCATTACAAAATCTCCTTTAACAGTGGAATGTGCAAGAAAAGTGCTATGTCCACCTCTCTTGCCATTTCTCTGGTAGTCAGACGACGTCCCAGATCAACACAGCATTCAGTTTGGAAATGATCTGGTCGTTTCAGCCTGTCGATCGTCACTCGGAGCGTGGCGCGCCATCCGCCATTGTACGCCGTCTTTAATCCGGTTGTAATGGTCCTTAATCTGTGTGATCCCCATAAGATCTTCACCGGAAGCCATCTGGATTTTCTGAATCGTTTCCACCTGGCTGTCTCTCACAGTTTCTGAAAAAATTTTGATTTAGCAAAGCGGCAGTCGCTCTGCCATTTTCCTGACAATGAAAATCCGCCGAGGGGGCTGGACCACTCCTCCCACAAGGCGTGCTCACAGGCGAATGATGCAACCGACAGGTGTGAAAAAACTCACGCATGCGCACAAAGGTTCAAGCTTGGCTGATGCAAGCGCACATGATTCAAATCCATAAGGTTATTGCAAAAAATAAAAAGGTCGGATACTTTTCTAACAGACCTTGTATAATTTAGTAAAGCTTGGTCTTAGCCGTCGTATACGACGGCGTCTGCCCCAGAGGGTTAAATCTCTACATTTCAAAATGTTGTGTGTAGAAGATTACTTTGGAAATTCCTTTAAAAATGTAAACTGTTCATGTCACTAATTTGGATTTTATGTTCCATATTGCAGCACCTAACTTGGAATAACAGCAACACTTCACAGGATCACCAGAATTATTTTACAAAACCTCCAGAGTGGATTAAGTTGGGATTTTCAAGTGACTCCAAATGTTTTTGGCTATGAGTCGGATTGAAGATTGAAGTGGTGACATATTTAATTACTTTCAGTGCAGCTGGTCTGCTCTGATCAAGCAAACAGCCAGGTTTGATCCATCCTGGTGTCTTAGCTGTGAAGTCAGCAGTCATTCTCATTACGCAATGTGTTTAATTGTCATTAATGCGCCCACGCCACTCTGAGCACACCTGAGCCTGTCAGATCTCAGGAGTGAAGCAGAATAGGCCCTGATTAGTAGTGGGCTCGGAAACCACCTGGGAACACAACGAGCTGTGAACAGTCTTCTCTAAGTTGTGTCAGGAAGGGCATGTGGTGTGAAACTTCTGTCAAATATGCGGCTCTTTGCTGGCTCTACTGTGGTGAAAGTAAAAAGTGGATTTCTCAAGAACCTGCACTAAAATACCACAGGTAATTATTATAATTCAGTTTCATACTGTGCAGTAACATTGTGACTGTTATTATGTTAACAATCACTCACGTAACAGTCAGTGTTCCTGTTGTGTTCATGAAGACCTCTGTTCACATAGTTGTGAGAAGATTGAAGAACAAACTACTGTAGTTGTTGAGAAGAACATAAATGTCTGATTAAATATGTATTGTAGGGAAAAAATGGGAGGAGGTATGCTCAGAATAAAAAAAACCTCAAATATATTTTCAAAGATTAAAGTAAAAAAATTACAAGGAAAACTGAACTTGTGCTTTTGTTGTCAAGGAAACAAAATACACCACATGTGCAAATGGTAAATGGAATGCCACCTGGGGCATAACAGCATGCTGTCTGGAACAACTCTGGGATCGCAGAAAAAAATGTCAAAGATAATTTTGAAATAGGTGTTATTCGCACAAGCTGACAACATATGGGAATTGAAGTGTTACTTTATTCATTCATTCATTCTCTTACTCCCTTAATCCAATCAAGGATCACGGCAGGGGTGCTGGAGCCCATCCCAGCAGTCTGGAGAGGACGCCAGTCTGTCACAGGGCTACATATAGACAGACAAACACACTCACAGCCGCACACACAGCTTCAGACATTTAAAGCTTCCAATCCACCTAACGTGTATGTCTTTTGGAAGTGGAAGGAAGCCGGCGCACCCGGAGGGACCCCATGAGAAGAACGTACAAACTCCACACAGAAAGGCTCCAGATGGGAAGCAATCCCACCACCTTCTTGTTGTGAGGCAATAGTGTTAACTACTAAACCGCCCACATTACCTGAAAACATGAATTTAAAAAATATAGATTAGCAACCAAAAATATGATATGACCTAATTTATGTGACCTAAATTACTCAAACAGGATTATTAAATTATATATATATATATATATATATAGTCTGGGATAGTAGAAAGTAGTATTTGGAACAGTCGTGGGACGGTGAGGAAAAAAAGTTAATTTTGAGTCCTGGTGTGTGTGTGTGTGTGTGTGTCATACTGAGGATTCGTGGTTACACTTAATCTTCCATTTTTTCAGTGTAACTTATCTTTCACTGACCTTCTTTAAGGTAAATTGTACAACCATTAAATTATGGAAATGAAAAGTGTCTCCTTGAATTATGCAATTATGACAGTTTCAGGTAAGAGCAGTCATCTGTAAATGTTCATTTCTATTTTACATACGCATTTGAGGTATGGTGTTTATTTTTCATTCAAATATGTGCTTTGCAGATCCCAACAGTAACTGTTGCTCACTGGGTTACAGTACATATCTTCTCCATGTGGACATCAATAAATCTGTGATCAACTTCATTGTCTGTTGAAGAAAACCATGAACATGCTTCTGTCTGGATTACTTGCACCTGAGCTGACCAAGTAACCACAAGCCGGGAACGCCCATCAAGCAGCAAACACTAACTGCTTGTCACCATCATTTGTAGCAAATGTGACTGCAGGGAAACAATATGTGACTAGAAGATAGTATCAGTGTCACAATGCTTTTGCTTACCCTGACACATTACTGGGAGGGAACAACTATTCAGTCCTAAATATTAATTTATTATATTGTATTACAGTATATAACATTACATTATATAATGACCCATGATTTCTAAGGTGTCTGTATATTACTTTAACCTAGTCCTACATCAGTGTGTGCTTGCTCTAAATCCATCCATCATCAACTCAGTCTCATGGTTTTTTTCGTGCTTCCGTCACAAAATGATTCAAATTTTCATGACGGGTTTTTTTTTTTTAACTCAATACTACTAACCCTACTCCAACCCCCAACCCTAACCATAACCCCCCCGCTTCACTTTTAATTTCGTGCAGCCGTCATGGAATGAACTATAATGAATTCATGCTGCCGTTGCGAATATGCGGCGCTTTTCGTCACAATATCACAAACCAATAGATTAATGTATATTTGGTGCTGCTGAATCACGACTTGCCGTTAGATATGGTGGGAAATCATAAGGTGCGAGGCAGAGTACACCCTGGACAGGACACCAGTCTCTCACAGGCTAAAATATAGACAAACACACACATTCACACCTGCACACACACCAGCAGACAATTTAAAGTTTCCAATTCATCTAACCTGCAAGTCTTCAGATGTGGAAAGAAGCCGGAGCACCCGGAGGGAACCCACACAAACATGGGGAGAACATGCAAACTCCACACGGAAAGGTGACAGGTGGGAATCGATCCATGATCTTCTTGTTGTGAGGCAACGGTGCTAACCACTAAGCCACCGTGCTTGCTCTAAATATTAAGGAAAAAAAAATAAGACTATATTAAGGAGAAAAATTTAAGATTGTATAAATACTAGTGGCAAGGTGGCTTAGTGGTTAGCAGCAAGAAGGTCCTGGGATTACTTTCTCGCCTGGTCCTTTCTGTATGGAGTTTGCATGTTACCATGAGTTCCCTCAGGGTGAATGTGTTTGTCAGTCTACATGTGGCGCTGCGATAGACTGCCGTCCTGTCCAGGGCATACCCTGCCTCTCGCCATAAGACATAGGCTTTGGAAATAAGGAAAGCTTCACACAAGATCATTTCTAGCTACATATAACTTCATAACTACACATATGTTCAAAGAGACAGAGAGAGAATGAAGAAGTGTCTGTTTTCACACCTATCAAACAAAATCCTTCGCAAAGCATAGTGTAGGCTTGTGACTGAATTATTTTTTAGACGCTAACTGCTGTGAAACAATTTACTTCTCTGATTTGGTAAACTCGGCAGAAATACTGTTTCTCTCTCACTGACAACCACACCTGCTCCTAATCCATCATCAATACATCATCCACTGACCATCCAGCAGGTTGTGGCCATCTATGGGATGCAATTTAGCAAAACAAAGTTGCTTTCAGATTGATATGGTTTATCAAAGTTACTTTCTTCACTAAATTCCTCATTGCTCTCAAGGATCCATGGCTCCTGGATTGGCCAGTTTATCTTGGATCTTTTCATCGACATACAAAGACCAGGGTCCTGGAAAGTGAAGTGAAGCGAGGCAGTTTTCTGACCTGGGTTTTGTTGAGATTCTCCACTGTGCTCAGACATGTCTGGCTCTCATATGAACCACACAATAGCTTTGTCTGCAACATTTCTTATTGTTGTGATTGTAAAACACTGCAGATGAAAGCTTTTACTAGACGGCTCTCCCCATAAAAAATGTGAATCTTCGAGCTTTAGCTGCCTGAAGTGGATCAAAGTGGGAAAAAAAGATGTATTTTGGTAACTTTCACCCATTCTCTACTGTGACTGCTGTGTGTAATTACATCTGTTGAGCCAAGCATTACTCTGCAACTGCAGAATAACCATGCCTTTACAGAATGACAACAACAATAATGCACCTACATTTGTCCTACAACAACAAAGAATATCAGTAGACAGCAGTGTCCATGCACTAGTTTATGTTCCCCCTGGATGTCTTTCCCCATTGTAGGATATTTCCCATCCACCCACATTATTCATGACAATATTTGAGAGAGGTGTTGAATTATTTTAAGGTTGAGTTTTAGGCTGTAATTTGTGGTGCTGTTCACTTTACTGTTATACTGAGAAGTGTAACTAAACCTGGCAACCCCTCGGTGCAGTGGAAGATTGTCTCTTGATTCATTCCTGGACATGATCTACATCCAGGGTCGATTGAGAGACACCTGTGTGTGGGTTTGTTTAATGTAGGAATGTTGTTGTACAGTGACAAACACACAGTCCTTGACAGACTCTGAGCCTGTTTCAATGGCTGGGGAAATCCCAGACGACTGGTGTCTGAGGACCTGCTGCAGACTTCATCCGCTTTACCAGCCGCTGGTTACAAGCCGTCACCTCCTCGGTCTGATCCTCCATTGAGGATTTCTTGTTTCACCAGAGCCCTGTTAGTCATCTTGTGTTGAGGGTTCCTGTTGGGCCTTCATGGTTACCAGAGCAGCCACCTGGCACTCAAGGTCCCCACTGTATTTAACCCCAACAGGCAATTACCTACTTACTTTCTTACCCATTGTGTCATGACGCAGACACGGGATTGGCTTTTGACACCCAAGTGTACGTAATATTTAGTTCTCAGCTCAAGTCTGGTGACAAGCGGCAGTGCCACAGAGATGTTTTTAAATAAATGTATCGGAAGCAGACACTTCTTCCTTCTCGCAGTCTCTCCCTCAACCAGGCCCAGCACCAGAAAAAAATATTAAGGGGGTGATGAGTTTATCACAGGGGGCCCACAAAAAAAGTGCGCACCGGAGGGGACGTGCCTCTGAGCGTGCGTAATGAATTGGGTGCGCTCCTGGAAAGCTCGTGTATTTAGGCTACACCGTTTTAAGAGACTGACTGAGTAAGAGTAAAGAGTGATGACAGTATTTTTAAAATTATTATTTGAACGTTTAGACCCACAAAACCAAACCAACAACTGATCTGAGAAACGACACGAGACAGTAGATTAACCCCACATACAGCCCTCCATCACAAGCACAAACACAGCACAATTGGGCATGACAGTCACACAACGGGTCAAAGATAAACCTTTCATGTAGATATATTTACAACAATACATAATTTTTATCTTACCATAAAAGTCCATATCTTAACATAAAATTCTGTGTGGAAACTGGATGCTAGCCTACCTCAGAAGAGTTGAAGCCTTTGGTTGGATGCCGCGTTGAATCTTCTGAGAAGGACATCTCGCCACTCTCCGTTGAATTTCCTGGTTAGGTCATTCTCAAATGCCAGCCTTATTAACGGCCGTCGTGGCTCGTGAGGGTTCCGTGCTGCTGAAGCAGCACTACAAGCGTCTACGCGGCACTGTCGATGAGCAAACACCAGAGAGAGCAAACAGTTCTCTCATGTAAAGTCTTGTGTTTTTTATTGCGTTCTCTTGCAATAACCTAAAATCATATTAAAGTTCATGCCTGTCAGCGCGCACAGTGAGTGGAATCAGGCGGTGGGAGACTGAACGTATATGCGCACGTGCACACACAGCAGACAACAGCAGGATTTACGACAGATGAGGGAGTAAGCTTCTGCACCTTGCACAGCTGTATGACTCCGTATGAAATATAGTTTATTTATACAACAGTGTAAGTAGCAACACCTGTTATGAATGTTTATGTTTTCTTTTTTACTGTCCTCTCATGGATCATGTTGCTGTCTGCTGTGTGTGCGTGCGCGCATATATGTTCAGTCTCCCCCACCTGATTTCACTCACTGTGCACACTGATAGGCATGAAATAAATTTTTTTTAAAGGAAAAAAAGTTTCCGACGTGTGGTTTTTGAACGTACAATGTGAGCAGTCAGATCGCATCAGAGCATCGGGCCATACAGTGTGAGAACATGAATCGTGCGCTCTGAACTTTTAAACCCTGCGGTTTTGTCGCACAGTTTGAGCTGGAGCCAAGTACAATGATTGAAAATATCGTACAGTGTATGCCCAGCCTAAGTTCGCCTTTCGTTCATGCAGCATGCTGAGTCTGTGATCACTGAACACTCTTTTTAATGTTGAGAAAGAGTTCTCGCACTAACTGGACTTGACGAATCCCAGGAACTCCAGCTCTGACACTGCTTGAATAAATGGAGCATGCTTTAATTCGTCCACCTTGCCATAATCGCTGGACTCAGGATCCTTGCCCTCTGCCACACTGACAAGCGCAACCTTCAACCTATCAAATCTATCAAACACAGACACACACCATATCCGTTTGTTTTAAAATTAATTACTTTAGTTAATTAATTTGGTTTATTTGTTAAATACATGATATTATTGAATAACTAATATTTTTGCTATATTTTCCAGTATTTCTTTTTCTTTCTTTTTTATTTTTTTGATAACACATCCGAGGGGGCAGGGTTGATGACGTGAGGGGGCGTCGCCCCCAAACGCCCCCTCGTGGCACCAGGTCCACCCTCAACATATGTGTGGTTTTGAAATTGCAGGAAACTGGCTTGTCAAGTTTTGTATTTTATTTTTTTGGGGGGGGGGGCGGCCCTAACGGCCACTGGTGGTATGTTAAACATTTCTTGTAATCAGGGCAGGTTTAGTTTTGAAAAAGGCCTTCCATCCCATTATTGATCCAAGCACAGTGAAAATTTGTGCACAGCAAAACCACCAGTGTTATTGACAGTGTTATTTAACACTGGTGATTTTGCTGTGCATCAGTGGGGTACTTTAGGTGGAAGCACCTGCATCCATTACAGATAGGGACTTTCTTCTCTCTGCTCACAACATGATGTTTTTTGTTTGTCCTAATTACATAATAATCAGAGCAGTAGTTTGGCTGAGTCAGTGATGTACTGCAGCAGACTAGCTTTACAGATTTGGGTATCTTCCTAACCAGGAAGAAGATATTTGGTGGAATTAAATAACGGCTGAATGGGTCCTTGTCATTTGATTGGTGGGTTGTATGTCATGTGACATGGATTATTCATACCATTTGCCATCGTGTTTCATTGACCCTGCAATAGTTCTTTCTGGCGTGCAATTTTGGTGCTATATGAAATGTGCTATTGCACGTCTCGACCACCACACACGCTTACACTACCGGAGACGGCACACACACACAGACACACACAAACAAATCCACTAAGCCATCGGGAGGCATGAAGAGCTGTTAAGATGAAAAGCTGGATAAAGATCTGACATGATTTTTCACTGAACTCAGGAACTACACAAAGTTTTTTGTTTTGTTTTTTTGTTTTTTTTTTGGAAGTACACAAAGTCAGTCCAGGGCATCACGGACTACATTGCCACAGTTATTTGTGAACTATCTAACTGTTCTGACTGAGAACAATTTTAGACTCCAATTTAAAGTTCATGTTGGACTGTTATATCAAATGACAAGGATCTATTTTAGCCATAATATAAAACAAATAATGATTTTTTTCATTATTTCAATGGCACAAATATTTAATGAGGTGATAAATGGAACGTTCCATCTTTCACCTCATAAAATATTTGCACCATTGAACTCATAAACGTTCATTATTTGTATATTATACACTGCTACAATAGTGCTAGCATGTTTTAAACACTGTGTCAGTGTTTGCATGTTTTAAACACAAAACATGGCTGGTTGTATGTAGCATGGTTTAAACAACAAGCAAGATCGTTTCTATATTTTTAACACAAAGAAGGGTCCGCGGTAGTGTAGAGGCTGCACTCTCTGTTGGGTTGTTATGACTCCGCACATTCGCTTCCCTCGGAATGCAAACTCACAATCCTCGACATGAAAGTCGGGCTCTCTAACCAGAAAGTTAAAACCAACCCAGGGCTCTGGCCTTGTAACCAGAGAATCTTTTAAGCTGGTGGGAGTCAGGTTTACTAACTACATCTGCACAGTGACACCTGCTGGCCTCCGTTACACTCACCCCCCTAAATTCACTCCTATCCGGGTCATGGCACCACAGTAACTGCTCATTCTTGTGGGTAGCATTGTATATATTTTTCAAGATGCCTTGTGTTTCCTTCCAATCACATTCACAGGCAATATATGCATTGAATATGCGTTTTTGTCATAGTGAAGTTTCTGTTTTGAGGACAGACTATAATTCCTGGTGCTTTTGTCTTTTGATATGGCTGTGAGACTTGGGTGCTAACCAGTGACATGGGTAACAACTGGATGTCTTTGGTGCTAGGTCTTGGGTATGAATGGCATGACTGTGTCAAATGAGTGGTAGCTTAGGGAGACTTGGATAAGGACTATCACTGTAAGCTGTAAGATTTTGTCCATGTAGTGCACGAGAGGTATATGACATATACCATCTTCAAAAAATATTGTGAGGTTTGGTTTAACAATGTGCAATCTGATGTTTAGGGCTAGGGCGATGTGTTGACATAGTCAGTTACATCAATACTTTCATTTATGTAATGTGCACTGACGCATCACAAAGAGGGAGTAACAGTTGTGTGTAGTCAGTGCATGAACTCCACAGAAGAGCAAGCTGAAGAGAACAACCTCACCCGTGATCATCTAAAATGTGGGAGGGATGAGTGCTGAAACCCAATGTTCGGTGCTGCATTCAGTATCAGAGAAATTAAGGAAATAATCGTATTTTTGCTGTTCCCTGAAGAGCACTCTCCTTCTCTCCCCCAGTCCGTGCTTGCGGCTATGAGCAGCTCTCAGCTCAGTTCCTTTGTCTCTCAGCCCCTCCCAGAACACACACACACACACACAGGCCACCGCCGGCAGGTTTAAAAAAACGAGGGAAAAAAGAGACGACATGCAGATACCCCCAGCCTCACAACCTACTTCAGAAGATTTAGATGACTAGATTGGTAGTGGGTTTGGATTTGAAAAGACAGATGTCGCTCAAACGACAGCAGTGTGCAAAATATGTCGGAAAACCTGCAGTTTAAAAACAGCTCAACAGTAAACTTGTTTCACCACCTGTGAATTAACTACATCAAAGAATATGAAGAATATGAAAAGCTTTGACGCCGCTGCCAAAGAAAAGCCTAAATCAGCTAAGTTATCTCCACAACACTACGCTAAATGTTGTATTTAGGTTAGTGCTTTTCCATCTGATTCAGGTCAAAGCGCTTTACAATGATGCCTCGCATTCATCCATTCATACACCAATGTCAAAGTGCTACCATTCACAATTTGGGGTTTCAAGACCTTGCCCAAGAGCCCTTAATTATTTTCCAGAACTATGGCCGGCCCAGAGTGAAATACAGCGAAGAGCCAGGGGTTGTCTGTGCCCACACAGTTGCTGCCATGCTGGGCATCCTGGCATCACAGGCATTCCAGCGTGAGCTGGCTGATTGGTCAGGCATGTACCAGTCAACCATGCGCTGAGCCATGCCATCTGTGTGGAACAAAATCATCCGAATGTCATCCAGGTACATCACATTCCAACATTACAGTGAATTTTGCAGCGAGAGCCTGTTTCTCGAATGTAATTGGAGCTATTAACTGCACACTTATTGCTATGAAGGCACCACCACATGGTGAAATTGTTTTAGTTAATAGGAAACATTTTCATTCCATCAGTGTTCAAATCATGTGTGGTGCACAAATGCGCATCAGGCTGGAGGCTGCACGGTGTGCGATCGGGGGCTGCTTGGTGGTTAAATAATTTATCCATGTAATTGTTCCTAATGAAAACTAGCGCAGACACATTTGGGCATTTGCACATTCAAATATGTTTGTTTTATTATTATTAATATGAACTAGAGAGTCTCTAATAAGCCCCCAACTGTGTTCAGTATTTGTCAATAAAAGCGTGTGTAATGTTAATGTCACACACTGTCAGCCACCATGCACCTAATATCTTTTTACTTCAGTTTGTTTGCGCAGCTCAGTCCAGCTCATTTACACACGCAAACGTACTTTAATTTCCATTTTGCATTACAGCAAGCTGAGAGAATGGTGATCTGAAAAGAAACCCCAGGTTTCTTTTCAGCACTGTAGCCAGGCTGACAAAGAGTCAGAGCTCTATTGAGCTGAGTATTCCATTAACTTTAACTAGTAATGACTTCATGACTTTCTTTGCTAACAAAATTTTAACTATTAGAGAAAAAATTACTCATAACCATCCCAAAGACGTATCGTTATCTTTGGCTGCTTTCAGTGATACCGGTATTTGGTTAGACTCTTTCTCTCCGATTGTTCTGTCTGAGTTATTTTCATTAGTTACTTCATCCAAACCATCAACATGTTTATTAGACCCCATTCCTACCAAGCTGCTCAAGGAAGCCCTACCATTATTTAATACTTCGATCTTAAATATGATCAATCTATCTTTGTTAGTTGGCTATGTACCACAGGCTTTTAAGGTGGCAGTAATTAAACCATTACTTAAAAAGCCATCACTTGACCCAGCTATCTTAGCTAATTATAGGCCAATCTCCAACCTTCCTTTTCTCTCAAAAATTCTTGAAAGGGTAGTTGTAAAACAGCTAACTGGTCATCTGCAGAGGAATGGTCTATTTGAAGAGTTTCAGTCAGGTTTTAGAATTCATCATAGTACAGAAACAGCATTAGTGAAGTTTACAAATGATCTTCTTATGGCCTCGGACAGTGGACTCATCTCTGTGCTTGTTCTGTTAGACCTCAGTGCTGCTTTTGATACTGTTGACCATAAAATTTTATTACAGAGATTAGAGCATGCCATAGGTATTAAAGGCACTGCGCTGCGGTGGTTTGAATCATAGTTGTCTAATAGATTACAATTTGTTCATGTAAATGGGGAATCTTCTTCACAGACTAAAGTTAATTATGGAGTTCCACAAGGTTCTGTGCTAGGACCAATTTTATTCACTTTATACATGCTTCCCTTAGGCAGTATTATTAGACGGTATTGCTTAAATTTTCATTGTTATGCAGATGATACCCAGCTTTATCTATCCATGAAGCCAGAGGACACACACCAATTAGCTAAACTGCAGGATTGTCTTACAAACATAAAGACATGGATGACCTCTAATTTCCTGCTTTTAAACTCAGATAAAACTGAAGTTATTGTACTTGGCCCCACAAATCTTAGAAACATGGTGTCTAACCAGATCCTTACTCTGGATGGCATTACCCTGACCTCTAGTAATACTGTGAGAAATCTTAGCTCTAAAATCAGAAAGGTCTTGTCTCAGAGTGATGCTGAAAAACTAATTCATGCATTTATTTCCTCTAGGCTGGACTACTGTAATTCATTTTTATCAGGTTGTCCTAAAAGTTCCCTAAAAAGCCTTCAGTTAATTCAAAATGCTGCAGCTAGAGTACTGACGGGGACTAGAAGGAGAGAGCATATCTCACCCATATTGGCCTCTCTTCATTGGCTTCCTGTTAATTCTAGAATAGAATTTAAAATTCTTCTTCTTACTTATAAGGTTTTGAATAATCAGGTCCCATCTTATCTTAGGGACCTCGTAGTACCATATCACCCCAATAGAGTGCTTCGCTCTCAGACTGCAGGCTTACTTGTAGTTCCTAGGGTTTGTAAGAGTAGAATGGGAGGCAGAGCCTTCAGCTTTCAGGCTCCTCTCCTGTGGAACCAGCTCCCAATTCAGATCAGGGAGACAGACACCCTCTCTACTTTTAAGATTAGGCTTAAAACTTTCCTTTTTGCTAAAGCTTATAGTTAGGGCTGGATCAGGTGACCCTGAACCATCCCTTAGTTATGCTGCTATAGACGTAGACTGCTGGGGGGTTCCCATGATGCACTGTTTCTTTCTCTTTTTGCTCTATATGCACCACTCTGCATTTAATCATTAGTGATCGATCTGTGCTCCCCTCCACAGCATGTCTTTTTCCTGGTTCTCTCCCTCAGCCCCAACCAGTCCCAGCAGAAGACTGCCCCTCCCTGAGCCTGGTTCTGCTGGAGGTTTCTTCCTGTTAAAAGGGAGTTTTTCCTTCCCACTGTAGCCAAGTGCTTGCTCACAGGGGGTCGTTTTGACCGTTGGGGTTTTACATAATTATTGTATGGCCTTGCCTTACAATATAAAGCACCTTGGGGCAACTGTTTGTTGTGATTTGGCGCTATATAAAAAACTGATTGATTGATTGATTGATCTAACCACAGCGTTTGCTGTTTTTGCACATTATCTCTGAAAGGCACCTGGACTATTAGTCACTGGGTGGAAGCAGTAATGACATTTTTCAATTCTTTTTAGTAACAAAGATGGGGTACATGAGGGTCTCATTAGCTTGTAAAGGGGACTAGCACCCTTGTTGCTCTGCTCGTGGACAAACAAGGCCTGTAGTTTCAGCACACTGGATTTCACATATCACCGCCTTCTTGTCTGATTTCATTCAGCTCAAAATCACAGCTCTCTTTACTTTTAGTTCACGGCACTGACAGAATGTTGTGTTTTCACAGCGTCATTCTCTCAGATTGTTCAGTATGCACCACGGGACTGTGGCTACAGAGCCGTGGCAGAGGAAAGCCTTCACTAGACTCCAAACAACTGTCATGAAATGATATTAACACGTAACGCTTCTTATCAACACAACTGCCACTTGATAACATAGAAAATAACTGTTTGTAAGGCTGTCGGCTGCAAAAGGCAGCTTTAAATTACGCTACTTGCATGCCGAGGGGGTTTTACGGTGTAAATATGTGAATCAACATCATATTGTCTTCTTTTTCTGGCTGCAGCAGCTCTTATATTCTGCACCTCTCTGCGCGTTTTCGAAGGATGTTGAAGGATACAGTCTGTAAAATACCGCCAAGGGAGGTGAAGGAGGTAGCGCGCTGATGTGGGCTCTGCCAGCGAGCGCTTTCTGTGACTCCTGGGCCCAAACAAATGAATGAGGAAATGAGGTCTGTTTAGCTTAAACAGTTTTACGGTGATAGCCAACTTTGCGTTGTGATACAACATGACACCTGAGCAACGCTGACTGAACAGATTCTAAATGAGGTGCACAACACAAAGCTGCTCAGCCATAAGAGGAACGATATACCGTACCTGCTCCGGGGGAGGCGCGGGGAGGAAATATTGACAAGCAAGCACCACTGGAGTGTGTCGAAGCAAACAGCACCTCGCCTCATAATATAATAACAATTATCGCTGCTGCAGCAGCTTCATCAAGCAGCCGGGGGGAGGAAAAAAAAAGTGTCTGATTGTCACATGAAACTTGAAGGCACTTCACACCCAGCGGTCGTGTTCAGCCTGAAAGCCACTCACATGAATACAGATGCTAAATGCACATTGTCTTATCAGAGCCAGTGCTTGAAAGGAATCCGAGTGAGGCGAGAAAATTTGCAGCTCGGTCAGGTCCCAAGGTGTCTACAAAAGCGAGTGTGTTGACATTTTAACACTACTTGTGAATGCAGATGGCACCGGTCAACATCTATATAGAAACAGACAAGGAATTAGGCTTTCCACGCCAACAGAAAGGCACATAGAAGTGGCGGAAATATCACAAACGCTAACCTTGTGGAAATTCTTGCCAAAATAACTTTAAAATTATTTTGTTATGGCACAATATTTACACAAAACACACATTCAAGGTGTCTTCCACATCCACATATACTGTCGTCAGGTGTATGAATCAATCATAGAGGAATACAGTACAAACAGTATATTTCCATATGGCAAATGTGACTGGGGTAGGTGGAAAATTTAGTGTGCTTCAAACAAACTAGTAAGGGGAACCACCAAGACACCCATGACAACACAGAACTAGTTATAGGCTTCTGTGGCATGCATCTCATCCAAAATTTCCTACTTTTAAACTCTGATAAGACTGAAATGATGGTTCTTGGTCGAGTGAGACGTCGGTATCAATTTGACCAGTTAACGCTTAGCCTAGGCTCATGTGTTACACATCACACTGACAAAGTGAGGAACCTTGGGATAATTTTTAATCCTACATTGTGCTTTGACCTCCACATTAGAAGTATTACGAGGACTGCTTTCTTCCACCTGCGAAATATAGTGAAGATTCGTCCCATCCTGTCTATGGCTGATGCTGAGACCCTGATCCTTGTGTTTATCTCTTCTAGATTGGACTACTGCAATGTTCTATTTTCTGGTTTACCGTAGTCCAGCATTAGGGCTCTCCAATTGGTTCAAAATGCTGCTGCCAGACTTTTGACACGAAGCAGAAAGTTAGACCACATTACACCCATTTTGGCATCTCTTCACTGGCTTCCTGTCCCAGTGAGATCAGATTTTAAGGTGCTGCTAAAATTGTTCATGGACTGGCACCTCCCTACCTAGATGACCTAATTAAACCCTACGTACAGGCCCGGCTTTGCATTCTCAGGGTGCAAGACTACTTTGCGTCCCTAGGGTGAATAAGAATTCTGTGGGTCATAGAGCTTTCTCTTATCATGCTCCTGTTCTGTGGAATGATCTCCCTGCATCATTCCCTTTCAAGTCCAGACTTAAGACGCCCTTATTTTCCCTTTCGTATGGCTAGCATACTGGCATAGTATAGTTCTGTGCCTTTTACTCTTTTAATTCATTTTATTAGGAAACGGAGCATGTCTCGGCCTCAACGTTACCTAAATTCTGGTTTAATACTGGCAAATTATACTGTATTTCTTGTCTTTCTGATGCCTGATTCTGTTTTTTTTTTTTTCCTCTCAGTTTAAGGTGCAGCTCCATCCAGAGATTGGTGTGATATTTGTGCTGAAAACCCTCCTGTCATGTGCACCAACAGCATTTCTTGTATATTCGTTTTGTGAATTGTTCTGTAAATTGTGTCTGTAGCATGGCCCAAGCAGAGGGTCACCCCTTTGAGTCTGGTCTGCTTGAGGTTTTTTCCTCAGAGGGAGTTTTCCTTACCACTGCTGCTCTGGGGGTTAGTAAGGTTAGACCTTACTTGTGTGAAGCATCTTGAGGCAACTCTGTTGTGATTTGGTGCTATATAAATGAAAATAAACTGAAATGAATTGAATTGAAAAGAGGGAGTTTTTCTTTACCACTGTCACCTGTGTGCTTGCTCTAGGGGTTGGTAAGGATAGACCTTATTGTGTGAACCGCCTTGAGGCAACTTTGTTGTGATGTGGTGCTATGTAAATTAAATAAATTGAAATTTAAACCTAATTAGTCAGTCTTTTCGTTGGCAGTGTGAGATGGACCCATTTGTAGAGTCAACATCACTGTCCGATGAAGAGCATTTCTGTCCAGATTACAAGTTTTCTATTATTATGCATAAAGGTTCGAAGAATGGTGATAGGATAACAACTTCAAAGGTTGCTTTGTCACTGACTTTGCAGGCTTGTCATATATTTTTGTGCTTTCTTGAAACAGCCACTCCAAAAGGAACATTTTGACACCAGGTTGACCAGGATATCTCAACTAGAAACTAAGATACAAACTCTTCTGATTTGGCACCCATTCTTAGAAATTTTAAAGTCTGAATTTAATTAATTGACCCTTTTATGTTTTTGCCCATGTTTGTTTGTTTGCTTGTTTGTGAACAGCTTGGACCTCACAATTTTTCATACATTGTTATGAAATTTTTACTGAAGATTCATATCTTCATAGGCAAGAACTGGTCCAGTTTAAAAAGGTCAAAGATCAAAGTCAAGAAAAATCTTGGAAAAGTTGAAAAAATATGTTTAATGGATTAGATCCCTGAAGAAGATGAAATACGAAGAATTTATCAACCTGTCACTCTGATCCAAATTAGTAATATCTTTTATTCTCATTACTGTGACTTATTTAACATGTTTAACAGTGTCCTTGAAGAAGAAGAGAAGTATATCGAGAAGAGATTTTGAGGCCTATTGACGCTGTTGCTTTTTACCACACTCCATAGTGTGAAGCAGATGAATCTAAAGCTCTGTCAGGATGTGATGCTCATCCATTGAAGGTTACTTCCCCAGATAAGACTGGCACCCATTTACAGCTGGGTAGACTAGGACAGTGTTCTAGAACACAGACAAGTAGCATGACTGGAAATTGAACCTACATCTACACAATGGTGGTCAACCTTAGCTACATGGTCTGCAGTGTACCTAAAGGTCATGATCATTCATCCATCCATCCATCCATTTTCTTCCGCTTTATCCGGAGTCGGGTCGCGAGGGCAGCAGCTCAAGCAAAGCCGCCCAGACCTCCCGATCCACACACACCTCCTCCAGCTCCTCCGGGGGAACCCCAAGGCGTTCCCAAGCCAGCCGAGAGATGTAGTCCCTCCAGCGTGTCCTGGGTCTTCCCCGGGGCCTCCTCCCAGTGGGACGTGCCCGGAACACCTCTCCAGCGAGGCGTCCAGGGGCGCTGCACATGTCTGAAACATTTCCTAATGCACCAATTGTGCCCTTTTGTGCCCCATTTACACATCTGATGACATGTGAACTAATGTACCATGTGAAACTATCAATACCAGTATCTGTCGGATCACAAGTTGCTTCTGTCCAACAGTACACGGGGTACAAACAACCTTCCTTTTAAAGCAAGAGCTCAATGTTTTTGATGTTGTACAGCTTCACCTTAAAACAAATTGGGGTGATGTTTCTTAAAAGGCCAGTATTGCACTTTTGTTGTTTTCTGATTTCTGTACCTGCAATTCAGCAGAGTCTTTGTGAGAAGTACTGCTCCTATGCTCTTTCCAGGCCACGGGCTGTACAGTAATCAATGTTGATGAATGAGTAGGAAGGCTCTCTTTATTCCGGCCCTCGCTGAATAGAAAGTTTCCATTATCTCTCACAATGTATTCACTCTATCAAAGTGACAGGGTTGAGGCAAGCCACACTCCATTGCCCTCACTGTGCCCATACCTACCTTCATCCGTCTACACAAAAAAAACAGGGAAAGCCGGAAGAGACGGCTCAAATAACACTGCACAAACCTACAAAATCTATAAGACTTTAACTCTCGAGCTCATCCATCAAACCTCTAAGGATACAATTATGTGCATGTGTTGTGAAAAAAATATATACTGCAACAGGGAATAATTCAAGAGATGACAGAGTGTGACATTTATTTCTTTGAAACATTTGACAAAAACTTTCTTGTATTTTTTCTTCAAATAAAAATGATGGAAAATAATCTACTTGCACTTTGTTAAACATTTTAGTTTGCTGCAATCTATTTGGTCTTGTGGCACACTTTTATACCTATACCAACTTCAGCCTCTGCATGTGCTGACCCAAAGCTAAATATCTAGAATCTAGTATTAAACCTTTCAGGTCATCTGTGTTAATAACTAAAAAGTAATATGAACATAAAATGTATACCATATTTTCTCGACTATATGTTGCACTGGAGCATTACATGTGTTACTTCCACCTGGTTCTTATTGTAATACTGTCCCTTAGGGCTCCTTCACACATAGTATGATTAAGTACAAATCTGGGCGACTCACACCGGAACAGCTCGTATGGGCGAACCACAAAAACATCAAGCCGACGGGCAGGCATGCACGATCCCGGTGTGACGTGTCATGCGAGCAGGAACACAGTGTGAGCAGCTAGGATGAGGTGCACCACATCGCGCTGCTGATGTGGAGGAAAATAAAAAAAACAGCTGTATAATTATTGAATATCACTGGGTTGATGTAAATAATACATAAAAGGGGATGCAATACAAAACCCCATGGAGTCATTTTTGATCAGGATATGTCATTCAAAGCGCATATTAAACAAATATGTAGGACTGCTTTTTTGCATTTACGCAATATCTCTAAAATCAGAAAGGTCTTGTCTCAGAGTGATGCTGAAAAACTAATTCATGCATTTATTTCCTCTAGGCTGGACTATTGTAATTCATTATTATCAGGTTGTCCTAAAAGTTCCCTAAAAAGCCTTCAGTTAATTCAAAATGCTGCAGCTAGAGTACTGACGGGGACTAGAAGGAGAGAGCATATCTCACCCATATTGGCCTCTCTTCATTGGCTTCCTCTTAATTCTAGAATAGAATTTAAAATTCTTCTTCTTACTTATAAGGTTTTGAATAATCAGGTCCCATCTTATCTTAGGGACCTCGTAGTACCATATCACCCCAATAGAGCGCTTCGCTCTCAGACTGCAGGCTTACTTGTAGTTCCTAGGGTTTGTAAGAGTAGAATGGGAGGCAGAGCCTTCAGCTTTCAGGCTCCTCTCCTGTGGAACCAGCTCCCAATTCAGATCAGGGAGACAGACACCCTCTCTACTTTTAAGATTAGGCTTAAAACTTTCCTTTTTGCTAAAGCTTATAGTTAGGGCTGGATCAGGTGACCCTGAACCATCCCTTAGTTATGCTGCTATAGACGTAGACTGCTGGGGGGTTCCCATGATGCACTGTTTCTTTCTCTTTTTGCTCTGTATGCACCACTCTGCATTTAATCATTAGTGATCGATCTCTGCTCCCCTCCACAGCATGTCTTTTTCCTGGTTCTCTCCCTCAGCCCCAACCAGTCCCAGCAGAAGACTGCCACCTCCCTGAGCCTGGTTCTGCTGGAGGTTTCTTCCTGTTAAAAGGGAGTTTTTCCTTCCCACTGTAGCCAAGTGCTTGCTCACAGGGGGTCGTTTTGACCGTTGGGGTTTTACATAATTATTGTATGGCCTTGCCTTACAATATAAAGCACCTTGGGGCAACTGTTTGTTGTGATTTGGCGCTATATAAAAAAATTGATTGATTGATTGATTGATTGAAGGGGCCCTTACAAAGTACAAAGTCAAACTATTTCTCAATTTAAATTTATTCAAAGTCACAGTGAAAAACAGGGATAGATTCTGAAGAATGTCTCTCTTGCACGAGATCCACCTGTTCAGAACCTCAAACAAAGAACTAAAACAGTTTTTTTATAAAACACAACATGGGCGCCACAAAGGCGTACCTTATTTTGCACAATCCTTCCCTTATTGGTCCCCATGGGAATTAAAGGGAGGTCCCGCCCCTACCCATATCCGAACATACAAGTATTATAATTTATATTGCAACATCAATCTCTTTGTTCTGAGTGGTAAAACCAGTTCAACCAGTTCGACATGCACATTTAGACAAATAACAGACTAAAAGTGTTGTGAAGGTGTCGTAGCACGGACCCACAACAGGCGGCGCAAATGAACGGACAATGAGTAAGCCAAAAGGTAACAATTTAATGTTGTGATATTACACAACGAAACGTGTCTTAATGTTCACAGTCAATAAACACCAGGTGACGTGTGGGCAGGCTCAAAGATAGAAGACGCCCGACGAGAGAGAAGCCGCGTCCCACACGGCTCCCACCAACAACGGCCTGAAGAACACCGGAGCCGCCAAGTCCCGAGTCCCCAGGTGGCCTCTGTCTTCGGCTGTCGACCCTGGTACTGCTGGCAGAAAACAGAAAGATGATGTGTGAGTGTGAGTCCGCACACTCAGTGATTAACAGTCCAGACACCGTTAGGAGGGAGCACCTCCACCTCCAATCATACACACGTGCAGCTCCTGTTTACCACTTATCGGTTTTGGGGTGTGAGGCGAAGTCGTCGCAGTCACACCAAACGCCAAAAATCCCAGATAAGGAATACCAACAGGAAAAACAGCTGCAAAACAGATCAGATTATTATTCGCAATAATCACAGCAGAGAAGTTTACCTTAGTACTGGTAGTCGATTTCTCGGCGGGGAGGTGGAGTTGCAATCCGGCTTATATGGTGGTGTAGATGAGTGACAGCTGGAGTAATGGGTGACAGCTGTCACCTCCTCTGGGTCTGGCGCCCTCTTGTGCTTGGAGCCCGCACTCCAAGCAGGGCGCCCTCTGGTGGTGGTGGGCCAGCAGTACCTCCTCTTCAGCGGCCCACACAACAGGACCCCCCCCCTCAACGGGCGCCTCCTGGCGCCCGACCAGGCTTGTCCGGGTGACGTCTGTAGAAATCGGCCAGGAGGGCCGGGTCCAGGATGAAGCTCCTCTTCACCCAGGAGCGTTCCTCGGGTCCATACCCCTCCCAGTCCACCAGATATTGGAACCCCGGCCCTTACGACGGACGTCCAGGAGCCTGCGGACCGTCCAAGCAGGCTCCCCGTCGATGAGCCGGGCAGGAGGCGGCGTAGGGCCAGGTGCACAGAGGGGCAAGGTGTGGTGTGGCTTGATACGGGACACGTGGAAAACAGGGTGGATCCGCAGTGAAGCTGGGAGTCGGAGCTTCACTGCGGCCGGGTTGATGATCTTGAGGATGGGGAATGGGCCGATGTATCTGTCCTTTAATTTGGGTGAGTCCACACAGAGGGGGATGTCCTTTGTTGACAGCCACACCTCCTGCCCGGGCTGGTATGTGGGGGCCGGGGAACGTCGGTGGTCCGCATGGGTTTTGGCCCTCGTCCGGGCCTTTAATAGGGCAGAGCGGGCGGTCCGCCACACCCGGCGGCACCTCCTGAGGTGGGCCTGGACCGAGGGCACACCGACCTCTCCCTCCACCAGCGGGAACAATGGGGGTTGGAACCCCAAACATGCCTCAAAAGGGGAGGAGGCCGGTAGCAGACGAGATTTGGCTGTTATGGGCATACTCGATCCAGGCCAGATGGTGACTCCAGGCCGCCGGTGTGCGCGGAGGTGACGCAGCGAAGGGCCTGTTCCAACTCCTGGTTAGCCTGCTCTGCCTGGCCGTTGGTCTGGGGTGGTACCCGGACGAGAGACTCACGGTGGCCCCCAGCTCCTTACAGAAACTCTTCCACACCTGTGAAGAGAACTGGGGACCACGATCTGAAACGATGTCCGATGGTATCCCATGCAGCCGCATGACGTGGTGGACCAGGAGGTCCGCCGTCTCCTGGGCCGTCGGGAGCTTCGGGAGGGCCACGAAGTGGGCCGCCTTGGAGAACTGGTCCACTATCGTGAGAATAACGGTGTTGCCCTGGGACGGCGGGAGGCCCGTGATGAAGTCCAGGCCGATGTGAGACCAGGGACGATGAGGCACTGGCAGGGGTTGGAGGAGTCCCGTCGTCCTCCGATGGTCTGCCTTGCCCCTGGCGCAGATGGTACAGGCCTGGACGTAGTCCCGGACGTCGGTTTCCAGGGACGCCCACCAGAAGCGCTGCTGGACTACTGCCACGGTCCTACGCACTCCGGGATGACAGGAGAGCTTGGACCCGTGACAGAAGTCCAATACGGCAGCTCTTGCCTCTGGTGGGACGTACAGTCTGTTCTTGGGGCCAGTCCCCGGGTCCGGGCTCGTTGTCAGGGCCTCCCGGACGGTCTTCTCCACGTCCCAGGTGAGGGTGGCCACGACAGTGGACTCGGGGATGATGGTCTCGGTGGGGTTCGACAGCCCCGCTTTGGCTTCTTCTTCGTGCACCCGGGACAATGCATCTGGTTTTTGGTTCTTGGTCCCGGGGCGATACGTGATCTGGAAGTCAAAGCGCCCGAAGAACAGAGACCAGCGGGCTGCCTGGGGTTCAGCCGCTTGGCGGTCCGGATGTACTCCAGGTTCCGATGGTCTGTGAAAACCGTGAAGGGCAACGATGCCCCCTCCAGCAGGTGTCTCCACTCTTCAAGAGCCTCCTTCACCGCAAGAAGTTCCGATTGCCGACGTCATAGTTCCGTTCAGCTGGGGTCAACCTGCGGGAATAAAAGGCACAAGGATGGAGGACTTTATCAGCCTCCACGCTCTGGGACAGCACGGCTCCTATCCCTGAGTCAGAGGCATCCACTTCTACTATGTACTGGCGATCAGGATCAGGCTGCACCAGAAACTGGTGCAGTCGAGAACCGGCGTTTCAACTCCTGGAACGCGGCTTCGCACCGATCCGACCAGGCGAAGGGGACCTTGGTGGAGGTCAGGGCAGTCAGGGGGCTAACTACCTGACTGTAACCTTTAATGAACCTCCTGTAGAAATTTGCAAGCCTAGGAACTGCTGTAGTTTCCTGCGGCTTATCGGTTGGGGCCAATCTCTCACCGCCGCAACCTTAGCCGGATCAGGGGCGACGGAGTTGGAGGAGATGATGAACCCCAGGAAGGACAAAGAAGTGCGGTGGAACTCGCACTTCTCGCCCTTCACAAACAGCCGGTTCTCCAACAACCGCTGTAGGACCTGACGTACATGCTGGACATGGGTCTCAGGGTCCGGAGAAAGATGAGTATATCGTCCAGATATACGAAGACGAACCGATGCAGGAAGTCCCGCAAGACGTCATTTACCAAAGCTTGGAACGTCGCGGGGGCGTTAGTGAGGCCGAACGGCATAACCAGGTACTCCAAATGACCTACGGGGTGTTGAATGCCGTCTTCCATTCGTCTCCCTTCCGGACCCGAACCAGGTGGTACGCGTTTCTAAGATCCAATTTTGTGAAAATTGGGCTCCATGCAGGGGCTGTGAACACTGAATCAACAGAGGTAAGGGTATCGGTGCGAACCGTGATCTCGTTCAGCCCTCGGGAATCAATGCATGGACGGAGTACGCCGTCTTTCTTGCCCACAAAAAAGAAACCAGCACCATCGGGGAGGTGGGTTCCGGATCAGCCGGCAGCTAAGGAGTCCCGGATGTAGGTCTCCATTGATTCGCGTTCCGGACGTGAGAGGTTGTACAACCTACTGGACGGGTACTCAGCGCCCGGGACCAAATCGATGGCACAATCATACGGTCGGTGCAGGGGAAGAGTGAGTGCCAGATCTTTGCTGAAAACGTCAGCAAGATCGTGGTACTCCTTTGGCACCGCCGATAGATTGGGGGAACTTTGACCTCCTCATTAGCCGTAGTGCCGGGAGGAACCGAGGATCCTAAGCACTCCCGGTGGCAGGTTTCGCTCCACTGCGTCACAACCCCAGACGGCCAATCAATCCGGGGATTGTGCTTCACCATCCATGGAAAGCCCAAAATCACTCGGGAGGTAGAAGGTGTTACATGGAACACTATCTCCTCCCTGTGATTCCCAGACACAACCAAAGTCACTGGTTGTGTCTGATGTGTGATTAATGGAAGCAGGGTGCCATCTAGTGCTCGCACCTGCAATGGTGCCAGCAGAGCCACCAGAGGGAGCCCTACTTCCTTTACCCATCTGCTGTCCAGCAGATTCCCTTCAGACCCTGTGTCTATTAGTGCTGGGGCATGAAGGGTTAAATCCCCACAAAGGATTGTTACTGGGATTCGTGCAGATTTGCGGGGTTTTCCCGCGTGCGTGTTATGACCCACCCTTAGCCCAGTTTCTAAGGACGGGCGTTGTAGTTTGACCGTTTTAGGGCAGTCCTTCTGCATGTGCTCGCAAGAGCCGCAGACAAAACACTCCCCGCGGGCCAGCCTCCTTTGTCTGATTTTTTGATCTTAATTTGGCCCTGCTCGTGTCCCTAGCCTCCTCAGCAGGGGGAGCCGTAGCCACACGGAGCTCTCTGGCAGTGAAGCGTGGGGACGACGTCACCTTGTCGGAACCGGAAGGGGGAGGGATGGCTCGTGCCCGGTCACGCCCCCCGGCCTGCTCCCGACGATGCTCATTTAAACGGTTGTCTAAACGTATAACCAAATCGATCAGCCCGTCAAATTCCCGCGGTTCATCCTTGGCCAGTAGGTGCTCCTTAAGGACCGGGGACAGTCCATTTACAAAGGCGGCGCGGAGCGCAACGTTATTCCAGCCGGACCTCGCTGCCGCGATGCGGAAGTCGACTGCATACTCGGCTGCGCTACGGCGCCCCTGTCTCATCGACAGCAGCACGTTCGAAGCGGTCTCGCCTCTGTTGGGATGATCAAACACTTGTTTGAATTCCCGTACGAACCCAGTATAAGACGTCAGGAGCCGTGAATTCTGCTCCCAAAGCGCCGTAGCCCATGCGCGTGCCTTTCCTCGAAGCAAATTAATAACATAAGCCACCCGGCTAGCGTCTGATGCGTACATGACGGGGCGCTGTGAAAAGACGAGCGAACACTGCATGAGGAAGTCCGCGCACGTCTCGACACAGCCCCCGTACGGTTCCGGAGGGCTTATGTATGCTTCAGGGGACGGTGGGGGGGTTCGTTGAACGACCAGTGGAACGTTTGATACGGGCCCAGGACCAGCCAGAGGAGTGGCTGCAGCAGCGCCCTGATCGCGCGCTTCCACCCTGGCGGTGAGAGCCTCCACCCTCCGATTAAGGAGGACACTCTGCTCGGTCACAAACACTAACCGGGCCTTGAAGGCGGTTAAGATCTGCTGCAGCTCACTCAACCCACCTCCCGCTGACGCCTGCGCTCCTGGCACTTCCATTGGCCGTTCAAGCTGGAGTTGACGCCCCTCGGAGTCCATGACGATGGCCGAGAAATCCTGTTGTGAAGGTGTCGTAGCACGGACCCACAACAGGGGGCGCAAATGAACGGACAATGAGTAAGCCAAAAGGTAACAATTTAATGTTGTGATATTACACAACGAAACGTGTCTTAATGTTCACAGTCAATAAACACCAGGTGACGTGTGGGCAGGCTCGAAGATAGAAGACGCCCGACGAGAGAGAAGCCGCGTCCCACACGGCTCCCACCACCAACGGCCTGAAGAACACCGGAGCCGCCAAGTCCCGAGTCCCCAGGTGGCCTCTGTCTTCGGCTGTCGACCCTGGTACTGCTGGCAGAAAACAGAAAGATGATGTGTGAGTGTGAGTCCGCACACTCAGTGATTAACAGTCCAGACACCGTTAGGAGGGAGCACCTCCACCTCCAATCATACACACGTGCAGCTCCTGTTTACCACTTATCGGTTTTGGGGTGTGAGGCGAAGTCGTTGCAGTCACACCAAACGCCAAAAATCCCAGATAAGGAATACCAACAGGAAAAACAGCTGCAAAACAGATCAGATTATTATTCGCAATAATCACAGCAGAGAAGTTTACCTTAGTACTGGTAGTCGATTTCTCGGCGGGGAGGTGGAGTTGCAGTCCGGCTTATATGGTGGTGTAGATGAGTGACAGCTGGAGTAATGGGTGACAGCTGTCACCTCCTCTGGGTCTGGCGCCCTCTTGTGCTTGGAGCCCGCACTCCAAGCAGGGCGCCCTCTGGTGGTGGTGGGCCAGCAGTACCTCCTCTTCAGCGGCCCACACAACAAAAAGTATACCACACTAAGAATATAGCCATTTATGTGAAGTGATTACGTAATACCAAAACAAATAGCAAAGAAAACTAAATAATATATAAACACACAAACATATCTAACAGATGCATCTGTCCAAAAACATTCATGAAGAGAAAGAAACATGCATGAGATACATTTATTTTTGAAATGTGGTGCAATAAAAGCAAATTGAATTTAATTAGTGTATTATTAATTTAAAATGCAAACACCACATTAGTAAGCAGAAGCCCATGGGCTAATTAATGTTAATGTTTGAGACACATAGAACTCAAGAGTAAACTACTGCTTTTCACCAGTGAACACCTGAAAATTTCAAAGTGGAACAAAATGTGCACACTTTTACCTGACTAAATTTAAATAAACCTTTTAAAATCACAATATATTTTTAAAGCACAGTGGCTTACTGGTTAGCACTGTTGCCTCACAGCAACAAGGTCATGGGATCGATTCCTACCTGTGGCCTGTCTGTGTGGAGTTTGCATGCTCTCCTTGTGTTTGCATCAGTTCCACCTGGCCTCCTCTCACATCTAAAGACATGCAGGTTAGGTGGATTGGAAACTTATAATGTCCAAGTCTCCCTTGTAAAAGATATCTTGATCTCAGTGGGACTAACCTGATTAAATAAGGGTTAGTTGGTGCAAGAACTGGCATGTCAGCTAGGTGGTGAGTATGCTTTGGCCGAAGATGCCTGACGTTTACCAAGCTGCACCTGGAACTTGTGGCTTGTTGTCATTGACAAACACAGAGTCAGTTGCTCCGTCTCACTCACACAAAGTATCATGTTTATCACACTAACTAGCGTGCAGTACACCGACTGTATTCAACATGGAATCAATATTATTTTACAAAATATCTGATATTTCAGTTCCTTACTTGGTATGCAGGTGCTGTATGTATCGTTTTTCAGGTTTGAGGTTGTTGTCAGAAACTGAATTAGATTTAGCCATGGAAGGAACGACAAGCTGCATATGAAACGACAAACATTTATTTACAAGTGCAACAGCGAACAGGTCTTTCTGCCTGCCAACTTAAGGCACCTTGACACTTGCTCGCATTTCAGCCCCGCACTGCCGCGCACATTGACAATGTTCTGCTGGATGCCGTGCTTTGTGCCGCTGGGTCCTGCATTATATAAAATAATTATTTTGTAATGGAATAATCATTTACTCTGAGATCTTGGCTGATGAATCCACCTCTAATCGCTCCCGTAATCAGAGACGTTTTCTGCAGCTGCAGCTGTTCTCGTATGCTTCATGACGTGGAGAACACATTTGGAAACATCTAAAAGGTATTTATATTGTAATGGCTAGGTAAAACAGTTGCATTTTCATTCCTTCTTATGAGTATCTGTAAAATTACATTTATGATAGATTTAACATCTCCTCATAATCGTTCAGATGAGCTGCGCTGTGAAATTAACTTGCACTGACACTCAGTGTTTTTGAATAGACTGTGCAATGTTCACATGTAGTTCACAAAATTAATGCATGCCAGAGGTTTTGCACATTTCAAAATTTTTGCACACTTGCATGAAGCTGCGCAAGAAGATTGCATGCCAGTGTGCGGATCAAATTCGTGCAAGTGTCAAAGTACCATTACTCTGCACTCTGCTCTTGGCAGTCACGGCCTTTTATAGAGGCGTTTGCGCCCTCTGCAGGTTTCAATAATCTACTACACCCACACAATGTTTTAAACACCACAGAAATGATGTTGTATGTACTGTTTCTAAGAAAAAATAATAACAAAAATCATCCCTTCCTCACCACTTTTTCCTGGTGTCATGGATGATAAACTAATGTTTTTTTTTTTTTTTAATGGGGCCTTAATGGATTTATTTACCAGGAATAAAACTTTTATGTGTGTTTACAAATGACTTATTGGTGATGCTTTACAAATGATGAACAAAGCATCAACTAATAGCTTACGAACGCTTAACAATTGCTTCATAGTGTGAAATTACTATAAAGTGCTACCCCTTGTTTTTATCTAAGTTATGAAGGCTATTGCCTCCTTATATTCAGGAGCATGGTCTTTCAGTTTGAGAGCTTGATTTTTTAATTTCAGTCATTCTCTAAGATCCACCACATCTCCCTCATTCTTCAGCCATTATCTTCTTCTTGTGCTTGTTTTACATTTCATTCCTATCATAGCAGTTTGTCACGGGACTGTGCCATCTCATGCCCAAAAGTGATAATGCAGCATTTTAGTCATGTAAATTGCTTTGTTGTTGCAAGACTTGCCAAACAAGTAAAAAAAAAAACAAACAAAAAAAAACATATGACCTGGAAAATATTGTGTACAACACACAAAATAATGCAGCAATAATTCTTAGAATATGTCAGTGACAGTGCTGTGAAAACAGCTTGAATACTTTTACAGTCATTTGTGGGATATCGGCATGGGAATTGACTCATATTTTGGATGAGATATTGCTTTAAGGCACTGTTACATTTTTAACATAGTGACGTGTGAAGTCTCACATGTTGTTCACATGCTCATCCCTTACGCACAGAGATTTGACTAGATTTCTTGAATATTTAGAATATGTAAACTGTCGGAAGTGAACTGGCAAAAATATTTCCAATTTGTTTCGAAGAAACGTTTTAACCTCGCTACAAAGCCAAAAGAGGCTTTCGTAATGGCCATGTTGGCCACCCTGTTTGTTGATTTGTTTTCCAGTACAAATATCTGTAAAACGCATGAAGCAGGTTCAGTCAAACTTGGTAGATAAACTCAGCAGAGCATCCTTTATAATGCAGGTCACTTCAAGCTCATGGGTCAAATGTCAAGGTCAAATGAGTGATGACTGTCCACTATCCATGGTGATATCTTTAAAAGCACAAAGAGCAATTTCAGTCAACCCAATGGTCATTCTCTTGTAACACAAGTTACACAAGTTATGCCAAGGTCATAGCCATAGGTGCATGGCATTTCTTTCCCATAAAAGATAAAATTAGAGCACTGCACTCATAGAGCAAACATCCACCAACACTAGCTTCCAATTTACAAATTTTTACCTTAGAAAAAATGTTCAAGGTCAAATTCCTGTTAGAAGTGGCTTTTCATAAGCATAGATATAATACAAAAAAATATAAACCAAAAAGGCTTTTCAATGTTAAAATCAAATATTCGCTGAATCTGCAATACAGAACAGATGCATCTGAAACTTAATCTATTCATTGAGAGTGCCAGTTTGCACTCATTTTCCCAAATGAGAGTGTTTGAGGCACTTTTGATTGAGATATATGTCAAATGTACACCAAATGGGCTTTTCAAGATTAAATTCAAATGTCCACAAAATCCTCAATCCAGATCAGATCCAGATCCATCATTGTAAGGCGATAGTGAGTGGCAGTCCTGCACCTCCCATTCAAAAATGAGAATAATTGGAGCATGTTGATTAAGATATAATGCAAAAATATGCATTAAATTGAGTTTCGATGTTAAATTCAAATGACCACAAAATCTGACGCTGGATCAGATCCGGATCAAAACTTGTCAGTAAATAA
The DNA here is from genome assembly GCF_902500255.1 of Thalassophryne amazonica. Lineage (NCBI taxonomy): Eukaryota > Metazoa > Chordata > Actinopteri > Batrachoidiformes > Batrachoididae > Thalassophryne > Thalassophryne amazonica. The sequence goes on from NC_047106.1 coordinate 112,323,838, forward strand.
AGGATAGCATCCTACATAACACTCTCAAATATGATCTTTTTGACAGAGTTATGAAGTTTTGAAAATTTATTCATGATAGGGATTTCTAATATTCCAAAAAATTTCGTGACTTTGAACTTTGACCTATGACCTATTAAATTCTAATGTTGTTCTAACATTTAAATTCTTTATAAACATTTTTGTTGTTGAAATTGTTATTATAGTAGTATTAGTAGTAGTAGCATGAAAAATTGTCTTCAAAAGTGGACCTTTAATGTAGGGCTCTTGTGGGGAGCTCCACCACACCCACTTCCCGCATGGATTCACCCTGGTTGCTGTCTGAGCAGAAGAATGAATAATGTGGATTTTATGCAGAAAACACAACCAAGTGACATGTAAGAAAGTTTTAGCAGCATTTTTATGTCATGTGGCGTCCTCAGAAACAGACTTTAGATGCATTTGGGCGGGGAAAACAAGTGTTTGTCTTTGTTGTCAACGCATTGTGGATCAGCTGTTTTTAGTGAGGACACTCAGAGTGGCACAGAGTTTAAAGAAAAAAAAAAGCATAAAATGTCTTTGTAAAGCTCAGTGCAGGGGTGCTGCCATTACCGCGCTTTGAAAGATGACAACTGTTTGTCAACTTGGAGCTGCTGCACAAAACGCAGGTGAAAAACTTGTAGCTCACGTGAAAGTGGGCAAAGTTCAACCAAACCCCAACCCCATGCCCCGAGCCAGTTTCAATGCTGCGATCGACCCACATAATAGTAACACACAGTGACTTGGAGAAGTAACTTTATTCTGATTACTGATTTGGAAAGATCAATGCATTAGATTACTCGTTACTGAAAAAAAGTGGTCAGATTAGAGTAATGCTTTACTGGCATCACTGATTACAAATGCATTATAGTGTTATTACAGTATGAACAGATTTTTCAAAGTGTTCTACTGTTGTATGAACTCCTGCCGACAGAGTGCTGATGGAGTTTCGGGAAAATGGAATACTTAAAGAACAGTCCATCAAATAGTACTAATTTAAAACAATATGTTGAACTTAAACATGAGGACTCAATCATTCAAGACATGGAAGCTAAATGATTATTTCTCGTTTGCTCATCTTCCGCTTGAGCTCTTTGAGCACAGTAGGTCTGTTTTGACCATGTGCACGCAATGTGCACCTGTGACCATGGACTCTTTCTATCTACCCGTCATGGTAACATTACTAGATCAAGTGACCCTAATTTTTGGATTAAATTGTATTTTATTTTTACCTGAATGGCACAAAGTTGTTTTTTTTTTGTCATATTACATTCGGTCCAGTTGCAGATGTGGCCCGAGACCCCCTTTCTGTCTGATCTCTGGTGATGCGACAGCTTATTGTAATGGCCTTCCTTTTCCTCATTAAATTCATTTCATTTGGTGTTTTTAAGCATTGAAATTCAGATAGTACCTCATTAAGCACTATTTTTGTTGTGAATAATGAATAAATAAATTAATTATAGGTCACAGGTTGCAATTTAAGTCATGAATTCATTACTATTTTACTTTTAATGCATATTTCAGCTAAAATTTGGGCAATGTTGATGGTCTGGGAGTGAGTGAGACCAAGGTTAGGGGAATCTGATGATTCTTTGGCTGTAAATGTGAGCTCCTCCTGATTATAACGACAGTAACTGTATGCTAAACCTTTAACACTTGACTTAAAATGTATCTTTAGGATTACGTTGGATAAACACTATTATTGACAACTTTTCAGAAGCAGAGCTGTGCACATCATTTACTGGGTAAATACTGAGTACAGCTGCAGTCATTTTGCACAAATGTGCGTGACTGCCTGAAAATGAGATGTGGTCAGGTGGAATACTGGTGTGTTCATATCATGTGACAGCATGAACATGTTATTGTCACATGTCACCAACCTTGTCCAGCGCACAATTTCTGGCATTTACAGAGCATGCATCTTACAGAAATGGGTTCTTCTAGACAACAAAACTTAATTCTAAACAAGCATTAAATGAAATTAAACAGAAAAGTTAAAAACTTCCCCTCACTGTTTTACCTGAGAGAGGTTTGATTACTGTCACTGGAATCACCATGTGGCAACACTCAAGCCCATGTTTTGGCCCTAAGGCAGAAGTCAGATTTGTTATAGTTCCTTGACTGGCCGCTTGAGGCTGGCTCCAAAACAGAGCACTTTCCTTTCGGACTCATGACTCAAGAAATCTAATCTTGACCACAGTATATTGAAAAACTATAGGCCCATATCAAATCTATTATTTTGTTCTAAAATTCTGGAAAAAGTGGTTTCACAGCAGCTCGTGGACCACCATACTGAGAATAATCTCTTTGAGCCACTACAGTATGCATTTAGAACGTCATTCCACAGAGACAGCTCTCACTAAAGTGGTGAATGATCTTCTGCTTGAAATGGATTCTGACACCATGACAGTTCTGGTGTTGTTAGATATTAGTGCTGCGTTTGATACGGTGGATGCTAGCCTACCTCAGAAGAGTTGAAGCCTTTGGTTGGATGCCGCGTTGAATCTTCTGAGAAGGACATCTCGCCACTCTCCGTTGAATTTCCTGGTTAGGTCATTCTCAAATGCCAGCCTTATTAACGGCCGTCGTGGCTCGTGAGGGTTCCGTGCTGCTGAAGCAGCACTACAAGCGTCTACGCGGCACTGTCGATGAGCAAACACCAGAGAGAGCAAACAGTTCTCTCATGTAAAGTCTTGTGTTTTTTATTGCGTTCTCTTGCAATAACCTAAAATCATATTAAAGTTCATGCCTGTCAGCGCGCACAGTGAGTGGAATCAGGCGGTGGGAGACTGAACGTATATGCGCACGTGCACACACAGCAGACAACAGCAGGATTTACGACAGATGAGGGAGTAAGCTTCTGCACCTTGCACAGCTGTATGACTCCGTATGAAATATAGTTTATTTATACAACAGTGTAAGTAGCAACACCTGTTATGAATGTTTATGTTTTCTTTTTTACTGTCCTCTCATGGATCATGTTGCTGTCTGCTGTGTGTGCGTGCGCGCATATATGTTCAGTCTCCCCCACCTGATTTCACTCACTGTGCACACTGATAGGCATGAAATAAATTTTTTTTAAAGGAAAAAAAGTTTCCGACGTGTGGTTTTTGAACGTACAATGTGAGCAGTCAGATCGCATCAGAGCATCGGGCCATACAGTGTGAGAACATGAATCGTGCGCTCTGAACTTTTAAACCCTGCGGTTTTGTCGCACAGTTTGAGCTGGAGCCAAGTACAATGATTGAAATATCGTACAGTGTATGCCCAGCCTAAGTTCGCCTTTCGTTCATGCAGCATGCTGAGTCTGTGATCACTGAACACTCTTTTTAATGTTGAGAAAGAGTTCTCGCACTAACTGGACTTGACGAATCCCAGGAACTCCAGCTCTGACACTGCTTGAATAAATGGAGCATGCTTTAATTCGTCCACCTTGCCATAATCGCTGGACTCAGGATCCTTGCCCTCTGCCACACTGACAAGCGCAACCTTCAACCTATCAAATCTATCAAACACAGACACACCATATCCGTTTGTTTTAAAATTAATTACTTTAGTTAATTAATTTGGTTTATTTGTTAAATACATGATATTATTGAATAACTAATATTTTTGCTATATTTTCCAGTATTTCTTTTTCTTTCTTTTTATTTTTTTGATAACACATCCGAGGGGGCAGGGTTGATGACGTGAGGGGGCGTCGCCCCCAAACGCCCCCTCGTGGCACCAGGTCCACCCTCAACATATGTGTGGTTTTGAAATTGCAGGAAACTGGCTTGTCAAGTTTTGTATTTTATTTTTTGGGGGGGGGGGCGGCCCTAACGGCCACTGGTGGTATGTTAAACATTTCTTGTAATCAGGGCAGGTTTAGTTTTGAAAAAGGCCTTCCATCCCATTATTGATCCAAGCACAGTGAAAATTGTGCACAGCAAAACCACCAGTGTTATGACAGTGTTATTTAACACTGGTGATTTTGCTGTGCATCAGTGGGGTACTTTAGGTGGAAGCACCTGCATCCATTACAGATAGGGACTTTCTTCTCTCTGCTCACAACATGATGTTTTTGTTTGTCCTAATTACATAATAATCAGAGCAGTAGTTTGGCTGAGTCAGTGATGTACTGCAGCAGACTAGCTTTACAGATTTGGGTATCTTCCTAACCAGGAAGAAGATATTTGGTGGAATTAAATAACGGCTGAATGGGTCCTTGTCATTTGATTGGTGGGTTGTATGTCATGTGACATGGATTATTCATACCATTTGCCATCGTGTTTCATTGACCCTGCAATAGTTCTTTCTGGCGTGCAATTTTGGTGCTATATGAAATGTGCTATTGCACGTCTCGACCACCACACACGCTTCACTACCGGAGACGGCACACACACACAGACACACACAAACAAATCCACTAAGCCATCGGGAGGCATGAAGAGCTGTTAAGATGAAAGCTGGATAAAGATCTGACATGATTTTTCACTGAACTCAGGAACTACACAAAGTTTTTGTTTTGTTTTTTTTTGTTTTTTTTTGGAGTACACAAAGTCAGTCCAGGGCATCACGGACTACATTGCCACAGTTATTTGTGAACTATCTAACTGTTTCTGACTGAGAACAATTTTAGACTCCAATTTAAAGTTCATGTTGGACTGTTATATCAAATGACAAGGATCTATTTTAGCCATAATATAAAACAAATAATGATTTTTTTCATTATTTCAATGGCACAAATATTTAATGAGGTGATAAATGGAACGTCCATCTTTCACCTCATAAAATATTTGCACCATTGAACTCATAAACGTTCATTATTGTATATTATACACTGCTACAATAGTGCTAGCATGTTTTAAACACTGTGTCAGTGTTTGCATGTTTTAAACACAAAACATGGCTGGTTGTATGTAGCATGGTTTAAACAACAAGCAAGATCGTTTCTATATTTTTAACACAAAGAAGGGTCCGCGGTAGTGTAGAGGCTGCACTCTCTGTTGGGTTGTTATGACTCCGCACATTCGCTTCCCTCGGAATGCAAACTCACAATCCTCGACATGAAAGTCGGGCTCTCTAACCAGAAAGTTAAAACCAACCCAGGGCTCTGGCCTTGTAACCAGAGAATCTTTTAAGCTGGTGGGAGTCAGGTTTACTAACTACATCTGCACAGTGACACCTGCTGGCCTCCGTTACACTCACCCCCCTAAATTCACTCCTATCGGGTCATGGCACCACAGTAACTGCTCATTCTTGTGGGTAGCATTGTATATATTTTTCAAGATGCCTTGTGTTTCCTTCCAATCACATTCACAGGCAATATATGCATTGAATATGCGTTTTTGTCATAGTGAAGTTTCTGTTTTGAGGACAGACTATAATTCCTGGTGCTTTTGTCTTTTGATATGGCTGTGAGACTTGGGTGCTAACCAGTGACATGGGTAACAACTGGATGTCTTTGGTGCTAGGTCTTGGGTATGAATGGCATGACTGTGTCAAATGAGTGGTAGCTTAGGGAGACTTGGATAAGGACTATCACTGTAAGCTGTAAGATTTTGTCCATGTAGTGCACGAGAGGTATATGACATATACCATCTTCAAAAAATATTGTGAGGTTTGGTTTAACAATGTGCAATCTGATGTTTAGGGCTAGGGCGATGTGTTGACATAGTCAGTTACATCAATACTTTCATTTATGTAATGTGCACTGACGCATCACAAAGAGGGAGTAACAGTTGTGTGTAGTCAGTGCATGAACTCCACAGAAGAGCAAGCTGAAGAGAACAACCTCACCCGTGATCATCTAAATGTGGGAGGGATGAGTGCTGAAACCCAATGTTCGGTGCTGCATTCAGTATCAGAGAAATTAAGGAAATAATCGTATTTTTGCTGTTCCCTGAAGAGCACTCTCCTTCTCTCCCCCAGTCCGTGCTTGCGGCTATGAGCAGCTCTCAGCTCAGTTCCTTTGTCTCTCAGCCCCTCCCAGAACACACACACACACACACAGGCCACCGCCGGCAGGTTTAAAAAACGAGGGAAAAAAGAGACGACATGCAGATACCCCCAGCCTCACAACCTACTTCAGAAGATTTAGATGACTAGATTGGTAGTGGGTTGGATTTGAAAAGACAGATGTCGCTCAAACGACAGCAGTGTGCAAAATATGTCGGAAAACCTGCAGTTTAAAACAGCTCAACAGTAAACTTGTTTCACCACCTGTGAATTAACTACATCAAAGAATATGAAGAATATGAAAAGCTTTGACGCCGCTGCCAAAGAAAAGCCTAAATCAGCTAAGTTATCTCCACAACACTACGCTAAATGTTGTATTTAGGTTAGTGCTTTTCCATCTGATTCAGGTCAAAGCGCTTTACAATGATGCCTCGCATTCATCCATTCATACACCAATGTCAAAGTGCTACCATTCACAATTTGGGGTTTCAAGACCTTGCCCAAGAGCCCTTAATTATTTTCCAGAACTATGGCCGGCCCCAGAGTGAAATACAGCGAAGAGCCAGGGGTTGTCTGTGCCCACACAGTTGCTGCCATGCTGGGCATCCTGGCATCACAGGCATTCCAGCGTGAGCTGGCTGATTGGTCAGGCATGTACCAGTCAACCATGCGCTGAGCCATGCCATCTGTGTGGAACAAAATCATCCGAATGTCATCCAGGTACATCACATTCCAACATTACAGTGAATTTTGCAGCGAGAGCCTGTTTCTCGAATGTAATTGGAGCTATTAACTGCACACTTATTGCTATGAAGGCACCACCACATGGTGAAATTGTTTTAGTTAATAGGAAACATTTTCATTCCATCAGTGTTCAAATCATGTGTGGTGCACAAATGCGCATCAGGCTGGAGGCTGCACGGTGTGCGATCGGGGGCTGCTTGGTGGTTAAATAATTTATCCATGTAATTGTTCCTAATGAAAACTAGCGCAGACACATTTGGGCATTTGCACATTCAAATATGTTTGTTTTATTATTATTAATATGAACTAGAGAGTCTCTAATAAGCCCCCAACTGTGTTCAGTATTTGTCAATAAAAGCGTGTGTAATGTTAATGTCACACACTGTCAGCCACCATGCACCTAATATCTTTTTACTTCAGTTTGTTTGCGCAGCTCAGTCCAGCTCATTTACACACGCAAACGTACTTTAATTTCCATTTTGCATTACAGCAAGCTGAGAGAATGGTGATCTGAAAAGAAACCCCAGGTTTCTTTTCAGCACTGTAGCCAGGCTGACAAAGAGTCAGAGCTCTATTGAGCTGAGTATTCCATTAACTTTAACTAGTAATGACTTCATGACTTTCTTTGCTAACAAAATTTTAACTATTAGAGAAAAAATTACTCATAACCATCCCAAAGACGTATCGTTATCTTTGGCTGCTTTCAGTGATACCGGTATTTGGTTAGACTCTTTCTCTCCGATTGTTCTGTCTGAGTTATTTTCATTAGTTACTTCATCCAAACCATCAACATGTTTATTAGACCCCATTCCTACCAAGCTGCTCAAGGAAGCCCTACCATTATTTAATACTTCGATCTTAAATATGATCAATCTATCTTTGTTAGTTGGCTATGTACCACAGGCTTTTAAGGTGGCAGTAATTAAACCATTACTTAAAAAGCCATCACTTGACCCAGCTATCTTAGCTAATTATAGGCCAATCTCCAACCTTCCTTTTCTCTCAAAAATTCTTGAAAGGGTAGTTGTAAAACAGCTAACTGGTCATCTGCAGAGGAATGGTCTATTTGAAGAGTTTCAGTCAGGTTTTAGAATTCATCATAGTACAGAAACAGCATTAGTGAAGTTTACAAATGATCTTCTTATGGCCTCGGACAGTGGACTCATCTCTGTGCTTGTTCTGTTAGACCTCAGTGCTGCTTTTGATACTGTTGACCATAAAATTTTATTACAGAGATTAGAGCATGCCATAGGTATTAAAGGCACTGCGCTGCGGTGGTTTGAATCATAGTTGTCTAATAGATTACAATTTGTTCATGTAAATGGGGAATCTTCTTCACAGACTAAAGTTAATTATGGAGTTCCACAAGGTTCTGTGCTAGGACCAATTTTATTCACTTTATACATGCTTCCCTTAGGCAGTATTATTAGACGGTATTGCTTAAATTTTCATTGTTATGCAGATGATACCCAGCTTTATCTATCCATGAAGCCAGAGGACACACACCAATTAGCTAAACTGCAGGATTGTCTTACAAACATAAAGACATGGATGACCTCTAATTTCCTGCTTTTAAACTCAGATAAAACTGAAGTTATTGTACTTGGCCCCACAAATCTTAGAAACATGGTGTCTAACCAGATCCTTACTCTGGATGGCATTACCCTGACCTCTAGTAATACTGTGAGAAATCTTAGCTCTAAAATCAGAAAGGTCTTGTCTCAGAGTGATGCTGAAAAACTAATTCATGCATTTATTTCCTCTAGGCTGGACTACTGTAATTCATTTTTATCAGGTTGTCCTAAAAGTTCCCTAAAAAGCCTTCAGTTAATTCAAAATGCTGCAGCTAGAGTACTGACGGGGACTAGAAGGAGAGAGCATATCTCACCCATATTGGCCTCTCTTCATTGGCTTCCTGTTAATTCTAGAATAGAATTTAAAATTCTTCTTCTTACTTATAAGGTTTTGAATAATCAGGTCCCATCTTATCTTAGGGACCTCGTAGTACCATATCACCCCAATAGAGTGCTTCGCTCTCAGACTGCAGGCTTACTTGTAGTTCCTAGGGTTTGTAAGAGTAGAATGGGAGGCAGAGCCTTCAGCTTTCAGGCTCCTCTCCTGTGGAACCAGCTCCCAATTCAGATCAGGGAGACAGACACCCTCTCTACTTTTAAGATTAGGCTTAAAACTTTCCTTTTTGCTAAAGCTTATAGTTAGGGCTGGATCAGGTGACCCTGAACCATCCCTTAGTTATGCTGCTATAGACGTAGACTGCTGGGGGGTTCCCATGATGCACTGTTTCTTTCTCTTTTTGCTCTATATGCACCACTCTGCATTTAATCATTAGTGATCGATCTGTGCTCCCCTCCACAGCATGTCTTTTTCCTGGTTCTCTCCCTCAGCCCCAACCAGTCCCAGCAGAAGACTGCCCCTCCCTGAGCCTGGTTCTGCTGGAGGTTTCTTCCTGTTAAAAGGGAGTTTTTCCTTCCCACTGTAGCCAAGTGCTTGCTCACAGGGGGTCGTTTTGACCGTTGGGGTTTTACATAATTATTGTATGGCCTTGCCTTACAATATAAAGCACCTTGGGGCAACTGTTTGTTGTGATTTGGCGCTATATAAAAAACTGATTGATTGATTGATTGATCTAACCACAGCGTTTGCTGTTTTTGCACATTATCTCTGAAAGGCACCTGGACTATTAGTCACTGGGTGGAAGCAGTAATGACATTTTTCAATTCTTTTTAGTAACAAAGATGGGGTACATGAGGGTCTCATTAGCTTGTAAAGGGGACTAGCACCCTTGTTGCTCTGCTCGTGGACAAACAAGGCCTGTAGTTTCAGCACACTGGATTTCACATATCACCGCCTTCTTGTCTGATTTCATTCAGCTCAAAATCACAGCTCTCTTTACTTTTAGTTCACGGCACTGACAGAATGTTGTGTTTTCACAGCGTCATTCTCTCAGATTGTTCAGTATGCACCACGGGACTGTGGCTACAGAGCCGTGGCAGAGGAAAGCCTTCACTAGACTCCAAACAACTGTCATGAAATGATATTAACACGTAACGCTTCTTATCAACACAACTGCCACTTGATAACATAGAAAATAACTGTTTGTAAGGCTGTCGGCTGCAAAAGGCAGCTTTAAATTACGCTACTTGCATGCCGAGGGGGTTTTACGGTGTAAATATGTGAATCAACATCATATTGTCTTCTTTTTCTGGCTGCAGCAGCTCTTATATTCTGCACCTCTCTGCGCGTTTTCGAAGGATGTTGAAGGATACAGTCTGTAAAATACCGCCAAGGGAGGTGAAGGAGGTAGCGCGCTGATGTGGGCTCTGCCAGCGAGCGCTTTCTGTGACTCCTGGGCCCAAACAATGAATGAGGAAATGAGGTCTGTTTAGCTTAAACAGTTTTACGGTGATAGCCAACTTTGCGTTGTGATACAACATGACACCTGAGCAACGCTGACTGAACAGATTCTAAATGAGGTGCACAACACAAAGCTGCTCAGCCATAAGAGGAACGATATACCGTACCTGCTCCGGGGGAGGCGCGGGGAGGAAATATTGACAAGCAAGCACCACTGGAGTGTGTCGAAGCAAACAGCACCTCGCCTCATAATATAATAACAATTATCGCTGCTGCAGCAGCTTCATCAAGCAGCCGGGGGGAGGAAAAAAAAAGTGTCTGATTGTCACATGAAACTTGAAGGCACTTCACACCCAGCGGTCGTGTTCAGCCTGAAAGCCACTCACATGAATACAGATGCTAAATGCACATTGTCTTATCAGAGCCAGTGCTTGAAAGGAATCCGAGTGAGGCGAGAAAATTTGCAGCTCGGTCAGGTCCCAAGGTGTCTACAAAAGCGAGTGTGTTGACATTTTAACACTACTTGTGAATGCAGATGGCACCGGTCAACATCTATATAGAAACAGACAAGGAATTAGGCTTTCCACGCCAACAGAAAGGCACATAGAAGTGGCGGAAATATCACAAACGCTAACCTTGTGGAAATTCTTGCCAAAATAACTTTAAAATTATTTTGTTATGGCACAATATTTACACAAAACACACATTCAAGGTGTCTTCCACATCCACATATACTGTCGTCAGGTGTATGAATCAATCATAGAGGAATACAGTACAAACAGTATATTTCCATATGGCAAATGTGACTGGGGTAGGTGGAAAATTTAGTGTGCTTCAAACAAACTAGTAAGGGGAACCACCAAGACACCCATGACAACACAGAACTAGTTATAGGCTTCTGTGGCATGCATCTCATCCAAAATTTCCTACTTTTAAACTCTGATAAGACTGAAATGATGGTTCTTGGTCGAGTGAGACGTCGGTATCAATTTGACCAGTTAACGCTTAGCCTAGGCTCATGTGTTACCATCACACTGACAAAGTGAGGAACCTTGGGATCATTTAATCCTACATTGTGCTTTTGACCTCACATTAGAAGTATTACGAGGACTGCTTTCTTCAACCTGCGAAATATAGTGAAGATTCGTCCCATCCTGTCTATGGCTGATGCTGAGACCCTGATCCTTGTGGTTTATCCTCTTCTAGATTGGACTACTGCAATGTTCTATTTTCTGGTTTACCGTAGTCCGGCCCATTAGGGCTCTCCAATTGGTTCAAAATGCTGCTGCCAGACTTTTGACACGAAGCAGAAAGTTAGACCACATTACACCCATTTTGGCATCTCTTCACTGGCTTCCTGTTCCCAGCTGAGATCAGATTTTAAGGTGCTGCTAAAATTGTTCATGGACTGGACCTCCCCTACCTAGATGACCTAATTAAACCCTACGTACAGGCCCGGCTTTGCATTCTCAGGGTGCAAGATACTTTGCGTCCCTAGGGTGAATAAGAATTCTGTGTGGTCATAGAGCTTTCTCTTATCATGCTCCTGTTCTGTGGAATGATCTCCCTGCATCATTCCCTTTCAAGTCCAGACTTAAGACGCCCTTATTTTCCCTTTCGTATGGCTAGCATACTGCATAGTATAGTTCTGTGCCTTTTACTCTTTTAATTCATTTATTAGGAAACGGAGCATGTCTCGGCCTCAACGTTACTAAATTCTGGTTAATACTGGCAAATTATACTGTATTTCTTGTCTTTCTGATGCCTGATTCTGTTTTTTTTTTTTCCTCTCAGTTTAAGGTGCAGCTCCATCCAGAGATTGGTGTGATATTTGTGCTGAAAACCCTCCTGTCATGTGCACCAACAGCATTTCTTGTATATTCGTTTTGTGAATTGTTCTGTAAATTGTGTCTGTAGCATGGCCCAAGCAGAGGGTCACCCCTTTGAGTCTGGTCTGCTTGAGGTTTTTTCCTCAGAGGGAGTTTTCCTTACCACTGCTGCTCTGGGGGTTAGTAAGGTTAGACCTTACTTGTGTGAAGCATCTTGAGGCAACTCTGTTGTGATTTGGTGCTATATAAATGAAAATAAACTGAAATGAATTGAATTGAAAAGAGGGAGTTTTTCTTTACCACTGTCACCTGTGTGCTTGCTCTAGGGGTTGGTAAGGATAGACCTTATTGTGTGAACCGCCTTGAGGCACTTTGTTGTGATGTGGTGCTATGTAAATTAAATAAATTGAAATTTAAACCTAATTAGTCAGTCTTTTTCGTTGGCAGTGTGAGATGGACCCATTTGTAGAGTCAACATCACTGTCCGATGAAGAGCATTCTGTCCAGATTACAAGTTTTCTATTATTATGCATAAGGTTCGAAGAATGGTGATAGGATAACAACTTCAAAGGTTGCTTTGTCACTGACTTTGCAGGCTTGTCATATATTTTTGTGCTTTCTTGAAACAGCCACTCCAAAAGGAACATTTTGACACCAGGTTGACCAGGATATCTCAACTAGAAACTAAGATACAACTCTTCTGATTTGGCACCCATTCTTAGAAATTTTAAAGTCTGAATTTAATTAATTGACCCTTTTATGTTTTTGCCCATGTTTGTTTGTTTGCTTGTTTGTGAACAGCTTGGACCTCACAATTTTTCATACATTGTTATGAAATTTTTACTGAAGATTCATATCTTCATAGGCAAGAACTGGTCCAGTTTAAAAAGGTCAAAGATCAAAGTCAAGAAAAATCTTGGAAAAGTTGAAAAAATATGTTTAATGGATTAGATCCCTGAAGAAGATGAAATACGAAGAATTATCAACCTGTCACTCTGATCCAAATTAGTAATATCTTTTATTCTCATTACTGTGACTTATTTAACATGTTTAACAGTGTCCTTGAAGAAGAAGAGAAGTATATCGAGAAGAGATTTTGAGGCCTATTGACGCTGTTGCTTTTTACCACACTCCATAGTGTGAAGCAGATGAATCTAAAGCTCTGTCAGGATGTGATGCTCATCCATTGAAGGTTACTTCCCCAGATAAGACTGGCACCCATTTACAGCTGGGTAGACTAGGACAGTGTTCTAGAACACAGACAAGTAGCATGACTGGAAATTGAACCTACATCTACACAATGGTGGTCAACCTTAGCTACATGGTCTGCAGTGTACCTAAAGGTCATGATCATTCATCCATCCATCCATCCATTTTCTTCCGCTTTATCCGGAGTCGGGTCGCGAGGGCAGCAGCTCAAGCAAAGCCGCCCAGACCTCCCGATCCACACACACCTCCTCCAGCTCCTCCGGGGGAACCCCAAGGCGTTCCCAAGCCAGCCGAGAGATGTAGTCCCTCCAGCGTGTCCTGGGTCTTCCCCGGGGCCTCCTCCCAGTGGGACGTGCCCGGAACACCTCTCCAGCGAGGCGTCCAGGGGCGCTGCACATGTCTGAAAACATTTCCTAATGCACCAATTGTGCCCTTTTGTGCCCCATTTACACATCTGATGACATGTGAACTAATGTACCATGTGAAACTATCAATACCAGTATCTGTCGGATCACAAGTTGCTTCTGTCCAACAGTACACGGGGTACAAACACCTTCCTTTTAAAGCAAGAGCTCAATGTTTTTGATGTTGTACAGCTTCACCTTAAAACAAATTGGGGTGATGTTTCTTAAAAGGCCAGTATTGCACTTTTGTTGTTTTCTGATTTCTGTACCTGCAATTCAGCAGAGTCTTTGTGAGAAGTACTGCTCCTATGCTCTTTCCAGGCCACGGGCTGTACAGTAATCAATGTTGATGAATGAGTAGGAAGGCTCTCTTTATTCCGGCCCTCGCTGAATAGAAAGTTTCCATTATCTCTCACAATGTATTCACTCTATCAAAGTGACAGGGTTGAGGCAAGCCACACTCCATTGCCCTCACTGTGCCCATACCTACCTTCATCCGTCTACACAAAAAAAACAGGGAAAGCCGGAAGAGACGGCTCAAATAACACTGCACAAACCTACAAAATCTATAAGACTTTAACTCTCGAGCTCATCCATCAAACCTCTAAGGATACAATTATGTGCATGTGTTGTGAAAAAAATATATACTGCAACAGGGAATAATTCAAGAGATGACAGAGTGTGACATTTATTTCTTTGAAACATTTGACAAAAACTTTCTTGTATTTTTTCTTCAAATAAAAATGATGGAAATAATCTACTTGCACTTTGTTAAACATTTTAGTTTGCTGCAATCTATTTGGTCTTTGTGGCACACTTTATACCTATACCAACTTCAGCCTCTGCATGTGCTGACCCAAAGCTAAATATCTAGAATCTAGTATTAAACCTTTCAGGTCATCTGTGTTAATAACTAAAAAGTAATATGAACATAAATGTATACCATATTTTCTCGACTATATGTTGCACTGGAGCATTACATGTGTTACTTCCACCTGGTTCTTATTGTAATACTGTCCCTTAGGGCTCCTTCACACATAGTATGATTAAGTACAAATCTGGGCGACTCACACCGGAACAGCTCGTATGGGCGAACCACAAAAACATCAAGCCGACGGGCAGGCATGCACGATCCCGGTGTGACGTGTCATGCGAGCAGGAACACAGTGTGAGCAGCTAGGATGAGGTGCACCACATCGCGCTGCTGATGTGGAGGAAAATAAAAAAAACAGCTGTATAATTATTGAATATCACTGGGTTGATGTAAATAATACATAAAGGGGATGCAATACAAAACCCGATGGAGTCATTTTTGATCAGGATATGTCATTCAAAGCGCATATTAAACAAATATGTAGGACTGCTTTTTTGCATTTACGCAATATCTCTAAAATCAGAAAGGTCTTGTCTCAGAGTGATGCTGAAAAACTAATTCATGCATTTATTTCCTCTAGGCTGGACTATTGTAATTCATTATTATCAGGTTGTCCTAAAAGTTCCCTAAAAAGCCTTCAGTTAATTCAAAATGCTGCAGCTAGAGTACTGACGGGGACTAGAAGGAGAGAGCATATCTCACCCATATTGGCCTCTCTTCATTGGCTTCCTGTTAATTCTAGAATAGAATTTAAAATTCTTCTTCTTACTTATAAGGTTTTGAATAATCAGGTCCCATCTTATCTTAGGGACCTCGTAGTACCATATCACCCCAATAGAGCGCTTCGCTCTCAGACTGCAGGCTTACTTGTAGTTCCTAGGGTTTGTAAGAGTAGAATGGGAGGCAGAGCCTTCAGCTTTCAGGCTCCTCTCCTGTGGAACCAGCTCCCAATTCAGATCAGGGAGACAGACACCCTCTCTACTTTTAAGATTAGGCTTAAAACTTTCCTTTTTGCTAAAGCTTATAGTTAGGGCTGGATCAGGTGACCCTGAACCATCCCTTAGTTATGCTGCTATAGACGTAGACTGCTGGGGGGTTCCCATGATGCACTGTTTCTTTCTCTTTTTGCTCTGTATGCACCACTCTGCATTTAATCATTAGTGATCGATCTCTGCTCCCCTCCACAGCATGTCTTTTTCCTGGTTCTCTCCCTCAGCCCCAACCAGTCCCAGCAGAAGACTGCCACCTCCCTGAGCCTGGTTCTGCTGGAGGTTTCTTCCTGTTAAAAGGGAGTTTTTCCTTCCCACTGTAGCCAAGTGCTTGCTCACAGGGGGTCGTTTTGACCGTTGGGGTTTTACATAATTATTGTATGGCCTTGCCTTACAATATAAAGCACCTTGGGGCAACTGTTTGTTGTGATTTGGCGCTATATAAAAAAATTGATTGATTGATTGATTGATTGAAGGGGCCCTTACAAAGTACAAAGTCAAACTATTTCTCAATTTAAATTTATTCAAAGTCACAGTGAAAAACAGGGATAGATTCTGAAGAATGTCTCTCTTGCACGAGATCCACCTGTTCAGAACCTCAAACAAAGAACTAAAACAGTTTTTTTATAAAACACAACATGGGCGCCACAAAGGCGTACCTTATTTTGCACAATCCTTCCCTTATTGGTCCCCATGGGAATTAAAGGGAGGTCCCGCCCCTACCCATATCCGAACATACAAGTATTATAATTTATATTGCAACATCAATCTCTTTGTTCTGAGTGGTAAAACCAGTTCAACCCAGTTCGACATGCACATTTAGACAAATAACAGACTAAAAGTGTTGTGAAGGTGTCGTAGCACGGACCCACAACAGGCGGCGCAAATGAACGGACAATGAGTAAGCCAAAAGGTAACAATTTAATGTTGTGATATTACACAACGAAACGTGTCTTAATGTTCACAGTCAATAAACACCAGGTGACGTGTGGGCAGGCTCAAAGATAGAAGACGCCCGACGAGAGAGAAGCCGCGTCCCACACGGCTCCCACCAACAACGGCCTGAAGAACACCGGAGCCGCCAAGTCCCGAGTCCCCAGGTGGCCTCTGTCTTCGGCTGTCGACCCTGGTACTGCTGGCAGAAAACAGAAAGATGATGTGTGAGTGTGAGTCCGCACACTCAGTGATTAACAGTCCAGACACCGTTAGGAGGGAGCACCTCCACCTCCAATCATACACACGTGCAGCTCCTGTTTACCACTTATCGGTTTTGGGGTGTGAGGCGAAGTCGTCGCAGTCACACCAAACGCCAAAAATCCCAGATAAGGAATACCAACAGGAAAAACAGCTGCAAAACAGATCAGATTATTATTCGCAATAATCACAGCAGAGAAGTTTACCTTAGTACTGGTAGTCGATTTCTCGGCGGGGAGGTGGAGTTGCAATCCGGCTTATATGGTGGTGTAGATGAGTGACAGCTGGAGTAATGGGTGACAGCTGTCACCTCCTCTGGGTCTGGCGCCCTCTTGTGCTTGGAGCCCGCACTCCAAGCAGGGCGCCCTCTGGTGGTGGTGGGCCAGCAGTACCTCCTCTTCAGCGGCCCACACAACAGGACCCCCCCCTCAACGGGCGCCTCCTGGCGCCCGACCAGGCTTGTCCGGGTGACGTCTGTAGAAATCGGCCAGGAGGGCCGGGTCCAGGATGAAGCTCCTCTTCACCCAGGAGCGTTCCTCGGGTCCATACCCCTCCCAGTCCACCAGATATTGGAACCCCCGGCCCTTACGACGGACGTCCAGGAGCCTGCGGACCGTCCAAGCAGGCTCCCCGTCGATGAGCCGGGCAGGAGGCGGCGTAGGGCCAGGTGCACAGAGGGGCGAGGTGTGGTGTGGCTTGATACGGGACACGTGGAAAACAGGGTGGATCCGCAGTGAAGCTGGGAGTCGGAGCTTCACTGCGGCCGGGTTGATGATCTTGAGGATGGGGAATGGGCCGATGTATCTGTCCTTTAATTTGGGTGAGTCCACACAGAGGGGGATGTCCTTTGTTGACAGCCACACCTCCTGCCCGGGCTGGTATGTGGGGGCCGGGGAACGTCGGTGGTCCGCATGGGTTTTGGCCCTCGTCCGGGCCTTTAATAGGGCAGAGCGGGCGGTCCGCCACACCCGGCGGCACCTCCTGAGGTGGGCCTGGACCGAGGGCACACCGACCTCTCCCTCCACCAGCGGGAACAATGGGGGTTGGAACCCCAAACATGCCTCAAAAGGGGAGAGGCCGGTAGCAGACGAGATTTGGCTGTTATGGGCATACTCGATCCAGGCCAGATGGTGACTCCAGGCCGCCGGGTGCGCGGAGGTGACGCAGCGAAGGGCCTGTTCCAACTCCTGGTTAGCCTGCTCTGCCTGGCCGTTGGTCTGGGGTGGTACCCGGACGAGAGACTCACGGTGGCCCCCAGCTCCTTACAGAAACTCTTCCACACCTGTGAAGAGAACTGGGGACCACGATCTGAAACGATGTCCGATGGTATCCCATGCAGCCGCATGACGTGGTGGACCAGGAGGTCCGCCGTCTCCTGGGCCGTCGGGAGCTTCGGGAGGGCCACGAAGTGGGCCGCCTTGGAGAACTGGTCCACTATCGTGAGAATAACGGTGTTGCCCTGGGACGGCGGGAGGCCCGTGATGAAGTCCAGGCCGATGTGAGACCAGGGACGATGAGGCACTGGCAGGGGTTGGAGGAGTCCCGTCGTCCTCCGATGGTCTGCCTTGCCCCTGGCGCAGATGGTACAGGCCTGGACGTAGTCCCGGACGTCGGTTTCCAGGGACGCCCACCAGAAGCGCTGCTGGACTACTGCCACGGTCCTACGCACTCCGGGATGACAGGAGAGCTTGGACCCGTGACAGAAGTCCAATACGGCAGCTCTTGCCTCTGGTGGGACGTACAGTCTGTTCTTGGGGCCAGTCCCCGGGTCCGGGCTCGTTGTCAGGGCCTCCCGGACGGTCTTCTCCACGTCCCAGGTGAGGGTGGCCACGACAGTGGACTCGGGGATGATGGTCTCGGTGGGGTTCGACAGCCCCGCTTTGGCTTCTTCTTCGTGCACCCGGGACAATGCATCTGGTTTTTGGTTCTTGGTCCCGGGGCGATACGTGATCTGGAAGTCAAAGCGCCCGAAGAACAGAGACCAGCGGGCTTGCCTGGGGTTCAGCCGCTTGGCGGTCCGGATGTACTCCAGGTTGCGATGGTCTGTGAAAACCGTGAAGGGCAACGATGCCCCCTCCAGCAGGTGTCTCCACTCTTCAAGAGCCTCCTTCACCGCAAGAAGTTCCCGATTGCCGACGTCATAGTTCCGTTCAGCTGGGGTCAACCTGCGGGAATAAAAGGCACAAGGATGGAGGACTTTATCAGCCTCCACGCTCTGGGACAGCACGGCTCCTATCCCTGAGTCAGAGGCATCCACTTCTACTATGTACTGGCGATCAGGATCAGGCTGCACCAGAACTGGTGCAGTCGAGAACCGGCGTTTCAACTCCTGGAACGCGGCTTCGCACCGATCCGACCAGGCGAAGGGGACCTTGGTGGAGGTCAGGGCAGTCAGGGGGCTAACTACCTGACTGTAACCTTTAATGAACCTCCTGTAGAAATTTGCAAAGCCTAGGAACTGCTGTAGTTTCCTGCGGCTTATCGGTTGGGGCCAATCTCTCACCGCCGCAACCTTAGCCGGATCAGGGGCGACGGAGTTGGAGGAGATGATGAACCCCAGGAAGGACAAAGAAGTGCGGTGGAACTCGCACTTCTCGCCCTTCACAAACAGCCGGTTCTCCAACAACCGCTGTAGGACCTGACGTACATGCTGGACATGGGTCTCAGGGTCCGGAGAAAAGATGAGTATATCGTCCAGATATACGAAGACGAACCGATGCAGGAAGTCCCGCAAGACGTCATTTACCAAAGCTTGGAACGTCGCGGGGGCGTTAGTGAGGCCGAACGGCATAACCAGGTACTCAAAATGACCTAACGGGGTGTTGAATGCCGTCTTCCATTCGTCTCCCTTCCGGACCCGAACCAGGTGGTACGCGTTTCTAAGATCCAATTTTGTGAAAATTTGGGCTCCATGCAGGGGCGTGAACACTGAATCCAACAGAGGTAACGGGTATCGGTTGCGAACCGTGATCTCGTTCAGCCCTCGGTAATCAATGCATGGACGGAGTCCGCCGTCTTTCTTGCCCACAAAAAAGAAACCAGCACCCATCGGGGAGGTGGAGTTCCGGATCAGCCCGGCAGCTAAGGAGTCCCGGATGTAGGTCTCCATTGATTCGCGTTCCGGACGTGAGAGGTTGTACAACCTACTGGACGGGTACTCAGCGCCCGGGACCAAATCGATGGCACAATCATACGGTCGGTGCAGGGGAAGAGTGAGTGCCAGATCTTTGCTGAAAACGTCAGCAAGATCGTGGTACTCCTTTGGCACCGCCGATAGATTGGGGGGAACTTTGACCTCCTCATTAGCCGTAGTGCCGGGAGGAACCGAGGATCCTAAGCACTCCCGGTGGCAGGTTTCGCTCCACTGCGTCACAACCCCAGACGGCCAATCAATCCGGGGATTGTGCTTCACCATCCATGGAAAGCCCAAAATCACTCGGGAGGTAGAAGGTGTTACATGGAACACTATCTCCTCCCTGTGATTCCCAGACACAACCAAAGTCACTGGTTGTGTCTGATGTGTGATTAATGGAAGCAGGGTGCCATCTAGTGCTCGCACCTGCAATGGTGCCAGCAGAGCCACCAGAGGGAGCCCTACTTCCTTTACCCATCTGCTGTCCAGCAGATTCCCTTCAGACCCTGTGTCTATTAGTGCTGGGGCATGAAGGGTTAAATCCCCACAAAGGATTGTTACTGGGATTCGTGCAGATTTGCGGGGTTTTCCCGCGTGCGTGTTATGACCCACCCTTAGCCCAGTTTCTAAGGACGGGCGTTGTAGTTTGACCGTTTTAGGGCAGTCCTTCTGCATGTGCTCGCAAGAGCCGCAGACAAAACACTCCCCGCGGGCCAGCCTCCTTTGTCTGATTTTTGATCTTAATTTGGCCCTGCTCGTGTCCCTAGCCTCCTCAGCAGGGGGAGCCGTAGCCACACGGAGCTCTCTGGCAGTGAAGCGTGGGGACGACGTCACCTTGTCGGAACCGGAAGGGGGAGGGATGGCTCGTGCCCGGTCACGCCCCCCGGCCTGCTCCCGACGATGCTCATTTAAACGGTTGTCTAAACGTATAACCAAATCGATCAGCCCGTCAAATTCCCGCGGTTCATCCTTGGCCAGTAGGTGCTCCTTAAGGACCGGGGACAGTCCATTTACAAAGGCGGCGCGGAGCGCAACGTTATTCCAGCCGGACCTCGCTGCCGCGATGCGGAAGTCGACTGCATACTCGGCTGCGCTACGGCGCCCCTGTCTCATCGACAGCAGCACGTTCGAAGCGGTCTCGCCTCTGTTGGGATGATCAAACACTTGTTTGAATTCCCGTACGAACCCAGTATAAGACGTCAGGAGCCGTGAATTCTGCTCCCAAAGCGCCGTAGCCCATGCGCGTGCCTTTCCTCGAAGCAAATTAATAACATAAGCCACCCGGCTAGCGTCTGATGCGTACATGACGGGGCGCTGTGAAAAGACGAGCGAACACTGCATGAGGAAGTCCGCGCACGTCTCGACACAGCCCCCGTACGGTTCCGGAGGGCTTATGTATGCTTCAGGGGACGGTGGGGGGGTTCGTTGAACGACCAGTGGAACGTTTGATACGGGCCCAGGACCAGCCAGAGGAGTGGCTGCAGCAGCGCCCTGATCGCGCGCTTCCACCCTGGCGGTGAGAGCCTCCACCCTCCGATTAAGGAGGACACTCTGCTCGGTCACAAACACTAACCGGGCCTTGAAGGCGGTTAAGATCTGCTGCAGCTCACTCAACCCACCTCCCGCTGACGCCTGCGCTCCTGGCACTTCCATTGGCCGTTCAAGCTGGAGTTGACGCCCCTCGGAGTCCATGACGATGGCCGAGAAATCCTGTTGTGAAGGTGTCGTAGCACGGACCCACAACAGGGGGCGCAAATGAACGGACAATGAGTAAGCCAAAAGGTAACAATTTAATGTTGTGATATTACACAACGAAACGTGTCTTAATGTTCACAGTCAATAAACACCAGGTGACGTGTGGGCAGGCTCGAAGATAGAAGACGCCCGACGAGAGAGAAGCCGCGTCCCACACGGCTCCCACCACCAACGGCCTGAAGAACACCGGAGCCGCCAAGTCCCGAGTCCCCAGGTGGCCTCTGTCTTCGGCTGTCGACCCTGGTACTGCTGGCAGAAAACAGAAAGATGATGTGTGAGTGTGAGTCCGCACACTCAGTGATTAACAGTCCAGACACCGTTAGGAGGGAGCACCTCCACCTCCAATCATACACACGTGCAGCTCCTGTTTACCACTTATCGGTTTTGGGGTGTGAGGCGAAGTCGTTGCAGTCACACCAAACGCCAAAAATCCCAGATAAGGAATACCAACAGGAAAAACAGCTGCAAAACAGATCAGATTATTATTCGCAATAATCACAGCAGAGAAGTTTACCTTAGTACTGGTAGTCGATTTCTCGGCGGGGAGGTGGAGTTGCAGTCCGGCTTATATGGTGGTGTAGATGAGTGACAGCTGGAGTAATGGGTGACAGCTGTCACCTCCTCTGGGTCTGGCGCCCTCTTGTGCTTGGAGCCCGCACTCCAAGCAGGGCGCCCTCTGGTGGTGGTGGGCCAGCAGTACCTCCTCTTCAGCGGCCCACACAACAAAAAGTATACCACACTAAGAATATAGCCATTTATGTGAAGTGATTACGTAATACCAAAACAAATAGCAAAGAAAACTAAATAATATATAAACACACAAACATATCTAACAGATGCATCTGTCCAAAAACATTTCATGAAGAGAAAGAAACATGCATGAGATACATTTATTTTTGAAATGTGGTGCAATAAAAGCAAATTGAATTTAATTAGTGTATTATTAATTTAAAATGCAAACACCACATTAGTAAGCAGAAGCCCATGGGCTAATTAATGTTAATGTTTGAGACACATAGAACTCAAGAGTAAACTACTGCTTTTCACCAGTGAACACCTGAAAATTTCAAAGTGGAACAAAATGTGCACACTTTTACCTGACTAAATTTAAATAAACCTTTTAAAATCACAATATATTTTTAAAGCACAGTGGCTTACTGGTTAGCACTGTTGCCTCACAGCAACAAGGTCATGGGATCGATTCCTACCTGTGGCCTGTCTGTGTGGAGTTTGCATGCTCTCCTTGTGTTTGCATCAGTTCCACCTGGCCTCCTCTCACATCTAAAGACATGCAGGTTAGGTGGATTGGAAACTTTATAATTGTCCAAGTCTCCCTTGTAAAAGATATCTTGATCTCAGTGGGACTAACCTGATTAAATAAGGGTTAGTTGGTGCAAGAACTGGCATGTCAGCTAGGTGGTGAGTATGCTTTGGCCGAAGATGCCTGACGTTTACCAAGCTGCACCTGGAACTTGTGGCTTGTTGTCATTGACAAACACAGAGTCAGTTGCTCCGTCTCACTCACACAAAGTATCATGTTTATCACACTAACTAGCGTGCAGTACACCGACTGTATTCAACATGGAATCAATATTTATTTTACAAAATATCTGATATTTTCAGTTCCTTACTTGGTATGCAGGTGCTGTATGTATCGTTTTTCAGGTTTGAGGTTGTTGTCAGAAACTGAATTAGATTTAGCCATGGAAGGAACGACAAGCTGCATATGAAACGACAAACATTTATTTACAAGTGCAACAGCGAACAGGTCTTTCTGCCTGCCAACTTAAGGCACCTTGACACTTGCTCGCATTTCAGCCCCGCACTGCCGCGCACATTGACAATGTTCTGCTGGATGCCGTGCTTTGTGCCGCTGGGTCCTGCATTATATAAAATAATTATTTTGTAATGGAATAATCATTTACTCTGAGATCTTGGCTGATGAATCCACCTCTAATCGCTCCCGTAATCAGAGACGTTTTCTGCAGCTGCAGCTGTTCTCGTATGCTTCATGACGTGGAGAACACATTTGGAAACATCTAAAAGGTATTTATATTGTAATGGCTAGGTAAAACAGTTGCATTTTCATTCCTTCTTATGAGTATCTGTAAAATTACATTTATGATAGATTTAACATCTCCTCATAATCGTTCAGATGAGCTGCGCTGTGAAATTAACTTGCACTGACACTCAGTGTTTTTGAATAGACTGTGCAATGTTCACATGTAGTTCACAAAATTAATGCATGCCAGAGGTTTTGCACATTTCAAAATTTTTGCACACTTGCATGAAGCTGCGCAAGAAGATTGCATGCCAGTGTGCGGATCAAATTCGTGCAAGTGTCAAAGTACCATTACTCTGCACTCTGCTCTTGGCAGTCACGGCCTTTTATAGAGGCGTTTTGCGCCCTCTGCAGGTTTCAATAATCTACTACACCCACACAATGTTTTAAACACCACAGAAATGATGTTGTATGTACCTGTTTCTAAGAAAAAATAATAACAAAAATCATCCCTTCCTCACCACTTTTTTCCTGGTGTCATGGATGATAAACTAATGTTTTTTTTTTTTTTTTAATGGGGCCTTAATGGATTTATTTACCAGGAATAAAACTTTTATGTGTGTTTACAAATGACTTATTGGTGATGCTTTACAAATGATGAACAAAGCATCAACTAATAGCTTACGAACGCTTAACAATTGCTTCATAGTGTGAAATTACTATAAAGTGCTACCCCTTGTTTTTATCTAAGTTATGAAGGCTATTGCCTCCTTATATTCAGGAGCATGGTCTTTCAGTTTGAGAGCTTGATTTTTTTAATTTCAGTCATTCTCTAAGATCCACCACATCTCCCTCATTCTTCAGCCATTATCTTCTTCTTGTGCTTGTTTTACATTTCATTCCTATCATAGCAGTTTGTCACGGGACTGTGCCATCTCATGCCCAAAAGTGATAATGCAGCATTTTAGTCATGTAAATTGCTTTGTTGTTGCAAGACTTGCCAAACAAGTAAAAAAAAAACAAACAAAAAAAACATATGACCTGGAAAATATTGTGTACAACACACAAAATAATGCAGCAATAATTCTTAGAATATGTCAGTGACAGTGCTGTGAAAACAGCTTGAATACTTTTACAGTCATTTGTGGGATATCGGCATGGGAATTGACTCATATTTTGGATGAGATATTGCTTTAAGGCACTGTTACATTTTTTAACATAGTGACGTGTGAAGTCTCACATGTTGTTCACATGCTCATCCCTTACGCACAGAGATTTGACTAGATTTCTTGAATATTTAGAATATGTAAACTGTCGGAAGTGAACTGGCAAAAATATTTCCAATTTGTTTCGAAGAAACGTTTTTAACCTCGCTACAAAGCCAAAAGAGGCTTTCGTAATGGCCATGTTTGCCACCCTGTTTGTTGATTTGTTTTCCAGTACAAATATCTGTAAAACGCATGAAGCAGGTTCAGTCAAACTTGGTAGATAAACTCAGCAGAGCATCCTTTTATAATGCAGGTCACTTCAAGCTCATGGGTCAAATGTCAAGGTCAAATGAGTGATGACTGTCCACTATCCATGGTGATATCTTTAAAGCACAAAGAGCAATTTCAGTCAACCCAATGGGTCATTCTCTTGTAACACAAGTTACACAAGTTATGCCAAGGTCATAGCCATAGGTGCATGGCATTTCTTTCCCATAAAAGATAAAATTAGAGCACTGCACTCATAGAGCAAACATCCACCAACACTAGCTTCCAATTTTACAAATTTTTACCTTAGAAAAAATGTTCAAGGTCAAATTCCTGTTAGAAGTGGCTTTTCATAAGCATAGATATAATACAAAAAATATAAACCAAAAAGGCTTTTCAATGTTAAAATCAAATATTCGCTGAATCTGCAATACAGAACAGATGCATCTGAAACTTAATCTATTCATTGAGAGTGCCAGTTTGCACCTCATTTTCCCAAATGAGAGTGTTTGAGGCACTTTTGATTGAGATATAATGTCAAATGTACACCAAATGGGCTTTTCAAGATTAAATTCAAATGTCCACAAAATCCTCAATCCAGATCAGATCCAGATCCATCATTGTAAGGCGATAGTGAGTGGCAGTCTGCACCTCCCATTCAAAAATGAGAATAATTGGAGCATGTTTGATTAAGATATAATGCAAAATATGCATTAAATTGAGTTTTCGATGTTAAATTCAAATGACCACAAAATCTGTACGCTGGATCAGATCCGGATCAAACTTTGTCAGTAAATAAAGGATAGCATCCTACATAACACTCTCAAATATGATCTTTTTTGACAGAGTTATGAAGTTTTGAAAATTTATTCAATGATAGGGATTTTCTAATATTCCAAAAAATTTCGTGACTTTGAACTTTGACCTATGACCTATTAAATTCTAATGTTGTTCTAACATTTAAATTCTTTATAAACATTTTTGTTGTTGAAATTGTTATTATAAGTAGTATTAGTAGTAGTAGCATGAAAAATTGTCTTCAAAAGTGGACCTTTAATGTAGGGCTCTTGTGGGGAGCTCCCCACACCCACTTCCCGCATGGATTCACCCCTGGTTTGCTGTCTGAGCAGAAGAATGAATAATGTGGATTTTATGCAGAAAACACAACCAGATTGACATGTAAGAAAGTTTTAGCAGCATTTTTTATGTCATGGCGTCCTCAGAAACAGACTTTAGATGCATTTGGGCGGGGAAAACAAGTGTTTGTCTTTGTTGTCAACGCATTGTGGATCAGCTGTTTTTAGTGAGGACACTCAGAGTGGCACAGAGTTTTAAAGAAAAAAAAAAGCATAAAATGTCTTTGTAAAGCTCAGTGCAGGGGTGCTGCCATTACCGCGCTTTGAAAGATGACAACTGTTTTTTCAACTTGGAGCTGCTGCACAAAACAGCAGGTGAAAAACTTGTAGCTCACTGAAAGTGGGCAAAGTTCAACCAAACCCCAACCCCATGCCCACGAGCCAGTTTCAATGCTGCGATCGACCCACATAATAGTAACACACAGTGACTTGGAGAAGTAACTTTATTCTGATTACTGATTTGGAAAGATCAATGCATTAGATTACTCGTTACTGAAAAAAAGTGGTCAGATTAGAGTAATGCTTTACTGGCATCACTGATTACAAATGCATTATAGTGTTATTACAGTATGAACAGATTTTTCAAAGTGTTCTACTGTTGTATGAACTCCTGCCGACAGAGTGCTGATGGAGTTTCGGGAAAATGGAATACTTAAAGAACAGTCCATCAAATAGTACTAATTTAAAACAATATGTTGAACTTAAACATGAGGACTCAATCATTCAAGACATGGAAGCTAAATGATTATTTCTCGTTTGCTCATCTTCCGCTTGAGCTCTTTGAGCACAGTAGGTCTGTTTTGACCATGTGCACGCAATGTGCACCTGTGACCATGGACTCTTTCTATCTACCCGTCATGGTAACATTACTAGATCAAGTGACCCTAATTTTTGGATTAAATTGTATTTTATTTTTACCTGAATGGCACAAAGTTGTTTTTTTTTTGTCATATTACATTCGGTCCAGTTGCAGATGTGGCCCGAGACCCCCTTTCTGTCTGATCTCTGGTGATGCGACAGCTTATTGTAATGGCCTTCCTTTTCCTCATTAAATTCATTTCATTTGGTGTTTTTAAGCATTGAAATTCAGATAGTACCTCATTAAGCACTATTTTTGTTGTGAATAATGAATAAATAAATTAATTATAGGTCACAGGTTGCAATTTAAGTCATGAATTCATTACTATTTTACTTTTAATGCATATTTCAGCTAAAATTTGGGCAATGTTGATGGTCTGGGAGTGAGTGAGACCAAGGTTAGGGGAATCTGATGATTCTTTGGCTGTAAATGTGAGCTCCTCCTGATTATAACGACAGTAACTGTATGCTAAACCTTTAACACTTGACTTAAAATGTATCTTTAGGATTACGTTGGATAAACACTATTATTGACAACTTTTCAGAAGCAGAGCTGTGCACATCATTTACTGGGTAAATACTGAGTACAGCTGCAGTCATTTTGCACAAATGTGCGTGACTGCCTGAAAATGAGATGTGGTCAGGTGGAATACTGGTGTGTTCATATCATGTGACAGCATGAACATGTTATTGTCACATGTCACCAACCTTGTCCAGCGCACAATTTCTGGCATTTACAGAGCATGCATCTTACAGAAATGGGTTCTTATAGACAACAAAACTTAATTCTAAACAAGCATTAAATGAAATTAAACAGAAAAGTTAAAAACTTCCCCTCACTGTTTTACCTGAGAGAGGTTTGATTACTGTCAACTGGAATCACCATGTGGCAACACTCAAGCCCATGTTTTGGCCCTAAGGCAGAAGTCAGATTTGTTATAGTTCCTTGACTGGCCGCTTGAGGCTGGCTCCAAAACAGAGCACTTTCCTTTCGGACTCATGACTCAAGAAATCTAATCTTGACCACAGTATATTGAAAAACTATAGGCCCATATCAAATCTATTATTTTGTTCTAAAATTCTGGAAAAAGTGGTTTCACAGCAGCTCGTGGACCACCATACTGAGAATAATCTCTTTGAGCCACTACAGTATGCATTTAGAACGTCATTCCACAGAGACAGCTCTCACTAAAGTGGTGAATGATCTTCTGCTTGAAATGGATTCTGACACCATGACAGTTCTGGTGTTGTTAGATATTAGTGCTGCGTTTGATACGGTGGATCACAGTATTCTACTTGATAGGTTGGAGAATCATTTTGGGAATACTGGGAGTGCCTTTGCATGGTTGACATCATACATAACCAGTCGTTCTGTGTTTTGTACAATAACACTACCTCTAACCTTAGTGACATGAAATTTGGGGTTCCACAGGGGTCCATCTTAGGCCCTTTGCTTTTCTCCCTTTATATAGCTCCCGTTGGGCACATATTGCAGCGTTTTGGGATTACTTTTCATTGCTATTCTGATGATACTCAGTTATATATGCCGATAACTGCTTATAATCTCATACAGATAAAATCCTTAGAGGATTGCCTTGTATCAGTGAAAAGCTTGATATCTAGCAATTTCCTACTTTTGAACTCAGACAAGACTGACAGGATGGTTCTTGCTCCAGCGAAACATCGGCATCAATTTGACAAGCAAACGCTTACCTAGGCTTGTGTGACATACATCACACTGACAAAGTGAGGAACATTGGGGTGATTTTTGATCCTACGTTGTCCTTTGGCCTCCACATTAGAGATATCACGAGGACTGCTTTCTTCCACCTACGGAATATAGTGAAGATTCATCCCATCCTGTCTATGGCTGATGCTGAGACCCTGATTCATACATTTGATTCTTCTCGATTGGACTACTGTAATGTTCTATTTTCTGGTTTACCATACTCCAGCATTAGGGGTCTCCACTTGGTTCAAAACACTGCTGCCAGACTCTTGATAGGAAGCAGAAAGTTTGACCACATTACACCCATATTGGTGTCTCTTCAGTGGCTTTGCATCTTTGTGAGATCAGATTTTAAGGTTCTGCTATTAACCTATATAATTCTTCACAGATTAGCACCTCCCTATTTAGCTGACCTAGTCAAGCCCTACATACCGCCCTGGGCTCTACGTTCTCATGGTGCAGGGCTACTTTGTGCCCCTAGGGTGAATAAAAAGTCTGCGGGCTACAGAGGCTTCTCTTATTGTGCCCTTGTTTTGTGGAATGATCTCCTTGTGTCAATAAAAGTCAGATTCTGTAGACACTTTCAAGTCCAGACTTAAGATGCAGTTATTTTCCCCATCGTATGGCTAGCCTGCTGGCATAGTGTGATATTATGCTTCCTACCCTTTAAAATTCATTTTCTTGGTAAACAGAGCGGGTCTCAGCCTCAACTTTATCTAAAGTCTGGGTCTGTTAGTGAAGCTTAGGGCTAGTGGCCGGGGATCACTTTAGTATTTCTTCTGCTTTCCTGTTACTTAATGCTAAAAAATGATATCTTAAGTGTAGTTTTCTGGCCGACTGATTCTGTTTTCTTTTTCTCTCTGTCCAAGATGCAGCTGGATTCACATGCTGGATTGGATGATTTCTGTGGTGGACGCGGGATGGATTCCACTGTAGGAATAGATCCAACGAGTGGCTTGATGACCCCCACCCAACTCCCGCCACCGCTAACAGTGGACTGGACACCTGCATGGACTCAATTGTAAACCTTTTTGGTAGAATGGCCTAAGCAGTGGGTCACCTCTGAGTCTGGTCTGCTTGAGGTTTCTTCCTCAATATTTTCAGAGGGAGTTTTTCCTTACCACTGTCACCTGTGTGCTTGCTCTAGCGGTTGGTAAGGTTAGACCTTACTTGTGTAAAGTACCTTGAGGTAGCTTTGTTGTGATGTGGTGCTATATAAACTAAACAAATTGAAATTAAATTGAATTGACAGTGTTAAAATGTCTGACTTTAGAGTAGAAATAAACATGTTTACAGACTGGTACAATAAGTGGTTTAGGTCTCTATAGATAGTATGCATCTCCATAATAACTGTATGGGGTGAATATATTTGTAACTTCTTACACACCGTCACAACTGATGCCGAATGGTGTCAAAATGACACATCTGGCCACAGTCGGGAAGGATTGAGTTTTGGTCTGAAGATGGAAGGACGGCGGTCTTTGAGTAGTCTACATATTTGGTCCCATTCGTTGGCTGTCCCGAGTGTGGTGCACAGTTCAAAACACTCTTGGTGCTGTCAAGATGGGACGCACATCTGACGGCGGACTATGTGCAGTTTCTGCGCCATCTGCTCGCAGTCTACATATTCTGACAGCATCATAAGCATCTGAAATGATCTGATCACAGTTGATTGAGCTCTGAGATTGATTGGTCACGGCAAAGCTTGCCGGCATGTTGTGCCACATATGTCCACCTCCACTGGACACGCCCAGACAAGGGGTCATTTTGGCTGCTCCGGGTCTCTATAGAAAACACACAGGGTTTGTCCAGTATATATCCAGTCTACTGGTGGGACACATTCTCACTCCCAAGTCTTCACATTTTTAACACTTGGTCAGTACCCCTTTTCGCCATGATGTGACGAGTTAGTGACTCTTGTTGCATAATTCAATAATGGAAGGGGAGATGGGTTTTTTGACAACTGTGTCATTTCTCTCTGATAATGCATGGAACTATCCAGCCCAGTCTCACACTTTTTTTTTTGTGCTCCCGTCACGAAATATGTCAAATTTTTGTGACTTTTTTAACTCACTATTACTAACCCCACTACTACCACCAACTCAAACCTTAACCATAACCTAATCCTACTCCTTCCCCCACCCTAACCATAACCACCCCGGACCGCCCTCTTCACTTTTAATTTTGTGCAGCCATCACGGAATGTATTAGCATGAATTTGTGCTGCTGTGATGAAAATGAGGCGCTTTTCATCACAATACAGTGGTCCCTCATTTATCGCAGGAGTTACATTCTAAAAATAACCCGCAAAAGGCAAAATCCGCAAAGTAGTCAGCGTTATTTGTTTACAATTATTATAGATGTTTTAAGGCTGTAAAACCCCTCACTACACACTTTATACACTTTTATCAAACAGGCATTAACATCTTCTCACTTTTATCTCCTGTGTAAACACTCTCTTTTTCTTCTGGGCAACAAGCTTATAAACAGACACAGGCAGAACACAATGCGCATGCTCTCCCTTTGCTCACTGCATCCGGGGGTACGCATGCGGGACCCGTAAAGAATCCAAGTCATGGCCACGAAGCTCTGCTTCTGCGGTTACCAAGACCATGCAGTGTGCACTGCGGATTTTCCGCAAGAAGACTATCCTTGCGGGCTGGCGGAGCGCTCCGCATCAAAACAGCGAGCATAGTCTCTGGACCTGTTGCCAGAGTTGTCCGCAGCTCCGCACAGCAGAGAGGGAGGCGGTGTGAGTGGCCCACTGAGGCGCTTACCGAGCCCACAGACTCAGTAAGCGCATCGGAGGCAGTGAGAGCAATCGCGGTGATGCTGACCGGTGCCGCAACCAACCCGCCTGATAAGGACGCAGAACACAATGCGCTGTAAAAAAAAAAAAAAAAGAAGAAGCATGCAAAATTGCACAAAAAAAAAAAAATCTGCGAAGCTGCGAGGCCACGAAAGGTGAACCGCATTATAGCGAGGGACCATTGTATCACGAACCAATAGATTAATGTATATTTCGTGCTGCTGAATCACGACTTGCCGTGAGACTGGGTTGGATTATCTCCTTCAGTTCCTTATCTTCATGGAACGTTCATCTGTGTTTTTGTTATGTTATGGTCATGGTTAAGTTCATAACCATTGTATTTTCCCACATGTCACAGTCATGCAACGGGGGTACCAGACTTGTCACAGATTGACATTCAGTAAAAAACAAATTATGTTGATTTGGGTGTGACACTAGGTTGGCTGGTGCTTGCTGATAAGTTGGTGCTGGCCCATTAACTTGCCAGAAAACCTCAGACTTGCAGCCACGTTATCAATACCAGAGTGCTTTAAGTACCCCATATTAAAAGGAATGACAGGTGACACTATTGGAGAGAATAAATCAAACCCCTTTTTGCCCAGTGCCCTCAATTGCCCTCACAGTTTGCACCTTGTATGTAGCATTGTGTGGCTGAACACACTTCAGATGCATCAGTGGAATAGTGCACACAAGTCATGGTTTATTTCACAACATGGTTTGGACATCACTCTTTCGTTTGTGAGGAAAAAAGTTTTTATTTTTTTCCTCTGCCTTGCTGCAGTGATTGGCACAGCTGGGTGATGGTATCGAATGCTCTTTAGCATGTTAGGTGTTGCTTTTAAGCGCACTGCACGTGTGGAGTGGATGGATGAGTGAAAAGGGGTGGGGGCACTTGACGAGTGACAGTGAATACATCAGAACGTTTGTGAGCGACAAAAGAAAAGTGATGAATGCTTTGAGTGACATTCATATACTCATAACTGTAGAACAACACCGTCCACGTCCGGACTGCCACTCACTCACAATTGCTATTGTAGCTCACTTGGAACCCAGAGATGTTCCGCACCACCAATTTAAAAGAAGCAAGAAGTTCCTCTCTAGCTCCTGTGGGTCATTAGTTTCCACCCACCATAGTTATATCAATGAGTGTGACTGACTCAGAGGCACCTGGAAAGAACTTGTGCATGTGAAAGCGCCACACCATAACCTCCATACTGTGACAGTTCGTTACAAATATAGGTACCAATCCACCCCTAGTTCTTTT
Organism: Thalassophryne amazonica; assembly: GCF_902500255.1. NCBI lineage: Eukaryota > Metazoa > Chordata > Actinopteri > Batrachoidiformes > Batrachoididae > Thalassophryne > Thalassophryne amazonica. The sequence continues at coordinate 112,356,569 of NC_047106.1, forward strand.
TGACTTAGACAATGCATTATCGACTGTACACAGTGGACTTGGAAAAGAAAAATGTGAGATGCCCAGTACCTGAAGACGATCCAAACAGTTGCGACTTCCTGACTGGACTAAACTATTATTAGCAAACAAGAAATTGATCAGAATACCATGTATCACATTTCAGTTAGGCGCATTCTTTCGAAGGAACCAAGTTGCACGTGTAATCTGTGCACAAAAATCTGAAGTCTACTACAGATGTAAGATGCTATCTTGCAGTGTTATCCTGCTGTGCACATCCAACAATCAAGCAGCGCAGCCTGTCAATCTGTGAAAGCATGCAGAGGAGACACTGTGACAATAAAGTGCATCCAGTGCACACACCACATCCAGCCTGCTGCAGTATCATTATGTTACTCTGCTGTGGTTGCCGTTTTAAAGGCTGAACTCATTATTTTTTCATGTTGTAGATCTCTCAACTTTACAGTCCCGGGAGAACAGGGTCATGCTCTTCTACATTAGTCCCGTTAAACGGCTTCCACTTTCCTTTGATGTAATACTGCACACAAAAGCAAATCTGTTTTCTACCTCCAAAAAAAAAAAAAAAAAAAAAACTGCATTCCCTCTCATTAATTTATCTTGAATATAAAGCACATTGAAGGAGAAACAGAGTGTGTCTTCTGCAGGAATAACAGCCACATTTAAAGTTGACAGTCAGATCCATCCACTGGATTTTGGAGATGTGAAAATATGGAAATGTGATATCTGCTGCCTTTGGCTCATATACTTTTTATGTCAGTTTGTAGTGCATTACTTCTTTTTTTCCTTTCTGTTCTACCTCAAGAATATTTGGTGATCTGACATCTGTTTTGACAGAATGTGACTACTTAAGATTTTATGAAACATGACAGCTCCAGGGCCCAGAAAATTAACGATGAACGCTACGAGAAAAAAAGAAACAAATGGAAAATTGTGAACAAAATCAAAAAGCAGACATTTTAAGTGAAAGAGTGGATTTAATTATAACTGATATCATACGGCATCATGTAGTCTTCTACTCTGATCAAACCTCCACTGATATCTCGAGTGTAATACAGCATTGAATGTCTAACCTTTTTTACTTGAACTCAGCTGTGAAGGAAGTATCATCAATTCAAAGCACATACAATCCACGTAACAGGTTTCAAGATGTATCAACAATTAGGAATCGTGAAATCAGTTTAGTTGCCCTGCTCTTGTATTTTAGCTTCTGGTCTGATCCGATGCCTTCAATATTGAGAATCTGCCATGGATCTGACACAATACGCTTGGCATCACTGTAAAACAGTTGTAATAATACATTATGATTATACCGGTGAAGTTTTTAACACACATGAGAATACATAAACACAATGCTAAAATACCCTCAGCTGTATGAGCATAAAAACAGAAAAGAGAATGGGACCTTTTGACCTCTTAAAATAGGTCCAAGGTTATCCATCTTTGAACTTGTCCAAGGTCTCTGTCCCAAGAATGTTCCCTGTGAATTTGAAGACCCTGGGAGTAATAGGATGGGAGTTATGCTGAACACAGACAGATGGACAGACGGACACAAAGTCGTTGCGATACCTGATGGCCATATTTTGGCCTCAGGTAAAAATCAGGGCAGCAACTTAACCCTCTGTGGTCCAATGGCATTTTTTGGACTGTTCACTCGCCTGGCATAAATGTTTTATTATTGCTGTTAACAGCTCTCCCTGCATCCCACAATCGAGTTTTATGTCTCTTTTTTCAGGACAACCTCTGCTTTCATAATATATATGGTTTTGTTGTATTTATAAGTGTAATAAAGGTTTACAATCAAAAATAGGCAAGGAAAAAATAAAGCGAAAAATAATTTTCCACACACATTTATTCAAAACACACAGCAAACTATAATAAACAACTGTTTTGACACTTTATAAAGGTAATTTGAGGTCTTGTGTAAAGGACTGTACAACAAAAAGGTTCAAACGCAGAGAAAGCAACAGAGTTATCCAGTAACATTTACATGCAAACTAGTGGAGCAATCCTGATAGTTACACACTCTTTGTTTGAGCATGTGAGATGGCATCAGAGGCTCTCCGTCTGCTCCTGTTTTCACTGATCGCTGTGCGTAATGGCGCAGGGCACACTCAGTATGTACTAATAGTATGTACTCATTAGAGCACCCAGGGGGCTATTCAAACGGGCCATCTAGTAACACATCACTCCGGAAAATGATCTTTGGCTTTTCACGTAAGGTAAATCTGCCCTATGATTGGATTTTGGAAAACCATGTGACGGTGAAGCAATTCCGATTGGACACTCACATTGCACACGTCATCACACAGCCTCTATGAGGAGTACAAAGATGGTCGATGGCTGGCTCGAACGTCCGTGGAGTTAACTTTTCAGCAAAAAAAAAAAAAAGTAAGTTTCTATCTCATATCATTCAAAAGTTATTTAGAATTTAGTAAAGCTTGGTCTTAGCCAGGGTCAGACTGGGAACAAATTTCTGCCCTGGCATTATTCCTCTGGACCAGCCCACTACTGGCCCGACGAATCCACCCCAAACATGCACACCCACCCGTCCATACCAAACCCCGAATGAACAAATACTATACACCTAAACACCATGAACACACACCTAAACACACACTTTCACTGTCATTTCACCTTGATCATAGTACAAAACGGAAGCAAAAGCACACAAGCGGAAAAAAGCTTTTGTGTCTCCAAAGTGTGTGTGTGAGAGGAGAGAGAGAAAGGTAATGTGTGTGTGTGTGTGTGTGTGTGTGTGTGTGTGTGTGAGTGAGAGAGAGAGAGAGAGAGAAAGGTTGTGTGTGTGTGTGTGTGTGTGTGTGAGAGAGAGAAAGGTAATGTGTGTGCGTGTGTGTGAGAGGAGAGAGAGAAAGGTAATGTGTGTGTGTGTGTGTGTGTGTGTGTGTGTGTGTGTGTGTGTGTGTGTGTGTGTGTGTGTGTGTGTGTGTGTGTGTGTGTGTGTGTGTGTGTGAGAGAGAGAGAAAGGTAATGTGTGTGAGAGAGACAACACATTTTTTTCAAAATCTTTGGACATAAATCTGCCAAATACTAGAGGAACATCGTAGTTTTGCTCAAACAAAGTAATATTTATCATAATTTAGTTTGTTGCAAGGATTACAGTTTAAAAAAGAAAAAGAAAATTACACCATATTCCAACCGTCACAAAGATGTTTACGACAAGTAAAGGGTATATAAACTGCACGTACCTCCCTATCAATTAATAGTAAACGTTAAACCTCAATAACGTTTTTTTGAGTCGTCACTACCTACTCGCAGTTACAAAGTAGAGAACAGGGCCGGGGTGAACTTGGGAGGGCTGGCCCATGCACGTCTAAACGTGCAGCGGCCCACCGGGCAAATGCCCAAAATCACAGATTACCAGTCCGAGTGTGGTCTTAGCCATTGTATATGACGGCGTCGACCCCAGAGGGTTAAACAAGTTTGACTTGAATGATGGCAGCTGGACAATGCAGTCAAATCACAGTTTTCTTAATGGTGCGAGTTTTTAATTAGGGTCAGACTAAACTCTGACAACTTTCACACCTTTTACTGTAATTGCTGCAGCAGTTTAAAAGAAGAAGCTACACAGGGCAGGTTACCTGCTGTCGGACGATTAATGCAGCAAGATAATTGAAGTACATCACTCATCAAGCCAAACAAACAAACACACTTTCACCATGACTCCCACAATCACAATAAAAGAAAAGAGAAAGAAAAAATAATAATTCATTCTGACAATTAGCAATTTTTAAGAAATTTTCATGAAATTTGTGATTTTGAACAAGACCTTGGACACAACTTTGATGGAGGACCACATGGGAAACATGCAAATTTAATCCCAATTAGACCATAACTGTAGGAGGAGGAACAATTTATTGAATTGTGAATGACTAATGACGGACAATGCAGTGGCATAAACCCATCTGACCTTCATCAGATGACCTTAAAAATGTTCTGTTGTTCTTTCAAGCACTTATGGTCAATTTCAAATATCACACATCAGTGCACAACTACATTATCATGTCGGTACCACGGCACCATACATGAGGCTGTGCCACTGTTTCTTCTGGCAACTGTAGCGTTCACAAAATGGCACCAATGGAACTGGCCAATCCAAAATGCAGGTTTGCTTCGCATAACCAGTTGACATCTGCGCTGTAGACTGCTTTGTGCTGAATGCACGATGCAGCCCTAAAAGTGGATCTGCTGTACCGTTACTCTGAAAGCGCCAAATCACAACAAAATCCATCTCAAGGCGCCTCACACAGAACAGTTCAACATAAAAAAATTTAAATAAATAAATAAAAATTAAAAAATTCAAATACATAATTAAAACCAGAAGTAAAAGAATAAAACAGATAAAAAATAAAAACTATTCATAAGAAAGAGAATAAAAATAGGCTTTAAGTCTTGACTAAAAATGTCCACGGACTCTGCCTCACGGTCGCAGGAAGACCGTGAGGCAGAGTGGGTGTACTATAAGAAAAAGCTCTTTGACCTGCTGACCTAGAAAACCTGTAAAGCCTACTTTTAGTACACAAAAAATTCACAAGAGGTATCGATAAGGGAATCGATAAGGAATCGGATCGATAAGCGGAATCAATAATGGTATCGATATCGATAAAATCTTATCGATACCCATCCCTAATAAACACGGGGCGAAGTCGAGGATCATCGACATGCCCGTCTGCAACATCGGCGAGGCGATTTTTGTTACACTTGATGAAGTTCTGAGGCAACTCATAAGATGTGGACAAAACCCCAGTTATGTGATACCGCTATGCGGCTGTGTGTACTGTAATAAAACTGATTTTGGTGCGATTTGTTGGATGTTATAAGGCTTTTGTGTTGATTTTATGGATTTTCTCACTTAGTTATACAGGTGGACCCTCAAACGGGTTGACATGTATAATCAGACTGTATAATCCCCACCCCCACAGCCCCATCTGCAGGATGAATACATAATGAACAATGTTATTCAGTTACACAGAGTTATGTCCAATATTTTTATTTATTTATTTAACCTTTATTTAACCAGGAAAGTCCCATTAAGATTACTAATCTCTTTTTCAAGGGAGTCCTGGCCAAGACAGCAGCACAGATCACAACAATTTCAAGACATAAAAGACATTTTCATACAATAATACAGCTATTTAAAAGCATTTACAAATCATGGATTTCATTTCCAAACCTTTGAGCAAAAGTTTAAACTTGCCAATTGGAACCAGTTCCTTTAGTTTCCAGTCTTTCTGTAGAGTGTTCCATGTTGTGGGGACAGAAAACTGAAATGCCACCTTCCCAATTTCTGTGCGGACACTTGGTACAGACAGGAGCAGTGATTCTTGAGAGCATAAGGAATACAATCCAGCCACTTTTGGTTGAATATATTCAGAGATATATGAGGGTAGCAGACGGAGAATACCCTTATAAATGAACATACCCCAGTGAGTGAGTCTACGAGAATCCAAGGCTGGCCAGCCCACATGTGTGTAAAGTTCGCAGTGGTGTGTACGAGGCTTACAGTTTATGATGAACCTCAGAGAGGCATGGTAGACTGAGTCTAATAGTTTCAATACTTGAGTTGGGGCATTCATATAAATAAGGTCACCATAATCCAAAATTGGTAAAAATGTTGCAGCTACGAGTTTTTTTTTTTTTTGCATTAAAAGAAAAGCATAGCCTGTTTCTGAAATAGAAACCAATTTTCAGTCTCAGTTTCCCAATTAGTTGTTCAACGTGTCCTTTAAAGTTAAGGTTGTCATCAATTAAAATTCCTAGATATTTAAATGATTTGACCCTTTCAATCTCTGCCCCTTGAAGAGTGACAATTGAAGGGCTCATCAGCAGACTGTTTTTTGTTTTTGAGAACAGCATCAATTTGCTCTTATTAGCATTTAAAGAGAGGTCTATCTTTAGAAACATTTCCTGAACTATGTTGAAAGCGTTTTGTAATATAGAGACACTAACATTTAGAGTTTTTGCAAAACTATAGATGACCATGTCACGAGCATAAAAATTATATTTTGTGTCCATGAGATCCTGGCCAACGTTGTTCACATAGATGGTGAATAGGAGTGGCCCCAAAACAGAGCCCTGGGGCAATCCTTTCGTTAATGGTAGAATATTAGAACAAATCTGATCAGATTTAGTACACTGGGATTGGTCAGTAAGATAATTACAAATCCACCCAACTGCCTCTTTAGATAGTCCAATGTGGGTCAACCTCTCTTTGAGTAAAATATGGTTCACAGAGTCAAAAGCTTTTGACAAATCAATAAAAAGCACAGCACTATGTTGCTTATTGTCAAGAGCCGTTGAGATATCATTGATCACTTTCAGTGTTGCTGTAATGGTACTATGACCTTTTCTGAAACCTGACTGAAAATTACACATTATTGTAATACAAGAATTCTTTCAGTTGGTCATTTATTAAAGATTCCAAAATTTTACATAAAATCTAAAGTTTTGAAATTGACCTATAGTTATTTAAGATTGTAGGGTCACCACCTTTGAATAATGGTGTGACAAAAGCTGATTTCCATATTTTGGGAATTTGCATAGTGCTCACACTCAAATTAAAAATATAAGTCAGGGGTTGTGCTATGAAATCAGCAGCAATTTTCAGAAAGTAGGGATCAGCTAAATCAGGTCCTTGAGGTTTTTGGGCATCTAACAATTTTAATGCTTTGTGGACTTGGCCCAAGGTAAATGGCTGGAAACTAAAGGCTGATGTATCAGTGGGTGGTTCAGACACAGTCACCGGACTGGTTGAATTTAGAGAGGGTGTAAAGGAAATAAAATGTTTGTTGAAACAATTTAACATTTCAACCTTATCATAAATGTTTCTTGAGTTATGAACAATATAATTTGGAAGAGCCTGTGAGTCATTTCCAGCAGTTAGAGATTTTACAGTTTTCCAAAATCTTTTTGGGTCATTAAGACTATCAGTTGTAGCTGACAAATACTGTAGAATTCGGACTTGGCCTTTTTAATTTGGGAGGAACCTTTATTTCTTAATTTTCTAAAAATATCCCTATCACATTTGAGACCAGTTTTTCTTGCTTTTGCCCAGGCAAGGTTCCTCTCATGTAAAAAATTTGCCAAATCTTGTGTAAACCAAGGATTCTCTCTTCCTTTAATTCTAAATTTCTTAAAGGGGGCGTGCTGGTTAACTGTAGCCATGAAACACTCATAGAAAAATGACCAAGCTGTTTCAACATCTGGAATGAGTTCAATTCTGTTCCACTGGCACTTAGAAAGGTCATGATTAAATGCCTGTTCATGGAAATGTTTTAAATCTCTCTTTATAATGACTCGTGGTTTCTTTTTATCCATTTTAGTATTCCTAACAGTGGCCATGATGCAGTGGTCACTGCAATATTGTCAAACATCTTGTGCAAATGTCAACAAAAGCAGACATAAATTTTGGTCAAGTATTTTGTTACAGGAAAAGCTGAACTTCATAGTTCTGTTAAATCTAGCCATTGTACCATCACAGGTGAGAAGGTGAAAAATCTAATCCTGAAGCTAAATAAAGGTGTAGCCCTAGGGCTCGACGGAATTACAGCTGAACATCTATTCAATGGTTTTTCCAAATCTTTGCGTAACCAGTTAGCTAATTTATTTTCTGTGATGTTATCATATGGTGTAGTACCTGATATTCTAGACAAAGTGTAATAGTTCCTGTATTAAAAAGCATACGCTCAATCCCAGACTATCAGAACATTATAGACCTATTACTTTGAGCTCTGTTCTATCAAAAATTGCCGAAATGTTACTCATGCCGGACTTTGTGCCCTCAAAACCCCACTAAAAACCCATCCTAAATTTAATCTAAAGTCAAGCAAAATCTGCATACAAACTAATATGGAGATTCTGGGTGTCAAGTTTGATTCTGTGGGTAAGTACACCAGCCATGTAAATAACAGGATAAGTGCCGACAGAAGGAGCATGTACAGTAGTGTTCAGAATAATAGTAGTGCTATGTGACTAAAAAGATTAATCCAGGTTTTGAGTATATTTCTTATTGTTACACGGGAAACAAGGTACCAGTAGATTCAGTAGATTCTCACAAATCCAACAAGACCAAGCATGCATGATATGCACACTCTTAAGGCTATGAAATTGGGCTATTAGTAAAACAAAAAAAAAAGTAGAAAAGGGGGTGTTCACAGTAATAGTAGTGTGGCATTCAGTCAGTGAGTTGGTCAATTTTGTGGAACAAACAGGTGTGAATCAGGTGCCCCCTATGTAAGGATGAAGCCAGCACCTGTTGAACATGCTTTTCTCTTTGAAAGCCTGAGGAAAATGGGACGTTCAAGACATTGTTCAGAAGAACAGGGTAGTTTGATTAAGAAGTTGATTGGAGAGAGGAAAACTTATATGCAGGTGCAAAAAATTATAGGCTGTTCATCTACAATGATCTCCAATGCTGTAAAATGGACAAAAAAAAAACAGACGTGTGGAAGAAAACGTAAAACAACCACCCTCTGTTAAATAAAAGACGTGCAGAAGAGGTTACAATTTGCCAAAGAACACATCAACTGGCCTGAAGAGAAATGAAGGAATATTTTGTGGACTGATGAGAGTAAAATTATTCTTTTTGGGTCCAAGGGCTGCAGACAGTTTGTGAGACGACCCCCAAACTCTGAATTCAAGCCACAGTTCACAGTGAAGACAGTGAAGCATGGCGGTGCAAGCATCATGATATGGGCATGTTTCTCCTACTATGGTGCTGGGCCTATATATCGCATACCAGATATCATGGATCAGTTTGGATATGTCAAAATACTTGAAGAGGTCATGTTGCCTTATGCTGAAGAGGACATGCCCTTGAAATGGGTGTTTCAACAAGACAATGACCCCAAGCACACTAGTAAACAGGCAAAATCTTGGTTCCAAACAAACAAAATTAATGCCTTGCAGATGTGAAGAAATCATGACAAACTATGGTTATACAACTAAATACTAGTTTAGTGATTCACAGGATTGCTAAAAAAGCAGTTTGAACATAATAGTTTTCAGTTTGTAGCGTCAACAGCAGATGCTACTATTATTGTGAACACCCCCTTTTCTACTTTTTTTTTTTTTTTACTAATAGCCCAATTTCATAGCCTTAAGAGTGTGCATATCATGAATGCTTGGTCTTGTTGGATTTGTGAGAATCTACTGAATCTACTGGTATCTTGTTTCCCATGTAACAATAGGAAATATACTCAAAACCTGGATTAATCTTTTTAGTCACATAGCACTACTATTATTCTGAACACTACTGTATAAGTTAGCATCAGTTGGATTTCAATACTCAGGTCTACATACTTCTGTCAAATAATATTTATGGAAAAGTGTTTGTTGTCCCACAATGTTTGTATGTTATCTATTGCATCCCACTATGTCGGTCCAATATTGCTTCATTAAAATCTGCCCAGGGAAGTATAATTAAAAATGTTATGGGTCTAAGAAAAAGGCACCATCATTCACATTTGCTAAACACATTACAAATCCCTACAGTGGTTGATGTTATAAGAAAGAATATGTACAGCTTTTATGATAGAGCCTTGTGTATTAGATCTCCTGTGCAACGAATCCAGTCTACATTCCTTTTACATTATATTTTAAACAGTGAGATCATTAAGAACACACTACTGGATAAATTGATGTAGCAGGGTGATAATCCATTTTTATAATTTTAGGAAATTATCCATTGAATTTCAATGTAATGGCATGACAGATTCTTTAAGATAGCTCTTATTTCACAAACATTTTGTTAAACCATGGTCTGCTGAGTTTACTCTTGTCAATTTACTCACTTTGTCATTTTAATCCTTTTATAGTTTTCTATTGTGTTTTTATTGTATGTTTTTATTGGTGTGTGTTATTTTTTGATTGTGTGGATGATTATTTTTACCCAATTTTGGGGGTTTTAAATAAGAAAAAATAAATGTTGTACTTATTGTAAAAAAACAAAACAAAACAAAAAACACGTTCACCGTTTACTGCTTTGTAAATTTCCTTTGGGATAAATAAAGCTGATCTTATCTGGATACATTTTTCTGTTATGAGGCTCCACCTGCTTCATGGGATAGCTTAGTGTAGTCCATTTCCACACTATGGAGGTAGTTGAACATCCGGGTCCTGTTCGACTACTACAAAGTATACTCAGCATTCGGATACTCTACGGATATTGACATACAAATGTTTACTTATGATACAGTAAACTCATAAGCACCTTTAGCTGTAGCCAAGATGGCAAAACCCGTGTGTGATTCTCAGTCGAGCTCTGCAAAGAACACTTGAAGTTGATAACATTTAATATGCACTGGATTAACCTCTAAAAAGATAAAGTCAGAACGGGTTTTGCAATCATATCAATTAAATAAAAAGCTATAAAGTGAGCACCTTTCAGGCACCTTGAAAGTGCCATCCAGCAGGTTGGAAATTCTAATAAAATATAATAAAAGCTGAAATTAAATGAATAGGTGCCTTGACATTTCAGTTATTTTTCATCAGCCCTCCACCACATAACAGAAAGGGTTTTTAACATTTTTTCTTTAGCCCTAATAAAACATATTAACATTCCAAAATGAACATATTGACATGTGCTTTATAATCTGTTATTAGTATGCTCCAGGGAGCCCTGCATAATACCAGACCACTCTGATGAGTTTGATGGTCAGGTCTGACCCCCATGTGCAACCACCTGAAAAGAGCACATCACATTGACAGTAGCCGGGATAAGTCTCCATCCTTCTTATTTTAAACCCTCCACACAATAGCTATTGGCAAATGCCAGCATCACTAACAGAACTGCAACATGTAAGCACCTTATGCGGTTTACAGATAGGTTTTTCTCACTGGATTAGGCCAAACATCCCAGCTCACACCTCCACTGCAAGGTGGAATGGCACATGAGATTCAAGTGTTGAGACACTCATTTGAAACAATTTGTATTTGTTTATAAATTTTTTTGTTCATGAGCCAATTAGTTTCAGTAAGTGCTGTCATACTGCTTGAAATCCTGCTCAAACCTGGAAAATGTGTTTAGGTCATATCTACAGATGCAGACAGATATAGTGGATATGAAAAGAGACATACGTTTGTATCTGACCGCTTACCTTAAACTGCACTTAGCGCATTGCAAAGGCTTTCATCACCAGGTCTCAAGAGGCCAATTTCCATCTGCTGGGAATATTCATGCTGCTGAACATGAACCTGATTTTTCTTACATGCTTCTTTATCAAACACATTTGCCGATCAGTAACATTGGGTTGGTGGGATACAAAGAATCCACATTCTGACTGAGCAAATGGATACTGTGATGCAGCTGCTCTTTGTTATTACATCAGTGGTGTCAAAATCGATTTATCAAAGATCCCATAGTCAGGTGTTTGTCCTCCAAGCAGGTATCACCTGAACATTTAGTGAAAACATACCTTGGGTTGTCCAGAGCTGAAAAAAGTGTTGCCATTGGTAAAGATCCAGGCATTTATTATTGGCATTCTAAAGCTGAGCAGATAGGTCAGCGGGATAAGGAGCTGAGCTTCCTGTATGTAGACCTGGGTTTGATTCCTACTCATGCTACATGTCTGTTTCCTTAGACAATACACTTGATCTGCATTGTCCCCACTGAAGTAGTTGTAAATGAGTACTAGATTTTGTTGAAGTAGCCTGTGATGCACTAGCATCCTGTCCATGTGGAGACTGAAGCTCTCATGGCCATTAGCTACTAAATTCAGAGATAAGCATTAACATCAGTGGGTTTCATACGTAGGTCTTACTTTCTTCTCATAGAATCTGGGACATTTCTGTTATACATATACAACATTTTTCTCAATATATTTTGAATTTTCACCACATCCGTAACAACCAAAGTAAACCATATATATAAAGACATCAAATCATAGATGTCCATAAATTAAGTTATGTGTAATAATGTGAAATGACAGGGAAAAATAATGTTCATCACCTGACGAAAGGGAGGTCCAAAAAAGCATGGAAAGCCAAGACACCAGCTGAAATCTGTCAGTAATTAGAAAGCAATCCTGCCTCTTGTCAGTGCAAATTAATATCAGCTGTTCTTTCCAACTGATGGCCTGTTACCAAGGTGTCACACAAGAAACATCTCATCATGGTGGGTAGAAAGAAGGATCTCTCTCTCAAGGTCATCACAACATTATTGTTGCAAAACATACTGATGGCATTGGTTACAGAAGGATTTCTAAACTTCTGAATGTTCCAGTGAGCACTGTTGGGGCCATAATCCGGAAGTGGAAAGAACATCATTTCATTGTAAGCCTACCACAAGCAGGTGCTCTTCGCAAGTTTTCTGACAGAGGAGTGAAAATAATTATCAGAAGAGTTGTCCAAGAGCCAAGGGCCACTTGTGCAGAGCTTCAGAAAGACCTGGGCCCATATGCACAAAGCATATCAAAGCCTTCTCAAAGAGCTCCTAACTTCGACTAAAATTTCCTGGCAAGGAATCTTAGCCCAAGAGTGAGCCAGGAGGTGTCTGAGAGCAAGTCTGAGCAAGAAGGAGATTGAAGCTCCTATCTTAGTGAGGAGGCAGGCTTGACCCCATTGCTAGGTATGACGTGGTCCTGATTGGTTGTCACGGAAAAGGAAGGGGAAATAAAAAAATAAATGCACTGTGCGCTCCTACATATGACTGAACAGTAAAATCAACCGGTCATATAACTGCATTAAGAAATGCGTAATCATGAAAATAATTTAGTGTCATGATGACGATACTCAGCAAAATTAAACTGGAACGATCGCTGGGCCGGTCACTAAACCTGTAAATTCTTGTGCTGCAATACATTATGGGAGTTTAGGGTTTGGGGGTTTAAATGTTGCTATTGTGGTTCATGTCAGTTTAAAAATGTTGTTAGCGTTGTTGATTTATTGTGTTTTTGTAGTTCAATTGGTTTAGTGAGTTACGTGTCACCATGTTGTCACCATAAGTGAAAAGTGTATCGTGTTTGATGCCGTCCTTTGTGTTGTTTTATTTGAAAAAATAAGAGTGCCTCCTAGCGGCAGAGTGCCAAAAAGACAAAAGTTCTCGCTTATGCTTCATTATTCCACGCAGTTCACAACAAAATGAATTGTTACACACCTTGAAGATTTTTAAACATATCTCATTCACATGCCGATTAGCTACATATTAAACGTGTGCGTGGATGTGTGAGTTTATTAATAAGTTTAATGTAAGTACATAGTATAATTTTAAATACATGCATGACAAGAAAGTGAAAACACTTATTTCCATTGTTGTCCATTTAAAAATCAAGTGACAAAATAGAAGCAATATTAAAATACGTATCAATAATACTGATAATAATAATAAAATAATGATCATATTAATGTGTTAATATGATAACAACCTATACAATTTATAAATACATTAAGAAAGGAAATTAACATAAAATAATTACATAGATCAAGCTGGTTGTGTGTTATTGACACACTGTCATCCTACACACAGACTCTCCTTCCTCTGTCGTCTTTTCTGCCATCTTGTCTGCTTAAGAAACTCTTAGGCTTCTTAAAAGTCCTCCTCACTGCTCTTACCAATTTGGCACCTTAGGAGCTCTCTTAAGGCCTAAGGTGCTTTATGGACAACTTTCATCTTACCAAGGGAAAATTCGAAGAAATGTCTAAGAATTTGAGAAATTCTAAGATTGTTCTTAAAATAATGTCACTAAGAGCTGCTTCGTGCATACGGGCCCTGGAATTAGCAGGTGCAGTTGTTTAAAAGAAAACAAGTAATGCACTCAACTGCCACAGCTTGTCTCCACGCTCGCCACACAAGATTCCATTATTGAAGAAAAAGCATGCTGAAGCTCGTTTAAAAGTTTTCTGCACAACATTTAGACAAGCCTGTGAAATACGGGGAGAATACAGTCTGGACAGATGAGACCATAACTGAACTCTTTGGATACCATACTACGCACCATGTTTGGAGGTCAAATGGCACTGCACATCACCCCAAAAACACCATACCAACAGTGAAGTTTGGAGGTGGGAACATCATGGTGTGGGGCTGTTGTTCAGCATCAGAAGTATTAAATACATTTCAGTAAGCGTGTTCAATACTTTTTCCATGCCATTCCATTTTATGACACCTAACTTCATATCTGTACTTCTTTTGATTTTTTTTTTTTTTTGCATGTGTGGATTACTTGGGTTGTTATCATGTTCTGGTGAAAATTTAATGTTAATAACACCTTTAGAAATATACTTACTGAGAACAATGGTGATATGTTCAATACTTGTTTTACCTGCTGTGTGTTTGTGTGTGTACGTGCTTGAATACATGTAAGAAAACACTTGGTTCTTCACTGAATAGAGCAGGGGTGGCCAAGTTTGGTCCTCGAGAGCCACATTCCTGACACTCTTAGTTGTCTCCCTGCTCCAACACACCTGAATCCAATGAAAGGCTCATTAAAAGTCTGCTAATGAGTCTTTCATTGGATTCGTTGGAGCAGGGAGACAACTAAGAGTGTCAGGAATGTCGCTCTCGAGAACCGAACTTGGCCACCCCTGGAATAGAGAATGACATTAATTTAGTCATATAGTATCATTTACATGCTGCAGCTGTGATTTGTTCTGCAAAAAGCAGATGGTTACACAGAAAAAGGTGTTTATTCAGCTTCGTTTATTTCTGAAAATATGGACTGTCAAACAGTTCATCTGAGTGCTTCGCTTGTATTTCAGTGTATATGTTTCAAAGAGCAGTCTTTGTTCTTTATCGTGCTCCGTGGATAAAAATCAACTTTGTCATTTAACGTAAATGAATACATACAAGAAAATTTGTCCTCTGCATTTAACCCAGCCTGATTACAGTTATACACAATCCAACCACAAGGAGAACTAGTCAGCCACAGTCAGGAGCACCTCGACTAGCTCCAGATGTCGAGCCTCTGCCTTATGCCGCATTCACACTGGAAGCCACACGAGCGATGGCGGCGACAGGTTGCCATGTAATCCCTATGGAATGACGCGTTGTGGCGCCACAAAAGTTCAAGCCACGCAATGTGACACGATGGATGTGAATCAAGCGACGCAAATAAAGCGATTTTCAGCAATTGGCGCGTTTGTGGCGCGATATCATGTTGCATCACGTCGTGCTGCCTTCTTCGCCAAGTTGAAAAATCTGAACTTTTTAGTTTTGTTGCACCACGATGACCAATCATCAGACTTATGTCCCTTTTGTCCTTTATTTATATAACACAATTATGACAGAGTTGGAGAGGAGAGCGATGGGCTGCAGCAGCAGCCAGTTTTTTTTTTCACATGTGCACGCGCGAACAAATCGTCCATGAAGATGTATAATAAAACAAATGGTGACTGGCTTATAACACAATTATGACAGAGTTGGAGAGGAGAGCGAGGAACTGCAGCAGCAGCAGCCAGTTTTTTTCTTTGTTCACATGTGCGTGCAAATGAATTGTCCGTGAAAATAGTTTTATTAACTACACAGATGTATAATAAAACAAATGATGACTGGTTTATAACACAATTATGACAGAGTTGGAGAGGAGCGCAAGGAACTGCAGCGGCAGGCAGTTTTTTTTTCTTTGTTCACATATGCACGCGCGAACGGGAGAGGAGGTCCTCAAACTGGGTCCTGGAGAGGCAGAAGTACCGCTGAAAGCGGCCATCATCCAGACGCAGCTCCTGCAGCAAATGATGAATTTGTGGCGTCCGGTGTGAATGCGCCTCAAGCAGAGTGACACACCCCGGGCAATGATGGCGCGTCCATCGACAAATGAGGGATGCAAATTTGTGGTGTCGCGTGGCGTTCAGTGTGAACGTGGCATTAGTCAGGGGCAGAGAAAGGAGCAGATGCTAATCTGTGCAGACACAGAGAGAACATGCGAACACACACACACACACACACACACAAAAATGTGGCACTGGCAGAACTGAAAGCCAGACCTTTTTTGCTGTGAGAAAACACCATTAACCACGGAGCCACTGTATGGTACTTATGTTATATGACTTCAGAGAAATAATGTGTTAATGATCAAGCCTACATATACTGTACAAGTTAAAACTTTTCAACTGATGCTGCTTAGTTGTGTGACAAAGATGAATTGGATGTTGTTTCATCTTCAAAAAGGAGGACAAACAGACAGCGAGAGATGGATTATTTAAGTGCAGAGAGGTGCCTGTCTTTAAACAGGCAAATGTGAATTTGTGTAATATTTCAGAAAGGAAATAATTTATAACCTCACAAAAACTTAGCTTTTTAAGATGCCGTCAGTGCCAGGGTTTCCTGTTTTAATATAAGGCTGTGCAAATTTTAAAACTCATATATTTCAATGAAGTATATTTTGTCTGTGTCATTACATCATCACCTGTACAACAAATTCAAACAGGTGCAATTAATACAGGTAATGAGTGCAGAAAACTAACAGGTCTATGACAGCCAGAATTCTTGCTGGTTGGTAGGTGATCATATACTTCCATGCAAAAAAATGCTAATTTATTATTTAAAAATCATATATGTACAATGTGATTTTCTGGATTTTCTTTTTTTTTTTTTTTTTAGATTGTGGGTCTCACAATTGAAATGTACGAATGATAAAAATTACAGAGCTCTCCATTCTTTGTAGGTGGGAAAACTTGCAAACTCGATAGTGGATCAAATACTTATTTGCCTCAGTGTAGATGTAACATCTCATCATAATTGTTCAGATGCCCTGCGGGCAATGACACGCAGTGTTTTCGAATAGGCTGCGCAATGTTCACGAGTAGTTCACAAAATTAATGTGTGCCACTCAAACTTTTGTTTGCGCGCTCGCACGCAGCCGTGGACAGTTTATAACAGTTTTCAAGGAGTTTATTCATTGGCACACAATATTGAGTGCCAGCGCCAGGATCAAAGTCATACAAGTTTCAAGGTTTCATTAAAAAAATCTCCTTTAACAGTGGAATATCCGGATAAAATGCTGAAACCGACTTCTTCTGAAACGTCTCTGTTCTCTCACGACGTCCTGGATCAATAGAGCCTGAAATGTGGAGGTTTTCAGCTTGAAACAGGCTGACGACGGCGGCTGAGAGCGCTGAGCGACGTCTTGCACCGTGGGAAGTCCTTAAAGCGACAGAATCACCTCAAAATCTCTCATCAGCCGTTAAAATTTTCACTGAAAACCAGCTTAATTTTTCGAACCATGTCCACTTCGATGTGTCTCACAGGTTTAGAAAAAATTTTGATCAAACAAAGCGCCAGTCTCTCAACAACTTCTCAGACAAAGGAATTCCGACGAGGGGCTGGACGACTCCTCCCACAAGGAGTGCTCACAGGCGAATGACGTCACCGACAGGCATGGAAAAACTCACGCATGCGCACGAGGGTTCAAGCATGTCTGATGTAAAAACATATGAATGAAATCCATATAGTTTTTGAAAAAAATAAAAAGGACCTATACTTTACGGACAGACCTCGTATATATATATATATATATATATATATATATATATATAATTTTACAACACTGTCAGTGGATCACTTAATGTAAAAACTGTCATCACTAGTTGAGAAGGAGAGTGAATGTGTAACATCTTCCATATGAGCGCACATCTTTAAACTGTTTCAGAAGCAATGTCATTCCATATGCTGCATTTAATGATACACGCTGTGGGTCATAAATTACTGGCTTGAAGGTCTCATCCAGCCTCCAGGTCAACAGTTTGTAACCCCTGAATTAAAGTTAAAGCCTGCATTGCATGCTAATGTTGCTGACTGGGACAACCAGAACACCTCCAAGGTGACCGACCATGTGATGTCAAATTACAATTTAATTTGTTGCAGAAAAGAAGAATGCATCAAAAAGCTTATTTTTAAATTGTCATGGTACTACAGGGTAAACCAGAATGTTTTTCCCCATCATCTAAATTAGCATTTATTCATTCCCATGGCGCTATTAGCCTTCATCACTGAGTGCTTTCATATAACCTTCTCAGTATAACAACAAATAATATGAACAGGGAAAATAGAGCAGCAGGTTTTATCATACAAAATCGGCAATACTCAGTGCAGTGTCCCAAGGCTGAGATAAAAGACAGAGAATTGGCACTACTTTTGTTGTCCTTTAATAGATCTCAGTGGTAACACAGAAAGATAGCCTTTAAATGTGAGTTCCAAGGTTCTGAGATACCTTTCTGCAGACCTTCTCTTAACGTGAGCTTTCTCTGTGGCACACACTGCTGGCATTTCTTTCTAATGAACAAGACAAATGTCAACAAACATCAGCTATATGTGCGGGCTAACAGTATCACAAAATAAACAAAGAGACCTTTATATGCTAAGCTAATACTGTTTGTACTTTGCAGTTAAAATATTTGCAGTGTGGACAAGCAGCCAAAGCCCCCCCTGCATCTGTCCATCAGAAAGCTTCAAGAGTCTGTGTATTTACTCCAGTGGTTGCTTAAATTCACTCTACATTTTCAGTCTTAGCTCTCTTTGTTACCTGCCACCTGGCCCATGTTTATGCTGAGATCAGAGGTTCCACTGCACTAACGCTTTAGCCGTGACTTCCATGCACACTGTTCAAGAGATATGTGCTTCATGTTGACACAATAAAGCACCGTGCTCACAGACACTGTCCTGCTTTTGGCTTTCAGAGGAAGATCATCCAATTCTGGTCAACCCAACTTACAATTTCACACATATACTGCGTATATACTGGACAAACCCTTGATGACATCACTCATAGGTATACTAAAGGTCAAAAGGGGCAGTCAAATATTGTTTCCATCTTGGCAAAGCCTGATTTTGTGTAACTCCCGTCCAACCCATAAAAGGTTAAAGAGGTGAAGTGTGGGTAAGACCAGCTGCATTCGCCCTATTGACGTTTCAAATCCTGCAAAACCTCGGAGAGGTCGCCATGCTGCAAGATCTCAGTAGCACTGAGAACTGCATTGAGACACTCTGATCGGGCTGCACTTTAACCGCTGCAAACGGACAACACCATTAACATCGCAACATAAAACTATTTTTATATTGTGCCTAAAATTCTCATGAATATATTCTCTGGGTTTATAGATGTTATTGCGTTTATTTTATGTAAACATGCGAGAATCACAGGTTGTCTCTTCCGTTATTTTCAATGGGAGCTGCTGTGAGCTACAATCGCTTCCTGATCATGTCGTTCTGGAGGAAAGTGAAGTTTGCTCTTTAACGTCTTGATTATTGTTCTTTACAACACTGTTTGTCCTCTTTGTTCCAGACTAATATATATAATATGTATGAAATTCGGTTTGCATTCAATAAATTCCACACAGATTAAACGTAACAGACATGGATTATTCATTATAATTGTTTTAGCAAGTTTTCAGTACATTTTGTAGTATAATATTCATTTACAATTGTCATCATGTGGATTCTCTATGTTGTTTGACTGCAGCGACTCTCTGGCGTGCGAGGGATAATGGGATACGTCAGTAGGGCGAATGGAGTGTGAAAATGCACCCATCTCTGAGTTACTACACAAGCTAAATCTAGCAGGTCATTCTAAGTTCAGATGTTATCTTAATGCATAGTGTTGAGGACTAAGCAATGGCTTTCACACCTGTTAGCTTTCGTGTGGGTATTAAAATCTATTACCGGAATACAGCCTCAGTAACTGTGAAGTAACAGTGGAGATAATGGCAACAAGCACTCAATACCTTAGCGCTAACAGACAAACTACTACATAACCCTAAAATTCTACCCAACTGAAATACAATTAACTACACTCCAAGTCATACTATCTAAGATAGTTGTTATAAAATGCTTAGAAATTACATTACATTACATTTCAACAGCAGCTAGCAGCCACTGCTAGCATGCTCTGCTAGTGGGGACCTCAACCTGCTGGCACACACTAGCTGTCACTCTTAAACAAACCCCTAATTATTCCTGACTTTGCAGCTTAAAATAGTTTCATTTGATGAATTATATAAAAATTCAACCTCTAACTTTTTATGAACAGGAAATGTGGTGACAGTAACTCAAACCATTTTTTATTTCTGCTGTAAATTTGGGAATTTTTACATTGGATTTTGTGGAGTGTTTCGCAACATCCCATAATACCCTGTGCACACAATAGTTGTGGTGCGGCAGACAATTTTTTGTTGTTGTTTCTGTTGACGATGTTGTTTGTTTGCTTTTGGTGGAATGATGGAGGAGAAAAAAAACAATATTAGAAAATGTCAAAAAAAAAAAAACGCTTTGGAGGTGTCGTTTGTTCTTTGTATTTGCAGTACAGCAATTCACAAATGAAATGTTCGGCACAAGTTAAAATGATAATGTTCTTCAGATTTCCCAACAATGAGCACCACAACAAAGCAGGAATGAGGGAAATGAGACACCTTGGATTCTCAAAAAGCATCCATGGATCTGCAGTGAACACTTTAACGGTATGTTTATGTTTTTTTTTTTACGTTTTTTTTCTCTTGTATTTTCCAAAATAATAAAAAAAGAAATTTAAATGAAGCAAGCGATTGCTGTTTCTGTGGTAGAGATGGCAGACACATATGTCTCATTCAACACGAAATCAAACCAGGTTAAAAACGCTCAACAAAAAAAATTACCTAACTGTGCATGAAACTGGAAGAGTAACATTAATTATTACTAGATAAGAAAGGAGCAGTAATACCACTAACTATAATGTTGCTAACAAGAAAAAAAATAAGTGAACGCTACCTGTACCTCTTTTGTCCACCAGCTTAGTTTTTCCACTGGAGCATAAACAGACTAACGCTAGATACTCAGATTTGGCAGTAAATAGTAGAATTTTTAGGCTCAGTCAGTCCCTCTCTTTGGGAATCATAGAATGTCCCCTCCACAGGTAGAAATACCACAATCCTGCATTAGAAGCATTTTCAAGTCCTTAAATCCCACACGAAGCAAGCGTTCGAAGCTTTTTCCACTCAACCTTCCGGCCATGACCGATCGCATGTGCAGGGTATTGTGGGAAGTTGTTAATTTAATGACGGAGACTGTCTTGCTTCTTGACCTTGCCTCAAGCGGTCATTCAAGGAACTAAAACATTTTGCACTTCCACATTGGCCTCATTTTTCAGCACCAGACATTGGGCCTTGATCAAACTGCAAGGTCACTTAGTTTCCTGAAAAGATGCAAAATTACTGAGAAAATCCAACACAAATCTCCTGCCTAATCACTTCTGGCCAGTAACACGTGAAGAAGCAAAAACAAACACGACGTATAATGAAGCAGGCTGAGCACAAAACCCAAAATAATTAGCCAATTAAAGGTGTGGAGGCAGCGTTTGCAAAGTCTCAAGGTCAAACACATTTAAATGCAAATTCAAATGACTGATCAGTGCAGAGGATGTGCAGTTTAATGACCATATAACAATGAAACAATCTGCCTTGGTATATACCATGTAGCTGATCCCTTTGCAGGAATGCGCTGTGCAGTAAATTACCAATGTGCTTAGATGACTTTACAGCACATTTACCCAACATTAACAACTGATTTTTATGTCAAAGCAGCATCAAAAGCAAGTTGCATACAGTTGAGCAGCACTCTGTAATAGATGTCTCATCATCAAGTGCACTAAACACTGCTGTACTTAGTTTTCTGCATCCCACACTTTTGAGGATTGATAGCGAGCTCCAACACATAGCATTTATTGATAAGTGATTTTTCAGCCCAGGCACCATGCACAAACTGCCAGGATAAGACAAAGTGGAGGAAAACTATGTTTGAAATAGTGGGGGTGTAGAAACGCGGCTAATGAAATCGATACTGCTAAAACCAGGCTACACAATTTCTTTGTGTCAAATGGGATGAGGGATTTCTCAAAGCAGACCTGTCAGATATGCAGAAAACGTATTCGGCTGTAAAATGCAGGCAGCCTCGGACGCTCCATTGACACGCAAATCTGAGGCCACAGCTTGGGTTGTTTTTTAACCCCTCCAGGGGCGTAGCCACACAATGCCTCCAACCAACATGAAATAGCAAAAATTGACACATTGTGTACCAAAATTATAGCCACTTCCATTTTTTATTATTTTATAGCTATTCTGTATGTAGCCCAGTCTCACGCTTTTTTTTCTTTGTGATACCGTTACGAAATGTGATACATTTTCATGGCACAGTCAAGTTTAGTTGCCTTTTTTTTACCCCTACTTCTACCTGTATGAGACCCTTAAAATAGCTCTTGAAGGTAGAGGTGGGCGATACCGGGAATTTTGGTATTGATCCGATACCAAGTAAATACAGGCCCACTATCGCCGATACTGATACTGATACTGATACTTTTTCATATTTAAGCTTCATAGATCCAAAAGACCTAGGATAGAATTTCGCCAAACATTGTACGTGACAACAAAATACTTTATTATCACAAAAAATATCACTCAACACAACTTAAAACAAAATCTCCTGAGGTAGAGGGCTGACTCGAGGAGAGCGCTGAGTGGGCGGGCCAGGCTGAGCCTACCTGCATGGCTGTTGGCTGGCGTCGCTGAGCCACGTGACAGTGCAACAACAAAAGACCAGAGGGGGGAGGGTGTGCTGCTCTGTATTGTGTGAGACAGCACAGCGGTGCTCTTACAGATAGAGAGTAGACTTTGATGAATCTGCGTGTGCAGCAGTCAGTGCATGCGGGAGAGAATCTATCGATCTTTTTACATGAGGATCATTCAATATCAATACCAGCGTTGGTATCGATATTAGGATCGATCCGCCCACCTCTACTTGAAGGTATAACCATAATTCCATTTCATTGAACATCATAACCGGGACTGCAAAACCATCTGTGAGCACCGCTAAAAGAAAAGTTAGCTTTGATAACCATTAAACTGCTAACTGAAAAGTTAACTTTTATAACAGTAAACTGATAACTGCTAAAAAAATTTTAGCAGAAGTTACCACTAATTGCTAACTTTTAGCATTGACTCGCACCCTGCTCAGCATGCCAACATCTCTGCTATTTTGGTATTGTGGGACAGCTCACCGGACTACTTTCGCCTGACCCAGTGCTGAATTTGCCAACATGAGAAGATGCTGCTGGATGAGTGTGAGTATTGACTTACAATTATTTAGGTGTAAAAACACATGAGATGCACAAGTTCTTGTGCCAAATATACTCCTTATGTTTTTGTTACCCATGAAAACGCACTGTCATCACAAATACAGCATTGTTTGGGAACTACTTTTTGCGCAGGAATTCATCAAGCACGTCGCGTGTGGGCGTGTACTAATACAGAATATACAAAGACTGTACAGTAGTTCAGCCAAAACAAGAGCGTCCACTTTTAGCTTGCCATAAGCTAAGCCAGTGGCGCTCGAGTTTAAGCGCCGCAGGGGCTACTGGGTAAATTCAGAGGTCATTACAAACATAAAATGAACGCATGAAAAATAAATAAATACAAAATAAAAACCCCAACACTGTCATCATCTTCATCAAAAGCAGTAAATTGCAGTATTAGAAGTCACAGTTTATGTTGTATATTTATAAACCATTTCCTGTACTTGTCCAAAGTCCTTTAGGCGAGTTCCACCAAATAAGATACATGGATGATGGTCAACCCCAGAATTATCCTGAAAGGGTTTCTTTATTGAGGTCAAATGTCAGAATTTAGATTTTTCAGTCGGATATCCGTAAAACCTGTTATACATACGTACGTAGGTGGGTTCTGGAATTGCCCAAGCAATGTCAAATTTGCTAAAGGTCAAGGCAAAGGTCATGTCTGCCTGTCTGTTAGCCTACTCCTCTCAGGTTCATTCGTCGATTTCTGCTTAACTTGCTTAAATGAAGGTTGGCCCCATTATTACCCTTAAAGAATTTGTTTCTGCAAAGGTCAAGGAATTTGACTTTCAACCACAATTGGATTGAATGTGACAGACACTCAGGTGGATGTCACAATTCCTCTGGCTCAGTCAGCCAGAGGTCAATCATTTGGGTGAAGGACAATAGGGTCAAATGTCAGATTGCTGCACCTCTTTCTGCACTCTAAAAAATGAATCCCTGTCTCAATGAGAAAAAGTGATGTAACAATTTTATTATACTTCAACTTAACTAAAGTTATTTCAAGTTAACTTGAAAAGTCTTGTGCATTAACTCTTAACTTTAACTAAACTTTTAAAAATCTATGCAAATTGTTACATAAATTTTCTTGAGACAACGGTTCCTTTTTTAGAGTGTGTCTTCATAACCAAGGGTATGGTTACATGCCTGCTTGGAGTCAGCTTGTCAGTTTGTTTGTTTTTTTTTTATTTCCAAATCCCGAATCTGATGCACATTTTAGAGCTTTGTACTGTATTTAATCCAAAATCTAAGATTTCCCACAATATTTTCATTATTTTACAAAAGCTTTAGGTGCAGCAACTGTGCTTAAAATCTTTACACTGTCTTATAATTCTAAAGAAGCAATTTAGGCCTTAATTTTGCACAGTGGGATATTAAGGATATTTTATATTAAAATACAAAACTTATTTAACTGTAAAGGGCAGAATAAAAAGTAATTTTACACAATACAATCTCTTTAACCGACAGTAATAGAATGACATCAGTTTAGAAGTATTTGTGGAAGTTGTTTTTGATCAAAATGTTAGAACATAGTGCAACAAAATAGACAATTTTGTTAAAGTGCACATCCTTTTAATGTTGCTTATTAAACTTAAATTCAAGATTAAAAAATCTTTTGGGACAAGTTTGTGGACCGGAAAAAGTGGCTCTGACACACTTAATTTACATAACTTCTTGAATATTTAAAATTTTGTACCATTTATTAGTGTTGTAGAAGAAGAAATGATCAGTAATCACATCAAAAACAAGCATGTGCTCGATTGAAATCGACAAACAGCTCCACTCTGTTGAAATGTAATTTTCGCTTTAGTGCCTCTCAGCTGGGAAGAATCTCTAAATGAATTTAAGCCGCACTTCCACACGTGCACACGCACACACTGTCTGCACTCAAGTGTGAATTCCTCAGATTCAATTAGAAGCTAATTTTCAGTCATTATACAACGGCAAACAATATGGAAATGAGCTCACAGGTTGCTGACAGTTCAGTTGACTTTGACCAGAAAGAAGTGTGATGAAGTGTTGCAAAAAATAAAAACTCATTTATTCACATCTACTTTACGAACCAATTATCTGACAGCTGAACAGGGACATCGTAAGTCAATGGTGAGAACCTGATTTTTTTTTTCCTCCCCTCCAGCAGCAGCTTACACTCATCTGTAACTGATCCTCAGGACCTTCTCAGCATTATCCCCTCTGCTGGAAACGGCATAGTTTAGCAAAAACATACACAAGTGGGTGAGGGAGTGAGTTAGTCCATCCAAGGAATCGTAAAATGAACAATAACTCAAAAACAATGAATGCTGTCATTCTGTAACACAAAAGAATGCATTTGCTTCTGCTAAACTTTGATGCAACACATCGATCAAAAGTCCAACATTGATGGATGTCCCATAGACATCTCTGTCAGCAACTGGATGGTTAGTGGACGCTGAATTACTAGTCAGGAACAGCTGTAAGTGAAATCATATTCAGTCTGTCTGCCTCATGAACACACTGTGTATTCATCTCTGCGCTCCACCCAACAAACAATCCAGCAACCTTTAAGAGAAACAAAAAAGTACTTCAACCAGCAAACATGTGAGAAACCATGAGGAGAAACATGAAACACTCGAACCTGCTAACAAGACAGCAATCACAGTGAGAAACACGGAGCACTCCACCCAACAAACAAGTAATGACAGGGACAAACAAGAAGCACTGCACCACAATACTCACCGGCCACTTTATTAGGTACACCTGTTCAATTGCTTGTTAACACAAATAGCTCAGCAAATCACATGGCAGCAGCTCAGTGCATTTAGGCATCTAGACCTGATGAAGATGACTTGCTGAAGTTCAAACTACGATTTTCATGCACAACCATCTCCAGGGTTTACAGAGAATGATCTGAGAAAGAGAAAATATCAAGTGAGCGGCAGTTCTGTGGACGAAACTGCCATGATGGTAAACTGATGGAATGGGTGACTGTGTGATGCTATGTCGATATGAACCAACATCTCTGAGGAATGTTTCCAACACCTGTTGAATCTATGCCATGAAGAATTAAGGCAATTCTGAAAGCAAAAGGGGGTCCAACCCAAAACTAGTAAAGTGTACCTAATAAAGTGGCCGCTGAGTGTAACAATGCAGTGACTGTGATAAGAAACGTGATCCCCATTACGTGGGTAAATATACATCAGAATGTGAAAGCATAAGATGTGGCTGTGGAAAACACCAAAACATTTCATCGATTCTGTAAATTAGTGTTGGCTAACTGAAACAGTATTTCGAAACGTTTCAAAACATTTGAAATTCCTGTGTTTTGAACACATCTTCAAAGGAAGACATGATGAGCTAAATGGAACATGAGTGCATCACCAGCTGTCTAATATTTGCAACCGTTCTGTGTGATTTGCACCCTGTGACGCTGAAACTAAAACGTGGATTAAGTTGAATCACACTGTTTTTGACTCTCCTATAATAAAACCTACAGTCAGCACAGTGTGTGTGCGTGTCTGCATTTTTGCACATGCTGCAGTGAGCTTGTGATCGTTTTGTGAATTTCTACTGGTGAGGGTCTGTGTCATTTGAAAACTTATTGAAACTCCCAAAACACAGCGCTGCTTAATATTAAAGAGCAATGTGAGAAGTTTGCTCAGTATTTCCACAGCAATTTAAAAAAGTCTGAATTCCCTCCAAACTTTGTATAATCACAAATGTGTCATAGCACTTCTGTTTCCCTTTTCCTATCTCTCTAGATTTGCAATTTTGGAATATCTCCCACAGTGCAGGTCGTGTCACGGCATCTATGCCGAAGGGGAAAATAAATAAATAAACATTGTGACGCCAATGCAGCCACTTCTTTCTGCAGCTGCTTGACATGCATTCAGCCTGAACCTGTACCATCACTATGAGTACAACTAGATGATTTTGTTGTTTATTTCAAGTGAGCTGGAAAAGTGCTGACGTGAGCATTTTGAACACGTCCACAGCGTGAATGCACAGTACATATCTCAGCCCTCGAGCTTTTTCCATTTTATTACTCACTTGAAATATTTCACTTGTCTTTTTTTATTATTCCTGTCACCGCCATAAAAACATTATGCACTATACGATCATTTCTGAAGCTTGTGTAAGCATTTCTGTTTGTGGAAAATCTTTCAGAAGACATTCGGAGAGCACAGATGGAGACACGGTGAAATTAAAGGATTCTGCTGTTTATTGACATAAAGGAGTTTGTTTTTCAAGCACAACCAATGCAGTTCCCCCAGTTTGTCCACTGAGGCGTGGTCATTCTTTTCTTGCAGGACAGTACACTCTTGTGTGCTTGGATCATGAAGTGTCTGCCACCAGCTTCTGATATGAAGGACCTACTGTAGCTAATTGAAAACCTGTGCTTTTGTGTTAGCTCCTGTCATCTTCTCCATCCTTCTCTTCATCTGAGGAGCAGCCTGAGTGGATGTCAAGGCTGGCACACTCGACAGCTTCATGGATATGGAGGTAAACCTCTCCATCTCCCCACCGCCTGCTGTCCACCACTGAGATGCAGAATGGGGTGCTGTATTGACCATCACTACAGAGAACCTCTCCGGGATCGGCCCAAATGGTGATCTCCTTGGGCAGACCCAAGTCCTCAAATCTCACGGCGTCTGCTCGATCCTGCAGCTGCACACAGTTCATACTCAGACGCCTGCTGATCTGACTCTTGCTGGGTGCATTGCAGTGCCAGTGGTACTTGTAGTTCTCAAAAACAACAGAGATGAGTGCATCAGCAAAGCGCTTCCCTGGACTCATTATTGAAACAGCCATATATGTCTTTATCAGCTGAGACACAAAGAAGACACCAGCAGCAATCTCCTCCTTCACCATCCGAACATTTTAATGAGCTCTCAAACCAACTAGCCTCACAGCAGTAGGGGAAATCAGGGCATGGTGAATCAGTAGCTATATCTGCAAAACTACATATATATTTGCAGCAGTTATGCTATATTTTTATGCATAAAGACATTCCCCTTATAAATTAGTGTTTTGTTTTTGGATACATTAAGGGTAAAACTAAGTGGCATGTGAAGTCAGTTTTTTCCTATCAAAAGTAAATTTTGTGGATGTCAGTGTCTTTGTATTTATAGAGGAAAGGTGGCCCAAAAAAATTATTAGTTAGAAGACTACCCCGTCCAACTGATGAACATGTGTTATGTCTTCTCCAGACTATCAGCTATTTGATAACATGACTCATGTGTGTCACATGCACGCGAGGCACAGTGAATCAGTCTAGAAAGTGATTTACTAAGCCCCAGTATCAAGTGGATGACAAATATTACTTGTTGAATCTTATACATTTAGTTTTCCATGAATCATTTCTATAAGTTGTGTATATAAACAACTATTTTCATGGATGAACAGAAACTATGACAGCTGTATTCATAATAGGACTTATAAAGGACTTATATCACTATATAAGACACTGACACATTACATAGCTGGTTTACTGGATTATAGTTTGTATATGCATCAGCATATATTTAATAATGTTGAAAAAAATCTTTATAATCATGTGTTTTTTGATTATATTCTGTTGATTCACTGTGGCCGGTGAATTACAGTAGTGAATCAAAAATTTTAAAATTGGTTTTAAACACCTGTAAATTACACTTGGGGAGGCATAAATAACAGTCTTATAAACAATAACTTACTGTATTAAATCCACAATCAAATGATCTACACCTATGCATAATGTGTTTATGCTGCCACAAAACAACATTCCTGATCCACTGTGCCCCGGCTTCCCCTACTATGCTCAGCTTATAAAAAAAAAACACACACACACATATATATATATATATATATATATATATATATATATATATATATATATATATATGAGGTCTGTCCAAAAAGTATCCGACCTTTTTATTTTTTTCAAAAACTATATGGATTTGAATCACGTGTGATTGCATCAGCCAAGCTTGAACCTTCGTGCGCATGCGTGAGTTTTTTCACGCCTGTCGGTTGCGTCATTTGCCTGAGAGCAGGCTTTGAGTGAGCACTGGTCCACCCCCCCTTGTCGGATATTTATTGTCAGGGAAATGTTTGAATGATTTGGAGCTTTGCTGCATCAAATTTTTCCAGAAACTGTGAGAGACAGCCAGGTGGACACCATTCGCTAAATTCAGATGGCTTTCAGGGACGATTTTATGGGGATCACACAGATTGAGGAGTGTTACAGCCGGTTTAAAGATGGCACACAATGGCGGAGGGCGCGCCGCGTTCCGAGCGGCGATCGACAGGCTCAAACAACCAGATCATTTCCAAACTGAACGCTGTGTTGATCCGGGACGTCGTCTGACTACCACAGAAATGGCAGAAGACGTGGACATCAAGACTTTTTCGGCACATTCCACTGTTACAGGAGTTTTTGTCATGGAAAGAGGAGTGGAGGAATGCACCACCATGCCGCGAATGGCGCGGCACAAAACCACAGGAATTAGCGTGTCGGGGACGGAGCTGCATGGCGCAAAGCAACACCGTGATGAAGCCTCACAGGACATGTTCTGGCATATCCAGCTAATCCACAATTTCTCGGATAGTCACACGACTGAAAAGCCACTGAAAGCCGTCTGAAAGCCGTCCTGTGAGACCGGACGTGACCGGACCGGACGAGACACGGAGGTGGTTTTCAGAACGCGGCGTGCCCTCCGCCATTGTGTGCCGTATTTAAACCGGCTGTAACTCTCCTTAATCTGTGTGATCCCCATAAAATCATCCCTGAAAGCCATCTGAATTTAGCGAATGGTGTCCACCTGGAGGTCTCTCACAGTTTCTGGAAAAATTTGATGCAGCAAAGCTCCAGATCATTCAGACATTTCCCTGACAATGAAAATGCGACGAGGGGGGTGGACCAGTGCCTGCCCACAGGTGAATGACGCAACCGACAGGTGTGAAAAAACTCACGCATGCGCACAAAGGTTCAAGCTTTGCTGATGCAATCACACGTGATTCAAATCCATATAGTTTTTGAAAAAAAAAAATAAAAAGGTCCTTTACTTTTTGGACAGACCTCGTATATATATATATATATATATATATATATATATATATATATATATATATATATATATATATATATATATATATATATATACAGTGAGGAAAATAAGTATTTGAACACCCTGTGATTTTGCAAGTTCTCCCACTTAGAAATGATGGAGGGGTCTGAAATTTTCATCTTAGGTGCATGTCCACTGTGAGAGACACAATCTAAAAAAAAAAAAAAAAAATCCGGAAATCATAATATATGATTTTTGAATAATTTATTTGTATGTTACTGCTGCAAATAAGTATTTCAACACCTGTGAAAATCAATGTTAATATTAACAGTGTCAATGTTAACAGTAGCCTTTGTTTGCAATTACAGAGGTCAAACATTTCCTGTAGTTTCTCACCAGGTTTGCACACACTGCAGCAGGGATTTTGGTCCACTCCTCCATATAGATCTTCTCCAAATCTTTCAGGTTTGGAGTTTCAGCTCCCTCCAAAGATTTTCTATTGAGTTCAGGTTTGGAGACTGGCCAGGCCACTCCAGGACCTTGAAATGCTTCTTACAAATACCCTCCTTAGTTGCCCTGGCTGTGTGTTTGGGGTCATTGTCATGCTGGAAGACCCAGCCATGACCCATCTTCAATGCTCTTACTGAGAGAAGGAGGTTGTTTTCCAAAATCTTGCAAAACATGACCCCATCCATCCTCCCTTCAATACGGTGCAGTCATCCTGTCCCCTTTGCAGAAGAGCACCCCCAGAGTATGATGTTTCCACCCCCATGCTTCACGGTTGGGATGGTTTTCTTGGGGTTGTTCTCATCCTCTAAACATGGTAAGTGAAGTTGATTCCAAAAAGCTCTATTTTGGTCTCATCTGACCACATGACCTTCTCCCATGCCTCCTCTGGATCATCCAGATGGTCAATGGTGAACTTCAAACGGGCCTGGACATGTGCTGTCTTGAGTAGGGGGACCTTGCTGCCCTGCAGGATTTTAAACCATGACAGCATCATGTGTTACTAATGTAATCTTTGTGACTGTGGTCCCAGCTCTCTTCAGGCCATTGACCAGGTCCTCCTGTGGCGTTCTGAGCTTTCTCAGAATCATCCTTACCCCACAAAGTGAGCTCTTGCATGGAATCCCAGACCGAGGGAGATTTACAGTCATCTTGTGTTTCTTCCACTTTCTAATAAATAATCAATCAATCAATTCAATCAATTTTATTTATATAGCGCCAAATCACAACAAACAGTTGCCCCAAGGCGCTTTATATTGTAAGGCAAGGCCATACAATAATTACATAAAAACCCCAACGGTCAAAATGACCCCCTGTGAGCAAGCACTTGGCGACAGTGGGAAGGAAAAACTCCCTTTTAACAGGAAGAAACCTCCAGCAGAACCAGGCTCAGGGAGGGGCAGTCTTCTGCTGGGACTGGTTGGGGCTGAGGGAGAGAACCAGGAAAAAGACATGCTGTGGAGGGGAGCAGAGATCAATCACTAATGATTAAATGCAGAGTGGTGCATACAGAGCAAAAAGAGAAAGAAACACTCAGTGCATCATGGGAACCCCCCAGCAGTCTAAGTCTATAATTCGTCTATAATTAGCTAAGATAGCTGGGTCAAGTGATGGCTTTTTAAGTAATGGTTTAATTACTGCCACCTTAAAAGCCTGTGGTACATAGCCAACTAATAAAGACAGATTGATCATATTTAAGATCGAAGCATTAAATAATGGTAGGGCTTCCTTGAGCAGCCTGGTAGGAATGGGGTCTAATAAACATGTTGATGGTTTGGATGAAGTAACTAATGAAAATAACTCAGACAGAACAATCTGAGAGAAAGAGTCTAACCAAATACCGGCATCACTGAAAGCAGCCAAAGATAACGATACGTCTTTGGGATGGTTATGAGTAATTTTTTCTCAATAGTTAAAATTTTATTAGCAAAGAAAGTCATGAAGTCATTACTAGTTAAAGTTAAAGGAATACTCGGCTCAATAGAGCTCTGACTCTTTGTCAGCCTGGCTACAGTGCTGGAAAGAAACCTGGGGTTGTTCTTATTTTCTTCAATTAGTGATGAGTAGTAAGATGTCCTAGCTTTACGGAGGGCTTTTTTATAGAGCAACAGACTCTTTTTCCAGGCGAAGTGAAGATCTTATAAATTAGTGAGACGCCATTTCCTCTCCAACTTACGGGTTATCTGCTTTAAGCTGCGAGTTTGTGAGTTATACCACAGAGTCAGGCACTTCTGATTTAAAGCTCTCTTTTTCAGAGGAGCTACAGCATCCAAAGTTGTCTTCAATGAGGATGTAAAATTACTGACGAGATACTCTATCTCACTTACAGAGTTTAGGTAGCTACTCTGCACTGTGTTGGTATATGGCATTAGAGAACATAAAGAAGGAATTATATCCTTAAACCTAGTTACAGCGCTTTCTGAAAGACTTCTAGTGTAATGAAACTTATTCCCCACTGCTGGGTAGTCCATCAGAGTAAATGTAAATGTTATTAAGAAATGATCAGACAGAAGGGAGTTTTCAGGGAATACTGTTAAGTCTTCAATTTCCATACCATAAGTCAGAACAAGATCTAAGATATGATTAAAGTGGACTCATTTACATTTTGAGCAAAGCCAATTGAGTCTAATAATAGATTAAATGCAGTGTTGAGGCTGTCATTCTCAGCATCTGTGTGGATGTTAAAATCACCCACTATAATTATCTTATCTGAGCTAAGCACTAAGTCAGACAAAAGGTCTGAAAATTCACAGAGAAACTCACAGTAACGACCAGGTGGACGATAGATAATAACAAATAAAACTGGTTTTTGGGACTTCCAATTTGGATGGACAAGACTAAGAGACAAGCTTTCAAATGAATTAAAGCTCTGTCTGGGTTTTTGATTAATTAATAAGCTGGAATGGAAGATTGCTGCTAATCCTCCACCTCGGCCCGTGCTACGAGCATTCTGGCAGTTAATGTGACTCGGGGGTGTTGACTCATTTAAACTAACATATTCATCCTGCTGTAACCAGGTTTCTGTAAGGCAGAATAAATCAATATGTTGATCAATTATTATATCATTTACTAACAGGGACTTAGAGGAGAGAGACCTAATGTTTAATAGACCACATTTAACTGTTTTAGTCTGTGGTGCAGTTGAAGGTGCTATATTATTTTTTCTTTTTGAATTTTTATGCTTAAATAGATTTTTGCTGGTTATTGGTGGTCTGGGAGCAGGCACCGTCTCTACGGGGATGGGGTAATGAGGGGATGGCAGGGGGAGAGAAGCTGCAGAGAGGTGTGTAAGACTACAACTCTGCTTCCTGGTCCCAACCCTGGATAGTCACGGTTTGGAGGATTTAAGAAAATTGGCCAGATTTCTAGAAATGAGAGCTGCTCCATCCAAAGTGGGATGGATGCCGTCTCTCCTAACAAGACCAGGTTTTCCTCAGAAGCTTTGCCAATTATCTATGAAGCCCACCTCATTTTTTGGACACCACTCAGACAGCCAGCAATTCAAGGAGAACATACGGCTAAACATGTCACTCCCGGTCCGATTGGGGAGGGGCCCAGAGAAAACTACAGAGTCCGACATTGTTTTTGCAAAGTTACACACCGATTCAATGTTAATTTTAGTGACCTCCGATTGGCGTAACCGGGTGTCATTACTGCCGACGTGAATTACAATCTTACCAAATTTACGCTTAGCCTTAGCCAGCAGTTTCAAATTTCCTTCAATGTCGCCTGCTCTGGCCCCCGGAAGATAATTGACTATGGTTGCTGGTGTCGCTAACTTCACATTTCAGAGTCGCCAATAACCAGAGTTTGATCCTCGGCGGGTGTGTCGTCGAGTGGGGAAAAACGGTTAGAAATGTGAACGGGTTGGTGGTGTACATGGGGCTTCTGTTTAGAACTACGCTTCCTCCTCACAGTCACCCAGTCGGCCTGTTTTCCCGGCTGCTCGGGATCTGCCAGAGGGAAACTAACGGCGGCTAAGCTACCTTGGTCCGCACTGACTACAGGGGCCTGGCTAGCTCTAGAATTTTCCACGGTGCGGAGCCGAGTCTCCAATTCGCCCAGCCTGGCCTCCAAAGCTACAAATAAGCTACACTTATTACAAGTATTAAGTAAGTACAAGTACAGATTAAACAGCTAACAGATACAGCAAAACACCACTGTGCTCCTGAACAGGAAGTGATACAATACCACAGTGAGAGCCAACCACCAGTAGAGGCAAGGAAGATAATCATAACAGTTGTTGTCTTCTACCAAGATGCTTGCCTGTTGTCCTGTAGTCCATCCCAGCCTTGTCCCTGGTGTCCTTAGACAGCTCTTTGATCTTGGCTATGGTGGACAGGTTGGAGTGTGATTGATTGAGTGTGTGAACAGGTGTCTTTTATACAGGTAACAAGTTCAAACAGGTGCAATTAATACAGGTAAAGAGTGCAGAATAAGAGGGCTTCTTAAAGAAAAATTAACAGGTCTGTGAGAGCCAGAATTCTTGCTGGTTGGTAGGTGATCAAATACTTATTTGCAGCAGTAACATACAAATAAATTATTAAAAAAAAATCATACATTGTGATTTCCGGATTTTTCTTTTTTTTTTTTTTTTTTAGATTATGTCTCTCACAGTGGACATGCACCTAAGATGAAAATTTCAGGTCCCTCAATGATTTCTAAGTGGGAGAACTTGCAAAATCACAGGGTGTTCAAATACTTATTTTCCCCACTGTATATAGATAGATAGATAGATAGATAGATAGATAGATAGATAGATAGATAGATAGATAGATAGATAGATAGATAGATAGATAGATAGATAGATAGATAGATAGATAGATAGATAGATAGATAGATAGATAGATAGATAGATAGATAGATAGATAGATAGATAGATAGATATTTCTTTTTTAAGTTACAATTCTCTAAAGCTTCTCACACATTAAAGAACAGGAACACAAACACGACGAAACTAATAACACGACTAACAAAAAGAATAATGATGTATAAGAAACACTAAACTGAGGCAATGGCGAAGAGTCCCCGATCATCAGCTAAAAATTGTGACAGAAGTCCTGCAGGGATAACAGGAGTAGTTTGAACTTTAAGCCCTTAATGTTTTCTTTATGATGTCACAATGAAACAAGTGTTTTGCTTTTTGTGTTGGGGGGTGGGGGGGGGGGTGTTTGTTCATGATGTATTAAAGCATATTGGAATGTTTTTGACAATTTAGTCAGTTCTTAATAAAATAACCAAAAAAAATAGTAGAACTACATGCAAAAATCAGCCAATAATGTTTTTCATGGTTACAGTAAAAACTCAACATGCATTAGTACTTTGCAACAAAAGCATCCCCTGATGGTAACTGCAGTCAGTTGGATTAGTGTTGGCTTGATCACTTTGGAAAATAATTTAGGAGACATTCACTGAAGCATGTCTTTTGTGTTCTGCTACTCTATATGGAAATAACATCCAGCTGTTTTACTGACCTAACCATGCTGCCACACTGGGATCTTGGTAAATAAAATATGAGTAGTTTTGTGATCAAAAGTTTAAAGCTGGAAAATTTATAATTTACTGTATGTTCAACAAATATTTATTTATTTATTTAATTACGTGTGGCTGATCAGTTAGGGTATTAACAGGAATAAAAAAGGAAGCTGATGCTGCCAAAGGAGAAAAAAACACACCCTTTAGCTTATCTGGAAAACTAAATTCCATGAATCAAAACTCATCACATATCAAAATCGGATGAAATTTGTATTTTTCCTCAAAATTTTCTTTTTTTTTCTTTTTTTTGATTTTTGCAAATTTATGAAAAAGAAAAACTAAGAAATCACGTACATACGTACTCACAGCATTTGTCATGAAGCCCAAAAATTGAGCTCAGGTGCATCCTGTTTCCACTGATCATCCTTGACATGTTTCTACAGCTTAATTGGAGTCCACCTGGGGTAAATTTAGTTGAGTGGACATGATTTGGAAAGACACACACCTGTCTACATATAAGGTCCCACAGTTGCCAGTGCATGTCAGAGCACAAACCAAGCATGAAGTCATAGGAATTGTCTGTAGACCTCAGAGACAGGATTGTCTTGATGCACAAATCTGGGGAAGGGTACAGAAACATTTCTGCTGCATTGAAGGTCCCAATGAACACAGTGGCCTCCATCATCTGTAAATGGAAGTTTGGATCCACCAGGACTCTTCATAGAACTGGCTCCCCATCTAAACTAAGCGATCGGGTTAGAAAGGTCTTAATCAGGGAGGTGACCAAGAACCCCATGGTCATTCTGTCAGAGCTCCAGCATTCCTCTGTGGAGAGAGGAGAACCTTCCAGAAGGACAACCATCTCTGCAGTAATACACCAATCAGGCCTGTATGGTAGCGTGGCCAGACAGAAGCCACTCCTTAGTAAAAAGCACATGGCAGCCCTGAAGGACTCTCAGACCATGAGAAACAAAATTCTCTGCTCTGATGAGACAAAGACTGAACTCTTTGGTGAATGCCTAGGCATCATCTTTGGAGGAAACCAAGCACCATCCCTACAGTGAAGCATGGTGGTGGCAGCATCATGCTATGGGGATGTTTTTCAGTGCCAAGAAATGGGATACTAGTCAGGATTGAAAGAAAGATGAACCCAGCAATGTACAGAGATATCCAAGATTAAATCCTGCTTCAGAGCACTCTTGACCTCACACCGGGGTGATGGTTCATTTTTCAGTGACCCTAAGTACACAGCCAAGATATCAAAGGAGTGGATTCAGGACAACTGGGTGAATGTCCTCGACTGGTCCAGCCAGAGCCCAGACCTGAATCCAAGTGAACATCTCTGGAGAGATCTGAAAATGCCCGTGTGCAGATG
Source organism: Thalassophryne amazonica (assembly GCF_902500255.1). Lineage (NCBI taxonomy): Eukaryota > Metazoa > Chordata > Actinopteri > Batrachoidiformes > Batrachoididae > Thalassophryne > Thalassophryne amazonica. The sequence continues at coordinate 112,393,513 of NC_047106.1, forward strand.
CTCCCCATCCAATCTGAGGAGCTTGAGAGGTGCTGTAAAGAGGAATGGGTAAAACTGCCCAAAGGTAAGTGCATCAAGCTTGTGACCTCATATTCAAGGAAACTTGAGGCTGTAACTGCTGCCAGGAGTGAATAAACAAAATATGAGCAAAGGATGTGAATTTTTATGCAGATGTGATTTCTTAGGTTTTTATTTTTCATAAATTAGCAAAAAATTCAAAACAAACTTTCTTATGTTGTCATTATGGGGTGTTGTGAGTAGAATTTTTAGGGAAAATTAATTTATTTCATTTTGGAATAAGGCTGTAAAAACAAAATGTGGAAAAAGTGAAGCGCTGTGAATACTTTCTGGAGGCACCGTAAGTAATAACCCAATTA